>NC_064839.1:10434710-11068877 GCF_024166365.1 Elephas maximus indicus | reverse complement strand
AGACGGCACCTAACAATATCTGTCTATCTATCCATCTGTCTGTCTGTTAGTCCAATTACCTATCTATATAATTTATCTAGCATTTAACTATCATCTATCTAATTTATCTAACACCTATCATCTATCTCTCTATTCATCTAAAATCAGGACTACGTATCTCTCTTCACCAAAATAAAATAAAAATATTTACAAAAATATAAGTATAATTGATGGGTTGGAGGTGACACTTCAATAAAATCTGTAAAATTCTATTTCTGTCACACACACACAAAGATTATAAACAAAATGGAGAAAACATTTTCATTAGTTATGGATGGCAGGTACATAGTGGTTTGCCCCATCAATATGTTTTTGATTTCTAACATTGAAAGGAAGGACGGCAGCTATGAAGCAGGCTCTCTCCCTGGTGTCCTCTGGGGTCCAGAGAGGCCAGGCTTGGTCATCTCCTGTGGATGGTGCTGCTTTTCCCAGCTCTCAAACATACTATACTGCAGCCCCCAAAGCATGAAATTCTGTGCAGTTCAACATATCTTTTGAAGTTCTTCTCTGTGCACACACTGCCCAGTTGGATTGTAGGGGAGACAATAAGAACACGGACTCCTGGCTGGAGGTAGCATCTAACCTCTGGGAGCGTGAAGAAAATATCTAGGGGGACAAGGAAGACCCCAGGAAACACGAACGGAACCACTCAGGAGAATCCGTAGGACCTGGTCATCTGCACGGTCAGCCAGGAGAGGGGCTCCCAGTGGATCAGATCCTCAAATGAGCTTCTTGTGGTGGGACGAGATTGAGGTCCTGAGATGTGCTCACCCCTGTCACATCTTGCTACTCCTCCAAACTTCCATGGACCCATAAATATAGGTCTGTGCCACCTCCTCCAGGAAGCCTACCCTGACCTCCAGTGTGGATTACAATGGCCTCCTTTGCTGCACAGTACTGCTTGCACATCTTCAGCTCTGCCTTCACTGCGCTACTTGGGCTCTCTTAAAGCTGGGGCTTGGAGATCTCTGGAGCCTCCAAACCTTGCACAATGCCAGGCTCACACCACACGCTCCATACCTGGTTTTGGTGACCTGAGTAGACAGAAGAGCAGAGGTTTGTGTTGGCTGGGGGCGCAGGAAAGCTGAAGGTACAGGAGCCTATTTAATCAGCAAAGTGTTTGCAGGTTGGTTCAGGCAGAACTCCTTTAAGCCCAAAGGGAGAGAAAACTCAACCCAACCCAATGTCAACGGATTTTATCAGGCCGCTTACCTGGAAATTCCAGGGGCATGTTTAGTCCTAGGCTAAGCTAGATAAGGGCTTCAATTAATGTTATCTGGACCTGGTCTTCTCTCTCTCCCTCTCCACCTCTGGATTCCATTTCCTCTGTATCAGGACCATTCTCAGTGGCTGCCGTAGATAAGGAGAAGAGAAGCCTGCCTCAGATGCAGCCCCTCCTGCCTGTTTAGGTCCAGCAGGACAAAGCAAAGCCCTCTGTCTTCTGGCTGCTCCAGCCCAGGCCCCAGGATTAGCTTTGGCTGGCTCTGATTGGATCCTGAACAGCCCCCAAAAGCAATCAGCATGGAGGGGAAGAGTACTGAGGGCTGCAGCCTAGGTCTGGAGCTGGGGTAGATCCAGGCCCACCCCACACAAGGCACTTAGAGAGAGGGTGGGGCAACTCCCCAGGGGAATGTTGGGGTGAATGGATGTTGGGGGGCAAGAGCGAGTTGACATAAATCCGGAACAGAGGAGCAATAGTGTGCTGCTCTCTGGGCCCCTGATGTTGGCCTGTCCCTTTCCAAAGGCCCTGAGAGCAGGAGTGGGACCTGGAAGGCTGGGTTGCTGGAATCCTCTCCTGACACTGCACACCAGAAAGCTGACTCGTAGTCCCTTCCAGTCATAGCTCTCCCTGGCCAGTTCTCCAAGGCAGCATTTCTGGCTCGTCTCCCAGGAACTACAGGTAAAACGTTTTAAGAAGCCATAAACTAAACATCGAATTTTCAGAATTCAGAAGTCATTCTTGATGCTCTTGGAGAGGTGTGGTTGTCTAACTATGAAGTTGTGGGTTTTGCATCTCTGAGAGGATGGAGCTGCAGTTTACCTTTGGTTATAAATCGGAGGCTCATCTCTGTGGGCCTTGCGTAGATATTAGGAGAAAAGAACTTCACCTGCAGGGTGTCGTGAATGTTGCAACTCAGCTGACGCTGGGGGTTGGGATTTATGTGAGGTTTTTAATGAGGGTGTCTGTAATTCTTTAAGTTATTTCTCTGGATGAAACTACTAACAGAGTTATTAAAAGGTGAAATTTAAATATACAGACCACCCATTGGTGAGTGTCTTAGTCACCTAGTCCTGCCATAACAGAAATACCACAAGTAGATGGCTTTAACAAAGAGAAATTTATTTTCTCGCAGCCTAGTAGGCTACAAGTCCAAATTCAGGGTGTCGGCTCCAGGGGAAGGCTCTCTCTCTCTGTTGGCCTTCTCATCAATGTTCCCCTGGACAAAGAGCTTCTTTAAGCAGGGACCCCAGGTCTAAAGGATGTGCTCTGCTCCTGGTGCTGCTTTCTTGGTGGTATGAAGTCACCAACTCTCTGCTTGCTTTCCTTTCATCTCATGAGAGATCAAAGGTGGTGCAGGCCACACCCCAGGGAAACTCCCTTTACCTTGGATCAGGGAGGTGGCCTGAGTAAGGGTGGTGTTACAATTCCACCCTAATCCTCTGAACATAAAATTACAATCATAAAATGGAGGACAACCACACAATACTGGGAATCATGGCCTAACCAAGTTGATACACACATTTTTGGGGGGACATAACTCAATCCATGACAGTGAGGTTTTTCAAATGAGAGTTTCATGTGCCTCCAGCTCCCTGGGCTATTTGCCGGGCAATTCAGGGTATAAGGTAGAGTTTCTGGAATCTTGAGACCACTTCAGGGAGTGCTGAAGATGTAAAGTCCAACTCAGGGCTGCTAATACGGGATTTAAAGAAATGGCGTCTGGGGATAAATAATAATAATAATCACCAAAAACAGATAGCTATCCTGTGTTTAGCCCCTCTACGTGCCAGGCATGTTAACTATGCCTAGTTACAGGAACCAAAGCTTAGTGAGAGTCTAAGGCATCAGCTTAAAGTCATGCAGCTGGTAAATAGTGGAGACAGGATTCAAACCGAGACTGATTCTAGAGCCCAGACTTTGAAGCATCGTGCTTTGCTGTGGAAACAGAACTGGAGGTGCAATGGTTTAAAGAATGCAATTTTGTGAATATAAATATTGGCCTCCTACAATATGTATGTTCCTGAAAACCCATCACTTTTTTTGAAGATTCAAATCCCCATTTCAAATCCACTATGGGGAGTCGCTAAGGAACACTACAAGGACTTCTTTTGTTAAGTGAGCATCATCCATGAAAATAGATGGCTTTTATAAATCAAAGATATTCTTCTTATTAATCATAACTAGAGCTGAGTGCTTATGTGGTACCAGGCATCATTCTAATCCACTGCTGCTAACAACTATATTCTAAGGTGATACAGTGGTCCTGTGAGGTGGTATGGCGGAGGTCAGCTGCCTGTTCACTAAATATCTTTCTGCTTCCTCCTGGGCACAGCTAGATCACTCCCTTGCAGTTAGGACTGGTCATGTGACTGAATTCTGACCAATGGATTGTGAGTGAAAGGGACAGGTATCAAGTTCAGACCTGACCTCTGAAAGTGAGCCTAAATTTCCTTCTCCTTCTGTGGAGACCACGGAAGCCATGTGCTGAAAATGCTGGCGCCACAGGACGGATAAGCCTGGCTCCCTGACTCACCGGTGGAGGTGAGCTGTTTACCATTCAGGAACCCTTGTCTTGGACTTTACCTGAGCAAGAGGCAAATGTCTGCTGTGCTCACCTACTGAGACTTGAGGGTAGTTTGTTACAGCAGCTAGCACTGTCTTAACTGATACGGCTTGTTGTTGTTCGGTGCCATAGAGTTGGTTCCAACTCATAGCAACCCTATGTACAACAGAATGTAACACTGCCTGGTCCTGCGCCATCCTCACCATCGTTGTTATGCTTGAGGCCATTGTTGCAGCCACTGTGTCAATCCATCTCACTAAGGATCTTCCTCTTTTTCACTGACCGTGCACTTTACCAAGCATGATGTCCTTCTCCAGGGACTAGTCTGTCCTGATAACATGCCCAAAGTTTGTAAAATGTAGTCTCACTATCTTTGCTTCTAAGGAACATTCTGGTTGTACTTCCTCCAAGACAGATTTGTTCTCTCTTCTGGCAGTCCACGGTATATTCAACATTCTTCACCAACACCATAATTCATATATATCAATTCTTCTTCATTCTTCCTTATTTATTGTGCAGCTTTCATATACATATGAATTGATTGAAAATACCATGGCTCGGGTCAGGCACACTTTAGTCCTCAAAGTGAAATTGATAGATCTAGGTACTACTGTATTTAATGGGTATACAACATATGTTTTTTCCACATTTTAACATTATCTTAATAATGTATAAGGCTGGATTACACTATAAAGCATTTAGCACAGTGCCAGGCACATAGAACATGTTCAGCAATGGTTAGGTATCAGTACTATTCTCATATAAAGGTACTATTACCTTCATTTCACAAATAAGACACTGGGTTCAGAGATGTTAGGTGACTCTCCCAGGTCACACAGGAAGCCAGGACTCAAATTCAAGCTTACCTGGCTCCAGAGCCTGCGCTCTTTCCTGCCCTGCCTCACTGACACTGAAGCTTGCCTCCGGGAAGTATTTTATAGTACAGTAGCCCCCTCCCCTGCCCCTGTGGGGCCTTGTTGGCACAGTGGTTAAGAGCTCAGGCTGTTAACCAAAAGGCTGGCAGTTCAAATCCACCAGCTGCTCCTTGGAATTACTAGGGGGCAGCTCCATTCTGTCCTGTAGGGTTGCTATTAGTTGACTCAGCAGCAATGGGGTTGGTTTCACAGGGCTTTAACCCCCTCTTATCTGCGGTTTTGCTTTCCTTGGTTTCAGTTACCCGCGGTCAACCTCAGTCTGAAAATGTTAAAGCAGTAGCCTGATGCAATCTCACACCATCCCATCCCATGGGGCCACATTCACATAACTTATTACAGTATATTGCTATAACTGTTCTAGTCCATTATTTTTGTTAATATCTTACTGTGCCTAATGTATAAATTGAACTTTATCATAAGTATGTATGTATAGGACAAAACATGGCATATATAGGGTTCAGTACTATCCTATATTTCAGGCATCCATGGGGGGTCTTGGAAGGTATCCCCTGCAGATACGGGAGTGATTCCAGGTTTGCCTGAAAACTTCCTGTGAGCATTAAATCCTCTCTGTGGTGTTGGCTGGCTAGCTGAGGTGTCTTGCTCGGAGGAGAGGGGAGCCAGTCTGAAGCAGCTGAGGACGGTATCAAATCCATGGCCGACTGTGTACTTTCACATGGGCATCTACTGACTCAACAATCCAAACCATGAGGGCTCCCTATAGCAGTCCCTGGGTGGTATAAATGGTTAATGTGCTTGGCTGGTAACTAAAAGGTTGGAGGTTCAAGTCCACCCAGGGGCACCTCAGAAGAAAGAACTGGTGATCTACTTCTGAAAAATCAGCCATTGAAAACCCTATGGAGCACAGTTCTACTCTGACACACATGGGGTCCCCATAAATTGGAATCAGTTTGACAACAGCTATTTTCATTTTTAAAAACAGGCTGTGCTAGTCAGAGAAGGCTTCCTGGAGGAGGTGGCACCCCAGCCAGGCCAGCCCTGTGGATGGGTGGAGAAGGAATGGAGGGTACTTCAGGGCAGGGGTCCAGTGTGAGCAGAGGGGTAGAGGGAAGAAAGTGCATTTGGGGGGTGATGGGGACGTAGGGGCTTGTTCTGGAGCATCCATGGGCGGTTCTACCTGCATTACTCTCCAGGTTGCTCAGGGACCTTATGACTTGTTGCTCCAGCCTGATCCTGTAGCCCAGAGACCGGGTGGTCCAAGCAGTGCCTTCCATAGCCTACGCCACCCCAGTGCCACCCAGGCAGCAGCCTCTGGACACAGACCTGTGGCCCTGCCAGGGCTTCAGGCACTCACTCCTGCCCCCAGCTCCTGCCCACCGGTCTTAGGCCTCGCTTTTCCCTCGCTTTCTTGAATCTCCCACCCGGATTCTCCCAGTCTGCCCAGCTCAGGGCACCAGTCCGCTGCAGCCTCAGGCTGGCTTTGCCTTGCATAGGAGGAAAGATTCTTGGGCTTGTGGGTGTCTGAAACCCAAAGAAAAGAAAGGGCCCTATTGTCATGTGTGATTAAAACAGTGCCAGGCACAGTGGCTCCAGGGACTCAGATGATGTTGTCGGGCTTGGCTTCTCTCCACCTTTTGGGAGGTCTCTCCAGGTGGTGAACACCAGCAGCCCTGCCTTAGCTGCTACCTGCCCGTGACTCCAATGCAGAGAACATGTTTTCCCAAAGTGTCCTCTGATTTGCCCACCTGACCATGCGTGTCCTGACCTCTGAGGCCTCAGAGGAATGAATGAAATGCCTCGATTCACTGTTTCGAGACATACGCCCCACCCTGGGAGGGAGTGGGGGTGCAGTGATGGGGCAAACCACGTGGCCTGAGGTGGGGAGAGAAGGTTTCCAAGGGAAAACCAGGTGCTGCTTCCAGAAGGTGGAAGGTGGGTATGGGATGACGGCAGACGCACTTGAAGACTGGGCCCCCCGCCCTGTCCCAGCACCCTGCACTCCAGGCTCCAGCTGGCAGCCAGCCCAGCATCCTTTGCATCTCCACATGTGGGAGGGAGCAGAAGGGGGACCTGCACTCGGCTCTGACACCTGCTCGCCCTGCTGACAGCACCCCCTGCAGCTTCGGGATGAGGAGTCCCTGGGGGATGAGTTCCGGGACATGCTAGTGGCCTGAGGCCCTGATGACCCACCTTGTGGAGCAGGTCTGGCTTCTGAAGACGCCTTGTGGAGGGGGGGCTGTGGCAGGCAGGTGGTCTTCTTGTGACCAGGGCAGCAGCTGCCGTAGGTGAGCAGGTGTGCAGGGGGGACCCGCCACGTCACCAGGAGCTGCCTGAAGTTCTAAGTGAACTTCATTGATACACTAAAAACTCTCCAGCTGCTGAAGGTGGCTCTTCTGTTACAACATTGTTACAAATAGGAAGTTTATTTCCAGCAACAACACAGTGTTGCTCCTTAGATTACCAAGAGGAGAAAGAAAAAACAACTGTGGCCTTGGAGTTGATTCTGACTCATATGAGTCAGACTAGAACTGTGCTCAGTAGGGTTTTCAGTGGCCGAGCTTTTGGAGGTAGATCCCCATTCTTTCTTCCAAGGGCCCTCTGGTGGACTCCAACTGCCTACTTTTTGGTTAGTAGCCAATGACATTAACTCTTTGCACCACCCAGGGACTCTACCACAAGGAGAAAAAGGCTGAGTAAAAACCGAAATTTATTTTGGGCTTCGATTTCCCAATCTAGGCCTTTCTGGTCAGTGGCCGCTCATTCCAGGTGAGAATGCTGAGACAGTGGAGCCTCCACCAGCCTGGCTCCCAAGCGACCGTGTGGGCAGAGCCTTCTTCCCCTCAGGTGTGTCCATGAGTCCCTTCTGCCTCTCCGTGGCCTTGGTACTAGGAGAAGCCTGCACTCAGATTGGGTGACCTCCCTGGTTCCTCCCCACTTGCCATTCTGTAACAGGAGCAGGAGGAGGAAGGGGAAGTCGGAGACAATTGTTCTCCCCTCTTTTCATAGTCCTCATCTTCATGCTGCTGTTTCTTCCAGGCCCTCCATATCCGTCAGTGGGCAGGCACCTCTCACATCAAATGTCTTGGAGGCTCACCCAGCACCAGGTCCCCAGCACTGACGGCGTGCTGCTGGTTCTCCATCCTGGCCATGGCCATCCATCAGTCAGCTGAGAGGCTGTTATTAATAACAGGTGGGAAAATATCTACTCACCTGCTCCGTCATTGTTATTGCCCTTAACTATTACTTAAAGAAGAAACATAGTCAATACACTTAATCTATGGCTTTCCCTGAACATTTTGGTAACAATTCATTTTAAGAAGTAGGCAGTATCCAAGGACCGGCTCCCGTAAATCTGCAGTTTAATGCGGCCAGTTCTCCAGTCTGACATGCTCAATGGAAATGCACACCTTGCCTTTCTATTGCATTGCCAGCTGCAGAAGGGTTCAGCGGGCTGTGGTGGGGGCTCCTGCCAGTCTGTACACCAACCACTCAAGGCTGCTGAACCATATCCTGGGGTTTACCTGGTCCCATCAAAAAGGTGGTGGATGTCTGTTCTAATCATAGTCATTAGTGTGCTGTTGGCAGCTGGAGCCTAAATACCTCCGGCTCTGACTGCTTAGCCCACAAATCTCCTTTGTTGTTCACAGTTTTGAGGGCTCAACTTAGGTCAGGGTTGCCTATGTACGCCAACTATTCTCAGAGGCAGCCTCGGACTTTGCAGTCACTCCACAGAGCTCCCTAAGGTCATCAATCACAAGCTGCTCGGTGACCTGGCTTTCGGGAGGACGCCAGTCTGCAGAGTGAGATCGGCACCAGTGAAATGGGGACTGCAGGGCTGGGACCCAATTCGTCTTTGAAGTGGCGTAGCTGTCATCCTGCTATAGGTGTGCAACTTTGTGCAAACTTCAGTCTGCTTCTGGTAGAATTCTCACGACGATAGGCTTTTGTGGACTTTAGCGGTCTTTAGAAATTAAAGGAGTGACTTCATATTTTAGGAATACCCTGCCAGGTAATTTTTTTTTTTTTTTAATTCAGCAAATATTTGAGAGATTCTTGTGTGCATTTTTGAGTGAACGTTGAGCAAGATTGTGTTATTAACAAAATCCTTCTGGTAAGCTCTTCTGAGTAGTGGTGGAGGGCTGGGGTAAGAGGAGTTACTAAGACAAACTCCAGACTACATGAGTTCTGTCATGGTCACAGAAGTCATGGGCTCCCGACATCAACAGTGCCTCCTGATACTGCATCCTGATAAGCCACAAACACGTGTCTTTGACCCTTCACGGTGCTTTTGCAGTTGAGATCTACAATCACCCCACAGGTAGGTAAAGCACAGTTTGTAGGTCCCCATTTGACAGAGGAGAAAACTAAAGCCCAGACTTGTGAAGTCCTTGACTGTTATGGATTGAATTGTGTCCCCCCAAAATATGTGTCAACTCGGCTAGGCCATGATTCTCAGTATTGTGTGGTTGTCCTCCATTTCATGATCTGATCTCATTATCCTACATGTTGTAAATCCTAACTCTATGATGTTAATGAAGCAGGACTAGAGGCAGTTATGTTCATGAGACAAAACTCAAACTACAGGTTTAGATTATACCTTAAGTCAATCTCTTTTGAGATATAAAAGAGAGAATTGGGCAGGGAAGAAAGGGACCTCATACCACCAAAAAAGTGCCAGAAGTGGAGTGTGTCTATTGGACCTGGAGTTCCTGCACAGAGAAGCTCCTAGACCAGGCCAAGATTGATGACAAGAACCTTCCCCCAGAGCTGGCAGAAAGAGAAAGTCTTCTCCTGGATCTGGTACCCTGAATTCAGACTTCTAGACTCCCAAACTGTGAGAGAATGCATTTCTGTTTGTTAAAGCCATTCACTTGTGCTATTTCTGTTATAGCAGCAGTAGACAACTAAGACATTGACTGAGGTCCCATACATAACAAAGGACATAGGAATCTAGAAATTCAGACCTCTTGGCATCTTCCTCACCACTGCACAGAAAAACAAAGCAAAGCAAAACCCATTCAGGACCACTCAGAATGATGGGGCTTGTCACAGAAACTGGGCCCACTGAGACCCCCTGGGATCTCCCTTACCAGTTCTGTGCACCCACCCTCCAGCCTGTGGGTGCTTAGCTTCAAGTGGCCTGCACCTACGACCTTCTGAGGATTCCCCCTGGACTACTAGAAGCACTTTAGCTGTGACTACAAAGGAGCTGGCAGTGCCTGGTTGTGTGAGCATCCTCCTTCCCAGGCCTGGAGTCCCTAGTGTCACAAACTGTTAAGTGCTCAGCTACTAACCAAAAGGTTGGTTGTTGGAGTCCACCCAGAGGCACTTTGGAAGAAAGGCCTGGTGATCTACTTTCAAAAGATCACAGCCATTGAAAACCGTATGGAGCGCAGTTCTACTCTGACACACAGTGTTGCCATGGTTCAGAATTGAGTCCACAGCGACTGGTCCCCAGGCCTGTGGCCAGTGGCCAGTGAGTTGACTGGTGCCGCGGTGGGAAAACCTGATATCTTTGCCTCCAGGCAGGATAAACTCTGGGGTATAATGCGTGCCCCAGAGCTCCTCCTGGGATCAGGCTGAGGTCAGGACTTCACCTGAAATCGCAGCCCTGCTTGGCCTCTTTCCCCTTCCCTGCAATCCTTTCCCTGCTCCTTATTGGTCTCCCTCCTTGATAGATAGATCACCTGTGCACAAATCGCCACCTTGGAGTCTGCCTCTGGGAGAACCTGGCTGGGATAAGCCCTGAGCTTCCTCTGGGTGTGACAGAGCTTCCCTTGATGCTGACAATATCAGGTCCTTGAGCGCTGCTTCCCAGCTGGAGAGCGGTGTGCTGGCTTCCAATATAAAGCCCAATCTATTTGAAAATATTTCTGTTGACTTCCAAAATGCTAAGCTTCCTGGGATCTGAGCATGTCACAAACCCAGTTTTCTGTCTAAGACTGCAATCTCCTGATTTTTTTTTTTTTTTTTTTTTTTTGAGCTTTCCTGAGTCGTGTAGAATAGCATTTCAAGAGTTGTTCAAAGGCCTCAGAGGCAGGAGGCAGCCAGAAGCGACGTTTCTGAGTCTGCGACCCGGCTGACCACCCCTCTAAATGTGGGTGGCCCCTCAGTGCCTGAGACCAGCACTGTGAGCAGCTGGGAGAGGAAAGTGACCATTTGCTGCAAGTGGGCTGGAGAGCTCTGTAAGCTCCTCTCGAGCCAAGCTTCACCACTGCCTCTGTCTGTCAGACTCTGCAGCCAGGCTCTGATGACCTCTGGCTTCCAACTGGACTTGGTAGATGGACAGCACTGGAGGGTACTGGAGAGAGAGCAGGGTGTGTGTTGCCCCTGTTCCCTCCCTGCTAACCTCATACGGCAAGAGGTTGTGCTTCCCAAGGGAAAAACACAGCGCCCTTGCAGTGATCTTTTCATGATAGCATCCCCCACCCCAAAGCTGGAGCAGTGGTGACTCACAGTTGACACCTTGGGTACTTGACCATGTCCCTTCTTGTCCCTTAGCTCTTAACCCTCCCCTCCGCTCTGTGAGAGGTCCCTTCATTAAACTCCTCCTCAAGGACTCTGTGGGTGCACCTTCTGTTTCCTGCCAGGTCTCTGATGGATTCAGAAGGTGACATGTTGTGTCTTTGGTGACCTAGGGGGAACCCCCATAAAGGATCGCCCATTCCTGGTGGCACTGTCTTGCCTTCGGTCACAGTTTCTTCCATCCCACTCTCCATCTATCAGTCTATTTCCTCATTATTCAGGTTGGTGTTCATTCTTATGCCTTCCTTTTTGGGTCTTCATGATCTCTGTGGTTGGCAGAGTTCATAGAGCCTCCCCCCACCTGCAGGACATTACTTGGCCAGGGTGATTGGTGACAACTAGGGTACCTAGGTCATTGGAGCCACCTGAGGGCAGGGGCCATGCCTGGTCCCCTCTGAACTCTTGCTGCCCAGCACCGGGCCTGGCACAGAGAGGTGTTTGCAGTGGTAACTGGGTATCAAGCTGACTCAAATTATAGCCCAGAGAGTCCCATGTTTTTCAGGCTTATGGGGTCATGGTTTTATTTCAAACAGACCGATTCGAGCCCCCTTTCCGTATCCTCTGAGATGTCTGGTGCCTTCCCAACCCCTCGAGGATCCTTTGGGAAACTCACAATTCCTGGACCTTTGTCTCTGCTAAGTTCATGGTCCCCATTGTATCTCTTTCTCATGGCCCTTGTCCTCTCTCTCTCTTGTTGTTCTTGGCTGCTGCTGAGTGAGCCCCTAACTCGTGGTGACCCCACACATGACAGAATGAAATGCTGCCCAGTCTTGCACCATCCCCATGATCAGTTGAGGACTGGACTGTTGTGATCCATAGGGTTTTCAATGGCTGATATTTGGAAATAGATTGCCAAGACTTCCTTCCTAGACCATCTTAGTCTGAGACCTCTGCTGAAACCTGTTCATAGCAACATAGCAATATCATAGCAACATCCAAGCCTCCACTGACAGAAGAGTGGTGGGTGCACATGAGGTGCACTGGCCAGGTGTCGAACCCAGGTCTCTCATGTGAGAATTTTACCATTGAACCACCACTGCCTCTCTCTATCTTAACCCACTGCCAGCGAGTCGATTCATAGCGACCCCATAGGGTTTCCAAGGCTGTAAACCTCTACAGAAGCAGACTGCCACATTTTTCTCCCCTGGAGCTGCTGGTCCTTTCGAACCACCGACCTTCTGGTTAGCAGTTGATTACTTTAACCACTGCACTGCCAGATTATGCCAAATGTTCTTTCTTTGTTCTGCAAAGCACCATGAACAAGAAGCTAAGGTGTTTCACACAGAAAGTTTAGGGATACAGAGAGGAATGTCAGCATATCACAGAATGGGTGCAGAACTTGAAATGGGTATTTCATTAGCTATCCCTGCCCGATGCTCCCTATCCATCTCCTTGGTGGCGAATGTCCCCCAGCCGGCTTTCTTCCCAGGCCATGTCCACTCTGCCAGTTCACCTGAGCCAGCCCTTTATCTCCCCAGCCAGCTCCATCTCCTCTTCTTCCCATCCCAAAGCCTCTTCAAACCCATAAGACAAAAATCCCAGTTACAACAGAGCTCAGCTCTCTCTCTCCTTCTCACCGTGCCTTCCCACAAAAAGATCCTCAGAAGTATTTTTCTAAACAAAAATAAGCCATCTACCCCTTCGAAGTGCTTGGCCTCTCCCTTAGAGGGCCCTGAGCCACAGCAGTCAAGTTTTGTCTTAAAAAGCAGCATCTTCCCTTCTCGTTGCTCACTTACAATACGGGTTGCTGAGTGAGGGCCCAGAGGGTCACCCATCTATTTCAAATTCCCCTAGAAGTTGGTGGCGCTGTGCCAGTATTCTTCTCTATTGTCCTCTTCCCCCATCTAGCGCTTAGGTGGGTGCTGAGAACAGATGATTCTTGCATCCTGGGCCACATCCTGGGCCTGCCTCCCATCCTCTCAGCTGTAGTGAACAGTACCGTGCACATTGCCAGGGCCCCACCTCAAGCAGGCTCTGTGGAGTCTCACTGTTCTGACTGAAGCTATGGGGCACGATCAGCCTGTGTGGAGGCAGAACCTGGAAATGTGGGAGCATTAACATGCATGGGGACGATCCTCGCCCAACAGAAGCCATGTATAGAGAATCAGCACCCCAACCTCCTGCCCTGCAGTGGGGCAATTCTGAGGTCCACTCTATGTCTCCAGAAGATCCCAGCAGGACTGGGCCCTCGTTGCCCACAGTGGTGACCAGCTCAAGAGCGTACCCTTGAATTGAGTTTTCTCCTGCTCCCTGGGATTACCTCCCAGGTAAACTACCTGTGCACCCAAGTATTTGGCTTAGAGTCTGCTTTTAGGGGGACCCAAACTAGGACAGGTAGTCAATGACTGAGTGTTTGCTGCCTTCAGTAGTAATGAGTGATATGGACTGGGGTCAGCCAGCTGCCCACTGGTCCTGAATGGTTCTGTGGAGCTTTGCTAAACTTCCCTGACTTTCCTGTTCCTCCTTCTGCAGCGTAAGTGGCTACTGTGATGGATATGTCCACATGTATGTCCTCTCTCATCTAGAATATGACATTAGACATCTCGGCTCCAGTGGCCAGTGTGATGGATATGTCTATACGTACCTCCTCTCTCATCTAGAGCGTGGCATTAGACATCTCAGCTCCGGAAGCTCGATTCATCTGGGGAAAGCCTTTAGCCAGCCTGAAAACCCATAAAGTGCTGGTGTGACGAGGAGCAAATGACTTCAGTGTCCTATTACTGCCCCCAAACTCCAGCACAGCCAGAGTCATGGATGTCTCATCTTTGCAAACCTAGGTGTTACGAGATGAATTACTCATCAGTATTGCCCAGTTCTTGCCTTGTTAAGGGCTGTAGAGGAGAGCCAATGTTTTGACAATGAAAGTAAGGCTGAGAGCCAGAATAGCTGTGAAATTCTCCTGATGGGCACCCAAAAATTCCACAGCACTGCACTTGACATTTCATTGCCCAGAACGAGTTGCCTGTCTCAGTCACGGGCCTGCTGGGCTCATAAATTCTAGCGGGGAAGTGGCTTTGTGTCCGCACACCCCAGCTCCTTTAAAACGATGAAATCCTCTCTGCCTAGCCTCCAGAGGGGACTGTGGCGATCAGATTTACATCTAGGAAACTTTCTTGACCTCTCCTTGGTTCCATCCCCTGCACCCTGAGCAACCATGGCTGGTCTCAGAGGTCTCCAGATCTGGCACCAATTTGAAGCAGGACACTGCAGTTACTCATTGTTGTTAGTTGCTATCAAGTCAGCTCCAACTCATGGCAACTCCATGCACAACAGAACGAAACATCGCGTGGTCCTGCACCATCTTCACAATGGGCGTGCTTGAGTCCATTGTTGTGGCACCTGTGCATTTTGAGTGCCTTCCACCCTAGGGGCTCATTTTCCAGCACTGTATCAGACAATGTTATCGTGTGATCCATGCAGTTTTTGCTGACTAATTTTTGGAAGTAGGTGGCCACCAGGTCTTTCTTCCTCATCTGTCTTAGTCTGGAAGCTCTGCTGAAATCTACCTACCATGGATGACCCTACTGGTATATAAAATACTGGTGGCGTAGCTTCCAGCATCGTAATAACAGGCAAGCTATTTAGGGAATACTCTTCATGGAAATAGGCATTGCATTTGGTGAAATGTATACGTAAGTCTAATTCTTACACGCAGTCCTTGAAGCCACTGTTGTTAGACCAGATCTGTAGTGGAGGAAACGAGGATCAGAGAAAGTGAGTGATTTACCTGAAGTCACTCATCTACTACACGGTGAAGCTCAAAGACAGTCCCAGGTCATCTGACTCCAAATTCAAGGTTTTCCCATCAGAGCATATTCTCCAGGAGAAGATGGTACCTGTGGTGCCTGATAACAAAGAAGTTGTGCGGCGTGGATCTGTAGATGTGGGCCAAGCACCAGCATTGTTCAGGTACAGAGACATAGTATGACCACCAGAGATGAGCTCCGGGGAACAGGTACTGTCCCCCATTTGGAACTGACTAAAACTCATGAGGCTGCCAGCACCTCGCGCCTGGTCTGGGCCCACCGGGCAGCCTTCCCATCCCCACCATGGCTTCCCAGCTAGTCTTGGATCAGGCAGGGCAGCCCAGGACACCAGGCAACAGTACCCTGGCCTTCTTTGCACTCATCTTTTTTCCATGATGCGTGAATAAATTGGCATCTGGTGTTTTAGTCAACCTCTTGTGAGTTGGTTCTGGGAGGGGGTCCCTAGGAATACGGCCTAGTGGTCCATAGCTGAAGGATTCCAGAATTTGGTCCGATCACAGTGACCTCAATAGGAACGGACTCCCTTTTTCTCACCTCTGAAGCTTTGCCTGGGCAGCCAGTCAGCAATGAAAGGTGTGGATTTTGTCTTCTGTAACATGAACCTCAGGGGCAGTGGTGGTTCAATGGTAGAGTTCTCGCCTTCCATGCGGGAGACCTGGGTTCGATTTCCGGCCAATGAGCCTCATGCACAGCCACCACCATCTGTCCATGGAGGGGTTGCTATGATGCTGAACAGCTTTCAGTGGAGCGTCCAAACTTAGACTAGGAAGAAAGGCTTAGTGAACCACTTCCAAAAATCAGCCAGTGAAAACCCTGTGGATCACAATGGGCCAATCTGCAACCAATCACATGGATGGTGCTGGACCATGCAGCGTTTCCTTTTGTTGCTCCTGGCGTCCCTGAGTGCTGCTAACAACAACAACGTGAGTCTCAGATTGGCCTTCCCTCCTCCAGGAGGAAGCAGGTGCATTTCCATGTTGGAACTCAGGGGGCGGACCCTCTTCAGGCCACACAGAGCTGTCTCCTCTGGTCCACTGCAGCTGTGGACTCAAACCCTGGATGGAGCACCCATTTTACAACCAGGTCAGGCCCGCTGTTCTCCTGTCAAGACAGGCTGTGCACATGTGTGATCACAAAGGCATTTTCATCTTCTGTCCTTTATTAATGCAATCCAAGCTCCTAGTCAGCACCCACAAGGCCATGCATGAACTGGCCCCTGCTCTGCAAGTGTCTCTTGCTCATCACCCTCCCATAGCACTGGCCTCTATTCCCTTCTCCTGACCTGCCTCACCAAGTTGGGCCCTGGGGGCTGTGCGTGTGGTCTGCATCTCCTGCATTGCTCATCTCCCAGGCCCACACACAGCTGGCCCTCAGCATTCTACTCTCCTCCTAGTGGTGCCCCTCCAAAGTGCCTTCCCCTGTCCCCGTGCCTAAAATCCCTCTCCCCTCCTGACTATCACATGACCCTGCTCCTTCCTGCCCAGCACATGGCAGCCTGAAGCTGTCTTGTTTGTTTACTTGTGTATGGTCGGCCTCACCTTATTAGAATGTAAACTACTGCATTTAGCCCCTAGAACAGTGCCATACCACAGACCATTGGTTAAATGATTGAATTTATAAAATATGGCTCCACCTTCCAGAAACCCCGTCCGGAATTCAGGGTAAGTTGATAAGGACTTTAAATTCTTACTTGTCCTATTATTTTCCAGCGGTCTCCCAGCCTCTTGCCATTGTTACCCATCGGCCCGTTGCCATGGAGTTGATTCCAACCCGTAGTGACCCTGTAGGTCAGTCTAGAACTGCCCTATAGGATTTCCAAGGCCATGATCTTTATGGAAGCAGGCTGCCACCTCTTTCTCCCTTGGAGCAGGGGAGTGGGTTTGAACCACTCGCTGACCTTTGGGTTAGCAGCTGTGTACTTTAACCAGTGTGCCACCAGGGCACCTCTCCCTCTTCACTACTCCCTTCCTTTTCCCTATGGTCTTTCCCTCTTTCTTTTTCCTGCCCTCCATCTCTCTTGCCTCTCCTTTCCTTTCTTTCTCCTTCTCTGTCCTTCCTGCCTGGTGAGCAGTAACTCTGAAGGCAGAGGAAGCAATTGGTCCTACCTGGGTTCCTCCCAATGGCCATGGGCATGAACAAGGAAAGTCTTTGCACTGGACTGTTGATGGGACTGGTTACCATCCAGCAAAGGAACCCTGGGCAGGCCTTGAGCACTGCACTGCCCTATCCAGAGCCAAGCTTTCCATCTGGGGCTCTAAATAAGCCTGCCACTTCTGGGATCTGGCAGGACTGTAGCTTGGAGCACCCTTGTCAGGGGCAAGCGTCTAGTCCCTGGGGGTTGGAGAGGAACAGTTAAATTCATCACCACTGCAAAACAAACACCAGACGGCATGTGCCCCTCCTGCTCAAACAAGGAGAGTTTAATTTATTTTTAAATGCTTAATGCCTTGTCTAATTCTTGCAGCAGGCTTCATAGGACATGCAAGAACATCCTCCCCAATCTCTGAAGGATAATGTTCCAAGGAGACCAGCACTTGAAAACAAAAGTGACTCCTCTTTTGTCCTGATCTTAAATCCTGTCACCTTGGTTGGAACTGCCTGGTGCTGGGGATGAGTGTTGAGAGGCCAAATGAGCACGGTGATTAGGTATCAAACCTGGACAGGTACTAACCAAGAACAGCGTGGTCCCTTGGCTCAGCTCGGGAAGTGGGTCTTTCCCAGCGATCCTATCTGGCCATTGGCGGGGGACGGGAGCAGCACGGTGGTAGAGTGAAATGTGAGTTGAATGATTCTGAGCACATGCTTTCTGCCTCCAGCATGCTGTATTTGTAGGCTGGCGTTTTTTTCTTGGGTGGATTCCAGATGTTGTATAACTGGTGCACGTCTAAGCTACAAAATGGTGGACAGGGACTTGTCTTTTTGTTACAAGCATGTCCTTTGTGGATGGCGGTTAAGCACTGTCAAATAGCCTAGTAAAAGATGCATCGAGCTGGTGTCCGCATGGAATCAACGATGGGGAATAGGAACCCGAGTTTCAGTAATCTTGAAGTAGTCGGGGGATGTGGACCAGGGCTGTGGATTTCTGGGCAATCTCCTACCTGAAACACACCCCTCTCCCTGAGAAACACGCACACACACTCACACACACTCACACACACATATACCGCTCCCTGTCCACTTCATTACTCCTAGACAAGTCAGGCCCACCCACCTGGGGGCTTTTCTTTCAAATGTCACCTCCTGAGCCTCTACTCCAAAAACAAGAACAGAACAAACAAACAAACAAAACAACCTGTTGTCTTTGAGTCAATTCTGACTCATGGTGACCCCATGTATTACAGAGTAGAACTGCTCTTCAGGGTTTTCTTGGCTGTAATCTTTGCTGACTTGATGGCAGCTGACAATAACAACAATTTTTATAGAAGCAGATTGCCAGGCCTTTCTTCCTAGGTGCTACTGGGTGAGTTCAAACTGCCAACCTCTAGACCAGTAGTCAAGCGCAAACCATTTTCACTTCTGAGGGACCCCTGCTTCTACTCCATACCTGCCAAAACCCTCAACCTTGGCAACGAGGCCTGGGGTCCATAAATAAAAAGCCCCTTGAGTTTCTGGCTGTCTGATAAAATGCATAATATTCAGGGAAATTTGAATTTCAGATAAATAACAAATATTTTTTTGTTATAAATATGATCCATGCATTATTTAGGATATGTTGTTGTTGTTCTTCGTAGGTGCCATGGAGTCAGTTCCAACTCATAACGACCCTGTGTACAACAAAATGAAAAACCTCCCTGTGCCATCCTCACAATCGTTTTTATGCTTGAGCGCATTGTTGCAGCCACTGTGTCAATTCACCTCATTGAGGATCTTCCTTCTTTTCGCTGACCTTCTACTTTACCAAATGCATGATCCTTCTCCAGGGACTGATTCCTCCTGATAACATGTCTAAAGTATGTGAGATGAAGTCTCACTATCCTCACTTCTAAGGAGCATTCTGGCTGTACTTCTTCCAAGACAGATTTGTTTGTTCTTCCGGCAATCCATGGTATATTCAATATTCTTTGCCAACACCACAATTCAAAGGCATCAATTTTCCTTTGGTCTTCCTTATTCATTGTCCATTTAGGGTATATTCATCTAGGGTATACTTACATCAAATAAATAGTTTTTTGAAATTCAAATTTCATTGGGTGCCCTGTATTTTTGTTTGCTTAAATGGCAACCCTATTCCTAAAGTCCATTGTCATGGATTGAGTTATGTCCCCTCCCCTCCCCCCCAAATGTGTGTATTAACTTGGTTAGGCCATGATTCCCAGTATTCTTTGGTTGTCCTCCGTTTTGTGATTGTAATTTTTTGTTAAAAAGGATTAGGGTGGGATTGCAACACACTTACCAGGTCACAAACCTGATTCAATGTAAAGGGAGTTTCCCTGGGGTGTGGCCTGCACCATTTTTAATCTCTCGAGGTGAAAGGGAAGCAAGCAGAGAGTTGGGGACCTCATACCACCAAGAAAGAAGCACCAGGAGCAGAGCATGTCCTTTGGACCTGGGGTTCTGAGTGGGGAAGCTCCTAGTCCAGGGGGAAATTGATGAGAAGGACCTTCCTCCAGAGCTGAGAGAGAGAGAAAGCCTTCCCCTGGAGCTGACACCCTGCATTTGGACTTTCTAGCCTACTAAAAAAAAAAAAAAGCCTACTAGACTGTGAGAAAATAAATTTCTCTTTGTTAAAGCTATCTACTTGTGGTATTTCTGTTATACCAGCACTAGATAACTAAGACATCCATTAAATTTAGAAAATGCTGCAGACCATACCACGTTAAGAAATTTGCCGTACACATTGGCATTTAATGTCTGTGAAGTCCTGCAGAAAATATGCACACTTATACTGGAAACCCTGGTGGCCTAGTGGTTAGGAGCTATCACTGTTAACCAAAAGGTCCACAGTTCAAATCCACCAGGTGCTCCTTGGAAACCCAATATGGGGCAGTTCTACTCTGTCCTATAGGGTCTGAGTCAGAATCAACTTTTTTTTGGTTTTAAACTATGCAGTATCCACTTGTTCTGTCTGAGAAACTACTCATGATCTATGTACAGGTTCCTCATGAGTGCAATTAAGTGTTCTGGAATTCCCATTCTTCTCAATGTTACCCATAATTTGTTATTATCCACCCAGTCGAATGCCTTTGCATAGTAAATAAAACAGAGGTAAACATCTTCCTGGTATTCTCTGCTTTCAGCCAAGGTCTTTATGATGTCAGCCATGATGTCCCTCATTCTACATCCTCTTCTGAATCCAGCTTGAGTTTCATGGCTGTTCCCTGTCAACATACTGCTGCAGCCAATTTTGAATGATCTTCAGCAAAATTTTACTCGCATGTGATATTAAGGATATTGTTTGATAATTTCCTCATTCAGTTGCATCACCTTTCTTGGGAATAGGCATAAATATGGATCTCTTTCAATTGGTTGGCCAGGTAGCTATCTTCCAAACTTCTTGGCATAGGCGAGTGAGCACTCCAGTGCTGCACCCATTTGTTAAAACATCTCAGTTGATATTCCATAAATTCTTGGAGCCTTATTTTTCGCCAGTGCCTTCAGAGCAGCTTGGACTTCTTCCTTCAGTACCATCAGTTCCTGATCATATGCTGCCTCTTAAAATGGAAAGTTGATTGATTCTTTTTGGTATAATGACTTTGTGCATTCCTTCCATCTTCTTTTGATGCTTCCTGTGTCATTTAATATCTTCCCTATAGAATCCTTCACTATTGCAACTCAAGGCTGAATTTTTTCTTCAGTTCTTTCAGCTTGAGAAATGCTGAGTGTGTTTTTTCCTTTTGGTTTTCTACCTCCAGCTCTTTGCATGTCATTATAATATTTTACTTTGTCTTCTCGAGTCACCCTTTGAAATCTTCTGTTCAGTTCTTTTACTTCATCATTTCTTCCTTTTACCTTAGCTACTCAACGTTCAAGAGCATGTTTCAGAGTCTCTTCTGACATCCATTTTGGTCTTTTCCTTCCTTCCTGTCTTTTTAATGACCTCTTGCTTTCTTGTTGTATGATGTCCTTGATGTCTTTCCACAGCTCGTCTGTTCTTCTGTCATTAGTGTTCGATGTGTCAAATCTATTCTCGAGATTGTCTCCAAATTCAGGTGGGATATACTCAAGGTTGTACTTTGGCTCTCGTGGACTTGTTCTAATTTTCTTCAGTTTCAACTTGAATTTACATATGAGCAATTGATGGTCTGTTCTGCAGTTGGCCCCTGGCCTCGTTCTGGCTAATGATATTGAGCTTTTCCGTTGTCTCTTTCCACAGATGCAGTCAATTTGATTTCTGTGTATTCAGCCTGGCAAGGTCCGTGTATATAGTCACTGTTTATGCTGGTAAAAAAAGGTATTTGCAGTGAAGTAGTCATTGGTCTTACAAAATTCTATCATGAGATCTCTGGCATAGTTTCTGTCACCAAGGCTGTATTTTCCGACTACAGATCCTTCTTCTTTGTCTCCAAGTTTCCCGTTCCAATCACCAGTAATTATCAATGCACCCTGATTGCGTGTTTGATCAATTTCAGACTGCAGAAACTGATAAAAATCTTCAATTTCTTCATCTTTGGCCTTAGTGGCTGGTGAATAAATTTGAATAATAGTTGTGTTAACTGGTCTTCCTTGCAGGCATATGGATATTATCCTACCACTGACAGCGTTGTACTTCAGGGTAGATCTTGAAATGTTCTTTTTGATGATGAATGCACCGCCATTTCTTTCCAAGTTGTCATTCCCAGCACAGTAGACTATATGATTGTCCAATTCAAGATGGCCAACACCAGTCCATTTCAGCTCACTAATGCCTAGGATATCGATGTTTATGCATTCCATTTCGTTGTTGATGATTTCCGATTTTCCTAGATTCGTACTTCGTATACTCCAGTTTCCGGTTATTAAAGGGATGTTTGCAGCTCTTTCTTCTCCTTTCGAGTCCTGCCACATCAGCAAATGAATGTCCCGAAAGCTTTACTCCATCCACGTCATTAAGGTCAACTCTACTTTGAGGAGGCAGCTCTCTTCCCCAGTCATATTTCGAGTGCCTTCCAACTTGGGGGGCTCATCTTACCACACCATATCAGACAATGTTCTGCTGCTATTCATAAGGTTTTCACTGGCTAATTCCTTTCAGAAATAGACTGCTGGGTCCTTCTTCCTAGTCTGGAAGCTCAGCTATAACTTGTCCTCCATGAGTGACTCTGCTGGTTTCTGAATGCCAGTGGCAGAGCTTCCAGGATCACAGCAACATGCAAGCCCGCACAGTACAACAAACTGACAGACAAGTGGGGGCCCCCAGTCCCTGGCAACTACTAACCTACTTTTTGTCTGTAAGGGTTTGCCTATTC
This sequence comes from Elephas maximus indicus, assembly GCF_024166365.1. Taxonomy (NCBI): domain Eukaryota; kingdom Metazoa; phylum Chordata; class Mammalia; order Proboscidea; family Elephantidae; genus Elephas; species Elephas maximus. The sequence continues at coordinate 11,046,480 of NC_064839.1, read as the reverse complement.
TGGACATTGCACATAAGTAAAATATTATAATATGTGGCCTTTTGTGACCCACTTCTTTCACTCAGCATATTTTCAAGATTTATTCATATTGCAGCATGTTATTAGTACATCATTTTTTTTTTTTTAATAAATGAATCCATTGTATGTATATACCACAATTGATGGGCACTTAAATTATTTCCACTTGTCAGCTATTCTGAATAACATTTCTAGGAGCATTTATATATGTTTTTGTGTGGACACATGTTTTTAATTCTGGAAGACATAATTCTGGAATGTCCAGGTCATACGGTAACTCTGTTCAACTTTTTGGGAATTTGCCAAACTGGTTTCTAAAGTGGCTGTGTCGCTTTACAATCCCACCAGTAATGTATGACGGTTTCAATATTTTTACACCCTTGCCAACACTTGTTATTGTCTGTCTTTTTTTATTTCAGCCCACTCACTAAAAAAAAAAAAAAAATTTTTTTTTTTTTTTTTAGTGAGTGTGAAGTGATATCTCTTTGTGATTTTGATTGGTATTCTTTCGTGACTAATGATGTTTAGCATCTTTTCATAGTTTTACTGTCTATTTGTAGATATTTCTTTGGAGAAATATTTATTCAAACTCTTTGCTCATTTTAAATTTGGGTTGTTTGTCTTTTCATTGTTAAATTTTAAGAGTTCTTTATAGATTCTGGATATAAGACCCCGATCAGATATATGATTTTCAAATATTTTCTGCAATACCATGGCTTATCTTTTCACTGTCTTGATGGTGTCCTTAAACAAATATACATATTTTAAAATTTCAAGTTGTACATTCTCAACTCCCCTAGTATCAGGATATTTTATCTTACTATTTGGAAGTTGGAGCCCTGGTGGTGCAGAGGCTGCTAACCAAAAAGTTTGGCAGTTCGAATCCACCAACCACTCCTTGAAAACCCTATGGGGCAGTTCTACTCTGTCCTATAAGTTTGCTATGAGTCGGAATCAGCTTGACGGAAACAAGTCTGATTTTTTGGGTTATTTGGAAGTTGGTTATTCTCAAGCACATTTGGGTTATTTCTGAAATTCAGTGGTACAAAGATCCTCAGAGTAAAGTTTTAAAAAATGTACTTAACATTATGATTTTATATTTCTCAAATTATAAAAAAGCAAAATAAATTATAGAAAATAAAGCATCTTATGTTGGCCCAGGACAGGAGTTATTCCCAAAGCCAACTCTTCAGACAAGGATTGGACTGGACAATGGGTTGGAGAGGGATGCTGGTGAGGAGTGAGCTTCTTGGATCAGGTGGACACTTGAGACTATGTTGGCCTCTCCTGCCTGGAGGGGGGGTGGGAGGGTGGAGGGGGTTAGAAGCTGGTGAAATGGACACGAAAAGAGAGAGTGGAGGGAGGAAGTGGGCTGGCTTATTAGGGGAGAGCAATTGGGACTAAAATAAGTTTTTGTGTGAGAGACCGACTTGGTTTGTAAACTTTCACTGAAAGCACAATAAAAATTAAAAAGAAAAGAAAGCATCACAAAATCATCTTAGGTTTTGGGGAAACCCAGAAGATTCTGTGATCCACATGGGGCGTGACAGCTTGGGGAAAGGGTCTGGAGTTTGATTTATGTTATTAAAAGCAGTCATAAGTTTTTAACATGGTGATTAATTTTGTTGTAAAAGATCCTTGCTGTTCCAGTCTCAGAAGATGCAGAGAAAAATCTGTTATTTCCCAACATCAAGGACTAGTACGTTATTTTGCTGATTGATGTGTGGAAATGTGTGCACATGTGTATGTGAATTAGTTTTCATATCCTGCAACCTGAAATATGTTTTTAGTTGATGTGCAAACCTCAGACCTTATGGGGAGAAGATTCTTCTTGCACCTTAGGGCTAAGTTCTAAAATCTAACTTAAACAGAAATTTAGCCACCAAATGTTTGACCTCTCATTCCTAAAGCTGATGAATAATTTGTTTGTGATTTTCCTAATAGTTCTCATTGGCTTCAGACGGAAAGAAACCTGTCCCTGGTAGATTCGGTGGTGCACTGGGCTCCTGCCTGCATACTGAGTCTTCCTTGAGGAAAGCAAGAGGCAAAGTAGGACCAGCTCAAGCCAGAGTGGAGGACAAGGGGCCATGGGGGGCCCTCAGCCTGGTCACCAGGCAGGCCAAGTATGCTGAGACATGTGACTTCTTTGGCTTTCTGCTTTCCTTTTAGTATACACCCATCTGAGATCTAAGTTAGGGATTCTGCTACTAAATAACCATGTGACACTTCTTCACTTGCCAGTAAAATATGGAGATCAGGCAAGATCATCTCTGAGATCCCTTTGGCTCAAATGGCATTCAGTTTTCATAGCAGGGTCTGTGCCAGGGGCTCCCTGTGTCTGGAAGTTATTTCCTCAGCAATGGTGGGAGGAAGATGATGGGCGATTTGCATGGATCATAATGGCTGCCCTGTGGGTAAAGCCCACACTCCCATGTCTTCTCCCTGTACAGCAGTGCTGTGGCTGCTTCTCTTGCAGGTGGGAAGGGCCACACTGAGCCATGCCTTTGCCTTTGCTTGTTGATCAAGGGGCCATGTTTGCAGAGTGGTGGCTGGTATTACAGTGCAGTTGTAGCTGGGCACATTAGGGTTCTTTGGTTGAGAGAAACAGAAGCTGACTCTGGCTTGCCCAGGTACAAAGGGAGCCCATTGGGAGGAGATGAAGACACTTGAGGGCTTAGAGGGAAGGGCAGCCCTGGGGAATTTCAACAGCAGTGTTGCTCTGGAGTGTGGTTCTGGCATCTCTCTGAGATAAACAGGTTCTGAACAGTCTTGTTCTTTTTATCCTGCTCCTCACAGTTCCAAATGCAGAAAGAAAGAGTGGCAGTCAGTCATTAGAGCTATTGACCCAACATTCCTCTTCCCGTACCCTGGTTGCTTGTGATGCCACGCACTGCCTGACCCTTTGTGGTTGGGTGGGTCTGTGTGTCTTGTTCTGGCTGATGAGTTGAGAGCAGATGACATGTGACAGCCCAGGATATTTATGCTGAGATGAGACCCTGCAGAGTTTTCGCTTCTTGTCTTTGCAATTGTGGAAGCCCGTATTGAAATGGAGCCCTGGTGGTGCAATGATTGAAGAGCTCAGCTGCTAACCAAAAAGTCAGCAGTTTGAATCCACCAGCTGCTTCTTGGGAACCCTATGCGGCAGTTCTACTCTGTCCTATAGGCTCGCTATGAGTCAAAATTGACTCAGTGGTGGTGGGGTTTTGGGGTATTGAAATGCAGCCTGCGTGGGCCTAGGTTGAGGAACCACAGTGAGTGGAGCCTCCTTTTAGACCTGGGATGGACATGTGACATGAGAAAGAAATAAACTGTCTTATATTAAGCCACTGAGAATTTTGGGTCGCTTGTGCTGGCAGGGTTATCTAACCTAACCAGATGGATATAGGAGGTCTTCCATCACCTAGCTTGGTCCAACTAAACTAAATCCAATGGGAGACATTCAATTACCCCATAGGAAAAATTGTGCTAGTACCAAAACAATGAAGAATGCATGCTAGGCAACAAAAAGGCAACTGTCTACCAGGGGGGTCATAGACCCATCCAGGAATTGAGCCCATGCCCTTGACCTCATGAATGCTTGGTCTGTGTGAGCTGACGAGCTGCCACAAACAGCTTGCTTTTCAAAATAACAGTCATGTGACCCCCTACACCACAACAGGATAAACACCAAAGCTACACCCAGCTTCTGAATTCTGGTCACTCTGAACAGGCTCAACCAGCCCCCAGGGATGCTCGGAGGGACTCATTTGTCACCCACTGTATTTAATTTATTTTAAAACCGCAAGATTTTCCCTAAAAAAAGTTAAAAATCCACAGATTATATTAAATATTAAAATACACTTTATTGCATAGCATTAACAGGCTGTATTAAAATGCTCAATAAATCACATTTTGTCTATGCCGTGGCTATAACATGAATAAAACATTGAGAAAATTTTGTGCATTTAATAGGATGAAAAATCTTAGGGCATTTCTACACTTTGCTTCCCTCCTTTGTGGCAGGCTAGTGCGTTTTGTCACCATCTGACACATTTAGCCATCGTTTGAATCACCGTGCTACCTCCAACTGGAGTGCTGGGTAATTAAAAGGAACAAGAATAAGTATATATAATAAATTCGGAAGGCTTGCTAATTATGTGCCTATTGGACTATATCCATACTGCTAATAATTCACAGGACAGCTACCATCGAAAGACTATCATCTAATTTGCCCTGCTCTCCCAGATCTGTGTTTTATAACACTGCCAGGGGGAGACATACAGACTAAATCATTTTTCTTTCTTTAATCTGTAAGAATCACTGGAGAGCATAAAAGGTGATAGGTCTCCACACTGTTCCGACTTCGAGCATCTAGGTATTCTGTGGTTTTGTTTCTAGGAATGGGGAGAAACAGATGATCGATAGAGAAGATGGGATTTATTTATTGTACAAGGATGGGGAATTTGAGCTGCTTTAGATTCTGCAGAAGGGTTGCTGGCTGACGAGATGTCTAGATGTCAGTATGTTGAAAGTTATTTGTTGTAGCAATGTTTGCAATAGCAAACATCTGGAAACAACTACCAGCTGGGTTTGGGTTGAATAAATTGTGAAAATCAGTGCAATGGAATCTTCATGACTGCATAAAAAAGAATGAGGGTGGCTGCCATGTAGCCATATGGAAAATTCTCCAACATGAGCATTTTAAGTAATGGTGAAAGAAATGGTTAAAAGGAAAGTTTAAAAAAGAGAGTTAAAGATGGGAGGGGCAATGTACGCTGTTTTGTATGTGTACGCATTAAAAAATCTCTGGGAGGGGGGTACATGAAACACTAATAAATACGGATTTATATCCTGGGGGGAGTAGGGACTGGGTGGATGGTAGCAAGGATGGGAGAAAGTTCTCTGAAGACCTTTTTATGATTTTTTTTTTCAACCAGATAAGTATATAACCTGTTCAAGTAACTAAATAATTTTAACCCCCACTCCCCCAAAAAACTTTTGAACAAAGTGAGTCAGTGATTGTCAGCAAAGTCAAGTGTCCTTCCCAGTCCCAAGAGAAAATGTGAAGTCCTCAGTCTCCATGGAACACAGAGTGGCTGGCCCGGGAGGAGCAGAGTGCAGCTGGTCCTTTGTGGCATGATGAACACCCTGAAGACCATGGAGCTGGTGAACTTGTTTCCAAAAAGAGAGTGACGCTGGCAGATATTATCAGAATGTTTATGGAAATTATTTCCAGAGACAAGGCTTGGAAATACTCAAGAATAATTTTGAATACAATAGGTTCCAAGGCATTCGCACACTCAGATGCCTACTAGGACTGGTAGCCTACTAGGACTGGTAGGATGTGTGAAGAGCACCCAGCAGGTGCTGAGGCCAACAAGAGCATGCAGGTTGTCCTCAAGGGCAGCCCCACTCAGCCCAGCAGTTGGTGGCTCTCAGGGAAGGCCAGGGCTGCGCTCCTGCTAAGTCTCCTAGATTTCTGAGGGAAGATAGCAGTCCAGATTTCAATGTGTAATCTTCACAGCTTCATACGTTTGCAAATAATTTAAACAATATTAAACTGAACGAGCAAAACCAAATTTATGTTTGGACCATATATGACTGGCAACCTGTGATTTCTGACCATTGCCACAGAGCCTAGGTGTTCGGGAAGGATCCAAATTTATGAAAGCCGCTGAAATCCCTTGCCGCTGAGCCAATTCTGACTCATAGCTACCCTGTGGGACAGGCCAAAAAAACCCAGGCTGAAATCATGGAGTCGATTCCAACTCACTGTGACCCTTTAGGACAGAATAGAATGGCCTCATAGGGTTTCCAAGAAGCAGCTGGTAGATTTGAGCTGCTGACCTTTTGGTTAGCAGTGGAGCTCTTAAGCACTGCACCAGAGGACAGAGTAGGGCACATAATTTCCTCCACAGAATGCATGTTTTACTCAGAGAAGAAAACAACAGATCACTGAGGACGTTAGTTTGGCTATGCTCACCTGCTGTGAGTTGTTCCACATGCAAACCTCCCCGTGAATGTGACTTGAATCTGTGTCTCCAAAATGTTCAAAATATATGTGCAAGAATACACCTTAAAGAGTGGTTTATAACAGTTAAAATTGGAAAGAATTTTTTCACTCTTCAACCAGGGACCACTGTGTAAGCTCCATTATATTCACATTAGGAGAATGTGCTAGAACTCAGCGATACCAACTTATATTACATGAAAAAGTAAGTTGAACAAGAAGTTTGCTATGATCCCATTTTTTTGTGTGTAAAAGTGACAAAACGTAATATCTAAATTTTTAATCTTATATATTTATTTCTATAAATTTCTTGAGATATTTTGTATATATGTAGCCCCTTCTTAGACAAGAGGAAACCCTGGTGGTGTAGTGGTTAAGTGCTACGGCTGCTAACCAAAAGGTCAGCAGTTCGGATCCATCAGGCGCTCCTTGGAAACTCTATGGAGGGCAGTTCTACTCTGTCCTATAGGGTCACTCTGAGTAAGTATCGACTCTACGGCAATGGGTTTTTTTTTTTTTTCCTTAAACAGGTAAACTTCTTACTTATTGCAGATACTGTATTACCATACTATTTTTTTTAAATAATTTTTATTGAGCTTTAAGTGAACATTTACAAATCAAGTCACTCTGTCACGTATAAGCTTATATACACCTTACTCCATACTCCCACTTACTCTCCCCCTAATGAGTCAGCTCGCTCCCTCCTTTCAGTCTTTCCTTTCGTGACAATTTTGCCAGTTTCTAACCCTCTCTACCCTCCCATCTCCCCTCCAGACAGGAGATGCCAACACAGTCTCAAGTGTCCACCTGATACAAGTAGCTCACTCTTCATCAGCATCTCTCTCCAACCCATTGTCCAGTCCCTTCCCTGTCTCATGAGTTGTCTTCGGGAATGGTTCCTGTCCTGGGTCAACAGAAGGTTTGGGGACCATGACTGCCGGGATTCCTCTAGTCTCAGTCAGACCATTAAGTATGGTCTTTTTATGAGAATTTGGGGTCTGCATCCCACTGATCTCCTGCTCCCTCAGGGGTTCTCTCTGTTGTGCTCCCTGTCAGGGCAGTCATTGGTTGTGGCCGGGCACCATCTAGTTCTTCTGGTCTCAGGATGATGTAAGTCTCTGGTTCATGTGGCCCTTTCTGTCTCTTGGGCTCATAGTTATCGTGTGACCTTGGTGTTCTTCATTCTCCTTTGATCCAGGTGGGTTGAGACCAATTGATGCATCTTAGATGGCCGCTTGTTAACATTTAAGACCCCAGACACCACACTTCAAAGTGGGATGCAGAATGTTTTCATAATAGAATTTATTATGCCAATTGACTTAAAAGTCCCCTTAAGCCATAGTCCCCAAATCCCCGCCCTTGCTCCGCTGACCTTTGAAGCATTCGGTTTATCCCGGAAACTTCTTTGCTTTTGGTCCAGTCCAGTTGAGCTGACCTTCTGTGACCATACTGTTTTATAGTAAACATTTCCAGACAGATTAGAAATCTGTTCTCCATCCAATCAATGGTTATTTCTAGTGGCTAATCATTTCCCTTCAAAAAAGCCCATTGCTGTTAAGTCAATTTCAAATCGTAGTGACTCTATAGGGCAGAGTAGAACTGCCCCATAGGGTTTCCAAGGATCGGCTGGTGGGTTTGAACTGCCAACCTTTCGGTTAGCAGCTGAGTTCTTAACCACCGTGCCACCAGGGCTCCTTCAGTTGGCCTTTAAGCTCTTTGTCCATGGTATTCTGCAGTTTCACTATGAGATGTCTGGGCGTGGACTTCTTCTTGTTCATGCTGTTTGTACCTTCAATGTGCGCTTTCATTCTGAAGATCCAAGTCTTTCTTTGATTTTGGAAAATTCTCTTCAGTTGAATATTGTTTTACTGACATTCTATTTTCTTCTTTTGGAACTCTTCTTACATGTATTTTTGAGAGTCACTCTCTCCACACACACACACACACATTTGCCTCATGTATTATAATGCCATTTATAAAACATCCTGGCATTGTTATGGAGAATGAAGATAGTTTTATAGAGGAGGGACGCAGCCTGGACTTCTCCTGTATCTAGGACATGTTGTTTCCTTTAAAAATCTGTGAAGCAAAGAAGGAAAGAAGAAGGAATGAAAGAGGAAGGAGAAAGGGAGGGAGAGAAAATACACAGAGGCAGGAGTTAGAGCAAGGAAACCAGTGAGGAAGCTATTGGAGTCACTCTGGTGAGAGAGGGTGGTGGTTTGGACCAGCGTGGTGCCAGCGGAAAGGGAGAGATGTGAAGATGTGGAGTGTTTTTAAGGTGTTATCTACAGGACTCGATGTTGAAGTAGATGTGGAGGTGATGGGGAGACAGGAATGTAGGATGCTGCAGGGTACCTGACAGTGATACTTACTGGTGGGAAAGGGGGCAGGATCCCATCTTGGGGCTCCTGACTTGGTAACCCTTGCTAACTCTTTAGTTACTATTGGCTTAATGGTCTTGGAAAAAACCAAATCCATTGCTTTGAGTCAATTCCAACTCATAATGACCCTATAGCACAAAGTGGAACTACCCCATAGGGTATCCAAGGAGATTCTGGTGGATTTTAGCTTCTGACCTTTTGGTTAGCAGCCTGAGCTTTTAACCACTATACCACTAGGGACCTCAAAGGTAGTACCTTATCCTGGTTCTAATGCATTTAGCATCAAGGTGGGTCCCTTTTGAAACGCATGAAGCTCGGCAGACCAGAGTTGGAACCTCACTGTTTTGTAGGTTTTGCATTCTAGTAGGTGATGCTTCCTGGACATTAGTTTTGTAAACTTTTGCCTTTTTCCCCTTTATTTCTGTGAGGTAAGGTTTGCGAGGTTAATTATGACTTTTCTGTGTGATAGTTAGGGAGCCCTGATAGGTTTGTTTTGGTTTTTCTGTGCCATATTTGGAAAACCAGAGTTTCCTCATGTAACCTAATGGAAAGGTGCCCCCAATAAATTATCTTTCTAGCTCTCAGTGGTATATTGTTACACCACAGATCAGTGGCACCACAGTACCACTCACCTCATTGATGGTTTGTATTACCAGGTCATATTTCTCAAAATCCATATTACCAACCAAAAATTTGAAAACATTCAATTAGTAAGCATGTACTCCAATACTGAAAACACATGCCATCAAAAAAATTTTTTAAATGAAAAAAAAAAAAAATTGGTAATGAAAGGGCTGAGTATCTTACCCTCACTGTGGCCCGGCACAAAGAGGATGATAACAGAGCTGGCATCACTAAGGTGACAGAATATGCAGAAGAGTACCTGGCATGTGGTTAGATGATGATGATGATGGCAACAATGACAGCTGGAGCTCAGAGAAGGAGGAGGACAGCGGAAGAGGATATGTGAGCCTACAGTGGAGAGTCTGGAAGCCAGGCCAGCAGCTGAGGACTCCTCCTATAGGCAATGGGAAGCATTGAAGGGGTTTATCAAGGAAAAGAAAGGATTAGATGTACAGTTTAAAAACATCCCTGTGGCTGCCACATAAAGACTAGGTTGAAGAAGAGAAAGAGGATATGGGGAGATGAGCTAGGTGACACCTTCCATGGTGAACTAAAGATGGCTGGGAGGAAGAGAGAAGTGAGTGGATGTGTCATTGTTGAGTGCTGCCAAGTCAATTCCAACTCACAGCAGCCCTATATGACAGAGTAGAACTGCCCCACAGGATTTCCTAGGCTGTGATCTCTATAGGAGCAGATCTGCAGGTCTTTTCTCCTGAGGATCTGCTGGGTGGGTTGAAACTGCCAATCTTTCAGTTAGCAGCCAAATGATTAACCACTGTACCACAAGGCTCCTTAATGGAATAGCAACTCTATTGGACAGAGCAGAACTGCCCCTCAGAGTTTCAAAAGAGCAGCTGGTGGATTCAAACTGTTGACATTTTGTTTGGCAGCTGAGCTCTTAACCATTGTGCCATCAGGGCTTCTTAATGGATGTATAGCAGGTATGAATTATTACAACAATAATACGTTATTACAATTGTTAATTTTCTTTAAATTTGACCCTGAAAGTTCCCACACCCACCATCTTGTTGCTAGGAAATTCCACCTCAGATATTAATTCAGCTCTCTTTGCCTTCCTGCTTACTCTGCAAAAGTCTTTGGGTCTCACTCAGCGTCAAGGCTTCAGAGTTCCAGAGACCCCTTGCCCCAGCCTGTGAGGACCCTCCATGCCTGGCGACTCTGTGGTTTCTGTGTCACTATTTAGAAAAAGACAACTGGTGGGCAGTAAATTGAGCCCCAGTCTTTCTTTACACCATGGCACCATTGCCTCTGGTCCTGCCACCCCCCGTAGCATCTCCAGCGAGTGAGACCTCTGACTTCTCCCCAGCCTGGGAAAAGCTCTTCCTCTTTCCTCAAGAAAAAGCACAAATCAATGGATCAATGAGTTATGCTGCCTCATGAGGAACATTGGATGAAGCCCAACAGTCTGTCATCAAATGATGCTGGTGCAAGGTAGGCTGTATTAAGGAAAGATGGCAGGATGCCCACAGTTCCTCTTATAATGGTATGTCAGGGCACGTAGTGGCCAGGGCACAGCTGGCTTGTAGTCCAGAGGGGCAACCCCTCCCCAATACCCCAGCTACTCTACATTTTCATGGAGTGCAATGGTGGATTTTGCAAAGATGGGAGTGGCTGGAAGTGGGAAAAACAGCCTGAGCTTGGGTGGCAGCCGTGGGTAATAGTGGCTGCCAGAGGGAATTGCAGACCAGCATGAGTGGAGGCCTCCAGGGACAGCCAGGCTTTATCTCCTATTTGACAGGCAGCAATCATGAAATCTAGCATTTGTTGTGCATAGAAGCACGAGGTGGCCCCTGTGCTAAGCATGTTGCATACACCACCTCACTGAATCTTCACAGCCACCCTATAAGATATATGCTGTTATTACCAACCTTGAGATAAAAATGAGGAAATGGAGGCAGAGAGAGGTACCTGCCCCAGATCTGTACTCCTAACTGCTCCCCTGCTGGCCCCCAGGAGGCAGCACTGGCAGGGCCTGGGTATTGTTGGGATCAGGAGGGTCCTGTTGGGCCTCAAGGAGCAGGGAAAATATAGCCCATCTGCAGGTTTCCTTCAGTCGCTTTCTGAGTTGATGCTAAACCCTCTAGCACGTTCCTCTCCTCTTTTCCCCTTTTTTCTTCTTCTTCCTCCAGCCTGATTCTTTTCATCCTTTCCCCTACTTCCTCCCTTTCTCCCCTAAGGCTCCAGGGTGAATGAGGAAATGCCCTGCCTGTCTGCCTGTGCTTTTCCTTCAAATGTGAATCCTTAGTCTGGATTGGATGCTTGTTTGTGGTCCAAGAAGAACCCTTCATTCCAGACCATCCCGCACCTCCTTATCACACCTGATGATGGTAAAGTCCTCACAACTGACTCCTCTCGGGAGCTGTTGGGCATCCTTCATGCTCCAGTTTCTAGCTGATGACATTGATGAGGGTTTCATCCTGGTTGCTAATTTTGCTTTAAACAAACATACTAAAGAGGGCTGCCAGTGTAGGGTATCCCATTCGGCAAAATTTTACTTTGTAGTAGCAGCGGTGCCTTGGCCACGTCTCTATCGTCCTGATGCCTATTTAGTGCTCAGGTTGTATGCATGGTCCGTGAAGAAGGGGCTGCAGCTATGGAGCTCGGCATGCCGTCTGCACAGAGTGGTCCTTCCTCCCCGGGGGGCAGCTGTATCACCCCTCTCTCACTCTAGGCCACTGCACCCACCATAGTTCTGTGCCCAAGGTGATGCTGAAGCCATGCTAACTTCCCAGTGAGTCTTCTGTCTCAGGCCACATTTCTCTAGAGCAAGAAGAGGGTTTGCTGCTTGCCTGTAGAGGCTGGCAGGACTCCTCATTCCCGATGGGAGGGAGCCGGGTGAGGCCGAGCTCTTAAGACTGAGGCAGAGAGATGGAGTTGGGAGAAAGAAGGTACAATGAGCCCTGGAGCTGGAGTCCAGAGGCTGTGCAGCTCCCCCAGCAGAGTTCTGGGTAGTGATGTGACACCTGTGACGTAGGATGTTGACACCTGCCTTGCTCTGCCATAGCTGGAGTTCAGCCAGGAGAACCTCAGCAGCCTGCAGTGTCCAGACAAGAAACAGAAACACTCACAGAGGACAGGAGTTAGGCAGCAGAGCTGAGCAGCTGGCATTGAGAGCCACACAAGCGAGACCTGGTCATTGTTTTAAGAAGCTTCATGAGCCAAATACAACCAAATAAACATACTCCAGGGATCATAAGGCTGTGACCCTGGGGATAGCCCTTTATTCCTATTTGGAATTACTTGGTTTCCTCAGAGGGGGGCTGGTTGTCTTATGCCTCTGATGTCTTGGCTGTAGATGGAGATGAAGGAGGAGGAGACCTTGGCAGGGACATAAAAGAAGCTGAGAGTAGTGCTGGGTGGTCCTAGCACCCAAACCTGAGCATACAGGGTGAGACATCCTGGCAGACACACCTAATTGGTGTCCCCTTAGATGGACAAGAGGACTTCACTTAGGAGGCAGGTGAGCATCTCTTAGGCTCCAGCCCCTGGCAGCTCTGCCTGGAGGGCAGGTTCCCCTGATGAAACTATTCATTAGCATGGGTACATCAGAGTCCTGCCAACAGCTCCCAGCCATTTGTTTGCTTGTCAAGCTGGGTGTTGCTTGCTGCCAGGCTGCAGGAAGCTGACATTAATATTTTTATCAGGCTGACTTTGGGAGGTCATGTGGGATTATTACAGGTGACGTCTCCCTGATCTTAGCAAGTAAAATTGATCAAAAGGACTGAGTCAGCGACTCTGCCTGAACAGTTAAAATCTCCAAAGCATTATGATCTGGTATCACGTCTGATCACCTCAGTTGGGGAGGCCTCTTTCAGATCAGAAGAATCATGTCACTGAAGAGAACAGAGAAAAGGTCTCGGGAGGGTGATAAAAAAGGGTGACAGTGACCTTCCACATTCAAAATCAGACAACTGTCTTGTCAAGCACATGTACCATGAATGTGACTGAGTGCGTTCTCCCTCCTTTTTTAAAAAATCTTTAAAAAGTTGGTATGTAAACAAATTGTCAAAGTCAACAAGAATCAGAGAAAGTTCTAGAAGCTCTCCACACAGGATGGTGCAGCTTTAGAACTATGTGTGCTTTTAGAAACAATCTAACCCAACCTTTATTTTGCAAATGCTAGAACTGAGGTCCAGAGAATGGAAGGGCCTTGCCACAACCAGGCACCCCCTTGGTAGCTGAGCTGAGACTGAGCCCAAGCCTCCTGAGTCTCAACCACATGCTCTTACACACACACACACACACCAGGCCTCCTGACTCTCAGCCATGTGCTCTTACACACAGACAGACAGACACACACACAGACCCCAAGCCTCCCTAGGAACTTGGATAACACCAATGCCTCACATGTACCATCTGCTGGCTGTGCCCCAGGTACCACGCTCAGTGTTTTAAATGGGTCAGCACATCCAATCTTCATGATAATTTGATCAAGTGAGGTCGATCTTACCCGTATTTTATAATGCGAAAATTGAGGCTTAGAGAAGTTAGCAACTTGCCCAAGATTGAACAGATGGTAATCAACTGAGCTGTCTGGCTTTGGAACCAGCACCCTTGACCATACCATGGTGATGAAAAGGGATACAGGTGCCCAGTGATCCACCTTGGAGAACTCTGGCTTTCAGATTCTCAGAGAAGAACAAGTTAACTGACAAGTCACCAAACAGCACACTGGTGTAGTGGAAGTGCTTCTTCATCTGATTTCTGTCACTGATAAGATGACACACACACCTGCCACCACTGTCTCTGGGATTCTGTCGGCGGTCACTTGGCTGGGGCAAGACTACCAAGGGGCATGCAGAGCCAGGGCTCGTTTGGATGACTGTGGCTGTGGTCATGACAGGGGACCCTTCTGAAATGGACCCCAAGATTCTCACCCCCTTGTGTACACACCTTGTGTAATTCTTTCCCTTTGAGTGTGGGTAGAAGCTATGAATATAATGGAATATCATCCCCTGATGGTTACATTGCACGACTATGAGATTTTGCAGATGTAATTAAGGGTACTGGTCAGTTGACTTTGAGTTAATAAAAGTGGGATTGTCTGAACGGGCCTGACCTAATCACATAAGCCCTTTAAGCCTGTGTCTAGAGGCCAAGACAGAGAATTCAGAAAGACTCCAGCCGTGAGACATGCCCCACCTGTACAGGAGGAAAGCCAGCATTAATGCTGTGAACTGCCTATGGGGAACACGTGACAAGGAACTGAGGGTGGCCCTAGGAATTGAGAGTGGTCTTGGCTGTCAACTAGCAAGAAAACAGGGAAGTCAGTCCAGCAGCCAAAATGGGAAGCTTAGTCCAGCAGCCTAGAGGAACTCAATTCTGCCAACAACTCTAACGAGCTTGGAAGAAGACCTTAAGCTCCAAAGGAGAACACAGTCCAGTTGACACCTTGTGAGATCCTTAGCAGAGAACTCAGCCTAGCTATGCCTGGATTCCTGACCCACGGAAGCCACGAAGTAATAAATTTGTGTTGTTTTGAGCTGCTAAGTTTGTGGTAATTTGTTACGCATCAACATACTAACACACTGCAATAAAGTTTATAGCAGCAGTAAACTAAAACATTGCCCTTGAACGACACCCTTCGGCCTCGGGAAGTGGCGTCTCCACCTCCATCTTTCCAGCTCAGCATCACAGGTGCCCTCACAGCTTGATTTAAAGTCTAGCTGGTGTTCTGAGCCTCCACCAGTAGGAAAGCCCCTTGCGAGTAATTATGAACCATTTGTCTTCACAATTTGTCCAGACACAGATCTGGCGGAATTGCCAGGCCCAGTGGATTCCTGCCTGGATCCTGGCAATGCCTTGGAGCAGGGGAATTCTAATATCCCTCTTCATGGAGGAAGAGCTGCTTGTGCCTAATGAGGGCAAGAGATTTCTATTGACTCAAGCCCAGCCTGTATATATAGTTTAAACGTTATATTGTGCATTAGGTGAAAGTTTACAGAGCAAACTAGTTTCTCATTCAAAAATTTATACACAAATTGTTTCACGACGTTGGTTTTAGTCCTCACAACGTGCCAGCACTCTCCCCCTTTTCACCCTGGTTCCTCATTTCCCTGGTTTTCCTGTCCCTTCCCGCATTCTCATCTTTGCTTTTGGGCTGGTGTTGCCAATTTGATTTGTATACTCGATTGATCCAAGAAGCACATTCCTCACAGGCATTGTTGCTTGTATTATAGGCCTGTCTGATCTTTGGCTGAAAGAAGAACTTCAGGAGCATCTTTAGATCTGAGTTAGAAAGGTGTCTGGGGGCCATAGTCTCAGGAGTTCCTCTAGTCTCTGTCAGATTAATAAGTCTGGTCTTTTTTGTGAATTTGAATTTTGTTCTACATTTTTCTCCAGTTTTGCCCAGGACCCTCTATTGTGATCCCTGTCAGAGCAGTTGGTGATGGTAGCTGGGCACCATCTAGTTCTTCTGGGTGCAGGCTGGTGGGGGCTGTGGTTCATGTGGTCTATTAGTTCTTTGGACTAATTGTTTCCTTGTGTCTTTGGTTTTCTTCGTTCTCCTTTGCTCCAGATGGAATGAAACCAATAGACGTATCTTAGATGGCTGCTTGCAAACTTTTAAGGCCCCAGGCACTACTCATCAAAGTAAGATGTAGAATATTTTCTTTATGAACTATGTTATGCCAGTTGACCTAGATATCCCCCAAGACCATAGTCCCCAACCCTCAGGCCCAGTAGCTTGGTCCCTCGAGGTGTCTGGTTGTGTCTAGGAAGCTTCTATGACTGTGCCCTCTTTGTGCTCTATCATGTGTATGAATATACATGCTGCACATACAAATAAATATGTATGTAAAAATCTCCACAGTCTAACCTATACGATAGCTATGAATCAGAATCGACTTGATGGCAAGGAGTTTTTCATTTGTTTTAACCTATACATGTACGAAGGTATACTCCTACATGCCCTTCTTTCCCTATTCAGCATACATATCTACCTATGTATCTGCTTATAAATTGTCGTTTGTTTTTACTGTGGTTGTAGGATTGTATGTATCATATAATTAATTGTGGTTGCCTTTTTCTTTCCTTGCATTCTGCTTAGTGTCTTCTTTTGCCTTGGTCAAGTTGTGCTGACTTCCCCACGCTCTGTGTTGTCTTTCCCTTCACCAAAGTTAACGCTTGTCTACTATCTAGTCAGTGGTTTCCCCTCCCCACCCCTCCTTTCCTCGATAACCAACAAAGATTGTTTTTTTCTATGTGTAAACCTTCTTTTGGTTTTTATAATAGTTGTCTCATACAATATTTTGTCCTTTTGTGATTGACTTATTTCACTCAGTATAATGCCCTCCAGGTTCATCCATGGTGTGAGATGTTTCTCGGATTCATCATTGTTCTTTATTGTTGCGTAGTTTTCCATTGTGTGTATGTACCATAATTTGTTTATCCATTCGTCTGTTGATGGGCACTTAGGTCCAGCCTATATTCTAAAAGTCATGAAGTCTCTGGGTGTCTACTGCGACCTCGATTCCTGGGCTTGCTCATAACGATGCATGATCTTTCGGGACTCCCATGCGGGATGCCTGTGATTCCAGGACCATAGTCCCAAACATTTTCAGCTTCACTGCTGAGCTAACAGTCTTCCTGCTAACAAAGTTGCTAAAGTCCCTCCATTCACCACCATCCTAAGGTGTTTAAAAATACCCTACTTCGTTGCATTTTTTCTTTGGCGCTTTCTGCCAAAGTACCAGCATGTAGGGTCTTCGTGAAGTCCTGGAGCAGATTCTCAACTTTCAACTTTAAAGCTCTGCTCCCCCGACAGGTAAGAGAGCAACACAATGGGGTTTCCATAGCAGGCGGTGCTGGATGCTCTGGTTTTCAGTGCCAGGGGGAGAGGTCACCATTTTCTCTTTGGTGGCTGTTTTAGATTTGTCACAGGATCTAAAATAAGAATCTAGCATGTACCAGTGAGAGTGACAGCAGAGAGGAGGTGAGAGAGGTGAGGGACAGAGTCGCCAGCTGCACAGGGAGATGCAAGGGGCGGGGAGCAGTGGTTGAACCTGTCTGGCCTCTTGGCTGGGCTGCTGGTTGCAAGAGAAACCTTCACTCCCATGCCCCCACTGCAGCCGGCCCCAGAGGGAGATCCTGCCTGAAGCAGCTCCTTCCAAGCCAGGGGGTCTCCAGATGAGGCCTCACCTCCTTCTCTGGGCTTGGAGAGGAAGGAGCTCACCCAATGCCAGGGCCAGGTCTTTGACCTCAAAACTATGGTCAGGTCATTGTAGCAGCCACAGCCCAGCTCCGAGAAATACCTTTGGGAAGAACTGACCAGCCGCCACCCCCAGAACCTAACCTGCTGTTCTTGACCCCCACTCACCTGTGATCTCCTGCTTTGTCCTGGGCTTCAGCATCTTGTCAGGTTGGATGCATTGTTGAATGTCCCACCTCAGAGCCTTTGTGACAGCTGTTCCCTCTGCTTGGAATGCCTTCCTTCTAGTTCTGCCCAGGCTGGCTCTTTTTCAGCAAGCAGGTCTCAGCCGGCCCCTTGGCCCATCTGTAGAACACACCTGCTCTCCACCGCCTCCACCACAGCATCCTCTTTCAGCTTCTTCACTGCACTTATCTGCAGTCCCTGTCTACTTGCCTTTTACATGTTTATTGTCTTTCCCCACGACTGTGGGCAGACGCTTGTCATCCCTGCACCCCCAGCTCTGAGCCCACCGCCACCAGGATGCGCCCAACGCACAGCTATCAAGGAAGGCAGCCTCTGCAAATGCAGCGCAGAGTCTTCTCCGAAGCCTGCGGCTCCCAGGGACGGGGAGCTCAGCACTTTGCACGCAGGTCTTTCCCCGCTCTCGTGGGTAGTGGGTCACCCGGGGCCCCAGAGCAGCAGCGGTGAGGACCCTTCTCACCAAAGCTGCGTCCATTCAAAGGAAATATCCTCATGGGCAGGGGGCTGTGGGGTCTGCTCCCCGAGGAGGTCAGATCCTGGGCTTTCTAATGCCTCTGCTTTCTTCTCCTAGTCGTTTAGCAAAGGTCTTTATAGGGTCTGTATGGCACCACGATACCTTTCCTCCCCACTCCTTATGAGGCGCCAAACACGGTGGGCAGTCTGGGCTGGAGCCTGTCCGGCAGGCCTGGGAGAGGGCTCCAGTGCAACCTGCAGCCCTGGCTACATTCCCAGCTCGCCCAGAGCTGCCACGACACTGCTTTCTAGTTCTCTTCATAACGCACCAGTCTGTTCTGTAAATATTGTCGAGCTGGCAAGGCCATCAATTCATGTCATTCATAAAGACTGCTCAGTGTTCTAGCAAAGCATGGAACAGAGAGCAGGAGGGAGTTACCGTTGCTTGCATTCTGGCCATCCCAGAGATGCTTCCTTCCTGGCAATACAAAGAAGGGAGGGGAGGCAATTACTACTGTCTGAAAACACAGAGAGAACCTGGCTGCCAGGGTCCTCAGAAGGGAGCTGTTTCTCATCATTGCTGCACAGGGAGCTTGCCTGGGCAAGAATGGGCAACCTGCTTTCGCCCATCCCATTCAGAAGGGGACTGGACATGGGAGGTGTGAAGGTCACCTCCCCCGCAATCAGAGCCTGGATTAGGGAGGGCGGCCTTGCTGACCCAGTGGAAGCTTCTGAGTCACCGCGATTCGCCTTCTCTTTCACTCCCCATGCCACCCTGTGTCTGTCCCTGGCCTTGCTCTCTGAAGCTGTCCACCTCTCCATCTCCACAGCCCTCACCTTCCATCAGAGTCTCCACCACTTTCTACAAGACCACTGCACCTGTCCTCCGAACAACCCCACCGCCTGCACGTCTGCTGCCCCCACAACCCCTGCCCACCCGGTGGCTGGGAAACCTTTGTATGAACTGCATTAGACCCTGTCTTTCTGCTACACACACTCGGCCTGCCATGGAAGTTCCTTCTGTGCTGGTAGGCTTCTTCTGCCCTCTTTCTTCTGTCTGTTAGGCTCTGCCTCTAGGCTTCTGTGCCCTGACCCTGCTGACTGCACTTCTGCCTTCGGGCCTTCCCACTTGCTGGGCCTCTACCTGGACAGCACTGACTCAGACCCTCTGTGGATGACTTGCTTCCATCTTTCTGCAAAGCTTGGATGTCTCCTCTTCAGGAATTCTCCCTGATCATCCAGCCATTTTAGCCCTCCATTGCCTTATCCCATCTCAAAAGATCTGGCTCGTTGTTGATTACTGGCTTCATGGTGCTTGGTGTCTGAATCCTGTATCCTGTGACATGAAGCACAAATCACGTGACCTCAAAGTGATGCTGGGGAACCACACACAGCCTTGAGGCTCAGAGAGGCCATAGTCTGGCCAGGTACACACAGTGACATGAGTTGGAGGCAGCTCTGGATTCCTTACCTGCTGGCTGTTCTGTTGACATCATCTGCCCCCACCCCACCATGTCTGAAACCCCCAGATGTGAGCACAGATCTGGCTCTGAGCACAGTGATTGGTGTGTTTGCACACTAAACAGGAGGCCCTGGTTCCTCGGAGCTTATTCAGGGGGATGTCTTAGCTATCTAGTGCTGCTGTAATAGAAATACCACAGTGGATGGCTTTAACAAACAGAAATTTATTCTCTTACACTCTAGGAGGCTAGAAGTCTGAATTCAGGGTGCTAGCTCCAGGAGAAGTCTTTCTGTCTCTGTCAGCTCTGGAGGAAGGTCCTTACCATCAATCTTCCCCTGGTCTAGGAGCTTCTCAGCACAGGAACCCCAGGTCCAAAGGACATGCTCCTATCCTGGATGTTCTTGCTTGGTGGTAATGAGTTTCCCCCTACTCTCTGCTCACTTCTGTCTTTTATACCTCAAAAGAGATTGACTCAAGATACAACCTAATCCTGTAGATTGTGTCCCACCTTATTAACATAACTGCCTCTAATGCTGCCTCATTAACATCTTAGAAGTTAGGAGTTACAACACATAGAAAATTCACAAAATGGTGGACAATCACACAATACTGGGAAACATGGCCTAGGCCAATTGACTTGCGTCTGGGGAACACAATTCAATCCGTAACAGGGGCTGTGACTTCTGGGAGGAGGAGGAGTCCTGGCTGGAGGAGGAGGTAGTGCCGACAGGGCAGGCGGCACCCAGAGTCTGCTGTTGCAGGAGCTTGCAGAGGACAGCCAGGATGAGTGATGAACCCTCTGCCAGAGGTTGCTTCAAGGGATGCTGAGAGCTCCCTGCCTGGAAGGGCACAGCTGGTTGGAAGTCTATCAGCTACCCTGTGCTGAGGAACAGGAATGGACTTGGACACCATGGAAGTGGAGTGTTGGACTTCTGGGTGTTTCTTTTGGAAGATTCTGGGTCATTTCTGAGGATGGAGATGGAGCTCTGGGCACATCGCAAGAAGACTCTCAAACGCTTGTTGTGTGATTATTCAACACTTTCTTTGAGCGTCGACTGTGGGTCCTGTATTGGACTTGACCCATCAGGGGCTCAATGAGGAGACACAGAGGGCCCTGCCTCAGAGAGTACACAATGCGGGGGGGGGGGGGAGCATGTTAAGACAGACCTGTCCCCCACTGATGGTGACAATCCACCCTGAAGTATAGTTGCCCTGGGATGGGACCTTCCAAGAATTTGGAGATGACCAGGTTAAAAAAAAAAAAAAAAGGCCAGGTTAGCTCCCAATAAATGGGGGCAGCAGGCCCTAGTTCCTTCTCACTTCCTTTGTTGTTGTTTTTAGCTACTACTGAGTCAGTCCCTGACTTATGGAGAACCATGCACAAAGGAATGAAGCATTACCTGGTCCTGCACCATCCCCATGATCACTTGCAGATTGGACCTTCGTGATCCATAGGGTTTTCATTGACCAATTTTTGGAAGTGGATCACCAAGCATTTCTTCCTAGGCCATCTTAGTCTGGGAGCTCTGGTGAAATCTTATCAGCATCATATCAACCTTGTTAGGCTCCCAGAAAGTCCAAAGCACAGCAAGGAAGCAGAACACCCAGATGAGGCAAAAGTGGGAGAGAAAATACAGGACTGTTCAAAAGTGGGAACAGCCCCACCCCAGCATATCTCTCAGGCTTCAGGGAGAAGAAAGCCCCTTTTGGGAGATGGAGCCCATGGCAGAGAAGGCCCTGTTCCCAGCAGAATCATCTTTCTTTACACGCAGGCACACAGCCCACACGAGGCTCTGACAGCTCCCTCTCCTCAGGGCTCTGGCCCCTTCCAGCACCACTCCAGGATGCAGTGGGGGACGTTCCCACCAGAATCATCATGTTGGCTAAAGTGAGCTGGTGAGTGAGGGCTACCGTATGCTACTACTCCACTTGATCGCTATAGAGACAAATCATCCATCCTGGGCTTGCCTTACTGATTTTTCAATAAAAGTGATGGTCAGCTCAGCATGTGAAAAACCAAAACCAAACCAGTGACCACAGACATTATTATCATCAACAGCTTCATCAGTTCTAACTCAAGAAGACCCCATGTGTGTCAGAGTAGAACTGGGATCCATAGGGTTTTCAATGCCTGATTTTTTCATAGTAGATCCCTAGGCTTTTCTACCAATGCAACTCTGGGTGTACTTGAGCCTCCAGCCTTTTGGCTAGAAGCTGAGTGCTTAACCATTTGCACCACCTGGGGACTCTGGTCAGCACTTACTAAGCACTTGCTATGGTGTTGCACGCTTGACCTCATTGAATACTCATGACAATCCTAGAAGAGGAGAGCTATTCCCAATTTATGGACATGAAAGAGAATGCTGAGACTGAGGCTTCTCCTGACTCATGCAGCCACAGGTGCTGGCAAATCCAAGATCAACAGATAAGACAGGAGATCAGGTGAACAGGAGCCAGCCGCAGGATCCAGGGCAAGCAAAAGCCAGAGAGCTTTGCCAGAAAATCCATCTATACTGGATGCAGGCCACACCCCAAAGGAAATTCCCCTTCAAGTTATTGCTACTTACAACATATCTCATCATGGAGGTGACCACATTATATCAGATCTCATTATAGAGGT
This sequence comes from Elephas maximus indicus, assembly GCF_024166365.1. Classification (NCBI taxonomy): domain Eukaryota; kingdom Metazoa; phylum Chordata; class Mammalia; order Proboscidea; family Elephantidae; genus Elephas; species Elephas maximus. The sequence goes on along the minus strand of NC_064839.1, from coordinate 11,024,520 downwards.
GAATACATCATTATACAACTGCCAAACTATCACCGTAACTGCCAAACCACTGAGGATCATGTCCCCGCCCAGCTGACACACAACTTTAACCATCACAGCCCACCCCTTGTCAACTTAGCACCTGTATACATCTTAAACCATACATAATCTCTGAATGAAGACAACTATAAAGTCATACTTGTGCCTAACATGATACAACTAACATGTGTACAATAGAAAATGCACTAGCCCTGTTTACATCTTATATTTTATAAGTGAAGAAAACAAAAATATTTGATACACACCTACAAGGAAGAAAGACTCATAACAATTAAAGTTCTCATTTCTGCAAGTTAGTCACATGGTCAAAACTGGCATTTAGAACTACCTTCTTCCACCACCCATTCCACCACCCATTCTGTATTTCCTTTGCCCTCAGCAAGTACCTCATGATCTCATAGTCTGAAAGGAGCTGGGTCCAGGTGTGAGCCCAGGCAGTCCGGGTGTGAGATCTGGGCATGGGGTGTGCATGGAGCAGCCTTCAGACAGACAGAGCTGGGCCTCATGGGTGACACCACAGGGAGGCTGGCAGCTCAGAGCCATTCATATTATCAACAGCTTCATCATTTAATTAGTTCTTGAAAAAAAAAATCCATTCTCTTAACTGACACACTCTCTAGCCATTTGAGGACTAGTAAAAAGCCCTTTCTTTAGAGACAGAGAAAAGCCAAATACCAGCTCAGCCTTATCCATGTTGTCATGCAATCTGGATTTAGGGGAATCTCAATTAAAAACTGCTCATCCACCAGCAGGAAAACACACACACACACCATTGTATTTCCTCTGATGTTTATCTATATCCCCTCTCTCCACTCCTGAGAGCTCCCCATCTTGTCGTAAAAATCTCAGCAATTAATGGCAAATCCATATTTAAAAAAAAAAAAAAAAGGATCCCATGTGTGTCAGAGTAGAACTGTTCTTTGTAAGGTTTTCAATGGCTGATTTTTCAGAAGTAGATCACCAGGCCTTTTTTTCAAGATGCCTCTGGGTAGGACTCCAACCTCCAAAGTTTCAGTTAGCTCACGAGTGTGTTAACTGTTTCCACCATGCAGGGACTCTGAATCCATATGCCTGAGGCCTGAACTGTGCTTTTTTGGCCAAGATTCTCTGGATTCCATCATTGAATGGCCTCTTTTTTATGCCCTGTAGGATGGGTACACATTTATTTTCCTACTGTCTTGTTTGCTGAAAGTGATCAGGACTTGAAGCACTTACTGAGGAAGATCAAAGACCATAGCCTTCAGTATGGATTACACCTCAACATTAAGAAAACAAAGATCCTTACAACTGGACCGATAAGCAACATTATGATAAGTGGTGAAAAGACTGAATTTGTGAAGGATTTCATTTTACTTGGTATCATGGATTGAATTGTGTCCCCCCAAAATATGTGTCAACTTGGTTAGGCCATGATTCCCAGTATTGTGTGGTTGTCCTCCATTTTGTGATTGTAATTTTATGTTAAAGAGGATTGGGGGGGATTGTAACACCCTTACCCAGGTCACATCCTTGCTCCAAAGTAAAGGGAGTTTTCCTGGGGTGTGGCCTGCACAACCTTTTATCTCTCAAGAGATAAAAAGGAAAGGGAAGTGAACAGAGGGAGGGAACCTCATACCACCAAGAAAGCAGTGCCAGAAGCAGAGCACGTCCTTTGGACCCCGGGTTCCTGCTCAGAGAAGCTCCTAGTCTGGGGGATGATTGATGAGAAGGCCGACAGAGAGAGAAAGCCTTCCCCTGTAGCTGACATCCTGAATTTTGACGTGTAGCCTACTAGGCTGTGAGGAAATAGACTTCTCTTTGTTACAGCCATCCACTTGTGGTATTTCTGTTATAACACCACTAGATGACTAAGACATTTGGATCCACAACTAATGCCCATGGAAGCAGCAGTCAAGAAACCAAACGACACATTGCTCGGGGTGAAATCTGTTGCAAAAGGTTTTCTGGAGTGTTAAAAAACAAAGATGTCACTTTAAGGACCAAGGTGCACCTGACCCAAGCCATGGTATTTTCAATCAACTTACATGCACGTGAAAGCTGGACAAAAAATAAGAAAGACCAAAGAATAATTGATACCTTTGAATTATGGTGTTGGCAAAGAATATTGAATATACCATGGACTGCCAGAAGAACAAATAAATCTGTCTTGGAAGAAGTATAGCCAGAATGCTCCTTAGGAGCAAGGGTAGTGAGACTTTGTCTCATATACTTGGACATGTTATCAGGAGGGATCAGTCCCTGGAGAAAGACATCATGCTTGGTGGGGTAGAGGTTCAGTGAAAAAAAAGAAGGCCCTCAATGAGATGAACTGACATGGTGGCAGCAACAATGAGCTCAAGTGTAGTAATGATGGTGAGGATGGCTCAGGACTGGGCAGTGTTTCATCGCTATGACTCCGAATTGACTCAATGGCTCCTAGCAACAACAACAGGAGTTAGGAGCCCTGGTGTTGCAACAGTTAAACATTCAGCTCCTAACTGAAAGGTTGGTGATTCGAACCCAGCCAACAGCTCTGTGGGAGAAAGATCTGGAGAAAGACCTGTGATCTGCTTCTGTAAAGATTACAGCCAAGAAACTTCTGTGGAGTGTTTTTTACTTCGTCACATGAAGTTGCTGTGAGTCAGAATTGACTGGACGGCACCCATCGACAACACCACAGGTGGTAAGGTTGGAACAACGAGCTCGTGACCTGTGTGTCTCTCCATATTATGCTATGCTGTGACTTTGCTTTTCCACCTTCCCCGCTTTGACGCCCAGCCCTGTCACATGTTTGCTGAAGCAATGAATGACTGAATGAACAAATGAATGACACTTCACTTTCTAGGATTTGGCCTTATTGGGGATTTAGCCATTTCTCTGTTAAGATTGATTCTGTTTTAAACAAAATTTAGCTAATTTAGTAAAAAAAAAAAAAAAACCAAAAAATCCATCTGATCACTTGTTTAAATTAGCTTGCTTTGAAGAACGGAATTGACGGCTGTAATAATGTGTGTAGACACAGCAGCATTAAAGAGTGATTCATTAATACACTCACAGACACAAAGGCGGAGACTCCCAGGCTCAAAAGGCTGGATGTGCCACCACCATTATCCCCTGAGGAATTCCCCTGTGGAATGCCAGGAGGGGGCTGACCTTATGCTGTGCCTCCTGAGGTAATGAGTCATGGCTTCCCACACCACAGAAGGGAAGCTGTGTCTTGGGCATTCAGCATGCTTCCCTCAAAAGCTTCTCCCTCCAGAGTGAAGATTTCTGGGAAACACAAATAGTGTCTCTACTGAAATAAAATATATGGACTGGGAGAGCTGGAAGGCTGGATTGTGGAACATCTAGATAGTTCAGCAGGGCCATGGGAAGAATGGTGCCTTGGGTGATTATTCACTTCTGTTTCCTCAACTGGAAAATGCGGACGATGAATGGCCATGAGGACTGGTGAGCCCTCCCAGGGTGCAGCTGAACAAGTGGTGAGAATTCCACTGTCAGCCAGCAGGACAATGTCTTGCCCTTACCTCCCCCACCAGGGGTCTTTAAAGCACATTTTCTCAAACCTGTTTGTACAGCTCACAAAGAGCTGGGGTTCACATTCAAGGCGAGAGCTGCTCCTTTCCTCACCCACGAGGGGTTGTGGCGATGCTGTAGATGCCGCTCTTGTCATTAGCAAGCAGGAGGGAGCAGGGAGGAGTGGATGGGAGTCCAGGCGGTGTCAAAGGGCATGAAAGTCAGTGTTTGGTGGCAGCTACAGCATTGGCGGTAGGAGCAGAAGAGGTCCTGAGAACCAGTCACAGCCCCAACTGGTTAGGTTAGTCCCAGCTGCCCTGAGAATGTCCTGCTGAGCACGGAGAGGTACCTGGAGATGGGACTGAACAAGATATGGAGATGGAGGTTTCCGGGCTGAAATAAACCTCTATCCTTCCTTAAGGATACAGCAGCAATAAACAGCAGTCAAGAAATCAAACAATGTATTGCATTGGGCAAATCTGCTGCAAAAGACCTCGTTAAAGTTTTTAAAAGCAAAGATGCCACTTTGATGACTAAGGTGCTCCTGACCAAGCCATGGTCTTTTAAATCACCTCATATGCAAGCGGAAGCTGGACAATGAGAAAGGAAGACAGAAGAAGAATTGAGGCATTACAAAGAATAGTGAATATACTCTGGACTGGCAGAATGAACAAATCTTAGAAGTCTTAGAAGATATATAGCCAGGATGCTTTTTAGACTTCGGCTCAATTACTTTGGACACATCATCAGGGAAGACTGCTAGAAAAGGACACCATGTTTGGTAAAGCAGAGGGCCGGAGAAAATGAGGGAAACCCTCAATCAGATGGACTGGCACAAACATACCAATGATCATGAAAATGGCACGGGATCAGGCAATGCTTTCTTCTTTAATGCTCAAGGCCGCCAGGAGTCAGAGCTGACTCAACAGCACTTAACAACAATCCTTCCTTATCGGTACCCAGGAAGCCACCCTTTTTTCTCTGCTTCTAGAACTAAAGCCACTTTCCAGAGAGATAAAGGAGTTAGGACACCCCCCAGGACACAGGACAGTAGACGTGACCAAGACTTTCCAGCTCTCAGAAGGCAGCTTCTCCGGCCAGGAGCTCTGACTTCTGCACAGCACCCCATATGTGCTGAAGCACTTTCACACACCCACATCTAGATGGGCCTCTCGGCGACTGATGGTGGCAGAAGCTATGTCATTCCTATTCTCCCAGCAGGGGCACTTGAGTCCCAGGGGATGAATTGCTACAGAAAGAAGGCTTTGGAATCACGTCCACTCATTTGGGATTCAAGTCCATGCCTTCCTGGCTGTGACTCTAGGGAGTTATTTAAGGCCTCCATCCTTCTGTGTTCTGATCTGTAAGGTAGGGGAAAGGAACAGGGTCATTGTGACAGTGACTACCAGGTGACAGTGACTATCACTGCATCTAGCACCAGGGAGGTATTGGAGAAATGTATCTTTTCCTTTCTTTTTATCCTTAAGTTAGAATAAAAACAACACACACAATGGGCTCGAGTCCTTGTTTTGCCATGAAGAAACAGGGGCAGATGATTTTATATCTTTGAGCCTCAATCTCATCTGAAAACTGGTGACGATGGCAGAAACTACAACAATAACAATGGTGGCAGTTTCATATTGAGTGTCTTCCAGGTACCCGTCATTGTGAGGTGGTTGACGTACATTATTATGTTGTGATAATTAAATGAAATACTGTGCAAGGAGGCACTTAGTACAGTGTCTGGCACACAGTAGACACTCCATAAATGTTAGCTAATGTGATTATTTATATATTCAGTGTGGATTGTATCTTTCGCTCTGGCCTTGCTCTCTATACCAGTCTCTGTTAGACATACAGAGTTCAATAAACGTCTACTTTTTCATGAATAATCTTATTTTTTGACTGTCTAGATGAGAACCCCTTGAGGGTAAGGGACTTCTGGAAGTGTACCTATTGGTTTTACTCCTAGGGTTTGCTCTGGATGAACGGCCAAGCATGCCCTCTGAAGTCCTTTGCTCTGCAAGTTTCTCCTGTTAAGTACACGTAACTCAACATCTTCTGGAGCCTGGCCACCCCAAAAGTGTTTTTGAAAACACGATGGAGAATGACATTGCTTGTCAGTGGCAAGAGCTGTCACTGACTGTGGCTTACTGATAGGTGGCTTATTCGGCTTGGTGCCAAGCAGTGAGAAGACACAACCTCTCCCCAGGTATCCTAAATACGGATGCTTGCACTGGCTGCCTCCCTACTTGCTCATAAAATGGAAGAATGCAGCCTGAGAGTCAAACTCTTGGTCACACAGATGGCTCTGGGATGCTGCATTTGGGAGGCTCTGGGACCACCCAGGAGCACAGACTGATGGGGTCCAGGGACAGTCACAGGCAAATAAAACAATCCTTACTTTGGTGGACTGTTGTATTAAAGTCACTGATTAGTATGGCTACTGAAATTAATATAAGACCACTGAAGTGAATGGTATGCAGATGTTACACCATTTGACCAGTCAGTTAAAAAGATGGTCAGAGAACTGTGTCTTAATAGAGAAGGCAGAAGGAGACCTGGTTGTGCAATGGTTAAGTGCTTGGCTGCTAACTGATAGGTCAGTTATTTGAACTCACCCAGAGGCTTCACGGAGAAAACACCTGGTGATCTGCTCCTGTAATGATTACAGCCTAGGAAACCCCATGGGGCGATTCTACTCTGTCATATTGAGTCAGTGTCAGTTAGAATTGGCTCGATGGTGTACAACAACAACAACAACAAGAGAGTGCATGGATTCAATAAAAACAGTAACAGTCAAAAGTAAATTAATAAACTTAAAAAATAGTAATGGCTAGTATTAGTGAAGAGTACTTGGGTAGTGCAATGGTTAATGCACCCAGCTGCTAACTGAAAGGTTGGAGGTTCAAGTCCACCCAGAGACATCTTGAAAGAAAGGCCTGATGATATAAATATACTTCCCCAAAATTAGGCACCAAAAACCCTGGGGAGCACAGTTCTACTCTGACACACACACGGTAACCATCAGTTGGAGTAGACTTGACGGCCATTGGTTTGGCTTAATATCAGTGAGCATTTACCATTCCTAGACACCTTACAGACATTATTTCAGTTAATGCTCACTGTAGTTCTATGAGTATTATTACCCCAATTTACAGATAAGGAAACAGAGCCTCAGAGAGGGGTGGTTGATATAAGGTGCAGCTAGTAGGTGATGTTTTTTTAGTAGGTGATGGAGCTGGGATCTGAACCCAGACAGTGTGATTCCAGAGTCCACCATGGGAAGGAAGCAAGCTTGCCAGTGCTCATGCCTAGTAGAAATTTGATAAGTGTTACTTATTTTAAAAAAATATTGTGGTAGATATGTATATAACAAATCATTTGCCTGTACAATACTCTTCACACGTACAAATCAGTAACATTAGCTATGGTTATCATGTCGTTCAGCCATTACCACTATCTGCTTCCGAATTCTCCCGCTGCCTTTAACAGAAGCTCACTGTCCCCTAAGCAGTAAGCCGCCCTTTCCCCTCCTTTGCACCCACCCCTGGTAACCACTGATGAACTTTGATCTCTTTATACTTGTCTACCCTAGAGATTTCATGTAAGTGGAATCATAACATGCTTGTCCGTTTGTGACTGACTAATTTCACTCCGCATGATGTTTTCGAATGAATGAAAGAGTGTCTGGAAGGGCAGGCATTTAGTCTATTTCACTCTGTGACCAGCACGTAGTAGGCTCTTGAAAATGTTTCTGTGTTCAGCCTAGCCCTCTCTACAAGCAGCCCAGAGCGGTTCCCTTGGCTTTCTGAGGGCCTTCTACTTCTCCAGCACAGCAGAGCCATGTCTGGGCTGGGCTAGAAGTCAGTTCTACTTCTGAGGCCACTCGGACTGTGTGACAGACAGACTCGATGCTGAGCGGGCCAAAGGGTACACAGTTGCAAAAGCCAGATGGTTGTTTCTGAATCCAATTCCCTCTTGCTGTCAACCTGTTCTGAAATACAATCCATCACTCACCGGGACAGATATCTTTGAACTTGGGAACTCGGCTCTTGAGAAGTGGAGGAGAGAAATTGAATAGCAACCATCCCTGCTCCCCAGAGAGGTCTGTTGTGGCCTGAGATGGTGACAGGTTGGAAAATGGCAACACAGCTCAAATTAGTGCTGAGCAGGCATGGGCTACTGGTGTCTTCAGGGCTGGCTGTGCCCCAATGCATGGCTGGGATGACCTGGGACACTGTCACCCATGTCTCCATCAGCATCCCCACCACTAACTCCATCTTTGGTTAGGAAATGAGAAGTCCCCAAGGACCTCCTGGACCAGGAAGCTGGATAAAGAGAGGTGAGGTGGGAAATAGGGTGGGGAGAGAAGAGAGAGAAAGTCCAACACACTGGCTAGAAAGACTACAGATGGACCTCTTTTTACGTTTTGGTTGTAAATATGTATTTGTATCAAAATTTAATGAAAATTGAAATCTATAGCACTATTTTTTCTTACTATTTTGAGTCATAACATGCTTGATTAGTTATAATTCTTCTTGTACTAAATAATAGAAATGCTCAAGCCAGCCCAAGCAAAAAAGAAAACAAAACAAAACAGAAGAGAAGATGGTTTCTAAAAAACGGTTAAAGAGGCCTCATGGAACTCTGGGACAAGACTGTGGTTGAGCCTAGGGAGACCCTGGAACAGGAAAACCCCGTGGACTAGGTCTGCTCTTGTCAACGTTTGCTTTACTCTCTTCTCCCTCTGGGCAACAGGCCTAGCTTTCTCAGTTCCCTCTTCATCCACTAGAGGGAGCTAGCTGGCTGCCCACATTAGCCATCTAAGGACCTGCAGAGAATCTGATTGGTCCAGGTTGGTTCAGGTGTCCACTGCTGCTCCAATCAGCTATGGTCAGGGGGGCAAGAGTGATGAGGTATAAAAGGGTTGCCTGGGCTCATCCCTGTGGATCTCTATGGCAGTTCCTGGAGTGTACTATGGCAACTCATTGGCTGGACAGATATACCCCAAAGAATTTGCGACAATATTTGCTCTGTGTAAAGGCTTATGAAAATATCAGGAAAAAAAAAAAAAAGGAATAAAATGAAGCAGTTTGTCTCCTTCACTGCCTATTGTATCATTTTAGAACATATTCAACCTTTTCTGTAATTTTTCCTCAGTGATTGGTGGTAAATCCTAAAGTCTGTCCCCTTAGTTTCACTACCTCGCAGCAACCTGTCAGTTATTTATTCAGACGGATTTTATTGAGCACGTAAGAGGTGCCATTTTGGGTGACAGTATAATGCAGTGAACAAAACAATCAAAGCTCCTGCTCTCAGACCCATTGCCATTGAGTCAGTTCAAACTCTTGGCAACTCCCAGAGCACATAAACTAAGGAGAGCGTTAATCAACAAGTGAGCAAGCAGCTGAGACTATTTCAAAACGCAATCAACACTGTGAAAAAAATGGGAGAGAGGTGAAGGGTGACCTCAGGTGGAGAGGTCTGGAGACGTCTTGTGCCGTGCCCTGAATGTCAGAAATTACCGAGCCCTGTGGAGCATCACAGACGGGGGACAGCATGAGGCCTGATCAGCTGGGCTGCTGGGGACGTCAAGGGAGCAAGGGCAGTGTGAGGGAAATACAATGAGCGAGGTCTAGAGTGCTATGAGACTAAGCTGGAAGGTGGAAAAGGAAAGGATTCATGCAGATTTTGAGCAGGGGAGTGATATGACCTGATCAACCTTTTCAAAAGTAAAGTTGACTGGGAAAGAGTTATTAAAAATATCGATGTTTGGGGCTCACTCAGGCACTAAACATTAATTCAAAATATCTGGGAGTAGGGCCTAAAACTTCGTACTTTAAATGTATTGATTATATACATATTTTTTACTTTTAAAGTCAACTTTATTGTACATTTTGACAAGTTTTAACAAATACATATCCCTTGTGACCACCCACCAGTAAGATATAGTATATTTTCATCACCCAAAAAGTTTCCTCATGTCTTTTTAAACTGGATTCCACCCTTCATTCCCGGCCTCAAACAGTTACTGATATGCTTTGTGTCACAATAGATTAGTTTTGCCTCTTACAGAGTTTCAGGAGAAGGACATCATGCTTGGTGAAGTGGAGGGTCAGGGAAAAAGAGGAAGAACCTCAACGAACTGGATTGACACAGTGGCTGCAACAATGGGCTCAAGCATAAAGTGATTATGAGGATGGCGCAGGACCAGGCAGTGTTTTGTTAAGTTGTACATAGAGTCACTACGAGTCGGAAGCAACTCGATGGCACCTAACAACAACAATGGAGTTGCAGGTAAATGGAATCAATTAGTTCAGACTCTTGTGTCTGGCTTTTTTACACAGCATAATGGTTTTCAGGTTCTTCCGTATTGCCCGTACCAGTAATTTTTTTTTTTTTTCATTTCTATGGATGAATATAGCATTCCATTGTATGGATATGCCACAGTTTTATTGTTTTTCTCCATTCACCTGTTGGTGGACGCTTACGTTGTTTCCAGTTTGGGGCTTTTATGAATAAAGTTGTTAAATTCATTTGCAAGAATTTGTGTGGACATATATGTTTTCATTTCTATTTGGTAAATACTCAAGAGTGGAGTTATTGGGTAAGTGTATATTCAACATTTTAAGAAACTGTCAAACTATTTTCCAAACTGATTGCACCATTTTACACTTTGTACGGCAGTGTATACGACTTCCAGCTGTTCCACATTCTCACCAACAGTGGTATTTTTAGTTTTAGCCAGAACTCCCTCACTCTTCCCATTGCTTGACCTACATACAGATTTTGGACTTGCCAGCTCACCTCCTCCCAAAAAAATCGTGTGCACCAATTCCTTAAAATCTGTCTCTCTCTCTCTCTCTATATCTTCTCACTGGTTCCGGGAAACCCTGACTAAGACAATTGGCACTATTTTTTCTTTAAATGCTTGACAGAATGAACAAGTAGAGCTACCTGAGCCTGGAGTTTTCTTTTTGGGAATGTTTTTAATTAGAATTTTATTTCTTTAAGAAAAGGACCATTCAGATTTTTATTTCTTTTGTGTCAGTTTTTGGTAATTGCCGTCTTTAAAGGAATTTGTCCATTTCATCTAAATTATATAATTTGTTGGCCTAACATTTATAATATTCTCTTTTTATTCTTTTAATATTTGCAGCATTTATAGTCTATAGATCTTTTCTGTCTTGCTGACAGTTTCATGTGCATTTGAAAAGAGTATGTTCTGCAGCTGTTGGATGTCATGTTTTATAAATATCAACAAGGTCAAGATGGTTATATTCTTACTGATTTAACATCAACTTATCAATTACTGAGAGGAGAGTGCTGAAATATCAAAAATATATGTAATTACAAAAATATTTTCCCTTTTGTCTCTGTCAGTCTTTGCTTTATGTATTTTGAAGCTCAGTTATCAGGTGAATACACATCTAGGATTGCTATGTTGTCTTGACTAATTGCTTTGTTTATCACTATGAAATGTTCCATTTTATCTCTAGTAACCAACAGTGTTTTCTGAAATCTTTCCTGGTAATTCTAATTAAAACAGAGTCTATGAGCATGAAACTCAAGCAGTGGTTTCTTTCTTTCTTTTTTTTAAAAGCTCCTTGGGCTATTTGAAACCCCGGTGGTGTAGCAGTTAAGTGCTTCAGCTGCTAACCAACAGATCGACAGTTCAAATCTACCAGGCACTCCTTGGAAACTCTATGGAGCAGTTCTACTCTGTCCTATAGGGTCACTTTGAGTAGAAATCGACTCGACGGCAATGGGCTTGGTTTATCTTTTTGGTTAGGTTATTTAATATGCATCCAGTTTTGAGAATCACTAATCAGGAAGATCTGTAAACAAACAAATCCTCTAGAGCAGAGGTCAGCACGCTAAGAGCCTGCAGGTCAAATCCAAATCGTGACCTGTTTTTGTACACCACTGAGCTAAGGAAGTTTTTACATTTTCAAAGAATGTTTAAAAAGGAAAAGAAGAAGAAATGCAAAGAGTCTGTATATGGCCCACAAAACCTAAAATATTTACCCTTTGGCTTTCTTACAGAAAAAAAATTGTTGCCCTGTGTTCTAAATTATGCTTTCTCAAACTTTATTATGCATCAGAATCACCTAAAAGGCTCATTAGAGCCCACGTTTCCTGGCCCACCCCCAGAATTTCTGCTTTGGACTGTCTGGGTGGGGCTGGATAATTTGTGTATTTAACACATTCTTAGGGCCCTGATGCTGCTGCTTCCTGGCCCACACGCTGAGAACCACTGGCCTAGAGCATTTCTTCTCTAGCTTCTGCATTGATAGGAATCACCCAGGGTTTCTGTTTCAAATGGATTCCTGCCCGACTCAGATGAGGGGATCCTGACTCCCTGTGTGTGAGGTGGGCTGTGGCACCGGAGATTTTAACAAACACCCCTGTGATTCTCCTTGATGAAGGTGGTCTGGTCACCTCACTTAGAGAAACACTATGCCAGAAAGAGGTTTCAGTCAGCCATTAAATATCAGCCAATCATGAAAGGAACTGTGACCCAGTCTGCAGTTCTCCTCTCATCCTGTGTGCCTCCAGGAGACACTGTCAGGTTGTGAACACATCGCAATCTCCTGCTTGCAAGAGAAGCAGAGCAGGCCTGTGGTCAGAGCCTCTGGCCAGTCACAGGATTAGCTGAGAAATGAATAGCCTTTCATTATATGTGTCTGGTTCCTTCTATTATGGCCGATGATATCATTTTTTAAAATTTACACTGGTTAAATCTGTTTCCCTTTTAAATGTTTGTGTTTACCTAAGAATGAAAGACGATTTAAAGAGAACTGTTAAGCGAAGTAATGGCATGGGCAGTACACAAATGAAGGTCGGGAGGTGGTGCTGGGGGCCTCTCTTCTTACACGGCTTCTACTGCAAAGGAGGAGCCCTGGTGTCATAGTGGTTAAGATCTACGGCTGCTAACCAAAAGGTTGGCAGTTCAAACCCACCAGCTGCTCCTTGGAAGCCCTAGGGAGTGGTTCTACTCTGTCCTACTGCAAAGGTAAGAATTGTGTTTCATGGCAAATAGGCATCCGTTGAGTGAGTTGTGTAAGGCTGGGTGGGTGGGGCTGAGTGGGCTTGAGGAGGGGAAAACACTGGGTGACTCACATCTGGCCAGGGCTCTTGGGCAGAGCAAATGTGAGAGGGATGGCCAGTTCTCCATGACCCCCAGCCGTCAAGTTGTAGATGCCCCTTCCAACCCTTTTTACAGAGTTCCTGGAAGCAAGGTGTCAGTGATGACTGGAAGCCAGCTGAAGATCCTTTCTCCTGGGGTTTCCTCTCCATTCCTCCTCTCTTCTTTCAGACCCTTCTCATCTGCCAAGGATCTCTGACCCCACCTCTCCGAGAAGCTTGCTGCTCCCCACAGTCTCCCCTCTTTAATCCATCCATTCACTAGCCTTTTGTTGAGTGTCTCTTCTGTGAGCCAGGCCCTGGGCTGGGTACCCTGAAGCCTGACTTAGATTCTCAAGGGCAGCCTTGCCACGAGTTGCTCCACACCCTTCCAGGGCCAGGAGGTACTGGGCTGAACCAGGGAAATTTTGGCCATTGCTAGAGGCTGTTTTTAGTTGGCCTGTCATTTTCATTCTTCACCCAGCCTACCGGACACTGTGGATCTTCTCCAATGAGGTGAATTTATTGGTAAGCTAAGTCCCTAGGGTGTGCAAATGCTACCGAAAAGATTGGTGGTTTTGACCCACCCAGAGGCACCTCAGAAGACAGTCCTGGTGATCTGCTTCCAAAAGGCCACAGCCTTGAAAACTCTACAGAGCAGTTCTACTCTGTGTCCCTGGGGCTGCCATGAGTTGGAATTGATTCAGTGGCAACTAACAACAACAAAATGAAGCTTCAGGATCTGTCAACTGCTGGGAGGTGCTGGGACTTGAGACATGTTCTGGGTATGGAGTGGAGGCCAGGGTGCTACCTGACAACACCTTGTACCTATGGGTCTGTGAAGGTATTTCTGTCAAATTGCCTAAAGAAATCTGAAAAGAGACCTGGATCTCTAAGCTTCCAGCATTTGTTCTGATTTATTTTCTCATTTTACTTACTCATTTTCATATATATTTTTTTCAAAGCGTACCCCATGTTGTATAAAGCTCACACCCCACACAGGCTCTCTTGAGTCCACCCTCAGTAAATGGAGAACAAGTCCTCGATGGAGGTCCTCCTTCTCTTTTTTGCCTGTCTTGGACAGCCTGTCTCCCCAGACCTGGCTCCTGGGTTCACTCCGAGCTCGGTGTAACTGGCTCTTGAGGTGGCAGGTGCCCACTTAGCCTGGGTGCACACATTTCTCCTGAACTCCCTCCCTGTACTGCCCACTGCACTGAAGAGGGGGGGATAAGGCAGATGAAACACGGCCCTGTCCTCAGCTGCTTGCCCAATGATGATGGAGAGGCTATAGCTCTGGCATATGGAAGGGGGGCTCTCTCTATGCTGGAGACCTTCATGGGAGGGAGAACAGAGGGCTTAGAGTGGTCAGGGAAGGCTGCCTGGAGGAGGCAGAGTTGTTGCTGAGGCTGAAGGGGAGCAGGGCTTGGGCTGGAAGAGAAAGGTGGACAGGCATTCTGGTGGACAGAGAAAGAGCCCTGGGAGATCCCAGCTAGGGATGAGGCAGGGGACCTGAGGACACCAGCCTGGCAGATAGAAGGACGGCATGTATCAGAAATGGTCTGCATGAGATGGTGCATTCTGGGGCCTCCAAGAACACATGTAACTTGCTTTTTTTCCTTCAGGCTAAGCTATTTTTCCAAAGCAGTATAACGTATATATTTTAAATCCATGTGCACAGATATATTTTAAATCCATGCCCAGAAGAGTAGACAATGAAATGTCTTCCCCTCCTGCCTCCAAACCCCAGCTCCTCACCCCACATGGAACGGCTGTCCCGACCTGGCCCCACCTGCGCAGCTTTCTGGAGATGTTCTATGCATGTGCCGACGCCTTTGAGCTCCCTTTATCCGCTGCTCTGTGCTCTGCCTCTTCCCCTCACCACCTATCGCCAAGACCGTTCCATATCAGGATGTCCACATCTGCTCAGCCCTTCTTGCCCCTGGAGCTGCCTAGCAGGGGTGAGCAGAGGATGGGGGGAGCTGTTTGCAATGGGACAGAACTACTGAATTCTAACCTTGGCTCCATCACTTGGCATCTGCAGGCCCCGGACAAGTGGCTTGACTCCTGAGCCTCAGTTTCCTTATCTGTTGAACTGGGAGGCTTCTAACTCCTTCCTTGTGGGGTTGTTGGGAGGAAAAAGAGAGAGACCAAGTCTAAAGCCCTGGCACAGAGCCTGCCCCAGACAACACTCAGATTGTGGCACCTCCCGCACTTGTCCAAGGAGGCAGGAGGCCCAGAGGGACCCCTCTTGCCCGCCTTCCAGAGTAAACCCTGAAGCTGGCCCTGCACCTCTGCCCTTCTCTTCTTGGGGGGTGTTTCTGCCACCCCTGTCCACGAGCCCCTCAGGATCACCTGTGGCACCCAGGAAGGGAACAGTAGTTAAATGTCACCCAGGCAGAAAGACTGCTTTTTTCTCTGTTTATTTAGACTCTGGTGTTGGACTTGGTTCAAGCATGAGGCCAACCAGGGGGCTGGAAAGCCATTTTTGGCTCTGCCCACCCTGATTCCCTTCCCACCATTCAGCTGGCCACGGTGGCCAATGGCTTTGTGCAGAAACGCAGCACCACGCTGGGGTCTCGTATGGAGATGAAAATTGAGGGATAAATATACAGGTTTAATAATATTCTGTCATTTTGACAGTCTCTGCTGCTCTCCTGTGATATTTTAATCCACTTTGCATGCTTTCAACATTAAGAACTTCTGATGAAGTTTCACCAGGAAGATAATATCTTCATATAATGGTCTTGTTCTTTGTCTGTGATTCTGAACACAAATTTATTTGCTTTTATCACTTTGGACTAAAGAGAAAGAAAATGAACCATTAGAACAAAGGCTTCTATTACCCGCACCCCCCCTCCCCCGCCCTGTATTCTCCCCTGGAAGCATCACTTCCGTTCTCTTTCATCTCTTCACTCTGCGCTGGCAGGTACAGCTGCATTACCTGCCCCGGCGCTGCCTTTGAGGTTAATATTTCAGTTCAGTCCTTCCTGTAGCTGTGGCAGTGAATTAAATTAGTGCCAGCAAGAGGAGTGAACTAAATAAACTGTAAAGTAATGCCAACTCTCCCCGCTCCCCCTGGGCAGTTCTTGTACCTGGCTACATTTTTAAAAGAAGTCTACAGGGACTTGCAAGAAGTTGTCTTCAACTACAGGTGAACAGGACTTCAGAACTGCTCAGGTTGTAGTTCAAACTATATTCATTTGCTCAATCATTGGTTCCGCACGGAGTTCTCAGGCGAGTCCTTGGGTGGTACAAAGAGTTAACGTGCTCAGCTGCTAACTGAAAGAGCGGAGGTTTGAATCCAGCCAGACGTGCCTCAGAAGAAAGGCCTGGTGATCTACTTCTGAAAAATCATCCTTTGGGATCCCCGTGGAGCACGGCGCTGCTCTGGCACACGTGGGATTGCCATGAGTCAGCGTCGGCTCGCTGGCAACTGGCTCTTGGTTTTACGCACCAGGCACAGTTCTTGGCCTTGGGGTACAGTGTTGAATGGGGCGCGGTGCTAGGGCAAGTCTGCAGTGGGACACCCACGGATCTGCCACAGGGGAGGAGAACAACAGGAAATGAGGTCTGTTGTTGTGGCCGTGGGGTGCCGTTGAGTCGATTCCAGCTCATAGTGACCCCACATGACAGAGTAGAACCGCCACCACTAGGTTCCCTTGGCTGTAATCTTTACAGAAGTAGATTGGTAAGTCTTTCTCTTGCAGAGCTGCTGGCTGGGTTCAAACTGCCTGCCAACATTTTAGCTTGTGGCTGAGCACTTTACCATTGCACCACCAGGCCTCCTAAATAAAGTCTAGCCGGAGAAAGAAGACAAGGCACCAGTCTTTTAGGCCCTACAAAGAGTTTGGATGTGGTTCCCATTACACGGGGCGCTGCTGGTGGATTTTAAGCAGGGTTGGCAGAGCAGGAGTGGGTGCTGGGAGGCCAGCAGGGAGAAAAGTGTGCTGTCGGGCTGGGTCCAGGGGGTGCAGAGAAGGGGGCATATTTGGGTGTATCTGGGCACATGATGCCACAGACAATGCTCCCCAGTCTCCCTTCCTCTTTTCCTCCCCCCTTTTCTGCCTCTCCCCATCAAGAGAGAGGAGATGGATTTTGTTTCCGCATGAGTCTGCTGCTTTCTTCTGACCTGGGCCTGCTTATATGGACACAGAAACAGCTCTCAGTCAGAGGTAGGCAGACCCCCCCCCCCACCACCCCTGCTCTGAGAACTTGATTCCCCTGGCAGCCTGGGATGGAGGGTGTGATGGAGTAAAGGTGAAGACCACCCAGTTGATTAGGTGTCTGTCTGCACCCCCCTTAAGGATTGCTCTCCTCCTCCGAGGCAGGGAGGTAGGGTGGAAAGGGAAGGAAACTGCTTACGTCCCTGTTACTACTCTTCTTTGGACTTCTTAGGGTCGGATATCTGAGCTTCTTTGATTGCAGGACCAGGGACAGGGTCTGAGAAAAGCCCACCCCTCCCTGACCTCCCACTGCCTGGACTCCTAAGGTTAACACCTGTTTCTACCACTTTTCCACCAAACGCCATCACACTTCAACTTCCTTCTCTGTAAAATGGGTCAATAGTCCAGGCTTGTCTACTTCTAGATCTTCTGCAATGCTCCCCTGGAAAGGAAGCAGCAGCACAATGGCTGTAATTGCTCAGTACCAAGGTGCTAATGACTGTCATGGATTGAATTGTGTCCTCCCAAAATGTGGGAGTCCTGGTGGCGCAGTGGTTAAGAGCTCAGCTGCTAACCAAAAGGTCAGCAGTTCAAATTCACTGGCCGCTCCTTGGAAACCCTATGGGGCAGTTCTGCTCTGTTCTGTAGGGTCGACTATGAGTCAGAACCAACTCCACGGCACCTAACAACATGATGTTAATGAGGCAGGATTAGAGTCAGTTAAGTTAATGAGGCAGGATGAAATCTACAAGATTAGGTTGTATCTTGAGTTAATCTCTTTCGAGATATAAAAGAGAAGCAAGCAAAGAGGAGTGGGACCTCATGCTACCAAGAAAGAAGCACCAGAACCCAGGGTCCCTGTGCTGAGAAGGTCCTAGGCCAGGGGAAGATCGATGACAAAGACCTTCCTCTAGAGCTGACAGAGAAAGAAAGCCTTCCCTTAGAGCTGGCACCCTAAATTTGGACTTCCAGCCCCCTAAACTGTGAGAGAATAAATTTCTGTTTGTTGAAGCCATCCACTTGTGGTGTTCCCGTTATAGCAGCTCTAGATGACCAAGACAGACATGAATGAATGGTGGAGGGAGACTCACTTTAACTCTGGCTGCCTTGCACCTGGGATTGCAAACTCAGCACGTCACAGGGGCCAATGGAAGAGGTAAGTGAGGGAAGTGAGCTGGGAGGTTCTGTAGCCCACCCAGGGCCCTGTCAACGACAGCTCCTGCTGGCCACGGCCAAAGCCTGTAATCTACCACCACGGCTGAGAATCTGGATATTTATGGGAACTGCCCCAATATTCACGTGTCAACAATGAATTCAGATTCAGCAGCACCCGATGGACCAAACACAACCCATCCAGGACTGGGTTTGCCCCATTCTGTGATCACCACCTGAACTCACATTTCAGTGCTCTACAGGACAGAAGGATTTATCAGTGGAAGTTCTTTTTCCTAAGACCTACTGAACAACTCACTCCTTCCTCCTCATGGGTGACACTCAGAGAAGCTCAGAGGAAGCAGCCCTGCCAATCTTTCTTCGCATTCCCTGGGACACAGAGACTGCTTCAGGGATAGGCATGTGACCCACACTACCTGAGCCAACCTGGTGTGGTGAGACTTTTTTCTGGAGTCCTGGGGGGGAGAGTTGGCTTTGAATGAACTTAACTTAGAGGCTAGTGCTGTACTCATAGGTAAGAGGACAGCTCATCTGAGAATAAAGGCTGCGTCAGAGAGGAGCCCAGAGGAAAAAGAAACCAGCTTCTGATACCATTCATTTAGCACCTGGATCCAGCTATGCCTGAAGTCCTACCCTGGACATTTCAGAGGCTTAAGCTAAAAGCCCCTCTTTGGCTTAAGTCAGTTTGAACTGTCTGTCCTTTGGAATTGAAGCAATCTAATGAATACAGAAGGACACATCCCATTAAGTAATAGGATGAAGGTGAGTCCAGAGGGGACCACAGGTATTTGCTCAGTCACAGAGTGGAGAGCACAGAGTCCAGGCAGCAAGCACCACTCTCCCAGTGGTTGGGAAGATTGCCAGCACTGGAGGCCAATACATGGCAGGCAATGAACAGGGAATTTACAGCTTGGCTCTACCATCAGCTTGTGTTTGCCTTTTAAAACCTCTCCCTTCCCTCGCCCTTAGGCCTTTGTCTCCCAGAATGTCATAGTCATGATGTTATTGAGTCACATTTGTTGAGAGCTTACTAGACTCCAAGTGTCCATACCTTCTCAGTGGATGTCCCTGACAACCAGTAGATTGTGCTATTATACTTCATCTGCTTCCCCAGTGTTACCCCCTGGGAAGAGGCACAGGGCTGGGCCCGACCTCAGGAACCTCCAGCTCTGAAGGCCTGTGGTGTTTGAGGCAGGAGGCCAGGGCATCCTCAGAGGGCCTGTGACAATGGGGAAATGGCTAGGTGGGGAGGTGCTTCAGCGCCTGCTCTGGAGCTTCCAAGGCCTGCCGCGCAGAGCCCTTGTTAAAGACTGGTCTGCAGTACCCTGCTCCTGGGATTTTGTGTGTTCTTTTTGGTGAGGATTTTTGCAGCTATCTCTGGGTTACACTGAGAAGTAAAAAGGATGTAGGGGAAGATCACACCATTAAATATTAATATTTTTTCTTTGTTTTAATTAGTTGTTTTCCCCTATAGGCAGGTAGAAGGACAGAGCCTTCAGAGGCCGGTTAGTTATCTTAAAAAAACAAAACAAAACAAAAACCTCTTTTATGCAATCAGTACAATAATTAAGACACACTATTTTTTTCCCAGGAAAGGGAACTAATTACTTCAACCTTGAGCAGATTGATCCATTTTTATGTGCAGTTTTAAAATCTTAGAGCTTTTTGTGAACCATTAAAGAGAAGGCCAGGATGATCACCCGCCATTTGTGGAAAGTCTCAGCCGGGAAAGCGGTGGGGGAAGAACAGAGGAGAACCCCCTTGCAGGTATAACCCCCAAACAGAGGAAGAACAGAGGAGAACCCCCGTGCAGGTAAAACCCCCAAACAGAGGAAGAACAGAGGAGAACCCCCGTGCAGGTATAACCCCCCAAACAGGAAGAACAGAGGAGAACCCCCGTGCAGGTATAACCCCCAAACAGAGGAAGAACAGAGGAGAACCCCCGTGCAGGTATAACCCCCAAACAGAGGAAGAACAGAGGAGAACCCCCGTGCAGGTATAACCCCCAAACAGAGGAAGAACAGAGGAGAACCCCCGTGCAGGTATAACCCCCCAACAGAGGAAGAACAGAGGAGAACCCCCGTGCAGGTATAACCCCCAAACAGAGGAAGAACAGAGGAGAACCCCCGTGCAGGTATAACCCCCAAACAGAGGAAGAACAGAGGAGAACCCCCGTGCAGGTATAACCCCCCAACAGAGGAAGAACAGAGGAGAACCCCCGTGCAGGTATAAACCCCAAACAGAAGAAGAACAGAGGAGAACCCCCGTGCAGGTATAACCCCCATACAGAGGAAGAACAGAGGAGAACCCCGTGCAGGTATAACCCCCCAACAGAGGAAGAACAGAGGAGAACCCCCGTGCAGGTATAACCCCCAACAGAGGAAGAACAGAGGAGAACCCCCGTGCAGGTATAATCCCCCAACAGAGGAAGAACAGAGGAGAACCCCCGTGCAGGTATAACCCCCCCAACAGAGGAAGAACAGAGGAGAACCCCCGTGCAGGTATAACCCCCAAACAGAGGAAGAACAGAGGAGAACCCCCGTGCAGGTATAACCCCCCCAACAGAGGAAGAACAGAGGAGAACCCCCGTGCAGGTATAACCCCCCAACAGAGGAAGAACAGAGGAGAACCCCCGTGCAGGTATAACCCCCCAACAGAGGAAGAACAGAGGAGAACCCCCGTGCAGGTAAAACCCCCAAACAGAGGAAGAACAGAGGAGAACCCCCGTGCAGGTATAACCCCCAAACAGAGGAAGAACAGAGGAGAACCCCCGTGCAGGTATAACCCCCCCAACAGAGGAAGAACAGAGGAGAACCCCCGTGCAGGTATAACCCCCCAACAGAGGAAGAACAGAGGAGAACCCCCGTGCAGGTAAAACCCCCAAACAGAGGAAGAACAGAGGAGAACGCCCGTGCAGGTATAACCCCCAAACAGAGGAAGAACAGAGGAGAACGCCCGTGCAGGTATAACCCCCCAACAGAGGAAGAACAGAGGAGAACCCCCGTGCAGGTATAACCCCCCAACAGAGGAAGAACAGAGGAGAACCCCCGTGCAGGTATAACCCCCCAACAGAGGAAGAACAGAGGAGAACCCCCGTGCAGCTATAACCCCCCAACAGAGGAAGAACAGAGGAGACCCCCGTGCAGGTATAACCCCCAACAGAGACACCAAAAGTAAGCACTAGCCTCACCGATAGCAATTTTGGCATCAACCAAAATGTGCTCCCGTTTAGTGCGGAGAGGATACAGAAGCCCAGCTCTCTTTCCCTGGGCTTTGTCCTCAGAATGTTCTCACTGAGGAGTGGCAGGATCCCTGCTCCCATTCCTGCCCATGTCCTTCAATGCCCTGCTAAATGCCACCTCTTCCATGACGCCTCCCCTGATGCCCAGTTGGGAGGAGTGCTGCTCCCTCTTCTGGCCCTGGCAGTGCTTCCTGCGAAGGCCCTCTGAGCCTGGTCACTCTCTACTGCTTGTCCAAGGCTGCTGGCTGCACGCTCTCTCCCACGTACCTGTTGGCACTCCTGGGCTGGGGAAGGTCTTGCATTCTGCAGAGAGACAGGCCAGGCTCCATGCCTACCTGCTGCTTGCTAAGTGTCACACTGGAGAGGAAGGGAAGGAGGCGGCATGGGAGCGAGGGAAGGAAGAAGGAATGAAATCCTTATTTTATATTTTTAAAATAGAGCTATTTATTAAATATTGTCTCTTTCCAGAAGGGTGAGTCTAAGTGGTGGTGGGCGAGGGGGTTTGCTGTTGCTGAGGGGAGTGATGGGTGTGAAGACGCCAGTGGAGAAGAAGGACCTCCAAGAAAGAGGAGTGGGGAAATGGTTGAGGTGAAGGAGGAGACCCCACTGGGAAGACGGTAAAGCCTGGAGCGTGAAGAGACAGTGGGAGAGAAGCTTGAAAGAGAGGGAGGCCCAGGCTGGCAGCTTGAGAGGGCTTGAGAAGGAATGGACCAGTTTTAATTTTATGAAGTTGTTTCTACTGTGTGCAGTGTGAATTCTGTCCCCTGTGCTTCTGTAAAATGTCCCATCAAATACCAATGTCCTGCGAATGTGTGGTGGAGATTTTGTGTCTGTGAAGGTAGGGCTGGAAATCCTGGTGGCACAGTGGTTAAGAGCTATGGCTGCTAATCAAAAGGTCGGCAGTTCGAATTCATCAGGCACTCCTTGGGAACCCTATGCAGCAGTTCTACTCTGTTCTATAGGGTCGCTATGAGTTGGAAACAACTCGACGACAATGTTTTTTTTTTTTTTGGAGGTGGGGCAGGCTGTTCAAATGGCTGAGTTTGGCTCTGAGGTGGACTCAGGCAGGAAGACCACTGGTGGAGTCCTCCGCTCTCAGGAGACATGGCTGGATCTCCTCTCACTATGTGTCCATACTTCCCCAGCTTCTTAGGGTGACAGCAGGCGATGTGCCTGGGCTAAATTCTGGTTGGACATTTTGCTTAACCTTTGAGACCTGAGCTTACTCATCTGCAAAGTGGGATAAAAATAATTCCTTACCTTGAGGTTGATGTGAGGCTAAAACGCATGAAGTTGTTAGAACACAACGTGGCGCAAAATCAAACGTTAGACATTATGCTCTCATCTCCACTCTTTAATCTGAAGAAGTGTGTGTAACTCAGAGCAGAGAGTGAATTGGAAATATATATAGAAACCTTTAAAATATTCCTACTAGGGTTGCCAGATAAAATGCAGGACTCCCAGTTAAGTTTGGATCACAGATAAAAAATGAATAATCTGAAATTAAAACTTAACTGAGAGTCCTGTACTCATCTGTACAGTCCCTGGGATACTATTACTCGTCTTGTCCTTTTTCCTTCTTCTCATTTCTTTTCTCTCTTCTTCCCTCTTTTTGTTTTCCTTGCTCCTTCTTTCTCCTTTCTCTGGTATTCTTTTCTGTTCTCCAACCTGCCTCAGCATCAGTGTTATGGATTGAATTGTGTCCCTCCAAAATATGTGTCACCTTGGCTAGGTCACGATTCTCAGTATTGTGTGGTTGTCCACCATTCTGTAACCTGATGTGATTGTCTTATGTGTTGTAAATCCTAATCTCTGCCTGTGGTTAATGAAGCAAGATTGGTTTATGTTCAAGGGAATTAGGGTGGGATGCAAAACCCTACTCAGGTCACATCCCGGAGCCAGTATAAGGGGAGCTTTCCTGGGGTGTGGCCTGCATCACCTTTTATCTTACAATAGATAATAGAATAGAAAAGCAAGTAGAGATAGGGAACTTCTACTACCAAGAAAGAAGAGTCAGGAGCAGGGTGTGTCCTTTGAACCCATCATCACTGCCCCGAGAATCTCCTAGACCAGGGGAAGATCGATGACAAGGACTTTCCCCCAGAGCTGACAGAGACAGAAGGCCTTCCCCTGGAGCTGGCACCCTGAATTCGGATTTCTATTCTCCTAGTAAGAGAATAAACTTCTATCTGTTAAAGCCACCCACTTGTGGTGTTTCTGTATAGCAGCATTAAATGACAAAGACAATCACTTAGGACTCTTAGCATGAAAACAGCAAACCGTCAAACAACAGCAAAGATCCAACTAGCCTGTATACAAACAAGATTTATTTCTACCATTACTGAAAGCCAAGAAAAGCTTTCAGGAATGGCATGATCAGAGCTCTGCATCTGTTTCTTGGCAGTTCTCCCCCTGGGCCCTTCTCTCTGTGTAGGCTTGGTCCCTGGGCTAGCTTCCCTTATTGCAGTCACAATGGTTCCCATAATCCCAGGTACCTTGCCTGCATTCCACACAGGCCCATCAATGAGATCGTTTCTGCCTCAACATTCTAGAGGGGTCCTGAGAGTCGTCTTGATTGGACAGGTTTAGTTCATGTGCCCACCTCTGAACTAATGATAAATTCTACCCATACCTGTTGCTGTCGAGTTGATTATGACTCATAATGACCCTATCGGACAGGGTGGATCTGCCCCATAGGGTTTCCAAGGAGTGCCTGGTGGATTTGAACTGCTGACTTTTTAGTTAGCGGCTGAACACTTAACCACTGTGCCAACAGGCTCTGACTAATGAAATGTCTTGCTTTATTTAAGTCATTCAAGACCTAATCTGTAATTGTGGGTTGAGTCGTGGAGCTGAGGTGGATACCTGAAGAAAAACCTCAGAAGTGTTGAGAAGGAGACAGAAAAAGGATTCTGGGTTGATATCCATCAAATGCCCACTGTGTCAATCAGCAGGTATTTGGGGCTGTCAGCTGAGATCACCTGGGGAGGGACCAGACAATGGCCTCCTTCCGTGGTATCACTGTTCACCTGCTAAGAGCAAATGCTGGACATATGGTGGGAGATGGCACAGTTCAGGCCATTTCTGGGACTGTGTGTCTGAGTACTCTAAACCTGCCATCAAGTTGATTCCAACACATAACAACCCTATAGGACACAGTAGAACTGCCCCATAGGGTTTCCAAGGAGTAGCTGGTTGATTTAAACTGCCGACCTTTTGGTTTGCAGCTACCAGGGCTCCCTGGATACTCTGGGCAGACAGAAATGCTGTTGTTTGATTGGTTCTAGCATGATGGACCCTGCATGATGTGAATGACCGGGGAACTGTGTAAGTCCTATGTCCTAAGCACCCTCTCCTTCCTCTCCCCGTCTCTTGAGTCCTCCTACTCTGTTCTTAAAGCTGAACACTCAGACAAGGGCTGTTCTTTCTCTCTTTTCTTTTCTCTTTCATCTCTCTAAGTTACAAAGTTCTTTAAAAAAAAAAAAAATTCCATGTTTCCCTGCTGAGACCTTGCCTAATGAAGTATTTTATAAGATTCTCTCCTTTAAAAAGAATGAGGTTGAATGCTTATTAAATTAACTTTTTGCTTTAATGTGTTTCCTCCATATTTCATGCTGTGGACACAACTGTTTCTGCAAATGACTTTCTCCAAGATGCCTGATTTATTTTTGATTGCCTCTGTCCCTCAATTTGGTTCCATGCTACACTTGTTTAGTAGTTAAAGCCTGGAGATGTAACAGGTAAAGACCTCTCCCTTTGGCAAGGCCAGGCTGGGACTGGCAAGGGTGGGGACACTTCCACTGTGACCAGTTGGAGCAAAGCACAGTGATTTTCCTGTGGCTTTCAGAATTGAAATACAAATAATGTTTCCCCCGTTTGTAAAACATTTTATAGCTTGGAAAGCCATTTACATGCCTTATCTCAAATACTCCACATTTTGTTGAGGCTTTTGTCCACAACTCATAAGGTCATTAAATCAGGGGTTATTCCCATATTAGGGGTAGAAGAAGAAGTGACTTGTTAAACGTCTTGCAGCTGGCAGGACCACCTATGGAGTATAAGTTTCCTGACTTTAAACTCTCAAAAAATGAAAAGTCCAACCCCTAAAAGCTTTTGTCTTAAATATTTGTGTTTTTGAAAGAAAATATTTATACAGAAGAAATCCATATTCATTGTAAAAAAAGAAAGAAGCCAAACAAGCAATATGTACCTGTATATGTGCGCGCGTGTGTGTGTGCACCCACTTGAGGACACATATATTCATTCATAATCCCCGCACCTGAAGGTGACCGATGTCTGAAAGGACAGGAGGACTTGAGCTAGGCTCTGGGGTAAGTCTTGCCCTGCTAGAGATTCAAGTGCCCTTCTGGACCTTCCCAACCCTCTCCCCACTTCCTGTATCACCATCTTTAAACCCAGTGGGTACAGGAAGGTCACATCTATTGTCAATGCCTGACCAGCATCCATTCCCTCTTCTCAGGATCACAGTACCTCAGTTTTCCTCTGGAAAACCACCTCCTCACTATCAATCCCTGCAGTGAACGGGCTGATTCATTCCAACCCCAGATTCAAGGGTGATCATGTGACCTAGATGTAGCCAATCAGAGCCAGTGACACTGAAGAAACCCTTGCTCTGCCTCTTGGGAAAAAGAAGCTCTATGTGCCAGACATAAAGCTGAAGGTGGCCATCTTGCCACCAGCAGGCATTTCTTGAGAGTTAGCCCACCTGGTGGAAAGCAGAGCTGGGAAACTGAGGGCAAGACCACATCCTCATGTTGTAGTTTTCAGTCACATGAGCTGACGACTTCCTTTTTTGCTAACTCCAGCTGAGTTGCATTTTCTGCCATTAGCTTAGGGCGGGAAATGGATGACTACATGCTTATCAGAGTAGAAATGAGAAGTTACTTTTAAAAGAAAATTACTGTTTTTTAAGTGCACAATTCTGTGGTTACTGGACAGCTACAGAGGGGGAAGATTTTTCCCAAGTTTTCTATGATCCTAGAGAATATGAGATTTCTACTATATCTGAGCTCTGCTCGAATTCCTTGTTTTCTTCCTGTGTACTGAGGACATGCTTTATAAGATTTCGATCTTTTGAAATCTGTGACACAGGCCTACTTGGTGAACTTTCCATTTGCACTTGGAAAGAATGTGTATTCCGAAGTTGTTAATGTTGTTGTTATTAGGTGACTTCGAGTTCTTCCAACTCTTAGCGGCCCTATGTACAGCAGAACAAAACACTGCCTGGTCCTGTGCCATCCTCAGAATCCTTGCTATACTTGAGTCCATCATTGCATCCACTGTGTTATCCATCTCATTGAGGGTCTTCCTCTCTTTAGCTGACCCTCTACTTTATCAAGCATGATGTCCTTTTCCAGGGACTGGTCTCTCCTGATAACATGTCCAAATTATGTGCGATGAAGTCTCATCATCCTTGCTCTAAGAAGCATTCTGATTGTACTTCTTCCAAGACAGATTTGTTTGTTCTTGCGGAAGTCCATGGTATATTCAATATTCTTTGCCAACACCATAATTCAAAGGCATCAACTCTTCTTCAGTCTTCCTTATTCATTGTCCAGCTTTCACATGCATATGAGGCAATTGAAAAATACCATGGTCAGGTACATCTTAGTCATCAAAGTGACATTTTGCTTTTGAACACTTTAAGGAGGTCTTTTGCAGCAGATTCGCCCAATGGAATGAGTTGTTTGATTTTTGACTGCTGCTTCCATGGGCATTGATTGTGGATCCAAGTAAAATGAAACCTTTGACAGCTTCAATCTTTTCTCCACTTATCATGATGTTTCTTATTGGCCCAGTTGCGAGGATTTTCGTTTTCTTTATGTTGAAGTGTAATCTGTGCTGAAGGCTGAAGTCTTTGATCTTAATCAGTAAATGCTTCAAATCCTCTTCACTTTTAGCAAAGCAAGATTGTGTCATCTGCATATCACAGGTTGTGAATGAGTCTTCCTCCAGTCCTGATGCTGTGTTCTTCTTCTTACAGCCCACATTCTTGGATTATTTGCTCAGCATACAGATTAAGTATGGTGAAAGGATACAACCCTGCCACACACCTTTCCTGATTTTAACCACGCAGTATCCCCTTGTTCTGTTCGAAAGACTGCCTCTTGGTCTGTGTACAGATTCCTCATGAGCAAAATTAAGTGTTCTAGGATTCCCATTCTTCGTGATGTTATCCTAACTTGTTATGATCCACACAGTCAAATGCTTTGTATAGTCAATAAAACACAGTTAACATTTTTCTGGCATTTTCTGTTTTCAGCCAGGATCCATCTGACATCAGCAATGATATCCCTCATCCCACGTCCTCTTCTGTATCTGGCTTGAACTTCTGGCAGCTCCCTGTGCATGTACTGCTGTAATTGCTTTTGAATGATCTTCAGCATAATTTTATTTTCATGTGATATGAATGATATTGTTAGATTATTTCCGTATTGGTTGGATCACTCCTGTTTGGAATGGGCACAAATATGTACCTCTTCCAGTCAGTTGACCAAATTTCTTGGCATAGATGAGTGAGCATCTCCGGAGCTGCATCCATTTGGTGAAACTTCTCAAGTTGTTTTCTGTCAATTCCTGGAGCCTTGTTTTATGCCAAGGCTTTAGTGCAGCTTGGACTTCTTCCTTTAGTACCATTGGTTCCCGATCATATGCTGCCTCTTGAAATAGTTAAAGGTTGACCAATTCTTTTTGGTACAGTGACTGTGTATTCCTTCCATCTTTTTTTGATGTTTCCTTCGTCATTCAATATTTTCCCTGTAGAATCCTTTAATATTGCAACTGAAGGCTTGAGCATTTTTTCGGTTCTTTTAGCTTGAGAAATCCCAAGCATATTTTCTCTTTTGGTTTTCTATCTCCAGGTCTTTGTGCAATTCACTTTAATAGTTTACTTTGTCTTCTTCAGCTGCCTTTGAAATCTTCTGTTTAGCTCTTTTACTTCGTCATTTCTTCCATTCACTTTAGCCACTCTACCCTCAAGAGCAAGTTTCAAAGTCTCTTCTGACATCCATTTTGGTCTTTTCCTTCTTTCTCTTCTTTTTATGACTTTCTGTTTTCTTTATGTATGATGTCCTTTATATCATCCCATAACTCGTCTGGTCTTCAATCATTAGTGCCCAATGCATCAAATATGTGGTTGAGATGGTCTCTAAATTCAGGTGTGATATACTATGGTTGTATTTTGGCTCTTCTTGTTCTAATTTTCTTAACTTCAACTTGAACTCACAGATGAGTAATTGATGAACTGTTCTGCAGTCAGCCCCTGACCTCGTTCTGAGAGAAGATATTGAGCTACTCCATCGTTTCTTTTCACAGATATAGTCGATTTGATTCCTGTGTATTCCATTTGGCAACATCCACGTGTATAGTCACCATTTATGCTGTTGAAAAAAAATGTATTTACAAGGAAGAAGTCATTGTTCTCATGAAATTCTATCATGTGATCTCCAGCATCATTTCTATCACCAAGGCCATAGTTTTCAACTACCAAATCTTCTTTGTTCCCAACTTTTATATTCCAATCACCAACAATTATCAATGCATCTTGATTGCATGTTTGATCAAATTCAGACTGCAGAAGTTGGTAAAAATCTTCAATTTCTTCCTCTTTTGCAATAGTGGTTAGTGTGAAAATTTGA
Organism: Elephas maximus indicus; assembly: GCF_024166365.1. Taxonomy (NCBI): domain Eukaryota; kingdom Metazoa; phylum Chordata; class Mammalia; order Proboscidea; family Elephantidae; genus Elephas; species Elephas maximus. The sequence continues at coordinate 10,995,622 of NC_064839.1, read as the reverse complement.
ATAATAATCGTATTAGCTGGCCTTCCTTGTGGGCATATGGATATTATCCTATCACTGATAGAGTTGTACTTCAGGATAGATTCTGAAATGCTGTTTTTGACAATGAATGTGACGCCATTCCTCTTTAATTTGTCATTCCAGGCACAGTAAATCATATGATTGTCTGATTCAAAATGGCCAATACCAGTCCATTTCAGTTCACTAATGCCTAGGATATTGATCTTTATGTGTTCCATTTCATTTTTGATGACTTCCAATTTTACTAGATTCATACTCCATACATTCCACTTTCCAATTGTTAATGGATGTTTGCAGCTGTTTCTTCTCATTTTGAGTCATGCCACATCAGCAAATGAAGGTCTAGAAAGCTTTCCTCCATCCACATTGTTAAAGCTGACTCTACTTTTCCTCAGTCGTATTTTGAATGCCTTCTAACCTGAGGACTCATCTTTCAGAACTGTATCATACAATGTTCTACTGCTATTCATAAGATTTCCACTGGCCAATTTGTTCAGAAATCCTTCTTCATATTCTGTCTTAATCTGGAAGCTCAGATGAAACCTGTCCACCATGGCTGACCCTGCTGGTATTTGAAATACTATTGGCATAGCTTCCAGCATCACAGCAACCCACAGCCACCATAGTACAACAAACTGACAGTAGAGTGGTGGCCCCTCTAGTATGCAGTGACTTACATCTCTGCTCTGATCATTTTTGCTTTCCAAGCTGCTTTTTAGCCTGGATCCCTTGGAGTCTTCTTGTGTCTGAGTAATTTGGTGATCAGTCAATGATTTGAACAGAGATTGGGCTTTGGCTTTCTTCTGCTTGAAGCCTGAACTACACACAGTTGGGGTATCCACTCAGTTAAAAAACATTAAACTCACTGATTTTGCTTAGGGTAGCTGTTTCTTCTACGAGCACGTTCATCTCTGATCTCGGCTTGCTCTTTTACCAGACCTCCTGTGTCTCCCTCATATACGTGTGATTTAGCTGGTAGCCAGGGCTTGTGCCTCATTCTTGCAGTTCTCTTGCCTCCAAAAATTTCTGTTTAAAATTTCTGTTGTTTTTCTAGACCTGAACTCAGATCTCTATCTGGTAAGGTTGCAATTTTCACTGCCATTTTCTGCAGCCATGGCAATGAGGGTTGGCAAGCACCCTCAGACCACAAAACCACAAACTTTCAATTTTTATCCCTTTCAAGTACAGCTTGTTGAGATTAAACTACTCCAGTTCTGTCTGCTTTTGGATGTTTTCCTATTGTCTTAGCGATCTAGTGCTGCTGTAACGGAAATATCACAAGTGGGTGGCTTTAACAAACGGAAATTAATTTTCTCAAACCTTAGGAGGCTAAAAGTTCGAATTCAGGGTGCTGGCTCTAGCGGAAGGCTTTCTCTCTCTGTCAGCTCTGAGGAAAGGTCCTTGTCTCTTTGAGTTTCTGCTCCTGGAGATCTTCATGTGGCTTGGCATACCCCGCTCCCTTGCCTAATCTACTCCTTTTATCTTTTATAAGAGATTGACTCAAAACATACCCTACATTAATCCTGCCTCATTAACATAACAGAAAACTCATTCCCAAATGGGATTATAACCACAGGCACAAAACAAAAAACCCATTGCCTGGGAGTCAATTACAATTCATATTGACCCTATAGGACAGAGTAGAACTGTCCCATAGGGTTTCCAAGGCTGTAGTCTTTACGAAAGCAGACTGCTACATCTTTCTCTAGTGGAGGTTAGGATTTACAACAAGTATTTTGGGGGGACACTATTCAATCTGTAACACTTGTATTTTTAAAATATTTGTTTTGTTTGTTTCATCAAGTTGGCATTATTATTATCTGAGGAAGAGCTCTTGTAACCACTTCATTCCACCACCATTGCTCAAATAGTTCCTGGATTACCCCAAAGTCCATCCACTTCTGAAAACAACAAATCAGTGTACGTCTTTGCCTCAGTGGAAGGCTGGCCTTATTCTTGTTCTATTCTTGTTCTACACACTGTATAATTAGGCTTATGAACTCCATGGTATGAGACTCATGAATGGATTGAACATGAGTCCAAGAATTCTGCACCAGTACAGTTTGAACAAAATATCAGCAGCATTGGGTGAAGGACTTTTAGAGTTTCCTCCAGTTGCCAGAGGTAGCTTTGTCTAAACCCAAGTCTGAGATCTAGGCTCCAGGGCTTGAAGGAATCTCTTAGGCCTAGGGATTCCACTCAGATGCAGTAGATCATAGTGGCTCTACACAGAGAGTCCTGGGGACCTGGCCTTTGCTATCCTCAGAAGCTGATGCAGACTTGGTCTGTCCTCAGTCCAATGCTTCTTCACAGGACTTCTTTCTGAGTGGGACTGTGTTCTCTGTGACCCACTCAGAAATGTGTGAAGTTGTGTCCATTCCATTTCTGTCTTGGCTCAGAATGGATAATGCTGTCCCATCACTTCTCATTCCTTTCTTTGTTCAGTTAGCATTTCCAGAGTCTCTGCTCCATGACAGATTCTCTCTCGTTGGACTCTAGGGGTGAAGAGAATGATTTACAGTCACTTCCCTGAAGGCACTCATGGCCCATCGCAGGGACAGAGCAGAGAAATGCAGTGTGCTGTCAATGGTGGAGTATTTTAATACAGAAAAATGTGTTTGGTTTGGTTTGAAAGGCAGCAGGGAGGATCATAGAACCAGACAGCCTGAGTTTGCCTCCCAGCCCAGACACTGACCATGACCTTGGGAAAGTCATTTAACTTCTCTGTTCCCTGTTTCCTGGGAGAAGGAGGGGTAGGTAATAACAGTTCCACTTCAAGGAGATGTTAAACCAAAAAAAACCCAGTGCCGTTGAGTCGATTGCGACTCATAGCGACCCTATAGGACAGCCAGGTTAAATGAGTTAATATATATGTAGCACTTACAACAGTGCCTGGCAGGTAGTGATGGCCATACAACTGTTATTTTCTTCCTTTTCTTTGTCGCACTAGGTGATCGTAACGTAAAATTATCTCCCATCTCCTGCCAGGATGTAATAATAAGCCATGCTTGCATTCTAGGCAAGGGGTACTCTGTTTTTCCATTGCTAATAATTCAGGCTCTAGGGATAAGAAAGCATCAAGGCTTCCCGTGAGAAGAAAAGAAGAGAATAGGGTTTGAGGCAATGGTAGAAGGAAGGGCTAAATACCTCTCAGGAGAACAGGGAGGAAGGAAAGATCTCTTAAGACAAAAAAGGACAAGGATGTTGAGAGAGGAGGGAAGTTACCAGTGGGTCACCCACACTCGGGAAAAACATCAAAGAAGGGAACTTGTTGGGGAAAAAACAGAGGCTTTAACTGGAAAAGACCTGCAAGAGATCCCACGCGAAAGCCCAAGAACGGCAAGGCAGCTAATCCTCAGGACTACCAGCTTAACACCTCTCTGCATCCTATGCCTAGACCATGTCAGATTTACTTTATTTTCTTTGGTTTGAAAGGCTTTATAGCATAGAGGCGAGTGCTTCATTCTGTCAGTGTCCAGCACACTGTTCTTTGGCTGCCCAGCAGGTGACACCCACAGCTGTTCCAGGACTCCATTTAGTTCCAGACCATTATCTCCTGCGATACCTCACCCCCTTCACAAAGCTCCAGAACACTAAATGCAAGAAAAGGATGTTCCCTCCCTGTCTGTAGTAGGGGTGGTGCTGAGCTTATACTCAAGAACTCATGCCACTGGAATATTTTGTAATGCCCTCTCCTCCCAGTCACATAGCGCAGCCCTTGCTCTCAGATCACTGGTCTCCAGTGCTGACGCTGCATGCATGCCATAACCCTCATGGCAACCTTGAGAGGTGGGTATTATTCCCCTCCTACAGAGTAAAAATAGATAGAAGCTCGGAGAGCCAAGGGCTTTGTCTCACTTCTAGTAGGTAGTTGAACCCAGGAAGTCTGGTTACAGGACTTGTACATTGAATGCTATGCTCTTCTGCCTCTACTAGAAGGACTTGGAATAGGTTTTTGAAGTTTACTTCTGACTTTTTGTTTTGTTTTTAAATGTTTCTTCAAAGCTGCAGCCACCACCCAGTGCAGGTTCAGTCACATGTGTAAATTGCACAGATTCCTGGAGATGCCCGATTGGGTTACTGAGGGGGCACGATGAGCAGCCTGGGATTGTTGTGCTTTTTCAGGGCTGGGAGGAAAGGAGCCAGTGCTGCAGGATTGCCCTGGAAACCTGTGATATACCAAAGGAAGCTGTAGTTGGCTCCCAGAAAGCATGGGGAGAAGTCAGAGCCTCAGGCAGAGTCTGATTGGAGCCCTCAGGCTGCAGGTGTGAAATTAAGGGCAGTATTGGCAACATGGCCTGCTTGGCTAGCTATTGGCAGGTTCAGGCCTACAACATAAGCCTCTCTTCACCAACCATCAGTCCATCCATCCATGCATCCATGCATCCATCAACCATCCATCCATCCATCCATCCATCCATCCATCCATCCATCCATCCATCCATCCATCCATCCACCCATCCATCCATCTATCCATCCATTCACTATCCATCCATGCATGCAAGCATCCATCCATCTTCCATCCATCCATCCATTTATCCATCCATCCACCCACCCATCCACCCATCCATCCATCCATCCATCCATCCATCCATCCATCCATCCATCCATCCATCCATCCATCCATCCATCCATCCATCCATTCACCATCCATCCATCCATCTACCCATCCATCCATCTATCCATCCATTCACCATCCATCCATGCATGCAAGCATCCATCCATCTTCCATCCATCCATCCATTTATCCATCCATCCACCCAACCATCTACCCACCCATCCACCCACCCACCCACCCACCCACCCACCCATCCATCCATCCATCCATCCATCCATCCATCCATCCATCCATCCATCCATCCATCCATCCATCCATCCATCCATCCATCCATCCATCCATCCATCCATCCATCCATCCATCCATCCATCTATCCATCCAACCATCTATCCATGAATCCATCCAACAGATATTTGTTAAACACCTACTATGTGCCAAGCACTGTCTTAGAAGCAAGTGAGTGATTCTGTGATAGACAAGACAGGCATAGTCCCTGTCCTCATGGAACTGATGTTTGTGGGAAGAAGGCACTCAATTGGCCCCTTCCTGGCCAATTCAGTGCTGTCTCCACTATGATTTTCGCCTCTTATTTTTTCTATAAATGTTACAGGAGAAAGCGTATGCCTCCCTCAACTCCTGATGTTTGAGATCTGCTGTGGCATGGCAGAGAAAGCCCAGGTCCTGGTGTCAGACTCACCTGGGTTCAAATCCTAGCTCTGCCACTGACCAAGACACGCGGCCTTCAGCTGATCAACAAACTACTCTGTGCCTTCTCATTCAGCTGATCAATGAACTACTTTGTACCTTCTCATTTCTGAAGTGGAGATCATAATATCTTCTTTTCAGGGTTATCATGAGGATCAGAGGTAGTCAGTCAACACAAGTGGACTGACCACCTACTAAATGCTGGGCCCTGGGGCATTCGTGATGAGCAAAATGCAAAACGGAGGTGGACCCACCACCTCAGAGCACAGTGGCCTGGAGAGGTGGGGCTTGCACAGTGCCTGGCACCTGGTAGGTGCTCCACACATGGGAGCCCATTGCATTGGGAAGACTCTGCTAGCAGCTGCTCCAAGCAGCCTGATGAGCCTGTTCTCTGGCTGCAGGTGAGTGGCCTTTGCTATTCTGGCAGTTACAACCTTGTTGCAGGCCATGTGCTGATCAGGGGCCTCCCAGCTGCACTGCCTGACTTTTTTCAGGGTCACATCGCATCAGCTTCTCTTAGTTGGCTTCCCCTCAAGCAGGCAGCTTGGGAGCCCCCACAAGGTAAAGAAGTCTGCAGATGGACGTTCAAGCCACTTGAGTAGGGCTTTCCAAAATTTATTGACCTCAGAATATGTTTTGCATTGAAGCCTAGTATGGATGTGTATGTGCAGATATAAAACTGAATCAAAAGCTTATGAAACAAAGCTTACCCTTACCGTGGGTGATGCGCTCATATTCCTCCCACTATTCTATTCTGTTTTTTTTTTTTTAACTGCTAGTTGAGATTCCTGAACTGATTTTATGACTTACTAATGGGTCCTTGGAGCTCTGGTGGCATGGTGGTTAAGAGCTCGGCTGCTAACCAAAAGGTCAGAGTTTGAATCCACCAGCTGCTCTTTGGAAACCTTATGGGGCAGCTCTATTCTGTCCTATATGGTCACTATGAGTCGGAATCAACTTGACAGTAACAGATTTGGTTTGGGTTTGGTTTAATGGGTACTCGCCCATAGTTTTCAAAAACATTGCCCTAGTGGTTTATGTGTCTATCTGTGCCCCCCTCCCGCCCCTTACCTGCCTCCTCTCCTTCTTCTCCCATTTCTCTTTTTATCTTATTCCCTTAGCCTTGACCTCAGCTGCCCAGCCTACCCCCACAGTGAAGGCATGAATGACTGACCAATGACTCGACGTCTCATAGGCAAGCAGCACCTGCACGGTGTTGGCAAGGACGAGTGACCACCTGACATCAGGGTGCGAGCTGGAACCAGAGGGCCTCACACAGCACAGCCACATAGGAGGCAAGTGTGGGGTAGCAGACAGGACTGAGATCAGAGGGCAAGGAGCCAGGAGGACCGAGGGGCAGGGCAGAGCTCTTGGCCCTGGAGAAGTAGCACAGGGCCTACTTGGCTGAGCACTGAAGACAGGCTGGAGGGTGAGAGCTGTCCACAAGAGGTGCCTGAGCCACACTAGAAATCAGGGTTGGCTGTGCTCGGCCACCTTTGGACTGTGAGCTTCCTGGCTGCAGGAGCAGAGCTGTGTTCATTGCTGTGGGCCCAGGGTCCAGGTCATGACTTGGAACATTCAGGGCTCAGGGATGGTCTTAAAATAACAAATAACAATAAGCCAGAATCTCTACCCTTGAAATTTACTCACTCATTATTCATTCTTCCAAGTCTGAGCCAGACACAGTATTGAGATCTTGGACTCAGAGATGAATCAAACTGTCCATCCTCGAGGACCTCACATTCTGAGGTGTGTGGGGAGGCAGACAGACATACAGGTGACTTCAGCACACACAGAACACAGTGATCTGTGGCACCCTGACAGGCTCTGAGGGATGGGTCCTTTCCCCACTTGTTCTCACCTTCGTTCATTCACGAGGCAAGCATCCATAAAGCGCCTACTACACACCGGGCTAAGGGATCAGCGGAGAACAAGACACAGTGGGCCTTGCCCTTGGGGCTTTTCTTCTAGGTGGTGGGCAGACAACGGCAAGAGATTGGGCATGGTGGGTTGGAGGCTGTGAGAGATGGGCAGAAGCCTCTAGCACTACTGACCTCACTGCCTCTCCCTCATCCCTGCCTCTCCCTCTCCCCTGCTTCACCCCTCGCCCCTCCCTCACCCCCTCACCTCTGCCTTACTGCCTCACCCCACCTCACCTCCTCACCCTGCCTCACCTTTTCATCCTGCCTCACCTCTTCACCCTGACTCACATCCTTACCCCTACCTTGTCTCTTCTCCTCTGCCTCACCTTCTCAACCCTGTCTCATCTCCTCACCCTGCCTCACCTCGTCATCCCTGCCTCACCTCCTCTGCTGGGTGATCAAGCCCTCCATCCACCCTGTTGCTCCATCCCTTCCTGCCCTCTGCTTTCACTGGCCATCTCCATCCTAAGGCCCCCCGGTTAGCACCCTCCTTGTCCTATAGGATCAGGAGAGGATTTGACCAGGGAGATCATGGGCCAATTGAAGTGGGGTGTCACCCATGGCTTCTCTAGTTCTTAAGACAGCACGTTTCCCATTTGTATTAAATATGATATCATTAAAAGATGAAGGAGGGAAAGCCAACATAAATTAGAACTGACACAGTTGTTGATTCCACAGTTACCGATTCTGACAGCCGTGCTCTTTCACTGAGGTCACCGCTGGTTGCCTGTGGGCATGAATAGCCAAGCCCGCTTATGAGGGTATGAAGCGGGAGGGGGCAGGGGGAGGGGGCAATTGTATCATATATCCATGACCATTTCTTTCTCCTTCTTTAGGGGCCTCATTGAAGACCTTGATAAAAGCTTTTTCAGAGAGGGTTGGGGGCAGTAGAATGACTTAAGACACCTCTTTCAATAGGCTTTGCTCCAAAGGGGAGCAGGGATATGGGGCCATAGCTGGAGAGAGACTTGGGCTCAAGGGAGGTTTTTAAAAAGGTGGCATGCTAGGGCATGTTTGTACGTGAGTGGTATGCCAAAGAAAGAGGGAGAGCGTGAAGATTCAGGAGAGAGGAGATTAGTGGGACGGGGACCCTGGGTTCATGTGGAAGGTTTGACCTCTAGTGGGCACAGGGGCACCTCGACCCTATTACAGGAGGGAAGGCAGAGAGCATGAAAACAGATGAAGAGAGGTTGGTGGATTCGGTGGTAGAAAGATAAGGGAGTTTCCTTCCATCTGATTCTTGCTGCATTGGGCTTCCCTTGACACCTTTCACATCCTCTCGGGCCCACCTCTAGTTGCAGCCACAGTTGCAGATGCATTTCATTTTGTCTCTACCAACGGTGCATGCTTGCAATCTGATGGTGCCTTACCCTGATGGGCACTGGGTTTCTTTTGCTCCTGTCCTGTGACACGGTGGTTGAGAGCTACGGTGTGCTACTGCTGCTAACCTAAAGGTCAGCAGTTCACCAGACACTCCTTGGAAACCCTATGGAGCAGTTCTACTCTGTCCTATAGGGTTACTATGAGTCAGAATTTACTCAGCAGCAACCAAACCAAGAAAATCAAACCCATTGCCGTTGAGTCGATTCCAACTTATAGTGGCCCTATAGGACAGAGTAGAACTGCCCCATAGAGTTTCTAAGGAGCGCCTGGTGGATTTGAACTGCTGACCTTTTGATTAGCAGCTGTAGCACTTAACCATTTCTGCCACCAGGGTTTCCTCAGCAGCGACAGGCTTGGTTTTTATCTTTGGAGGTGTTAGACACCCAAAGAAACATGTTTGACAGTCATGCGTGTTAAATTCAGAAGGTTGGAGGAGTTAACACCTCTGTGGCTACCCTTGACTGATGGGGATAGAAGCCAGTGAATAAATGTTTTCCTGTTTTATCCTCCACATGGTCAGTTCTGAGGGTCCCACAAGGACTGAGAACAGTCCCCACACAAGTGACCAACTCATCAATGCGTCTTTGTTTGACTTTTCTTCCCTCCCTATTTTACTTTCCTCCCCCTTCATCCTGCTCCCTGCAATCACATTCCCAAATCAAGAACCTGCACATGGAACTCTGTGCAGCTCTCTCTCAGGCGAACTCAGGCTGAGACAGTTCCTACCGGATCAGGCTCTTGCTCACTTCTCCATTCTCTTCCTATGCTAGCTCGCTAAAACCCATCACCCTGGCCTTCTTGCAGAGCCTAAGACATGCCAACTTTATTCCTACATCAGGGCTTTTGAACACACCAGAAACACCTGCCCCAACTCTTCCTGTGCCTTTCATCTGGTCTCTGTTCAAGTGCCACCTTCACAGATTGGCCCTCCCCGGTCTTCCAATATGAGCACACCTCAGGTCCACCACCAGTCCGTCTCTGTCACATGCTCCTCTTTATTTTCCTACAGATAACTAACATCACAGTTTGGGAGGCTTAGAAGTCCAGATTCAGAGTGCCAGCTCTAAGGGAAGGCTTTCTCTGTCGGTTCTGGAGGAAGATCCTTGTCGTCAATCTTCCTGTGGTCTAGAAGCTTCTCCATGCAGGAACCCCAAGTCAAAGGGCACACTCTGCTCCTGGCACTGCTTTCTTGGGGGTGTGAGGTCCCCAACTCTCTGCTTGTTTCCCTTTTATCCCTTGTAAGATAAAAGGCAATACAGGCCACACCCCAGGGAAACTCCCTTCACATTTGATCAGGGATGTGACCTGAGGGTGTTACATCCCACCGTAATCCTCCTTAACATACTCTAATCTTGCCTCATTAACCGCAGAGATTAGAGTTTACAACACATAGGAAAATTACATCAATCACGAAATGGAGGACAACCACACAATACTGGGAATCATGGCCTAACCAAGTTGACACGTATTTTGGGGGGACACAATTCATTTCATGACAGCACTTATCATACTCCATAATTATCTCCTTCACTATGGCTTACCTTGAACATTCTCTGTGGATGACTGAATCAATCACCGGAGGCTGCCTTCTCTGGCCTTCATGGTGCTAGTGTTCACTCCCCAGTCCCATGAAGGTGGGGGTCCAACCCTGCTCCCTTACTCAGTGTCACCTTCCAGGAGTTACAGGAGCCAGGCAGACAACACAGAGGTTTCAAATGGCCCCATGTAAGGTGATAACCAGCAGCCAGCACTCACCCTCAGGTTCAGGAGGACAATTGGACATGGGTCTCCACACAGCTCTTTGTTGCCCCTGGGGATGTGGTCCATCATTACCTGACTCTAGTTTCTCAAGATAAGCCAGAAATCTGAATTTTTTTTTTAATGTGTAAAATCTCCAAATTTTAAAATATTGGCCAACAATTCAATTTTTGAACATCTTATGGGCCAAACAAACCATGTGGTGGCAGGCCGAGTTTGGCCTGCAGCCCTTCTGGTGAGAACCGTTCCAGGTTTTGCGGGGTTTGGGCTGTATTTGGCCTGCTCCCTCACCTGGTCGTTCCAAGATCACACACATTCAGGGCAATGGGAGGCCATTCCTATAGGTCTCCTTGTCCGTGTGCTCCAAATTGAAGTGGTTTCTTTGCCAGAGTCAGACCAGAGACCAGCTAACAGAGACCCACCGGTACTGGCAGAACTCAAGAGGAGAAGGGAGGCCTGCTGGGCGTGAACGGAAGGAAATCTGACTAGCTTTCCACTGTTTGTAAATACATAAATCCAAGATGCCAAAGAAGTAGAATATGTGGACTTTAGATAAGGTACCATTAACCTGTCTTGGATAATTAACCTTTTTAAGGAGCAAGCATGTTTGGCACTTAATATCTGAAAAGGTGTAACATAGCAAGAAGGAGCTATAAGTAAGAGATGGGAAGAGATGTTGCATTTTCCCAGTTCATTACGGTGCTTGTAGCTAATTAATTCCAAATGCCACTGCATTGATACTGCTTTATTTGTGTTCATGCAAATTACCTCTTAACTCACGTTGAAAGACAAACACATTGAGCAAGTTGAACTTTGAAAAAAGCAAACGTTCATAAAAGACAAAATAATAACGGTTGTGGCTTATTCATGCTGCTCTAGATAAGATTATTATGTCAACATTTCCATCTGAAACTCTTATTTTCAACAATTTATAACTTGGCCATAAAAAATAAAATTCCACCGTGCTCTGAGTTAGTGTGATGATATCACCTGGAAAAGGGTTTTTTTTTTTTTTTCCTTCTCTTGATGTTTAAAAATAGCTTTAGTTGTTGGTGTTAGGTGCCACGAAGTCGGTTTCGAGTCATAACAACCCCATGTACAACAGAATGAAACACTGCCAGGTCCTGAGCCATCCTCACAATCGTTGGTATGTATGAGCCCATTATTGCAGCCACTGTGTCAATCCAGGTCGTTGAGGGTTTTCCTCTTTTTTGCTGACCCTCAGTAGAGGATCAGTGAAAAAAAAGCTTTAGTTAATAGGTTAAAATATCCCAAGATTTACAAAATGGCTTTCATGGCCTGGGTGGACCACAGACATCTTCTGGGACTGTTGCCATCCGATTCTGCTTTAGGAGCACAGAGGCTGCTCCAGGTGTCCACCTTGAAGTGGTTTCTTCTCGCTGCCTCTCACCTGTTATTGTTCTTACCTGCTCAGTAGCCTGAGCCCCTTTTCCGCTTTGAATTAGCCCTCTTCCGCCTTCCTTTTCCTTCCCTTAATCCTGAGAGACGTTCATTCATTCATTCATTCATTCAATATGTAGTTGCTGAATACACGCAGTGTGACAAGCTGTGTGCCATTGCTGGGGATGCAGTAGTGAGCAGAGACGATATGGAAAGACTGGGAATGCCACCGGAGCTCCTTCTATTAAAATGTAGCATTGTTTTCATTTTGGATTTTATGGGGGCTGGGCAGGCTCCCATGTTCTTTGAAGGTCCTAATCTGGCTGCAGCAGACACCATCAGCTACCCACAGTGACCAACACAGATGATCAATGAGTAGGCAAAAAAATAAGCATTGTCCTTTCAGATGGTGATGAGGGCAACTAAGAAATAAAACAGGGAGAGGTGATTGAGAATGACAGGGTGTAGAGATACAGAAGGCTGGTTTAAATTGGGTGTTAATGGAAGGCTCCAAAGGGAGGTGACATTTCACCAGAGAATCACATAGTAGGAAGGACACAACTGTGTGCACATCTGAGAAGTGGAGTGTACCAAGCGGAGGAGACAGCTGGTGCAAAGGCCCTGAGGCTGGAGTGAGTCTGGCAGGTTAGGAGGACAGAAAGACCCTTAGAATGTTGGAGCATGATTAGCAAGTGGTGGGGCGGGGGGGTGGGGTGGGTAGAAGGTAGAAGATGGGACAGAGAGGTGGGCAGGGCAGAATCTCGGGGTGGAGCTGGAGTGAAGGAGCGTGGCTAGAATTCTCAGTTGCCTCTCTCTCTGAACCCCAGGCCCTCATCCATAGACATACTCCTCCAATCCTACCTTCCTCACGCAGTCAAAAGAGAAGCAAGTGAGATATGCTTTTTTACCACTTTTCAAATGGAGGTAGATTTATTAATTTATATTTTAATCGTAAAAAATTTATATTACAATTATTTTTATTGTAAAGTAATGTAAAAAAAATGTAAAGTCAATGTAAAATATCAGATAATATAGAAAAATATAAAAGAGAAAGTACAAAGAATACATATTAATAATTCCACAATCCAAAGATAACCATTGTTAATGTTTGGCGTGTATCCTGATAGAACTTTTTGCTTGCAAAAACAGGCATTTGCAGACATACACACAAATACATTTAAACAAAAATTTGGTCATATGTACAGACTGCTTTATAAGCTGATTTTTTCACTTAACATATTTAACATCATTTATTTTTTTTTATTAGGTCACTAAACATAGATCAACAATGTAATTTTGAATGATGGCAAAGCATCTCATTTTATGAATGTACATAAATGTAAGTAATTCTACATGGTGGACAATAAGTCTAGGGATTTTTTTTTCATTTTTTTTAAACAATACTATGAAGAACATCATACTTTGGACATGTTATCAGGAGGGATCAGTCCCTGAAGAAGGACATCATGCTTTGTAGAGTCAGCAAAAAAGAGGATGACCCTGAATGAGATGGATTAACACTGTGGCTGCAACAATGGGCAAAAGCATAACAATGATTATGAGGATGGCTCAGGACCAGCAGTGTTTTGCTCTGTTGTACATAGGGTCACTATGAGTCGGAACTGACTTGATGGCATCTAGTAAAAACGATATGATGAACGTCTTCGCACATTCGCTTTCATGTACTTTCCTACAACTGGTGCTGCTGGGTCAAAGGCTTTCGGTTATGAATGAAAATGGCAGAGCCCCATTGCTGAGTGCCCAGATGTGCTGTACTATATATAAATGTCCCCCCTCCGCCCCCCCGGTCTCCATAGCTACTAAAGGACATAATAACTGCTAATGCACAGAAAGTGAAGTATGTCCCTTGGGCGGGGGGGTGGGGGGTGGGGGGTGGGGGGACGACTGCCCTCTGAAGAACCCAGAACTCTAAGCTGTCTTAGCAGGGTAAAGGAGGAAGAGTTGTTCCCTGATGCTAGAGAGCTTAGAAAAGCCAATCAGAAGATAACCACCTGCCCCGAACAGGGGCAATAAATAACGCCCATTGCCTGCAGGGTGGCTTTTACTTTTTATAACCTCTTTTGCCTTTTATTACGCTTTTACCCTACTTGCTCTCTGCACATGCTGTTTGGCATGTAGGCATGACTGCCTGCTAATATATTAACCCTGCAGAGAGGGGCTCTGCTGTTCTTCTCCCATGGCACAAAGTGGGACATGCATGGAAGCGATGTAACATTACGCTCTGGGATGGGAGCCCTAACCTCGGGGAAACTTGGCTGAAAATGATGTATGCTGCTCTAGTCATCCCTGTCCCACTTATTCTGTGAGAAATAGACGCCTGATGAACACACTAGTCGAACAGTGTTTGGTCTGTGCTGTGCTGCAAATGGTCTTCACTAAGAACCTTAGGATATGGTACATTGCACCTGTCCACAGAGGACATGAGGATCCTTGGGCGGGATTCCCAAATCAGCAAGGGCTGCTCTCATTCCCCAGGTGAACAAGTCTCCTGTCTCCAGGCTCCATCTAATTTGACTGGAGCCCAAAGCTCTCGTGGCCTATATCTTTCTGGTGCCACCAGCAAGTCAAAGCACATTTTCTCAGGAACTGAGTTGTCTTCCTACAAACAGTGCTGGACAGAGGTTGGTGTCTGGCAGGGTGCTGGGACTTGCCATGAGACAAAGTTACAGGGAAAGGAATTTGGACAAGAAGAATCCAATCTGGGGCCTGAGCTGAGAGACTAAAAGTAAGACTTGGCCTCTGGAACCTTCTGATGTCTACACCCTATTCTGTAGAAGAGGCTTACCAAGATAGGAGAGCTCTAATAAGAGTGTGTCTCTCTTGCAGGGCAAGCCATGGAATGCCTCTCACTGCTGGAGTTATCAGGGGATGAATGTCTCCCTCCACAGATGCAACTACCCAGTGCATGGGTAGACATATTGGCTCCACCCAGGATCAGTGGCACCCTCCTCATGCCTGCCTTCTCCTCTCATTTCTCCACGCACTTTTTGTACTCCTCTCTCGGCTCCATGCTCCAGGGATTCCTTGGTCTCTCTCCTAGGTGTCAGGTTCTGCCTTCAATCAGAGAACTCATTGTACTTGTCAACCTTGGGAGCACAAGAGGCTATTTTCTGACTTGCTTTCAGCCAGCACATGCTTCTTGGGCTTCATCTATGTATATCAAATGCTATTAGAGATGGAATAAAAGGAATTTGGTCATTCTTCCACAGCTGTGGACAGAATAATGCTTCTGTGGGGGAAACAAAAGAGTGCAAGACTCTGTCCCTTCCCTAAGGATCTTACTTACTGGGGACACAGAGGGGGGTGCAAGATGCTGTATTGAAACCTAGACGAGGGAATCAACCATACATCCTACAGGAGTTCAGAAGGGGGAGAGTCATAATAAAAATAGAGGTAGATAGCTAGCTGCTGTCAAGTTGCCTCTGACTCATGGTGACCTTATCTACAACAGAACGGAACATTGCCCAGCCTTACATCATCCTCACAATTGTTAGCATGTTCGAGTCCCTCACTGAGGCTATTGTGTCAATCCGTCTCACTGAAAGTCTCCCAAGCCCTTATTGGCCCTCTGCTTCACCAAACATCATGACATCCTTCAGTGATGGATGCCTCTTGATGACACGTGCAAAACAAGTGAGTCAGACAATGTTCTGTTGTGATCCGTAAGGTTTTCATTGGCTAATTTTCAGAAGTAGATCACTAGGCCTTTCTCCCTAATCTGTTGGATGGCCCTGGTATTTGAAATACTTCCTGCATCATAGCAACATGTAAGCCATCACAGTAAGACAAACTGACAGATGAGTGGTGGGTAATGATAATAAACAAACAAAAAAGCCAACCCCATTGCCGTTGAGTCAATTCCGACTCATAATAACTTTATAGGACAGAGTAGAACTGCCCTATAGGGTTTCCAAGGAGTGCCTGGTGGATTAGAACTGCCAACCTTTATGGTTAGCAGCTGTATCTCTTAACCACTATGCCACCAGGGTTTCCGGTAATGATAATAGTGTCAGTAAAATACTACTTCACACACGTTGTGTACTGCCAGAGCCTGTGCTAAGTGTATTTTCTCTCCTTCTTCCCCATGACATAGGCATGAGAAAACCAAGGCAAGGAGACAGGGAATGACTTGCCCAAGGTCACACAGCTAATAAGAGGAAGAAGCTGGACACTCCCCCAGGTTGGCCTGAACCCAGAGTCCACATCTTTAACCACCAAGGTTTCCTGGGGGATGTGGAGCTTGTTCTGGTCCTAAACCCAGCAATGGATAAGTGGGAGGATGGGGGGTGTTGCAGGTGAGCATGAAAACAAAGACCCAGGTGGGAATGAGAATAGCTTAGGTCTGTGTGCAGAGCCACAGATGTGTGGCTCCAGCCTGCCATCTTTCATCATTCCCATCCCATCCAGCTTGGAATTAATAGGACAAATCATCAGTTATTTGGACTCAAATTTGACAAATTAAATTGCAAAGAATTAAATAAGTTGTAGATCAATACTATTTGAATGATCAATTAATCATTCTCTGTAATTAAAATTACAAATCCCTAGTACCTCTCGGTTATGTTTTATTGCACAACTTTCAAATTTGGAGTTTTAGGCAATTGTATTGATTGTAGGTATACTTTTACCTGGTAATCAAATAATTTATTAATCAGCACACCTCGTTATGGGCTCTCTGGCTTAATCACCATCACCTCAACTCAAGAGGCAGGTTTAATTCAGTTTAGGCTTTTCTTAAGACACTGGGGTTTGTCACTTTGTTCTATTGTGGGATTCTACAGGCCACACAAAGTTTCTTCTTTTGTGAAAAGGAATTATCAGAAAAATAGGTAAGTGTACTTACATAGGAAACCCTGGTGGCATAGTGGTTAAGAGCTATGGTTGTTAAACAAAAGATTGGGAGTTCTAATCCATCAGGCACTCCTTGGAAACCCTATGGGGCAGTTCTACTCTGTCCTATAGGGTCGCTATGAGTCGAGTCAAAGGCAGTGGGTTGGGTACTTACATAGCAGGTAAATGGAAAAGATCGAGTGGTTCTTCAAAATTATGTTTTAACTTTAATCTTTGTACATGGAGGTTTTGTGAGTTAGTTTATTCCCAGTCTGCTTGGAAAAGTGCTCTCAAGATTAGGGAATGAAAGGGCCTTTGGATGTACAGATGGGTGCTGTCTTCATTATCACCTTGAAATACAATTTAAATACCAAGCACATCACAGTCAACTTCCTGGTATCCATCAATGTTGAAATAAGTACAAATAAAGTTATTATTTAACCTATGAATGTACAATTCCAGTGGCAATGCTGGACAACTGGTGGTTTGATTTCACTTCCCTTAATGTTTTCTGGC
Organism: Elephas maximus indicus; assembly: GCF_024166365.1. Classification (NCBI taxonomy): domain Eukaryota; kingdom Metazoa; phylum Chordata; class Mammalia; order Proboscidea; family Elephantidae; genus Elephas; species Elephas maximus. The sequence goes on along the minus strand of NC_064839.1, from coordinate 10,978,510 downwards.
TGCTAACTGAAAGGTTGCCAGTTCAAACCCACTAGCGGCTTTACGAGAGAAAAGACCTGGTGATCTGCTCTTCCAAAGATCACAGCCTAGGAAACCCTACGGGGCAGTTCTACCCTGACATATAGGATTTCTATGAGTTGGAAACAACTAGATGGCACACAACAACAATTGTGTATGTACACCTGTGGGGGGGCCTGGTTGAGCCTGAGACTCTTTGCTGCTCCTCTAGCTCGCATTGGAGGTTCCAGGGTTGCCTGGGGTTATCTCGGAGACTCAGTGAGCCTGGGACCTACCAGATTTCCCCCTGCAAAGACGAGGTCCAGTATCAGAGGCTCTGGGTCTTGGCTTCTTCTGAGTGATGACAAAGCTCATACAGCAGATTGGAGTCCAAGCTGAGAGAGTCCAGAACTTCATGCTTGGGAACAAGCTGACGAAAGGCGCAGAGCTGTGATACCACTGGGGGCACTCTTTATTAACACTTCCTTTGTCCTCTATGGAAAAGGTCGGCAGTTCAAATCCACCAGGCACTCCTTGGAAGCGCTATGGGGCAGTTCTACTCAGTCCTATAGGGTTGCTATGAGTTGGAATCGACTCGATGGCAATGGGTTTGATTTTTGGGTTTTTTTTGTGTCCTCTACAGGATGCCCAAGGTTTTCCAGAGGCACACCCTTGCAACTTATCCCTCTCCTGAGTACTCCCCTCCCTCCAGAAAATGTCCGGTTCTCCAACAACTCAACTTCATCTAGTTCCATCTCTCTGTAGGGAGTGGGGAGGAAGTCCCTAAAATTACACAGAAGTGACAGCTGTTTGGAAAACCAAATGGATCATGTGCCAAGTGCTTCCTTGTGGGAACACACTTGCTCACCTTCCACACCATGTTCTCATGGAAAGCTGTCACAGAGGCCAACAGAGCAGATGAGTGGTGGGGCAGCACCATCCTCTGGGATACCTCCTGGTCTCCAGCACCCCTGGTTTTCATGCCCTGAGAAAGAAAGTCCAAGCTTCTTCATGCATGCTCCTCATGATGAGACTCCGTGGTACGCAGAAATCTAAATGACCCCCCAGGATTCCTACCCCCTGGTGGACATCCTGTATCACTCCCTCCCCTTGATGTAGTGGACCTGACCTAAGGGTTTAGGAATTTAAATGAGGTGAGAGATTTGAAGAGGGAGGTTTGCCTGCTGTACTTGAAGGGACAAAGTGCCATGTTGTGGAGAGGGCCATGTGGCAGGAAAGATGAGCACCTCAGTCCTGCAATCATGGGAACTGGGTTCTGCAACTCCCACTGGGCTTGGGAGAAGGCCCCAAGCTTCAGACAAGCTCACAGCCCTGGCTGACCCTTGATTGCAGCGTGGTGAGACCCTGAGCAGAGGACCCGGTTGAGCCATGCCAGACTTCCGACAAATGGTTCATGGCTATTGTTTTAAGTGGCTGCTTTGTGGTCACTTGTATGCAGTAGGGAAACAAATACAGTTCCAAATCTCCGCTTCCAGTAGCCTCTCCCTTCCCACATGTTCTCTGCTCTGCCTGACTGAAACCACTTCTACCTCCCTACTCTCTCCCCCCATTGCCTTCAGACCTCCAGACACCTTAGGTCTCTTTTGCCTGCCTCCCTTCCCCCAGAACCAGACCTGGAGACAATTAGAGAGCTTATTGTTTATGTGGGAGGTGGGAAGGACGCAATAAGGGAGGGAAGGAAGAGTTAGAGCAGGGGAGACAGCCAGCAAGGGCTGTGTTATCAAGCCAGGGACTACTGTGAGCAACTGGAGTATAGTCACACTGGGGAACACTGGGTGACGGTGTAGAAAGCACACCTCAGGGCCACCCATCTAAAGGGTGAGGGAGTGAGGGCTGCTGGGGGTGGAGGGAGAATTCTCCCGCACTTCTTGCCTACACCCTGGGCAAGAGAGCCCTCAGGCCAAGAAATGCAGAGGCTGGTACTGGGAGGTCAGGGGAGGGGTTACATCCATTGCTACATCCACTCTTTAACCTGCTGACCTCTACCTGCAGCCCCAGGGCCAGCTCACCTCCCTCTTCCTCAGTGTGTTCTTGGAGCCCTCCTGCTGCACCACGCCCACTGTGGGTGTCATCCTCCTGTGCTCCTTCAGCACTTGGTCTTGGTATTGCTACATCCACTCTTTAACCTGCTGACCTCTACCTGCAGCCCCAGGGCCAGCTCACCTCCCTCTTCCTCAGTGTGTTCTTGGAGCCCTCCTGCTGCACCACGCCCACTGTGGGTGTCATCCTCCTGTGCTCCTTCAGCACTTGGTCTTGGTCTGTACGTCTGTTGGTGTCTTCTCATTGTGCACCACACAGTTGGGTACACAGCATGGCTGTCTGCTCTGGCAAACCATGAGCCCTTCCAGGACAGGGCTGAGTCCCCAGCCTCAGCAAACCATGAGCCCCTCCAGGATAGGGCTGGGTCTCCAGCATCGGCCAATCATGAGCCCCTCCAGGACAGGGCTGAGTCCCCAACCTCTCACCAGGATCTGCCATGTCACAGGTTCTCAGTAGACACTGGATGAATGGATACATGAAGCATATTTTTCATGAGGTACAAACCTGCTCAGCTAAAACCGGAATGTGGTTGAACTAGGTGATATCTGAGCTCCCTTCTTGTACTAATGCCTTCTCCCACCAGCCCAAGGCTCCCTACCCTAATCCTGCTTTCTCTTCTCCATAGAACTCATCACCATCTGTCTTATTCTATATGTTTGTTTATTGTTTGTCTTTCCCAATAGGATGTACACCCCCTGAGGCCAGGTACATCTGTCTGTTTTCTTCCCTGCTGTATTCCCAGCAGTAGGCAGACAGCATTGCCTGGTGTATTGTTGTTGTTAGGAACTGTCGAGTTGGTTCAGGCTCATGGTGACCTTTTGTACAATGGAACAAAATGCTGCCCAGTCCTGTGCCATCCTCATGATCGTTGCTATGCTTCAGCCCATTGTTGCAGCCACTGTGTCAATCCATCTTGTTGGGGGTCTTCCTCTTTTTCGCTGACCCTCTACTTTACCGAGCACGATGTCTTTCTCCGGGGACTGGTCCCTCCTGATCACATGTCTGAAGTGAATGAGACAAAGTCTCACCATCCTTGCTTCTAAGAAGCATTCTGGCTGTACTTCTTCCAAGACAGATTTGTTCATTCTTTTGGCAAAAAAGGCAGTCCATGTTATATTCAACATTCTTCGCCAACGCCATAACTCAAAGGTGTCAATTTTTCCCAGGTCTTCCTTATTCATTGTCCAGCTTTCACATGCATACTAGGTGATTGAAAATACCATGGCTTGGGTCAGGTGCACCTTAGCCCTTAAAGTAACATCTTTGCTTTTTAACTCTTTAAAGAGGTCCTCTGCAGCAGATTTGCCCAGTACAATGCGTCTTTTGATTTCTTGACTGCTGCTTCCATGACTGTTGATTGCCTAGAATATAACAAACAAAAAAACCTAGTGCCGTCGACTCATAGCAACCCTATAGGACAGAGTGGAACTGCCCCACAGAGTTTCCAAGGAGCACGTGGCGGATTTGAACTGCTGACCGTTTGGTTAGCAGCCGTAGCACTTAACCACTATGCCACCAGGGTGTCTTCCTAGAATATAGCAGTTACTTAATAAAAAGCTTTTGCGTGAACGAACGAATGATCCTCTGAGGACCCTTAATTACAAGGATAACCAACTTATTGAATGAGTCACAAGGCTTATTTAACCTTGACAGCAAACCCCTGAGATAGGTATTCTTATATCTGTCCTCTGATGAGGAAATAACTCAGACAGCAAGTGAGGAAGCCAAGGTCAAACTGGGTCAGTCTGATTCAGGAGCCCAGGCGCTTAACAAGTGTCCTATACAGGTGAGTTAAATTAACTTGACATATTTTGCAAAGGACACGGAACACAATAGTGTGTAAAAAGGAGGGAGTTTTTGGTGCCATTACAGCAGCTTGCATGGCAAGAGATGGGTGCACAGCTGATAAGGAAACTGATATGATTTTCAACAAAGCTTGTAAATTAATCATACTTAACGAATGTGACTAATGTGCTAAAGGAACAAGCGATTAAAATATTAGCATGTTTGAACTTCCTCTCCCTGGCTAATTTCTTCTCCTCCTCGGGGTTACCATCTTTCAAAGAGGTAGGGGCCCAGTATCATGGAAATGAATTTTATGGAACAGAAATGCATTTTAAATTGCCCAAATTGAAGCCAGTCTGCACAGTTCTCAAGAGGCTGTCACTCTTCACATCTTACTGCTCAAGTGAGAGATGTGGGCTGTGGGGAGAGGCTGAAGCTGTCACCACGAATCGCAACTGGAAATGGGAAGCCAGGCATTTCCTGGGGTAATGGCGTGGAAACAGGAGACAGATGTGGGGTCCCTTCAGCCGGGAGGAGGGTTGCATTTCTGTTGAGGCACAAGGTGAGCTGAGAAATGGCTGAGGAGCCTGTCCCTTGAAGCGGGAACACAGCTGGCTGGCTGACTGTGCGTTAGCCAGGATCATGCACAAAACACCTATATCCTAAATGATTCTTGCGAATGATCACTAGAGAATCATAGCACAGTCTCCTTAGAGTACACTCCCCTCCCCGGGCCCACACACACATCCCGTTGCACAGATGGAAGATAAGACTGCAGGGAAGCACCTCTGAATAAAACACACAGGCTTGGATAAGAGGTCCCATTGCTTGTTGGAGCCCTACAACTTTTGGCATATATTTGTAAAAACCTGAGGGTCCACACCCAGGGGCCTTCAGCGACTGGGCAGGTAATGCCAGCGAATGAAGCAGATGGGTTGGGAAAACGACCCGGAGCAGCAAGTGAGACGTTCTCTGCCTAACAGTGACCTGCAATCTTTTCTATGCAAGCATATAGGCCTAAAGCAGTCAGATCTTGCAGTTTTTAAGGAAAAGACAAACATGTGTGTACGTGTTTTGCTGGTGTGACAAATTACCAAAAACGTGGTTGCTTAAGGAGTCCCTGGGTGGTGTAAATGGTCAAGCGCTCAGCTGCTAAGCAAAAGGTTGGAGCTTCAAGTCCACCCAAAGCCACCTTGGAAGAAAGGCCTGTCTAATTATCTTTGAAAAATCATCCATTGAAAAGCCTACAGAGCACAGCTCTACTCTGATACACATGGAGTTGCCATGAGCAGGAATCGACTCGAAGGCAGCTGGCAGTTGTTTAAAACAATACAAATTAATTACCTTACAGTTCTAAAGGTTTCTGAAGTCTGCAATGGGTCCATGGGGCTGCACTCCTTCTGGAGGGCCTCAGGGAGGTTCAGTTTCCTTGCTTTTTCCAGCTTCTAGAAGCTGCCTGCACTCCTTGGCTCACGGCTCCCTTCCTTCAACTTCAGCACCAGCAGAGTGGCATCTTCTCTCTTCTCTGACCTCCTGCCTCCATCTTATAAGGATCTTTGTAATCACACTGATTCCACCTAGATAATCCGTGACTATTTCCCCATCTCAAGATCCTTAGCTTAACCACATTGGCAAAGCTCTTTTTGCCATATAAGATAATATCCTCATAGGCTCTGGGGATTAAGATGTGGAAATTGTGGGGGAGGGAGGCATTATTCTGTCTTCTGCAGTGTGTATGTGGGCACGATTGCATCTGAAGTGCTAGCAAACGATTCAGAAACTTGAAGCACTGTGTAGATCAGACCAACAGGCCTCCAGGCAGAACAGAGTGGGGAAAGGGAGAGTGTCTCCAGACTCTGACCCCTGTTTAAACAAACTATCAGCTCGTTAAAATAAAGGCTTTCTGTATTGCCTCCTCCTGCCTTGTTCACGGAAACCCTGGTGGTGTAGTGATTAAGAAAGGGCTATGGCTGCCAACCAAAAGGTCAGACGTTCAAATCCACCAAGTGCTCCTTGGAAACCCTATAGGGCAGTTCTACTGTGTCCTATAATGTCGCTATGAGTTGGAATCCACTCAGTGGCAACAGGTTTGGTTTTTTTTTTTTGGTTGGCCTCATTCATACACACATTTTGCTTTTCAGACTTCCCGGAACCTTACCTTTACCAAGGATTTCTATTCTCAGGCCTGTGGCCGCTTTTTTCACTGGTTCACACAAATAACAACATTTATGAAGCTCTTGCTGTCTACCAAACACTGTGCTAAGTACCTCCTGTGCGTTTCTTTCAATCCTTACAACAATCTGATTGTTATCCCCTTTTTACAGATGAGGGATCTGCAGCTCAGCAGACTGAAATGCCTTGCTCAAAGCCACACAGCTAGTAAGGAGCAGGGCCAGGACACAAACCAGGTTATCTGACTCCATGGCCCTTCAAGATGCAGCATTAGGGAAGAGTAAGGTGTGCCTGATGAGCTAACAGCCCCTAAGGAGGAGAGAGACCTTCAGTTTAAAGACAAAAACAGGAACTACCAGACAGAACTCAGATCAGCCTACACAGGTCCGAAGTTCCAACACCTTCATCACTCCTGGTTCTGGCCTCCATTTTCCATGAGAGGACCTTCAGCCACGCAGTTTACCCTTCTTGCTGCTGCAAGATGGACTAGAACCGGAGAAAATGAGTTCTCTTACCATCAATGATGTTTCTTTGGGTAGGTCACTTGTCTTCTCTGAGTCTCAGTCTTTTCATCTAGAAAATGGAGAGAGTTATTACTGTTATTGTTATGGATAGTTACACAGCACTTACTGTGTGCCAGGCACAGTTCTACACTCTTTGTTGTTGTTAGGTGTCATCAAGTCAATTTCCACTTGTAGGGACCCTTGTGACAGAGCAGAACTGCCTGGTGGGGTTTTCTAGGCTGTTCTACTCTGTTGTTAATGGATTAAATTGTATTTTCCAAAAATGTGTGTTAACTTGGCTAGGCCATGACTCCCAGCATTAAGTGATTGTCCACCATTTTGTCATCTGATGTGATTTTCCTCTGTGTTGTAAATCCTACCTCTATGATGTTAATGGGAAACCCTGGTGGAGTCCTGGTTAAGTGCTAGGGCTGCTAACCAAAGGGTGGGCAGTTCGAATCCTCCAGGCGCTCCTTGGAAACTCTATGGGGCAGTTCTACTCTGTCCTACAGGGCTGCTATGAGTCCATGGTGCTGGGTTTGTTTTTTGTTTTTTTATGATGCTAATGAGGTGGGATTAGCAGCAGTTATGTTAATAAGGCTGGACTCAATCTACAAGATTAGATAATGTCTCAGATCAATCTCTTTTGAGATATAAAAGACAGAACCAAGCAGAGAGACAGGAGGACCTCATGCCACCATGAAAGGAGCACCGGGAGCATAGTGTGTCCTTTGCACCTGGAGTCCCTGCATTGAGAAGCTCCTCAACCAGGGAATATTGATGACAAGGATTTCCCCCAGAACGTACAGAGAGAGAAAGCATTTCCCTGGACTTGGCACCCTGAATTTGGACTTTTAGCCTCTTAGACTGTAAGAGAATAAATTTCTGTTTGTTAAAGTCATCCACCTATGATATTTCTGGTATAGCAGCACTAGATGACTAAGACATCTATTTTACAGGGTTGCTGTGAGTCGGAATCAACTCGACCGCAATGGGTTTAATCTTTACATAAGCAGATGACCAGGTCTTTCTCCCATGTTGCTGCCGGGTGGGACTAAACCTAACCTTTCAGTCAGCAGCTCTATGTGCTTTACATATAGTAACTCATTTAATCCTTAAAACAAACCTTGAGGTTAGATACTATAATCATCCCCATTTTACAGGAGAAAAAACTGAGGCACACAGAGGTTATATAACTTGCCCTAGGACACAGCTTGTGAGGGGCAGAAGTGAGACTGAACCCAGAGAGTCTGGAGATCACAATTTCTACTCTGCTTATCCCACAGTTTTGTTTTGTTTTGTTTTTTTATCCCACAGGGAGGTTGTGAGGGCATCACGAAGGCCTCCTTCACTCACTCCGGCATTCATTCATTCTTCATTTAATCTTGGCCATCTTAGAGGGCTATTGTGATATTAAATGAGTTATTTCACATAAAGTGCTCCAAACCGTGCACGGTGTGCGGCAGCTGCTCTGGGAGCCTCTGTTATTATCCTTAGGGTTATTGCTGGGGGCAAGCTCGGTGTCAGCCCTGTGTCAAGTCCAGCCAGGGTGATCCCTGAGGAGGCAGCTCCTAGCCTTGTGAGTGTAACACAGCTCCCTGGGGGCAATACAAAGGCCAAAGTCTAGGCCCTGAGCAGGAGTCAAAGGAGAAAGTGATCAGTTGTGCTACGAGCCTAGAGAAAACAGAAATGACTCAGAAAGAATCAAAGGAAGGCTTCTTGGAGGAGGAGGCATTTCCAATAAAAATACCAGCAGACCTTCACTGGTGCATGCTGGGTGTTAGGCCTCCTTGTGGGTGTTTTACATATATCAGTACATTTACCCCTCCCAGTAATTTTACAAGGTAGGTAGCATCATCATGGCTCTATTTTACAGGTAAGGACACTGAGGTATAGAGAAGTTAGGAAACTTACCCAGGTAACAGAACTCATGCAAAGCACAGAGCACTGATGAGCAACTTCAGCTGTTCAGACCCTCACCCCACCATGATTCTGCCATACTGCGCAGTGCTTGTATAATGTTTCCTTAATGCTTTAAATGAACTCATTTTTGATGTAAATAAATGTAAAACTTAGTCTCACTGTGCTAATTGGGAAACTAGTATAGATGAAAAATGTCAAAATAAATACCTCAGTGTTATTAAATATTCCCTAAATTCAGTTGCCTGATAAGGGTTTTCAGTGCAAAGCCCCAAAAGGGGAGATTAGCAGGTGTCACAAGGAATTAAAGACGTGTCAGTACCAAACTGAGATTTTCTCACCGGGGAATTCAGAAGGCTTTAAAAGAAGTGAAAAGGGAGTAGTAACTTTCTCCCTGTGCACCGGAAGCATTTTAGTATCCTGTCTGTCCTATCCACACACTACCTGCGATCTCGTTTGGAGAAACAGTGGCTTGGGGGTTAAGAGCTACAGAATCAGGAGACAGACTGCCCTGCTTCCCTGCTTGCTAGCTACCTTGTCCTGGGCAAATAATCCCTATAAGCTTTGGCATCATCTTTGGTAAAATGCTGATAATAATGTCAGTTATTTCATAGGGACCTTGATTATAAAACGAAAAACTGCGGGTAAAGCCTAAGCCAGGGACTGATTATCCAACAAGCAAGGTAAGCATGTGCTTAGGGCATCAACAAAACAGAGACACCAGCTGTCTGAAGCAAAGACCCACAGATGCCAAGCAGACAGGACACAAGGAAAAGCAAGAGCCGCAGTGAAAGGGAACTGGAAGGGCACTAAAGGAAACTGGTCTCCAGAACATGAGAATGTGCCAGCCAGAAATAAAGATCACACAGGGACACAAGAGTGCCCAAGCTGGAGGCTGTTTAAGCTATGAGGCTCCTACCACTTCAACACCTTCGTTGACATCTGTCTCCTATAGCCCCCTCCTGTGTAATTGAAACTCCTTATCTCAGCGGGTCTCTGGGGAGTACACTATTTCTTTTTAATAAACAAGAGGTGGGGGTGGGCTGTTGAGTCTAACTCTTGCTACATTTATCCAATATGCAACTGGATCCAACACAAGAGGTTACTGGGCAAGGATGGAGTATATTAACAGATAACAGGTCTCCGATCCATTTTGAGAGAACCGTCTTGAACATCCATGTCTGCTGATCCAGCAGTTCCAGCCAGGAGGGCCAGTGATGCTCTTTACCATGCTACAAACACAAGGGTGTGCTTTTTTTCACTTTCTGGTAAACAACCAATGGGAACTCCAGTCCCAGATGACGAACAAAAGCGAGGGAACTCAATAAGTTGACCATTGTGACGAATTCAATCAAGTTATTTTTTAACCTTACAGCACTTACATACAGTTATAGCCTAAGTTTTGTAAACAATAGTATCTATAACTTTAATTTTAAAATATGTTTGGCATATATGTGAACGCAATCTAGCATACATTTAACATAATACTAACATGGGTAACAATTTAGTATAATACTGTTATGGATTGAATTGTATCCCCCCAAAAATATGTGTCAACTTGGCTAGGCCATGATTCCCAGTATTGTGTGGCTGTCTACCATTTTATCATCTGATGTGGTTTTTTCCATGTGTTGTAAATCCCACCTCTATGATGTTAATGAGGCAGGATTATGGGCAGTTATGTTAATTGCGCAGGATTCAATCTACAAAATTAGGCTGTATCTTGAGTCAATCACTTTTGAGATATTAAAGAGAGGAGGGAACAGAGAGACGGAAGGACTTCATACCATCAAGAAAGTAGCACTAGGAGCAGAGTGCATCCTTTAGACCCAGGGTCCCTGTGCTGAGAAGCTCTTCAACAAGGGGAAGACTGATGACAAGAAACTTCCCCCAGAACTGACAGAGGGAGAAAGACTTTCCCTGGAGCTGGCACCCTGAATTCAGACTTCTAGCCTCCTAGATTATGAGAGATTAAATTTCTGCTTGTTAAAGCCATCCATTTGCGATATTTCTGTTATAGCTGCACTAGATAACTAAGACAAATGCTAACATAGGAACCATCCCAAAAATACTGGAAATATTAATATTTATCTAACATGAAAAGTTTCAACTTACTTAGCAAGTGGGTTTCATTTTTTATTGTCTGTTGCAAGGACACAGTGCTTGATATTACCGTATCTATGCTAATAAATGAGGTATTAGGCACATAAGAAGATGCAAAATTCAATATTTACCATGCAAAATATGTTTCTGTTTTGCAACAACGAGTGTGTTTCTCAGTTCCAAGAAACAACAAAAGGCATTTATCAGAACAGTACATTTATGTTTTATCAGAATACTTATACATCACTGTGTAAGTCAACAGAATTTTACATTGATTGTTGAAACAACTAAATTCACTGATCATTTTCTTTGCTACAGAATATTCTTTTTTGTAGAAAATGTGGTATATAGTAAAAATCTTAGTACCTTGCATCCACTAAAAATTTTATAATCTGGTCATCTAATTCTGATAAAATGTTATACACTACTTTTGTGTTCAATCGCTAAAAAATAGTCCCATTTAAAAAGAAGTTAACTGTACATCACGGCTAGTGCACGCACACACACACAAATGCACACACACACACACACACACATATATACATATATATATATAAATAAATCACATATCCTATTTCAATGTCTGAGTAAGCAGAAGAGGGGGCACCAGAGGTGATCAGTGTTTAGGGCCTCACATGCCTTAATGCGGCCCTAAACCTGGGAATCTACTTTTGAAAATTAGCCAATGAAACCCCTATGTATCACAACAGAATATTGTCTGACATACTGCTGGAAAATGTCAAAATGAGCCCTCTATTTGGAAGGCACTCAAAACACACAATGTCTGCAAAAATGGTCGTATGCATAATACCAACAACGGTGGAAATGGCACAGGGTTGGGCAAGGTTTTGTTCTGTTGTACATGGGCTCCTCATGAGTCGGAGACTACTGGATGGCAACTAACAACAGTATCTCTATTATCAATCTTTGCACAGAAGTTTTGGATTTTTATTTTTTTAGTGTTATAGCAAACTATCATCTCCATTTAAACTATTATAATTTATTATTATCTTTGTGTCGCCACAGATGAAGTTTTTGCACTAAGGACGGCAAAGCCGCCCACGAGGTGGACGTTCATGGGGAGCCTCTGCTGGCCCCCTTATTCTGGGCAGGCAGTGAGACGCAGACCACCGGGCGCCCTCAGTGACAGAACGTTAGAAAAAAACCTCCTCCTCCTCGCCCCGCCCCCAGCGACGGCTCCTGGCCCCGCCTCTGACTCAGCACCGCCTCTCCAAGTTCGCCCCGCCCCGCCCCACAGGGCTCTGCGTCCCCCTGCGCGCTGACGTCACGACGCGCGCGCCTCCCGCGCCTGCGCGGTGGGCCGAAGGTCGTCCCTGTGACCGGCTTGGCTGTAGGAAGAGCTGTCGCCATGTTGTCGGTTGCCGCCCGCTCGGGCCCGTTCGCGCCCGTCCTGTCGGCCACGTCCCGCGGGGTGGCGGGCGCGCTACGGCCCCTGGTGCAGGCCTCAGTGCCCCCCACCTCGGAGCCACCTGTGCTGGACCTGAAGCGGCCCTTCCTGTGCCGGGAGTCGCTGAGTGGGCAGGCCGCGGCCCGGCCTCTGGTGGCCTCCGTGGGCCTCAATGGTGAGCCGGGCTGAGGGGAGCGACCCGGGGCTGAGGAAGCTCCAGCTTCTCGCTCCCTCCGGCCCTGGACCCAGGGAGCTGCCTAGGAGGGCGGGGGTAGCGGGAAAGTGGAGCGAGCCCTATTCGTGGTGCTCAGATGCCGAGTGGGCGACCTTGGATAGACTCCGGCATCTCCCGGGCCTCGGCGTCCTTACCTGGGCGGGGACGCCACGGGGATGGGTGATCTTAAGGGTCTCTCCAGCTGTGGTACTCCAGGCCTCTGGGCGGCTTTCCGTCGGGCGAGTCCAGGGCTCTTCCAGTTGAGGGCCGGTTAGAGCTCCTTGCGACAGACTAAACCTTGTGTCTCATCGCTTAAGCGCAAGAACTGTGGCGCCTGCCTGCTTCCAGTAAAGTCTGATGGCGATTTTGCTGCTTACAGGTCGTGTGACCTTGGGCAGGTTTCTAAATGTTTTCGCTCACCTGTGAAATTCAATTGATGATTGTACCACCTTCATAGCAGGGCTTGGAACCAGTTGGTTCTAGTTCGAACCCCTGCTGAGAATTTGCATTTCTACCCCTGATACACCGCATCGGAATCTCCATTTTAACAAGATTCACCTATCCCAGTGATCCTTATGTATAGGTAAGGATAACTTATCCCCGGTGATTCTTATCTATGTAGGTTCTGATTCAGCACATAGGGGAGTGGAAATGCAGGTACTCAGCAGGGGTTTGAACTGGATCGAACCGGTTCGAACACCTGCTTCATAGGGATCTTGTGAAGCTCAGTTGGAAAAATTCCATATAAAACTATTGGCAGTTTTTGACACATAATAAATGTCGAAAAACAGGAGTTGCTAATAATACTTGGAAAATTGTTCCCCTCACCATCCTAGATCTCTTCACTGCCCTCCCCCTTCATTCTTCTCTTAAAAAAAAAAAAAGCACAGAAGCTCCAAAGGCGAGATCCACTGTAAAGAGTGAGCAGTGTCTTCCGGCACTGGGACAGAGGATTTTCACAGTATAATCAGTTGTGTCCTCAAGAAGAACAGGCAGAGGTAGATGAGGTGAAGTGACCTGCACAGGTATACATGGTGTGTATCTGAGAGTAATGGAGTGTGGGTTTGACAGAGCTGATTATCTTATCCCTGCGCCCTTCCCTTTATCAACACCACACCCTTTGTCAGCAGAATCTGGTTTATCTCCTGTGCTCTGTCACCTATTTTTCTTCACATTCTCTCTATTGGAGATTTTGAACTGGCAACCTGTGGGCAGTGTGCCTACAGTCTCCCCAGCCTGTGTAGTTTTCAAAAACTGGAGAGTTTTTGAAGCTGAGAAGGTATCTGGTATCTCTTGAAATGCTAGAAGCTGGCCACATGGGCTCCAGTTTCTAAATGGAAGGAGCTCTGAAGTGTGCATTGGCTGGACAAGCTCAATTGTGTCTTGGCTGGAGGAGCTCTGGAGTGTTAACTGGAGGAGCTCTGGAGTGTGCGTTGGCTAGGACAAACTCTGGAGTGTGTGTTGGCTAGGACGAGCTCTGGAGCATGTGTTGGCTAGGATGAGCTCTGGAGTGTGCATTGGCTGCTCCCTTAGTTGGAGTAAGTGCCCTGCACTTCACCGCAGCCATCTCCAGGCCTACTTGATCCATCCTGTTACCTGCTTGGCCCTATGTACGGTTGAGTTTGTGACCCTTGTTCTACATGCTGACGAATTAGCCCCCACTCTATTCTTACCGTGTCTTCATGCACCCTATTATCTGTACTTTTCATGATCCTCCCATTCAGTTTTCCATATGTCTAAGTTTTACCTATCCTTTCAGTCTCAATTCAAGAGTTAGGTCAATAAAATTTTGTATTTTCTAATTCCTTTATGTATTTATAGCATATAACACTTTCCACTCTGTATGGCATTTGTTGGTGATTCCTTTGAACTTGAGGGCATGGAGAATGTCTTCTTTATTTTTCCATCTTCCACAACCTCGGACTTCTGTGTGCAGTTGATGCAAAATATTTGTGAATGAATAAAATAGTGATTATTAGGGGGTGCCAGTGGGTTTTGAAGATACTGTCCAGGGCAGGCATTGAGTACGCCAGCCGATACCAAACCTATCCTTGGGACCTGGAGGTAAGGAACAATAGAGGAGGTGAAAATTTCAATAGCAAAGGTAGAAGACATCTTTGGAATTTGCCAGATGGCTAATATTGAGAAATTAGCTGACTTACAGGAGTGCTTTTCCAAGAACAGGCAAATAACAGAACTCTAAGACACCCCTGGTGGTGCAGCCGCCAAGCGCTCAGCTCTCACAAAGATTACAGCCTAGAAAACACTGTGGAGCAGTTCTCCTCTGTCTCATGGGGTTGCTATTAGTTGAAAATTGAGTTGACAGAACCTAACAACAATAATAAGATGCCACCGTCTTTTTTATAATTATGCCTTCAGCTTGTAGCTTAAGTTTACGTGAAAAATCTTCTGTATAGATGGTTTCTGGCAAGATGTGTAGCGGTGGATATGGGAACCAAATGACTGGATTAGATGTTCCTTGAATTGGGGGGGGAAGGTTATACTGTGGTAGCATTTCTCTTATGCAGATTTCCAAGGCACATAAGACTCACCTAAAAGCACAAAAATCCATTTTGTTAAAATGCTTTTAATTTTTTCTATTTCTAGATGATATTCCCATGAATATCTGATTTTGCTTTAGGTTAAAATTAAATCTAGCTAGCTCAGTGAGATGGATTGGCACAGTGGCTGCAGCAATGAGCTCAAGCATAACAACGATGTGAGGATGGCACAGGACAGGGCAGTGTTTTGTTCTTTTGTGCATAGGGTCTCTGTGACCCTCTGTGAGTCGGAACTGACTCCTTGGCACCTGACAATGACAACAAGCATCTTTGCTACTTAAAGTCAGACCTAATACAGCTCATGAATGTAATTTAGAGAAAGATGTTTGCAACGTGAAGTTTAACATTTGAAGTGTTTCTTGGTGATTCTTATTAGGTGCTGTTGAGTCGATCCTGACTCACAGCAACCCCATATGGCAGGGTAGAACTGCCCCATAGGGTTTTCTAGGCTGTAATCTTTACGGGAACAAAGTGCTAGGTCTTTTCTCCCATGGAACTGCTAAGTAGGTTTGAACCACCAACCTTTGAGTTAGCCAAGCACTTAACCATTGCCCCACGCCCAGTAGAAAGACCACTACATTTTTTTAATGCTGTCATATCTCTAAATGAGAATGTCAAGGCCATTCTGTTTAGTACATTTACTTGTGAACTATTATATGAGTAAGGGTTGTGAGTATTGTTTCTAATGTAGAAGTATGAAATTTGTTTGCTTTCTTCATCTCTGAGGTATGATGCACAGCTTTTGTGTATAATCTAGGGGAAAAATTCATGGTTGATTCTAAACCCCAGTCTTCATTGACAGGTTTAACATTAGGCAGAGTAGTAAATGATGAAATGTCACTTTGATTCCACAATGCCATAGGGGTAAATCTTAGGTGGTCACTGCCTGTGTCCTGGTCCCCTCCAGACACTGTTGGGTTAGTCAGAAAAGTAAACAGACTGTTTTTGATAGGTTTCAGCATCGTCAGTGCTTTTGGCTTCCATGAAGTTCCTCCCCTTGAGAACCGTGTAAAAAGCATTTGCAGCATTCTGTATTGGCACGTTTGATGACTCCAGGAAGCATGTTAGGGTGAGTCAGACTAGTAGACCAGGACGGAATTGGAATTTATTATAGTAGTAAGAACGTGTTTTATAAGTACATCATTCCTTTTGGAAACAATACATGGGGGATTTTTAGTGTTCCCTTTTCCTAAAAAGGAAAACTGGGGAGGTTCCCTGAAAAAGAAAACGGAACTATAAATTGACAAAGAAGCTTGCTTCCTGAAGCCTGCTTAAAAGTGGTACCAGTAAATTAATTTTTTGTCAGACATTTACAAATAGTATGAGCGAAAAGGACATAATCTTTTTTTTTTTTTACATAAGCGTCTTACTCCCTAAGTACTCTGTAGAGCCGAATTATGTATTCAACATTGATCTAACACAAGCAGTTGGCATGTTTATGGCCTGCTCTATGGGGATACTGCAGGGAGAAAGAAGGCCAACGTCTTACCTTTGTGGAAGCCGTTGCCCGTCACAGGAGAGGAGAGCATGTGAAGTTGGCTCCTTCTCCCCTTACCAGATGGGAAGAATTAGTTCTTCTGCAGATTTCATTTGATTCTGATGGCTGCCTGTTGAGATAAGATTGTCCATTTCTGCCTGTTAGTGGTATTACTTGATGTTAAAGTAATATTAATTTATACCCTAGAGTCTAAAATAGAAACCCTTACGTTTTCTCCAGTTTATGTTGTATTCACAGTTCATAGAGAGTTTGTCTTGGAATTAGTGTCTTTCAGATTTCCAGCAGTGTTGTAGGAGAGCACGGAGATAGGAATATAAGGTTAGACGGTTGCCTTAAGGGAGTCATGCATCAGCTTATGGGGCGGACTAGATGAGTTTTAAAGGTACCCTGGTAGCACAATGGTTAAGTGCTCGTCTGCTCACCAAAAGGTTAGCAGTTTGAAGCACTAGCCACTCTGAGAGAGAAAATACCTAGCTGTCTGCTCCTATAATGATTTTAGCCTAGGAAACTGGGGCAGTTCTGCTCTGCCCAACCGAGTCTCTTTGAGTCGGAATCGACTGAACGGCATACAACAACATAAGAGTTTTAGCATCCCTTTTAATCCAGGGGAGCCCTGGTGGTGCAGTGGTTAAGAGTTCAGCGGCTAACCAAAAGGTCAGCAGTTTGAATCCACCGGCCTCTCCTTGGAAACCCTATAGGACAGTTCTACACTGTCCTACAGGGCCACTATGAGTCGAAATTGACTGGATGGCAACAGGTTTTCTAATCCAGGGAGTACGGGAGCTACTTAGCATAATTGTATAGTATGTCTTGGCGGACTGAATTTTTGGAAACTGAAATATTGCTGTTTACAGTGCTGTTTAACTTTTGCAATGAGCTCTTAGGGGCTCTGAGTCAGCAGTGTTCAGTCAGGGGAGCACAATTTACAAACATTATCCTGAGCTTTCACACCAGTGTGACAGGCAGCAGTTGACTTCGTTTTTAGTATTTTATATGTTGGCACTGCCAGTTTGACAATTTCAGAGACCAGTGAGTACCTGATTGCACAGCTTTAGAATTTGACTTTTACTCGTGAATCCATAAAGACCTGTTTCCCATTGTATACTATACCCCTTTCAGGGTATTCATCTGTGTTTTTTAACCTTCTGTTTGTCTTGCAGTCCCTGCTTCTGTTCGTTATTCCCATACAGACATCAGAGTGCCCGACTTCTCTGACTACCGTCGTGCCGACGTTTTAGATAGTACCAAGTCTTCCAAAGAGAGCAGCGAGGCTAGAAAAAGCTTCTCCTATTTGATAACTGCAGCCACCACCGTGGGTGTCGCATATGCTGCCAAGAATGTGGTCTCCCAGTTTGTTTCCAGCATGAGTGCTTCAGCCGATGTGTTGGCCATGTCGAAAATCGAAATCAAGTTGTCCGATATTCCAGAAGGCAAGAACATGACCTTCAAATGGAGAGGCAAACCCCTGTTTGTCCGTCACAGAACCCAGAAAGAAATTGAACAGGAAGCTGCTGTCGAAGTGTCCAAGTTGAGGGACCCACAGCATGACTTAGAGCGAGTACAGAAGCCTGAATGGATTATCCTGATTGGTGTTTGCACGCATCTCGGTTGTGTGCCTATCGCAAATGCAGGCGATTTTGGTGGTTATTACTGCCCTTGCCATGGGTCACACTATGATGCATCTGGCAGGATCAGGAGGGGGCCCGCGCCTCTCAACCTGGAAGTTCCGTCATATCAGTTCACCAGCAATGATATGGTTGTGGTTGGGTAGAGACTCGAACTCACATCAGAGGCTGCATCAGTCTTCATGCCACCTTAGGAGAGTTATTTGAGAGCAGGCCTCCTGCACTACAAGTTGGTTGATTGGAAATACTTAAGAATTGCTAATAATGTATTTGCAAACATTGTGAAGTAAATTGAATCTAATGTTGAATACTTCCAAGCATTTACCTAATAAAACCACTGTTAAACATTGTTACGCTCAGTCATAGACTTGAAAAGTACTGTGTCTTTGATAGTTAATTCTAATTAAAAATACAGGCTGGTTACGAGACGTTTGTGTTCAATCTGTAATTGACTTTCTCGCCTAAATATTTGGTTCCTTCTTTGTATCAGGGCTACAGATTCTACACAAGCTCATGGTTAGGATGAGGTACTGTCAGGTGGTGAGACCCGGGCCTTCTGGAGGATGTTCCTGGCATTGGCAGAAACTAGAGTACCCAAGCTCCCTTTTCACACAGCTCAGTCATCCTCTTTTCTTTTGCCCAGGAGTCCTGGCTGTGTGGTTTTTCCTCCTGCTGTGTAATCAGTATAGTCATGTCAGATGTGATCTATGGGAAGGAATCTTGAATGAGGTGTTAGCTCCGAGAGTTAGCCCCAGCTTTGGCTAGCTGGCTTCCTGCCTTTGTGGCAGACCAGAACATTTTCTTCCTCCTGTTTGGGAGTTTCAGTTAGTACTTACATTTTAGATTTTAGAGGCAGTGGTGGAATCTTGCATGAAAGAAGCTTTCAGAAATGGGAGCACGTCTCTATTGTTTCTTTCATCTGGAGTTTTGGGTACTCCTGTCCCCAGAGCTCTGGAATTCCTCCTGTCAGGAGGCAGAAACGGAATAGTGAACCTGAGACTTAATATGATCCTGCTGGATTTGTTTCTGTAACTACATATTGAGGTGTTTCTTGCAATTGGATTTGCAGTCACTTAGCTCTTTTTTTCCATGAAGAGGTGGGAGTGGACATGAGAAGGGCATATCAATACCCTCTTCTCTACCCTCCTTCCCATTACACAGTTGAAACAAGACCAAGGTCCACTATTCCTCCTGGGAGCTGGGAGTGGGCTTTGCTGAGGATCACTGCTGTTTCTTTATTGAGAATTGCAACTACTTTCAGATTGTGTATCACGGCTCTGCTCTTTGGTGGGGGACCAGTAATACACTCCAGTGGGTCTACCTTGTGACGGTGTGTGCATTTGTAAAATAGCAGACTAGATTAAGTGGTTAGGTCTGTCCAAAAGGAGCTGACAATCCAGGACTCCAGTCCTTAGTGTCAGTAGCCAAGTAAAGAAAAATTCAAAGTCTCTGAGCACAGATACTGGTCTTTGGTTCATTTTTACCATTCTAGAAATTAAGTGTGATAATTGGTGGGCTACCTAAAAATACTATTTTATGTCCTAGGTCACCAGATCATGACATTTTAGGTGCCAAAAATATGTACATACAGACAGTGCCAAGCATTCTAATTTACTGCTTTTTGATACATTCCCTATTTTGTATAGAGAGTTTTCTGAAATATTTAGCTTATCAAGAGGAAGCGGGTATTTAATGTGAAAGGGGAATTGTATCTTTCACATGAACAATGTAAGTATGTGGTATTACATTGTAATATTTGGAATATCTCACACAAAGGCTTTTATCCCACATGTAAGGCTGGGAGAGGCTGGTATGTATTTTTGGGGTATTTGCTTGTTCGCTGTGATGGTGGTTTTTCTAACATGAGGAAAACCGTAAACTTTCTATTACCCATGCTACTTTTTCATAGTGCTAGATGCCCACAACCTGCTGTTGAAAACTATACCAATATATCATCTCACAGGCTGACAGGTTTTTGAGGTGGAATTGTAATTGGGTATTTTCTTTTTTATGGCACCAGGAATTACTTACGACTATGGGATAATAATGGAAACCCTGGTGGTGGTGTGGTTAAGCGCTACAGCTTCTAACCAAAAACTCAGCAGTTTGAATCCGCCAGGCGCTCCTTGGAGACTCTATGGGGCAGTTCTACTCTGTCCTGTAGGGTCGCTATGAGTTGGAATTGACTTGACGGCAATGGGTTTGGTTTTTTTGTACAGGATAATAAAGTAGGACCTTTTCTAGTATATGTTTTACATTTATAAAATTCTTAACTTGGAGGAACTTAAATGTAATAACAATTAAAAATTGCAACTCGTAATTCGAAGGCACGTTATTAAACCTGGAAGTGGCGTTGAATGACTCCTTAGAGTCCTGCAAGTCTGGGTGCATGTTGCTTTGTCATCCTGTGTAAACGTTCCAGGTAATTTCTTCCTGCAGACTTAATGGGAGCTGCCGCTGAGCTAGGATCACAGTGGATGTGTACTGAGCTGGGGAACTGGCATGGTGTAGTGGGAGACGTACCGGACCAGCTCACTTTGCCATTTCCTAGGTAGACGGCCTTGGGCCTGTCATTTAACCTCTGGGACACTTGTTTTCTCATCTGTAAAACTAGGATGGTTGAACTAGGTCATTTCTAAAAGTCCTTCCAAGTGTAAGCTCCCCCTAGCCTGTCCCCACCCACAGTAATGGGTGTAATTTTTTTTTTTTTTTTTTTAGGTAAGCATTTATTGTGCTTGCAGTGTGTGGTATTACAATAAGGAGATCCAAGCTCATAGAAACATTAATCAACAGCCAACCTCTCACAAAAGTGGCCCTGAACCAGGTGGCATTTGTGGCAGCTTATCACAACAGCTGTTGGTTGCTCCTGGCATTGGGGGGTGGTCGCCGTATTGGTGGAACAGAAGTGCTAAATGTTCACTCCGGGGGGTGTGGAGGGGTGCACAGGTCTACACAGGAAACACTTGTGCCACTGCCAAAGATGTCAACAGCAGCCCCTTCCCTAAAGGGATAAACCCCATATTACCACCTACCTGGAAGCGATACCTCAGAATATTTCCTGCTAGCCCACAGGTCATGTGTGAGACATCAGAACATGGCTGCATTAGAGGCCGATTGGTGATGGACGATCACAGCAGGAAGTTTGCAGATACCTGGGTCTTGTAACACAGGGACTTGGTGCCGGAATTGCTGTATTTGAGGGACTGTATGATTTGTGCTTTTCAATCCCAGTATCCCACTTAGTGTAGTTTTTGAAAGGAGACATCATCCTACAAGTGATAGGACAAGTCAAGTCATGTAATACTGCTTTGCTAAATAGATTGAGCTGACCTAGATTGGTTTTTTGACTTATTTTGATGAAACAAAATCCTAGATTTTAGGGAAATAGAAAAAAAAAAATCTGACCAGTTGACATCCTGACATCAGTCATTAACATGTACCATGTTTTACTGGGAATAAGTCTTGAGATCCGTGCCTTTTCATTTGCTTTAAATTGAGTGGTTATTGAAAAATAGCTTTTTTTCCCCCAAACACTAGCAGTTTATTGATTTGTTTATAATGAGATTTTCTGCAATGAACAGTGCAGTCTAAGCCTGTTTTTCTAGTGTTTGTAAATCACTATTTGTCTGTCTGAAACCTCTTCTGTTTGCAGGGCACCTTTCACTTGCTCGTGATCCGTGCAAATTAAACAGTGAAGGGGAGGAGAGGAAGGTTAACTTTTCAAAACTTCTTTGCTCTGGGCGAATGGTAAAAAAACAGAAAAAAAACCCACACCCGTTTCCTTTGAGTTGATTCTGAATCATAACAACCCTGCACAAGAAAGTACAACCAGAATGCTCCTTAGAAGCAAGGATGGCGAGACTTTCTTACGTACTTTGGACATGTTGTCAGGAGGGATCAGTCCTTGGAGAAGGACATCATGCTTGGCAGAGTATGGGGGTCAGCGGGAAAGAGGAAGACTCTCAACGAGATGGATTGACACAGTGGCTGCAACAGTGAGCTCATACATAACAACGATTGTAAGGATGGCACAGGACTGGGCAGTGTTTCGTTCTGTTGTGCATAGGGTTGCTATGAGTCGGAACCAACTCGACGGCACCTAACAACAACAATGACACAAGAAGCAATTGTCTTCTGGCTTTCCTGCCTCCCTGCCACCACCATTCCCACTGCCTCCCCCAGGAAGACTTCCCAGCCACCAAGAAGAACAGTGAAAACATACACGTACATGCACAGGCCACCCAGAAGACCAAGCTGGTGGGAGGGAAAGTTCACAACACATCCTTGCAAAGGAACAGCAGATAGGTTAGTTGCTTTCTTGATCCTTATAGTCTGGTTTTTATTGGTTTTTTTTTTTTTTTCCAGAGTTACTTCAGGGCCTAGGCATGGGCTTTGATGGGATGAAAATAGCCTTTTTGAAAATTTTGCTTTGTTATTTAAAAAAAAAAATCGCCACCGAGTCAATTCCAACTTGTAGTGACCCTAGAGGATAGAGTAGAACTGCCCCATAGGGTTTCCAGGACCACTGGTAGATTTGAACTGCTGATTTTTGGCTAGCAACAAAGCTCTTAACCACCTTGTCGCCAGGGCTCCTCTGATTTATTATAGAAATGTCAAATTGACTTTGGTCTTCTGAACATACCTCCGTAAAATCTGACTCATTCTGGGCGTGAAGAGGGCATTTGTTCTTACTTGATGTTTACAGCTGGAGATCAAAATGCGCTTGCAGTACCTTCATTTTTCTAAACAGTGGGAGCATACTATTGATCTGAACATCAGAAGTCTTTCATCACTCCCACAGTGCTAAAAATGTCATTTTCTGTGTTTTTATGTCATTTGAATTCCATTGCATTTGTATTAAACAAAATCCCCGTTGCTGTCGAGTCGATTCCAACTCATAGTGACCCTATAGGACAGAGTAGAACTGCCCCGTGGTGTTGCCAAGGAGTGCCTGGTGGATTCGAACTGCCGACCTTTTGGTTAGGAGCCGTAGCTCTTAAGCACTATGCCACCAGGCTTTCCTGCATTTGCATGTTAACCCAAAATAAATGCCCATATTTTCAGGATGTTGTCCTTGGCCTACTGTTCTACACATTTTCACTTGAAAATACCTATAATTTCATGACCACCTATTTGCTGATGTCTCCTTTGGACCGCTTGCCTGAGCCTTATACTGCTTACTGGATGTCCCATTAGCTTCTTAAACTCAAAACGTCTGAAAGGAAAGGCAGTCGCCTGCCTTCTTCATAAACCAGCTTCTCCGTTGCAGTTGGCCTCCCCATCCACCCAGTAACTTTGCTTGCAAACTGGAAACCTGGTAACCTTCCCTGCCTCCTTTTTCATGGCCCCTTGGCATAGTGGTTAAGTGCTACAGCCGCTAACCAAAGGGTCGGCAGTTTGAATCTGCCCGGTGCTCCTTGGAAACTCTATGGGGCAGTCTACTCTGTCCTATAGGGTTGCTATGAGTCGGAATTAACTTGACAGCACTGGGTTTTTTTTTTTTTTTTTTTTCCTCTTGGGCCCAAATCAGTCCCCAAATCCTGCTAATTTTATCTCCTCAGTATAACTTGGATTCCTTACCATCTGTAACATCCTAGTAATGGCTAACTTCTTGAGCACTGACTACTAGCTGTTGGGCTAAGTGCACGTATAATCTCATTAAATCCCCAGGAAATCTAATCAGATAAGCAGTCGTGTTATTCTTAGTTATAGATGAAGAAACTGAGGCACATAGAAGTTCACTGTCTACAGTCATATAGCTGGTTGGTTGGTGAAGCCAAATTTTTATTTTAACTCAGGGAGTCTGAGTCCAGCGCCTATAGGCCTGATCACCATCTTATACTTTAAGAAAAAAAAAAAAAAAAGTTGCTGTCAAGTCGATTCTGACTCATGGCAACACCATGTGTTTACAGAGTAGAACTGCTGTGTAGGGTTTTCTTGGCTGTGACCTTTATGGAAGCATAACAACACCAAGCCTTCTGAGATGCCACTGGGTGAGCTCGAACCACCAACCTTTAGGTTAGTAGTCAAGTGCAAACTCGTTTGTGCCACTCAGGGACCTTCTGTTTTATTCTACCACTGCTTTAATTGAGTCTTTTGTCATTTCTTGGAGCCCTGGTGGCACAGTGGTTAAGAGCTGGGCTGCTACCCAAAAGCTCGGCAGTTCGAACCCACCACCTGCTCCATGGAAACTACGGGGGTGGTTCTACTCCGTCCTATAGGATCGCTATGAGTCAGAATCAACTCGATGGCAATGGGCTTGATTTTTTGTCATCTCTTGCTTGGTATAGTACAGGGCTTTCCAAACAGGCCTTTCTTCTTTCCTCCAATCCTGTCCCCTAAAAACCCACATTACACATAGCTGCCAAGTAATGTAACAGTTAAGGGCATGGGCTCAGTTTCTGGGTTCCAGTCCTGGCTAAACCATTTCCTGGCTATGCGACCTAAGATAAGTTGCTTCCTCCCTGTGCCTCTCTTCCCTTATCTGAACAGCACTGTTAGGAATTAATGCATCAGTGAGTCTCACCTGCTTAAAACCCTTATCATCCTGGAAGATAAAGTCAAAACCCCTGAACATGGAAGCTCTACGAGGTCTTCCTTACCTGCCTCCCATCAGTGAACCCTTTGAAAACACAGAGCTTGCGTGTTCCCTCGTTGTCTGTGACTGTTTCTTTCCACGCTGGCTGCTCTTCCTCGTTCCATTTGCTTTCCCATCTCTTGGCTAAGTTGCCCTCTACCTGCCCTTCCAGGCTCTGCTTAAGTGTGGTACCCTGCAGGGAGCCTCCCCTAGATCACATTCACTTTTTCAGCAAATTTACTCCCCAAAATCAGGACATAGCCATTTTATTGTACAGTTCACTGTCCTGGTTTGTCTCCCCACACCAGACTGAGGGGGTGAGACCCAGACACTCAATCAACCATGGAGGTGAGTGTGGAATGGTTGGGGAAATGAGTAACTATCTGAGTGACATTATTTGAGATGAAAATTTTACAGGGAGAACTTTGTAAATATCAGCTATGGTATTTTAAAGAATAGAACAATCATGTAATGTACTCTGTGTGTTTTATAATCTTTCTAGGACTTCAGGTCAGAGTAGAAATGAACTATGCTACAGGATATTTTGGGTTTAAATTTAGACTTTGTTCCCAGAAGAAACAATGGAAAAGAGTAAATAATGAATTTAAGATATTAAGAAACAAATTATTTTACTTTAATTTATTTCTATTTGCTTAATAATGACCATTCTTCTAGAACAGTGTATACTTGTGTGTGCAAAATCTCAGGGACAGAAGGTCTGTCCTTTAGTGTTCCGTTTCCAACACTTTTAAATAAAATGGACATCATTTCATTATTTCTACCATTTCATCTCCTTTTATTCACGTTCCATCCTGGGATTTAGGGATAACACTTAAATTAGAGAAAAAAAATACTATCAAGCAGGTGAATTGATCAATTTCCCCTTTGAGGCAGAAAGGATTGAGAATTATTTTCTCTTTTTCAATACTCAGCACTACTCACTGGAGGTTAAGAATGTCTTGCCAGGAATGTAAGAGTAAGATGGTTTCTACTTTAGATTCTTGAAGGAGACCTAAATAAACCACAAAAGCTAGACCACTCAAGTGCTTGGTTCGGTGAGTGCTTATAAAATAGATTGCTATAGATCAGAAACCCTGGGCTGTAGCACACGATTAAAATTAATCTTGTGAAGGGCTTCATCAGTATCTTTGTAATAACTCCTCTGTAATGGTCAGCCTAAGACTGGTAATCAGTGAACTGAAAATCCCCAATTCAAGAAACTACACTTTATATTTTTGCAGCAATTATCCTAAACTTGGGTCAATTTGAGTGCAAAAGCTTATGGTCATCTGGCTTTTGAGATTCTTAACTGAATAGAGTATTTGCAGAAGAAATGAAAGTGCATAAGTAATGGGCTTTTCATACATTTTTTAAAAAGGCAAATAAAACCTTGGCTTCTTAATTGAAAGGGGGAGAAAGCTAATACATTTCACTTAGTTGTCCAACTAGGGTGAGTATCTGAAATCTGTCATTTTCTATATGGGCGTGTGGCTAACGTCCCAAGTCATGCCTCTTCGTTTAATCAGGGAGGAATACTTGCTTTCTCAGCTCACCTCCTGGGACACACTTTCTCCTGGGGCCCCTATTCGGCCCTTTAGAGGGACAAGACGTTCTAAAAGCCCCATCTGATCTCAGTCTGTGCAAATCAGGTTAGGGACTGTAATCTCTTCAGTAAAGAATTATCTATTGGACCCTTTTAAATATAAATCGCAAATGAGATAATGAGTGTGAAAAGCTTATAAACTGTAAAGAGAAAGGCACAAAACATCGTTCAGTGACGTATACCAGTGAGGGAAGAGATGGCATCCAGAGTGGGCAGGAGGCACACAGCCAGGCAGTTTAGGGGAGGTGTGTCCCTGTTCACACTGTGATTCACGAGTCTGAGCCTGGTGTTCATCCTATGTTGTCACAATGCTTTTTTTTGGTCCCTGGAAGTTCAGATTTGCATGTGTACATGGTTTTGATGCTAATGGAGAGCAAAGTTGAACTTATCTGTGGTAATGATTCACATTGTAGTTTATTTTTTTCCATTTAGCTTTGAAGGATTATTACTAATTGAATCCAAAAGCTGGTTCTTGGAGAAGACCAAGAAAATAGATAAAGCTATTGTGAGCTTGGTTAAGAGAAAAATGAGGCAAAATGAAAATCTAAGATAAGGAAAGAGCCAGCTGTCACCATGTGATGGAAAGCATAAAAATAATAATAAAAGAATGTGACCCTCTGGGAACAGTCATAAAGCTCAGGGGTGTGGATGATTTCCTAGCAAAATGTAAATCGCCAAAATTGACCCAAGAAGTAAAATCTTTGAGTATACCAATTAAAAAAAAAAACTGAAAAAAAAAAAAGTTTTTTTTTTTTTTTAACCAATTACTATAGATTAAATGGATTAAGTGAGGAAAGTTACCATGTCTGGATGGCTTCTTATCCTGAGTTCTGTACAACACTTTAAAGAAAAGAGAATTCCAGTGTTGTTTAAACTTTACACTATTCTAGGCCAGAGCTTCTCCAGTTTTACTGTGTCTGCACTTCACATGGGGGTCTTGTTACTAATGCCTATTCTGATGCCATGGGCCTGGACAGGGGCCTGAGATTCTGCATTTCTAGCAAGTTCCCAGGTGATGCCCATGCGGCCGGGCCAGGAATACCTCAATACTTTGAGCTCTCAAAATTCCGTCTACCCTGGGGGTATGCGGGAAGGTGAGAGATGAAGGCCCTATAATTCATTTTATGAATTCAGCATAAATTTATTATTAAAATCTGATATTAAATATACAAAAATAAGACAGTATACTAGTCTCATTTACTGAATATATGAAAAATTCTAAATAAAATACTAGTAAAATCTAACAAGGCAGCAGAAGAAAAATAAATTTTGACCAAGTAAGTTTATTCCAGGAATGCAAGCTGGTTTGGCATCAACACTGTTTATTAAACCAACAAAGGAGAAAAAAGCATATAAAGATATCAATAGACATGGAGAAGCCATTCTTAATATAGATCTAAATAAAATAGGAAAAGGAAGATCTTTAAATATGAAAAAGTCTATTTACCAAAAACCAAGAGCAAATATTCTCAATTGTAAAAATGATGCAAATGGTTAAGCACTGGACTGCTAGCCAAAGGAGCCCTGGTGGCACAGTGGTTAAGAGCTCATCTGCTAACCAAAAGGTTGGTAGTTCGAATCCATCAGCCATTCCTTGGAAACCCTGTGGAGCAGTTCTACTCTGTCTTATAGGGGCTATGAGTTGGAATCTACTGGACAGTGACAAGTTTTGGTTTATTAACCAAAAGTTTAGTGGTTCAAACCCACCCAGAGATGCATCAGAAAACAGACCCAACTGTCTGCTTCCAGAAGGTCACAGCCTTGAAAACCCTGTGGAACGGTTCTACTCTACACGCATATTTTGAAATTGACTGCAACTAACAACTTCAAAGATTAGGACTAGCTAGTGATACCTACTGTTGCTAGTATTATTTAACACTGTTGGGAGAAATTCTAGCAAATGCAATAAATAGGACAAGAAAATAAAATAATTAGTATAAATACTGAAAGAAGAGAGAACACTGTCTTTTCTGCTGGTAATGTAACCTTTCCGAAAAGCCTAGAGACTCTAATTAAAAGAACACTAGAACTAAGAATTTGGTTAAGTGCTGAGATTCAAGAGAAATACTAAAAAATAAAAGCTTTCCACTATATTAGAAATAAGCTCCTAAAAATGAAAATGGGGGAAAAGATTACCTTTACAATATTTAAGTTTTAAGAGGGTGGCGACTATTTTGCTGAAGTCAGTATCCTCAGTACTTAGATTGGTGCAGGCACGTAGTAGGAGCTAAGTAAATATTTGTTGAATGGATGATTGTGATGGGTAAAAAACACAACACGTGAATACATTTAACAACTAAGGTGCACACAAAATCTATATGAAAAAAGCCTAAATCAAGGTCTAAGCAGATGGAAAGATGGCATGCTCTTGAATGGAAAAAGTTAGTGTCATTAAACATGAATTCTCCCCAAATCAACACGTACTTTTACTCAATTTGCAGTTAGAGTCTCTACGGTGTTTATTGTTCTACTTTGTTTTATTTAGCATATAATGACAATAAGGTTTACATTAACGAGGAATAGCCAAGAAAAGTATGAAAACGAAGACTGAAGATTTGCTTTAGGAATGACAACGTACTATAAAATCATTACAGTCAAATTGATATGACATGGGCATGGGAAAAGACAAGTCAGTGGAACAAAATAGACTACCAAGAAGTAGATCTCATGGTATATGAGAATTTAATACAAGAAAAAACAGGACACAAACAATGAGGAAAGGAGGGGTTAATTCAGTTAAGAGTGC
Source organism: Elephas maximus indicus (assembly GCF_024166365.1). Classification (NCBI taxonomy): domain Eukaryota; kingdom Metazoa; phylum Chordata; class Mammalia; order Proboscidea; family Elephantidae; genus Elephas; species Elephas maximus. Next base: position 10,949,737 of record NC_064839.1, on the reverse strand, counting down.
TGACAAAACCTACCTAGAATACACTGAAGAAAACAGAATTGGAGCCCAGCTCTCATCACGCTGCATAAAATAAATTCCAGAGCGATTACAGACCCATGTAAAAATACCTTAGAAGAAAATCTAGAAACTGCATATATAATTAAGGATGGAGAAGACCTTTTCAATCATGACAGTACATTTAAAACCTATAGAAGAAAAGATAGACCTCTTGTATACAGAAAAATAATAAATCTGGCATAGCAAAAGACTTTAGCCAAATCAAATGACAAATAATAGATATGCAAAAATAATGCTAATGCAAATGAGGGGAAGGATAGCTAATATCTATCATATATAAAGAAATTTTATAAATTGACAAAGAAAGGACAAAACCCCAGGAAAAAGGAATGTATAAGCAAATGCAGAAAAAGGAAATCCAGATGCCTAGTAAACGGATGGGGAATCAACTGAAATCTCCTAGTTGTCCGAGTAAACCCAAAGGCAATGAGACATCGTCGTACATCCATCGGATGGGCACCAGGTCGGCGCCATTGCATCTTTTGCTGTTGAGTATATGGGAGAAAAGGACACTGTCACACATTGCTGGTGGAAATAGGAGGTGGTTTTAACGCGTTTCTCCAGACTTCTGTCAAAAAACAGTAATATGCATACCCATCAAGGCAGCAGTTAAACTTCTGAGACTTTCTTCTGAGAAAGACAGGTTTTGTTTTGGTGAATTTATGGTGGATCCAAAGTAGAAACAAAGTAACAATGACAAAAGAAAAGAAAAAGAGCGTACAAACGTATAAAAGTTTTTGTGTGTGATTTTGTGAGTGTGGAAGAATACCATGTGTGGTTAGCGTGACTTACCTGGATGAGGTGAATGGGAGGTGAGTGGGGTGGGGTGGTGCGTAGTGCGTAGAAACAAGCAAACGAGAAAAAAGCAAGAGAATGCCTGCTGCCTGGGGTTTCTCCATCCAGCAGGAATGACAGTCCGTTTTGTAAAACTGTATATACACATATACATATTTGGAGTCCTGGGGGAGTCGACAGCTCTAATCCACCAGCCACTCCTTGGAAACCCTAATGGGCAGTTCTACTCTGTCCTATACGGTTGCTATGAGTCGGAATTCACTTGATGGCAGTGGGTTTGGTTTTTAGTTTTATATGTATATAATTTGCACATTCAACAAAGTGTAAGAATGATAAACACCTTTAATTATACAGACCAATCTATATGAGGATAGCCCTGGTGGAGCAGTGGCTAAGAGCTCAGCTGTTAATCCAAAGGTCAGCAGTTCGAATCCACCAGCAGCTCCTTGAAACCCCCCTGGGGCAGTTCTACTCTGTCCAATAGGGTCTCTATGAGTTGGAATCCACTCTCTATGAGGAGCCCTGGTGGCTCAATGGTTAAGAGCTCAGCTGCTAACTGAAAGGTTAACAACTTGAACCCACCCAGTGGCTTCTCCAAAGAAGGACCTGACAATCTGCTTGTAAAGATTAAACTCAAAACCAAACCTGTTGCCATCGAGTCGATTCCAACTCATAGTGGCTCTATAGGACAGAGTAGAGCTGCCCCATAGAGTTTCTAAGGCACGGATGGTGGATTTGAACTGCCGACCTTTTGATTAGCAGCAGAAAACCCTATGGGGCAGCTCTATTCTGTCACATGGGGTCTCTATGAGTCAAAATCGACTCAATGGCACCTGACATCTATCTAAATGTGTGTGTGTGTGAACGCATATGCATAAATCAAGACTGGGGAAAAGTGTGTCATATCCATATTTGTAGTGCACAGGGATGTCTGTGAAGTATTGGTAAGTAAAAAAGAGCAAATGGCAAAGTGTATGATATGGTCCTCTCTGGTAAACAAAGAGAGTCTTGTATGAGCACTTGGCGCTGACGTGTCTGCATAAGCAGAGGGCAGATGTGGAAGCTCACCGCTGGCTGTTAGCCTGGGTCATGAGTGCAGGGTGGGGAGGGGGCTTGTGTTTTCCTTACGCGGTTTTTGGTATTATTTTACCCACTGCAACAGATCTGTTTGGCTTTATAGTTTCAACGGTTTTACATTACATCGTCCTGGCTACGTGGGCAAACGTTTTTCCTGACTCACTTTGAAAGTCAGCTGCTCCCTCCTCTGAATTAAAATTAGTATTAAAGATGACTGACTAGTATTTTTTCAGTGGTCGATGTTTGCACATTAGCCATTAGATAGTCACCTATACATAAAAGTCCTATAAGTGTGCAGTTCTGGTTATGTGTGTTCAATCATCTTTGAATTAAGTAATTGTTTTCTAGAAAGATTAAAAACCCATAGACTGTTACCGCTCATTTCCTTGCTGCGCTGACGAATCCTAAACCACAGATTGCTTTGGTTCATTCACATGTGAAAGAAGAAGGATGGAGCGTACCTGCAGCAAGGCCACTGGTGTCTCGTGGCATTGCTAAGTGCTGTTATCTAGACAGAGCTGTCCAGGGAACTCTGCAGCGAAGGACATGCCCTGTAGTCTGTGGTGTCAGTACGGTAGCCACTAGCCACGTGTGGATATCGAGCACTTAAAATTTGGCTACTGCATCTGAAGAATTAAAACTCTTATTGTATTGAATTTAAACAGCCACATGTGGGCAATGACTAAGGACCATTAAAAAAAAAGCAACCAAACCCACTGCCATGGAGTCGATTCCGACTCACAGTGGCCCTATAAGACAGAGTAGAACAGCCCCGGGGGGTTTCTAAGGAACAGCTGGTGGATTCAAACTGCTGACGTTTTGGTTAGAGTGGAACACTTAGCCGCTGAGCCACCAGGGCTCCTCTGGGACCACGCCCCTCAGTAAAAACAAAGCAGTGTGAGCCCACCCCAGCCCTGCGGATAATTGAAATGGCAAATTGGCTTCTTTCATCTACTAACTGGCCTGTGCGATAGTCTCTGTGCGTAACAATAACAACTTTCTGAAAATATTACTCTTAAATTTTTAATGAAATATTTCAAACATACAATAAAGTACAAGAATGATAAACCAAGCAGTTACTGTGGAGTTGATTCCGGCTCATAGTGACCCTATAGGATAGAGTAGAGCTGCCCTAGAGGGTTTCCAAAATTGTAATTTTACGAAAGCAGATGGCTACATCTTTCTCCCACAGAAACGCAGGTGGGTTTGAACCACTGACCTTTCGGTTAACAGCCAACCACTTAACCACTGCGCCAGCAGGGCTCCTTGCAAGAATGATTTAAAAAAACAAAAAAACATTGCCCTCAAGTTGATTCTACTCATAACCAAATCAAACCAAACCCAGTGCCGTTGACTCGATTCCGACTCATAGCAACCCTACAGGACAGAGTAGAACTGCCCCACAGAGTTTCCAAGGAGTACCTGGCGGACTTGAACTGCCAACCCTTTGGTTCACAGCCGTAGCACTTAACCACTACACCACCAGGGTTTCCGATTCCACTCATAGCGACCCTAAAAGACAGAATAGAACTGCCCCATAGGGTTTCCAAGGAACGCCTGGTGGATACAAACTGAGGACCTTTTGGTTAGCAGCTAAGCTCCTAACCACTATGCACCAGGGTTTCCTGGTGCAAGAATGATAAGCACCCATAAACTACCACTTCAGATTTAAGCAATGCTAACATTTTGTGAAATTTTGCTTCAGGTCCTTTTTTTTTCTGTTTTGTTTTTTGTTTTAAATAAAATAGTACAAATCCAATAGCCACCTTTTTTGTTATCTCCTCCTGCAGAAAAGCCATTTTTCCTCCTTCTCTCCTTGCTCCCTGCCCAGGGAACTGTCTGTAAATTTGGCATGTGTCCTTCCTGTCCATTGTATCATAATTATTTCATACTTCCGGAGGTGGGCAAGCTTTAAATGTCATCACCTGAGTGTCTCTTTTGGCTGTCTGTGTGTCTCTGTGTGTTTGCCAGAAAGAATCCACCAGCCAGGAAAGATTATAGGAATTAGAGAGCCACAGAGGGAAGCAGAGCTGTTGGTGTTGAGGAGTGATATACCCTCAGAAGATGAGAGTGGGTGATGGTGGGGAAAATGGATATTTGTCAATAGGTAGGTATTGATACTGAGTCCTGGTGATGTAGTCAAACACTGGGCTGCTAACCAAAGGGCCGGTGGTCTGCACCCACCAGCTGCTCCATGTGAGAAAGATATGGTGTCTGCTTCCAGAAAGATTTACAGCCTTGCAAACCCTGTGAGGCAGCTCTATTTTGTCCTATAGGGTCGCTATGAGTCGAAATCAACTCGACAGCAGTAGGTTTGGTTTGGGTTATTGATGGTTCAGTGGTAGAGTTCTTGACTTCTATGCAGGGGACCTGGGTTTGATTCCTAGCCGATGTACCTCATGAGCAGTCACTGAAACCCTAGCTAGAAGCTCCTGGGGGGCGTCCCAAGGCTAAAAGCTCCTGTGAGAGGCATCCCAAAATAAGATAGAGTTGTTGTGCAAGGTCCATTAACTCCCTTTTCTTCAGGACTAACCTGTGATATGCTCTAGGCAACATTTTGTTAGTAACATTTTCCAGGCCAGAAGGCTGCACCTTGAGAACAAGCTCTAACTGTCTACCCAAGCATGTGCAGAACCTGACCTTGGAACCTCCCTCCTCCAGAGGGGAGCACATTTACCAACCTACCATTGTACCTGGAGCCCATTCTGGATCGAGAGTTCCACCCACCAGTACATCCAGCCCAAGATGACTCGGCAACTGGACTACCAAACTTGGACGGGGGGCGGAATTCCAAGAATGGTTGGGCTAAGGGGGACTGAGGTGTAAGACCTGGAACCAGTCTCCCCATAAAAGATACCCAGACCCTCAGTTCGGGGAGCTGGTGGTCTTTTGGTCACTAGACCCCATGCTGCTCCTTATCGGTGCAGATAATAAACTTGCCACTTTCTGTTTCCCTTACAACTGGTGTCCTTCTTATTTCCACGGGCTAATAGGCCAGGACAAGAACCTAAGAGGCGTTCAGTTACACCACCCATCCTTCAGTGGAGGCTCATGTGTTGCTATGATGCTGAATAGGTTTCAGTGGAGTTTCCAGACTAAGACTAGGAAGAAAGGCCTCAAGATCTACTTCTGATAATCAACCAGTGAAAACCCCGTGGATCACAATGGTTCAACCTGCAACCAATCATGGGAATGGTGCTGGACGGGTAGCATTTTGTTTCTGCTGTGTATGGGGTCAGCATGAGTAGAAAGCTGACTTGAAGGCAGCTAACAACAACAACAACAGAGAAGGCAGTCCAATTGCAGAGGTCCATTTGCCTATTGTCAGGAAGTGAGGGGAACCTCCATGAGGTCTCCCTATGTTTTTCATAAAAGGATTTGCCTAGGGACATGGCTTTCAAACTTGTCTGCACAATAGAATCAACCAGAGAGTTTCAAAAACCACAGATGCCTGATCCGTGCCCAGAGATTGTGATTTAATTGGTCTCAGTTATGGCCCATGGATCAGAATTTTCCTAAGACCTCCAGGTTATTTCAATGTGCAGCCAACGTTGAGACCTATAATCCTACGCCAGTCTTTCAAACTTGGTTGACATTAGAATCACCTGCTGAGCTTGAAAAACCATGCCTGGGCCCCACCTCCAGACACTCATAATTTTTAAACTGATTTTATGCATGGAAGCAGGCCGGGCATCAGGATTTTTTACAGCTTGCAACCAATTCTAATGTGAGGCCAAATATGAGAATTTCTGACCTAAGGGAAGCCTATGTTTGCCGGAAAGAATTAGACAGAGAACCTCGGTGAATTTAGAGTCCTGCTTCTGTCCTCTACATGTTGGACTCCGTCCAGAGTTGCAATATAATTGCAGAATAGATGCCGTGGAAATAAAGCAACAATCTCCAGGGTCCCTTTTTGCCTCAAGTCAGTGCCAGTATATCTGATCCAAAATGCTTGGAAACACACATAATTCCACCCAGCGGCCAGTGGGGATTTGTTCTTGTTTAAGAGCTCTGGGACCTGACCAATGAAGTCCCTTTAAGATTACAAGAAAGGATTACGGGTTGTTTGCTGGACACGAGGAGAGATTACAGTGTGAGAGAACCAGGAGGCGGAGGGCCGAGGGGAAGTGGTGTTTTCCCAGAAACGACCAACAATTCTGTATTCCAGGAGCACAGGAGACTCAGTGTGGAAGGCTGCTGTAAATCACATTATTTAAGGAAAAGCGTGTATTTGTCATTAGTTCTCACCACTTACTGTACGTGGATGAAATGGTTTTCCAGGCAGAGACAGTTCACTGTTGCATTGCTGAGTGGGTCCGATGGCACATCAACAAAAACGGAGTGTGGCTCATGGCTGCAGAGAGAGGAGAGCTGGGCAGACCCCAGAAAAAAACGGGTCTGTGATGAGAAGTTAATGCTATCTGGGGAGGAAGAAATAAGAGGAAGGATTAATAAGAATATGAAAAATCCCAGCAGTAAAGGCTGCAGATACAGATCCTGAGCACTTTATCTTTGGGCGGTTTCCTTTCATTTATTGAACTCAAAGAGAGGAGCTAGGGAATTGATCTTTGATTGACTTGTGGGTGGAACCGGGGAAGATCACTTCAGATCTAATACTTTTCTTTTTTTGGTAATTAAACTCTCCACAGTTGGGGGGAAGACGGGGTTATGGCATAGGTGGAGCATTTGTATATACCATCTGAAAAATTAGAGCTAGATGGCACCCTATTTCAGTATTATACTTTCTACTCAAAAACAATACACAGTGAAGAAAACCTTGAAAGTATAGAAAAGTACAAGAAAACAATTAAAATTTACAAAATCACTAGAAACCTACCCCAAGATTTTTGTATGCTCTTCCAGTATATTTCCATACAAATGAATGTATGTGCTTTTCATAGTAAAAATGATTTTCCCTTGTATGAAGCATTTTAGCATGAGAATATTCTTGATAGACTAGGGGAGAGAAAGCTGCCTACAAAACAGTCTGCACGCTTTTGTCACTGGCTGAACTCATTTAATCAACCATCTCGTGTGGCGCCTCAAAGGTGTTTGGTTTTGGAGGGAAGAACTTAAGGTCATCAGCAGAAACCAGCCAAACCTGTGCCCTAGAAAACCACAGTGGTAGGTTCTGTGTCTAAAATTTCCCAAACTTGTTTTTTAGCCAGGCCTTCCAATGTGAAATGAGAATTCGCCATGGCTGACTGGTATTTTACACTTTAGCCCTTCCCTCCTTCTTAGCCTCTGGTTTTTGTTTCTTTTAATCAGTTGTCAAATTAGTTTACGGGCAAGGCCCCCAACAGACAGTGATTAGACATGGTGGAGGCTTTTGAAGAGCTATTGGCACAAATTATCTCAGCACAATCACCCCTCAGTTCATGTCACAAGTGTGTTCCGTAGTGCTCTTTTTTATAAACTTCTTAGCATAGGGATGTTCTTTTAGTGATCGTTGTTTTTATTAAGTGCCGTAGAGTCGGTTCAGACTCATAGCCACCCTGTGTACCACAGAACAAAACACTGCCTGGTCTTGCACCATCCTGACAATCATTGTTATGCTTGAGCCCATTGTCGCAACCACTGTGTCAATTCACCTCGTTGAGGGTCTTCCTCTTTTCCGCTAACCCTGTACTTTACCAAGCATGATGTCCTTCTCTAGCGACTGATCCCTCTGACACGTCCAAATTAAGTAAGATGCAGTCTCGCCATCCTTGCTTCTAAGGAGCATTCTGGTTGTACTTCTTCCAAGACAGATTTGTTCATTCTTTTGGCTGTCCATGGTATATTCAATATTCTTCGCCAACACCACAGTTCAAAGGTGTCAATTCTTCTTCAGTCTTCCTTATTCATTGTCCAGCTTTCACATGCATATGAGGCGATTGAAAACACCATGGCTTGGGTCAGGTCCACCTTAGTCTTCAAGGTGACACGTTTGCTTTTCAACACTTTATAGAGATCCTTTGCAGAGGATTTCTCCAATGCAATGCATCTTTTGATTTCTTGACTGCTGCTTCCATGGGTGTTGATTGTGGATCCAAGTAAAATGAAATCCTTGACAACTTCAATCTTTTCTCCATTTATCATGATGTGGCTTATTGGTCCAGTTGTAGCAACATTATGACGTTACCCAACAGCCTATCAATTGGTGTTTGAACGCTCTTTTTCAGTCCTGGAAGTCTTCATTTAGGTTGTTGTTGTAGGTTGCCATCCAGTTGGCTGTCATTCATGGTGATCCCTAGTACAAAGGAATGAAACGCTGCCCCATCCTGTGCCATCATCATGATGGTTGGCATGCTCTAGTCTGTTGTTGTGGCCACCCTGTAGTATGAGTGCCTTCTAACCTAGGGCACTCATTTTTAAACACTGTATTGGACTATATTCTGCTGTGATCCACAGGGTTTTCACTGGCTAATTTTTGGAAGTAGACTGCCAGGCCTTTCTTCCTAGTCTGTCTTAGTTTGTAAGCTCTGCTGAAACTAGTATTTGAAAAACTAGTGGTATAGCTTCCAAAATCATAGCAACATACAATCCACTAAAGTACGACAAACTGAGAGATGTGTGGTTACACCTCTGAAATCAGAACTATTACTATTCCAGTAGTCTTACTAGAGTTTCCTGTACTATTTCTGATCACTTCAAAGGAAGGGAGCCCACCAGGTGATGCTGCTTTCCTCAGAGATTAGTCCCCACTTGTCTGTTCATCAGTCTTTCCCAGTGGCTGTGGTAGCCTCTGGATGCTTGTGAGGACCTGGCAGTGCAACCAGAAGCCAGATTAGTTCTGTGGGAGGTAACTTTGGAGTCAGCCACTGATGAGAGAGTCCTTTTCACACACAGATGGGGGCTACAGGAGTGCTGACTCTCTCTTGGTTAGTGACTGCAAACCTGGGCATCAGGAACCTGACCTCTGTGACCTAACGTTTGGGCTAGCCCACTGTTCTCCTGTAGAAGAAGGGAGCCTGAGGCATGGATGCTGTGTGGTGGCTGGTTTGAGGGCTCAGTTGATTAGTGGTGAGACTTGGTTCAGTGCAATGATCTTCTTTTTATATGTGGCCTTTCTGGACCTGGGCTTGTAGTTCTGCCGAGATGATTTGCTAGACCACAATCTTGCAGAGAGATTGGACAGTTTACTATGCAAATAAGGTGCTTAAAATCCTTAAAGGGGAATTGTCAGAGGTGGAGCCAAGATGGCGGAATAGACAAATGCTTCTGGTGAGCCCTCTTTACAACAAAGGCCTGAAAAAAAACAAGTGAAATGAGTATATTTGTGAAAACCTGGGAGCCCTGAGCTTCAAAGGGAAGCTTAGAAAATTAACTGAGGGGCAGGGGGAGGAAGAGACCATTCAGAAGCAGAGAGGAGTTACTGGGCCTGAATCGCAGGGAGCCCTTAGGCACCATTCCCAGAGCAGCGGCAGTGGGGGGCTGGTACTAGCGTTCGGTAGCAGTTTCCTCAAGGAGAAGCAGCCACCCACACAGCCCACTCACACCTCCGGAACCTGAAGAGAACGGCACTCTCAGCAAAAGCTAAGTACTTGCGTACATTTTAAAGCACCCCCCCCCCGCCCCCACCTGCAAACCAGCTTCAGCAGCTGAATTCCCTGAGCCTGAGATAGGCACTGTTGAGCACCTAGAGCCATCCTCCTGGCCTTGGGAAAGGAAAAAAATTTGCATTTGGGAGAAAAGATAATTTGCTAGCTCCACTAACTGGGGGAGCTCAGGACAGAAGCAGCTCCTGTCCAGGCATAAACCATCCATGGACTTTGAGCACCTTTCCCTTTGGCATGGACCTGTGTGGGCCTATTTCAGGAGAATACGCCCTTGTTGGCAGACTCCAACCATTTCAGCTGTGTGGTGGAGAGGTGAGGGTTTGATGTTTGACATTGTTTTGCCTATTAAGCAAGGTCCCCATCTACCCACATCAGGGACCTAAGCACTGGTAGCTCCACACAGGTCACCCAGCCACCCACGACAGGGGTCCAAAGATAACTGGTAAATCCAAGTCCTTACAACCAAAAACATTGGGTGCCCATGGTCCCTCTGCAGAACCCATCCACATGCGTGCTCAAAGGAACAGGTACGTGCTTTCCTCAGAGACACTCGGGGGTCAGTTCTCAGCCCACTGCCTTGTTCAGAGTGTGGCTCCCTGCTGCAATCAGATACTGGTATATGCGCCAATCACCCCTGCCCCTCTAAGACTGTAGGACAGAGCCTGTACCAAACACTTGATGATCAGCTACCTGGAAACCTGAGCTGAATTCATACAAGAAAACTGAATGGACTCCTAGACTCATATACCTGATAACAGCTCTAGCAATCTGGGGACAGGAGATCAGAGCTCCAAAGGCGAAAATAATCAAGCTAGCTCACTCAAGAACCCATAGGGATACACCAAAACAAAACCAAGCAAGAAACTAGGACACAGTAAGCAAGCATAAACTAATATAATAACTTATAGATGGCTCAGAGACAACAGTCAATATCAAGTCACATAAAGAAACAGACCATAATCACCTCAACACATTCTCAAAATAAAGAATCCAGGGATCTTCTAGATGAAAGGACATTCCTGGAATTACCAGATGCAGAATACAAAAGTTTAATATACAGAACCCTTCAAGACATCAGGAAGGAAATGAGACAATATGCAGAACAAGCCAAAGAACACACAGATAAAGCAATTAAGGAAATTAGAAAGATTATTCAGGAACATAATGAAAAGTTTAATAAGCTGGAAAAATCCATAGACAGGCAGCAGTCAGAAATTCAGAAGATTAACAATAAAATTACAGAAGTAGACAACTCAATAGAAAGTCAGAGGAGCAGAACTGAGCAAGTAGAAACTAGAATTTCTGAACTCAAAGATAAATCACTTGGCAATAATATATTTGAAGAAAAATCAGATAAAAGAATTTAAAAAATGCAGAAACCTTAAGAATCATGTGGGACTCTATCAAGAGAAATAATCTACGAGTGATTGAAGTAGCAGAACAGGGAGGGATAACAGATAATACAGATAAAATTGTTGAAGATTTGTTGGCAGAAAACTTCCCTGATAGTGTGAAAGATGAGAAGATATTTATCCAAGATGTTCATCGAACTCCACATAAGGTAGATCTGAAAAGAAAGTCACCAAGACGTATTATAATCAAGCTTGCCAAAACCAAAGATAAAGAGAGAATTATAAGAGCAGCGAGGGATAAACAAAAAGTCACCTACAAAGGGGAGCCAATAAGAATAAGCTTGGACTACTCAGCAGAAACCATGCAGGCAAGAAGGCAATGGGATGACATATTTAAAAAATTGAAGGAAAAAAATTGCCTGCCAAAAATCATATATCCAGCAAAACCGTCTCTTAAATATGAAGGTGAAGTTAAGACATTTCCAGATAAACACAAGTTGAGGGAATTTGTAAAAGCCAAACCAAAACTACAAGAAATACTAAAGGGAGTTCTTTGGTTAGAAAATCAATAATATCAGGTATCGACCCAAGACTAGAACACTGGGCAGAGCAAGCAGAAGTCAACCCAGACAGGGAAATCCAAAAAAACGAAGCAAGATTATTAAAAAAAAAAAAAAAAAAAAGCTCAAAACAGGGTAACAGCGATGATATTATATAAAAGAAGACAACAGAATAATAAAGAGGGACTAAGAAATGTAATCATACACCTTCCATATGGAGAGGAAGATACGGCAATAAAAAGAAATAAAAGTTAGGTTAAAATTTATAAAAATAAGGGTAAATAATAAGGTAACCACAAAGCAGACAAACTATCCTACTCATCAAAATAAAATACAAGAATAAAATACAGACTCAGCAGAAACAAAATCAACAACAACAAATATGAGGAAAGGACAATATAGAAAGATAATCTACTCAACACATAAAATTAAGTGGGAAAAAGAAACTGTCAACAACACACAAAAAAAGACATCAAAGTGACAGCACTAAATTCATACCTATCCATAATTATCCTGAATGTAAATGGACTAAATGCACCAATAAAGAGATGGAGAGTGGCGCAATGGATTAAAAAACAAGATCCATCTATATGCTGTTTACAAGAGACACACCTTAGACTTAGAGACACAAACAAACTAAAACTCAAAGGATGGAAAAAAATATATCAAGCAAACAACAATCAAAAAAAGAGCAGGAGTGGCAATATTAATTTCTGACAAAATAGACTTTAAAGTTAAATCCATCAGAAAGGATAAGGAAGGACACTATATAATGACTAAAGGGACAATACACCAAGAAGATATAACCATATTAAATATCTATGCACCCAATGACAGGGCTGCAGGATACATAAAACAAACTCTATGAGCACTGAAAAGTGAGAAAGACAGTTCCACGGTAATAGTAGGAGCCTTCAACATGCCACTTTCGGTGAAGGACAGGACATCCAGAAAGAAGCTCAATAAAGACACGGGAGATCTAAATGCCACAATCAACCACCTTGAGCTCGTAGACATATACAGGTCACTCCACCCAACAGCAACTAAGTATACTTTCTTTTCTAGCGCACATGGAGCATTCTCTAGAATAGACCACATATTAGGTCATAAACCAAGTCTTAGCAGAATCCAAAATATTGAAATACTACAAAGCATCTCCTCTGACCATAAGGCCATAAAAGTGGAAATCAATAACAGGAAAAGCAGGTAAAAGAAATCAAACACTTGGAAAGTGAATAATACCCTGCTCAAAAAAGACTGGATTATAGAACACATTAAGGATGGAATAAAGAAATTCAGAGAATCCAAAGAGAATGAAAACACTTCCTATCAGAACCTTTCGGACACAGCAAAAGCTGTGCTCAGAGGCCAATTTATATCAATAAATGCTCACACCCAAAAGGAAGAAAGGGCCAAAATCAAATAATTATCCCTACAACTTGAACAAACAGAAAGAGAGCAACAAAAGAAACCCACAGGCACCAGAAGAAAGCAAATAATAAAAATTAGAGCTGAACTAAATGAAATAGAAAACAGAAAAACAATTGAAAGAATTAGCAAGACCAAAAGCTGGTTTTTTGAAAAAATCAACAAAATTGATAAACCGCTGGCCAAACTGACAAAAGAAAAAACAGGAGAGGAAGCAAATAACCCAAAAAAGAAATGAGATGGGCAGTATTACAACAGACCCAACTGAAATTAAAAGAATCATATCAGATTACTATGAAATATTGTACTCTAACAAATTTGAAAACCTAGAAGAAGTGGATGAATTCCTAGAAACACACTACCTACCTAAACTAACACAAACAGGTAGAACAACTAAATAGACCCATGACAAAAGAAGAGATTGCAAAGGTTATCAAAAAACTCCCCCAAAAAAGAGCCCTGGTCCAGACGGCTTCACTGCAGAGTTCTACCAAACTTTCAGAGAAGAGTTAACACCACTACTACTAAAGGTATTTCAGAGCATAGAAAAGGATGGAATACTGCCAAACTCATTCTATGAAGCCACCATATTCCTGATAACAAAACCAGGTAAAGACACCACAAGAAAAGAAAATTATAGACCTATATCCCTCATGAATGTAGATGCAATAATCCTCAACAAAATTCTAGCCCATAGAATTAAACAACATATCAAAAAACTAATTCACCATGACCAAGTGGGATTCATACCAGGTACGCAGGGATGGTTCAACATTAGAAAAACAATCAATGTAATCCACCACATAAATAAAACAAAAGATAAGAATCACATGATTCTATCAATTGATGCAGAAAAGGCATTTGACAAAGCTCAACACCCATTCATGATAAAAACTCTCAGCAAAATAGGAATCGAAGGAAAATTCCTCAGCATAATAAAGGGCATTTATACAAAGCCAACAGCCAACATCACCCTAAATGAAGAGAGCCTGAAAGCATTCCCGCTGAGATCAGGAACCAGACAAGGATGCCCTTTATCACCACTCTTATTCAACATTGTGCTGGAAGTCCTAGCCAGAGCAATTAGGCTAGATAAAAAAAAAATAAAGGGCATCCAGATTGGCAAGGAAGACGTAAAAGTATCTCTATTTGCAGATGACATGATCTTATACACAGAAAACCCTAAGGATTCCTCCAGAAAACTACTGAAACTAATAGAAGAGTTCAGCAGAGTATCGGGATACAAGACAAACATACAAAAATCAGTTGGATTCCTCTACGCCAACATTTACAGTAGCTCCCCAAGAAGATAAAATACTTAGGAATAAATCTTGCCAGAGATGTAAAAGACTTATACAAAGAAAACTGTAGTACACTTCTGCAAGAAACCAAAAGAGACTTATATAAGTGGAAGAACATACCTTGCTCATGGATAGGAAGACTTAACATTGTAAAAATGTCTATTCTACCAAAAGTGATCTATACATTTAACGCAATTCCAATCCAAATCCCAATGACATTCTTTAATGAGATGGATAAACAAATCACCAACTTCATATGGAAGGGAAAGAGGCCCCGGATAAATAAGGCATTACCGAAAAAGAAGAACAAAGTGGTAGGCCTTACTTTACCTGATTTTAGAACCTGTTATACTGCCGCAGTAGTCAAAACAGCCTGGTACTGGTACAACAACAGATACATAGACCAATGGAACAGAATTGAGAATCCAGACATAAATCCATCCACATATGAGCAGATGATATTTGACAAAGGCCCCAAAACAGTTAAATGGGGAAAAGACAGTCTTTTTAACAAATGTTGCTGGCATAATTGGATATCCATCTGCAAAAAAATGAAACAAGACCCATACCTCACTCCATGCACAAAAAGGAGCTCAAAATGGATCAACGACCTAAACATAAAATCTAAAATGATAAAGATCATAGAAGAAAAAATAGGGACAACTTTAGGAGCCCTAATACATGGCATAAACGGTATGCAAAACATTATTAAGAATGCAGAAGAAAAACTAGATAACCAGGAGCTCCTAAAAATCAAACACCTATGCTCATCCAAAGACTTCACCAAAAGAGTAAAAAGACTACCCACAGACTGGGAAGAAGTTTTTCGCTATGACATTACTGATCAGCACCTGATCTCTAAAATCTACATGATACTGCAAAAACTCAACTACAAAAAGACAAATAATCCTATTATAAAATGGGCAAAAGATATGAATAGACACTTCACTAAAGACATTCAGGTAGCTAACAGATATGTGAGGAAATGTTCACAATCATTAGCCATTAGAGAAATGCAGATCAAAACTACAATGAGATTTCATCTCACTCCAACAAGGCTGGCATTAATCCAAAAAACACAAAATAATAAATGTTGGAGAGGCTGTGGACAGATTGGAACACTTCTGCACTGCTGGTGGGAATGTCAAATGGTACAACCACTTTGGAAATAGATTTGGCGCTTCCTTAAAAAGCTAGAAATGTAACTACCATACATTCCAGCAATCCCACTCCTTGGAATATATCCTAGAGAAATAAGAGCCTTTACAGGAACAGATATATGTACACCCATGTTTATTGCAGCACTGTTTACGAAAAAGATGGAAGCAACCAAGGTGCCCATCAATGGATGAATGGATAAATAAATTATGGTATATTCACACAATGGACTACTACGCATTGATAAAGAACAGTGAGGAATCTGTGAAATGTATCATAACATGCAGGAACCTGGAAGGCATTATGCTGAGTGAAACAAGTCAGTTGCAAAAGGACAGATATTATATAAGACCATTATTATAAGAACTTGAGAAATAGTTTAAACTGAGAAGAAAACATTCTTTTCTGGTTACGAGAGGAGGGAGGGTGGGAGGGTTGGAGAGGGGTATTCACTAACTAGTTGGTAGATGAGAACTACCTTAGATGAAGGGAAAGACAACACACAATTCAGGCAAGGTCAGCACAACTGGACTAAACCAAAAGCAAAGAAGTTTCCTGAATAAATTGAATGCTTCGAAGGCCTGTGTGGCAGGGGCAGGGGTTTGGGGACCATGGTTTCAGGGGACATCTAAGTCAATTGACATAATAAAATATATTAAGAAAACATTTTGCATCCCACTTTGAAGAGTGGCATCTGGGGTCTTAAAAGCTAGCAAGCAGCCATCTAAGATGCATCAATCGGTCTCAACGCACCTGGATCAAAGGAGAATGAAGAACAGCAAGGACACAAGGTAATTATGAGCCCAAGAGACAGAAAGGGCCACATGAACCAGAGACTACCTCATCCTGAGACCAGGAGAACTAGATGGTGCCTGGCTATAACCGATGACTGGCCTGACAGGGAACACAACAGAGAACCCCTGAGGGTGCAGGAGAGCAGTGGGATGCAGACCCCAAATTCTCATAAAAAGATAAGACTTAATGGTCTGACTGAGACTGGAAGGACCCCAGTGGTCATGGCCCCCAGACCTTCTGTTGGCCCAGGACAGGAACCATTCCCGAAGCCAGCTCTTCAGATGTGGATTGGACTGGACAATGGATTGGAGAGAGATGCTGGTGAGGCATGAGCTTCTTGGATCAGGTGGACACTCGAGACTATGTTGGCATCTCCTGCCTGGATGGGAGATGAGAGGGTAGAGGGGGTTAGAAGCTGGCGAAATGGATACTAAAAGAGAGAGTGAAGGGAGAGAGTGGGCTGTCTCATTAGGGGGAGAGTAATTGGGACTGTGTAGCAAGGTGTATACAAGTTTTTATGTGAGAGACTAATTGGATTTGTAAACTTTCACTTAAGGCACAATAAAAATTATTAAAAAAAAAAAAAAGCCTTACATTTGTGGAAGGCTGAGCTGGCAGAGGTAGAGGGGAGAGATTAAGCTGGAAATGAACTAGAAGCAAGAATATCACTTAGTGGTCCTGTCATGTTCAGAGCTAAGGAGAATGAAGAAAACCAAAGACACAAGGAAGATATTAGTCCAAAGGACTAGTGGACCACATGAACCACAACTTCCACCAGCCTGAGCCCAGAAGAACTAGATGGTGCCTGGCTACCACCTCAGACTGCTCTGCCAAGGATCACAATAGAGGATTCCAGACACAGTGGGAGAAAAATGTAGAACAAAATTCCAATTCATTAAAAAAAAAAAAAAAACCCACACTTACTGGTCTGACAGAGATGAGGAACCCCTGAGACTATGGACCCCGGACACCTGCTAACTCAGAGCTGAAGCTACTCCCGAAGTTTACCTTTTAGCCAAAGATTAGGCAGGCCCATAGTACAACCAAGAACACACGTGGAGAATGTGCTTCTTAGTTCGATCAAGTATATGAGACCAAAAAGGCAACACCTCACCCGAAACAAAGACAAGTTGGTAGGAAGGGACAGAAAAATTGGATGAATGGACACAGCGAACCCGGGGTAGAAAGGGAAAGGGGGAGTGTGCTGACACAGAGATTACAATTAATGTCATGAAACAATTTGCTTATAATTTTTTTTAATGAAGAACTAATTTGCGCTATAAACTTTCATCTAAAACACACACACACACACACACACACACACACCAAGTATTACTTAGGAGGCTATGGGAGGAGCCTGTGAATACATAGGAAGAAACAAGAGTATTTTTACTTATTTTAGACTTATCAAAATTGACAGGACTTGGTAACTGGCATGATGTGGGAAGAGAAAGAGAACATCTCATATGGCTTCTGGTTTCTGTCTTGGGTGACTGAATTTGTCTATGTCAAAAAAAAAAAAATCAGAACTGTAAATTAACATTATGATTCACATAAGGGCAGTGGCCCAAATGGCTGTTGTTTGCAAGAGGTGAGACTGATGGTTAGTTTCTACTTTTGCTTGACTGCATTCCGCTCCTTCACGTTTGTCTGTTGAAGTCATCTCTTTTGGTGAAGAAAGCCTCTGCCAAACTGGGTTTTGCTTTCACAAGTTTGTTTAAATTCCAGAAAACGTGTTTTCACAGCAGGGAAGAAAAAGCTTTCGTGTTTTTATTCACAAGTGCTATATAGCCAAGACAAAAGATTAATTTGGTTTACATTGTCAACTATTGTGGACTCAGGCCCTACCTTCCCCAGTGTGGCCTCCCAGTCTGGGGTCCCCTTTGGGATTGTGTCTGACTCAATCCTGGGTTGTCCCGCCATCCAGACAGTGTTAGACACTTCACCCATGCCCAGCAGCCCTTATCCGCACCTTGCCCTTCCTGCTCTGGTATCCTGAAGTCTCTCTCTCCTGCTGAATGGGTCCATAGTCTGCCTATTCACACGTCCCCTTCTCCATGGAGGCTTTCCTGACTTCTCCCGGAAGGAAGCAATCTCCATTCTCTGATCTCACCGTACTCTACTGCGCCTTCCACAAAGCCCAGGTTGCAGTGGTAGCAAGTGGGCCTCAGAGTTAGGTGCTTGGGTTCAATTTCTGCTCCACCATTTACTATCTGGGAGTCCTCAAGAGGCTTAGTTTCCACATTTGTAAGAATGGGGATAATAGTCATTCCTCTCTCAGGTGGTCATTGTATATATTAAATAGTTCATGCATATAAGGCACAGCACCTAGCTCATAAGAAGGGCTCACTTCGTGGTAGTGACTGTGGTATAACTGTTATAGTTGTTATATTTATTTACTAATGTTAATATTATTATTACATCATCTTAGATTGGTTTGTGGTATATCTCTCCTATCAGACTGCCTTGGAAGAAGTACAGCCAGAATGTTCCTTAAAATTGAGGATGGTGAGACTACATCTCACATACTTTGGATATGTTATCAGGAGAGACCTGTCCCTGGACAAGGACATCATGCTTGGTAAAGTGGAGGGTCAGCAAAAACGAGGAAGACCCTCAATGAGATGGATTAACACAGTGGCTGCAACAATGGGCTAAAGCATAACAATGACCATGATGATGGTGCAGGACTGGGCAGTGTTTCTTTCCATTGTGCATGGGGTTGCTATGAGTCAGAACCAACTCAACAGCACCTAACAACAACAATAACATCAGACTGTAAGGGCAGGATTATGATGATTTCATGTATTTACCCTTTAGAGTCCTGATCATAATGCTTGCCGCATAGTAGATATTCAATAAATGAATGTCTAATGTTGAATGAGTAACCTTGTACACTCTATACTAGAAACCCTCATGAAAAGCAGTATGTCTCATTTCCTGTGATTTCTTCTGTGTCCAGCCCCTTAGCCTGTAGAGTCATCTCTGAAGACATGGGTATGATGCCAAAGGGTTGTCTTGAGTAAGCGCCTCACCCTGTGTGCTATCTGTGGTCCCTGCCCATGTCATGATGTCCTGGAGAAGTTGTGGTATTCTTCAAACAGCTTTTACATTTATTCCCTCAGGAAGAGAGATATACAAAAAGATTTCCAGAAAAGTTCGTATCTCTATCAGATCAAGGCATGGATCCAAGCAAAGCTAGGCAGACATAAAAATTTTCAAAACTTAGAGTGGCAGTAATAAGCTTTATTCACTAGGACTGATGCCATATGTTTTTTTTCAATAAATTAAGAAAACATAATTTTATATTTACCCACATTTTTATCATTTCCAGTGCATTTAATTCCTTTCTATAGATCTGAACTTCCATCTGGTATCATTTCTCTTCAGCATTTCTTGTCTACTAATGACAAATTTTCTCCCTTTTCATTAGATGTAGATTTGATGTTGACAATTATTTCTTCTTTAATCACTTGAAATATGTTGTCCCAGATGTCTTCTGGTCCCCATTATTTCTGATGAGAAGTTGGCCGTTAATCTTATTTTGTGTCTTTGCATGTAATATATGTTTCCCCTCCTCTGGTTAGTTCAAGATTTTATCTTTCTCTTTAGGTTTCAATAGTTTGATTATGATGTGCCTAAAGGTGGTTTTCTTTGTAATTATTCTTTTTAAAATTTTCTGAATTTCTTGTTTCTAAGAATTGTTCTTTTCTACCAAATTAAAAAAAATTTTTTTTTTTTACCAAATTTAGAAAAAAAAATCAGTTACTATTTATACAGATATCTTGTCTGTCCTCTTCTCTTTCTCTTTTCCTTCAGGTACTCCAATTACATATATGTCAGATTGCTTAGATAGTCCTACAGTTTATTGAGGATCTGCATTAAAAAAAAAATTTTTTTTCTCTCTAGACTTCAGTTTAGTTTGTATTGATTTGTCTTCAAATTCACTGATCTTTATTCTACATCATTCAATCTGTTTTTAATCTCATCCAATGAAATTTTCAAGTATTTTATTATTTTTTTTGGTTCTACTATTTCCATTTTTTTTTAGTGTTTCCTTATCCTGAAATTTTCCATTTTTTAAACTCATTTATATACTCTGTTCTATAGGGTTGCTATGAGTTGGAATCAAATCAACGGCACTGGTTTTTTTTTTTTAATATATATTCCTATAAATGTTAATATATTTATAGTAGTTATTTTAAAACATTTGTTTGTAATTCCAACATCTGATTCATCTAGGGGTCTGCTTCTATTGATTATTATTATTATTTTGATAATGGGTCACATTTTCCTGCTTCTTTTTATAACTAGTGAGTTTTTATAGTATCCTGAATATTGTTGATGATACATTGTACAGACTGTAGATTCTGTTATTTTCTTTTGATTAGATTTTATTCTAACAAGCAGTTAAATTACTGGGGAATAACCTTGATCTTGTGGAGGTTTGTTTTAGGGTTTGTTAGAGCATGTCTATTTCAGTTTTCTCTTTATTCCTAGTGCATAATTCTTAGTGCTAGGATATAGTCCTTACTCCAAAGGTGTGGCACTTCTGAAGTTTCAATGGATAGCTCAAGGTATTTAACAAACCCCTCTAAATTGGTGGGGTTCGAACTTCAAATTCCATCTCCCTAGCAGCAGCAGCTGCTGAACTCTATTCACAGCTCTTTAGCCATCCAGTTGTTGCTATCTTCTGGGTTCCTGGGAGCATTGTCACAAACATACAAAGTTTAGGAGTCATTTAAAGTTTTTAAGGGAATTGTACACACACTTGAGGGATCAACCATTGTGGCTCACTTTTTCTGGGAATCCTCCCCCTACTCTCTCCAATTTTCAGCTGTGCTCTGGTGGCCTCTAAACTTCAACCTTTGACTCTTCAGCCCAGTATGAGTGCCACTTCCTACCTGAGCTCTATATCCAGTGCTCTTTGCAAATTTACTAGGGCCCTTGGGAAAAATAGGTAAATGTAAATCTCACTTAGTTTACTTTTTCCCTTTTGAAAATCATACCCCCTTCAGTTTATCCATTCTTTTTGTTGCTTTTTAATGCCTTCTAACAATCAAAAAAAATTTTCCCCCAGAGTTTATAATTGATGTTTCCAGTAAGGTTAGTCAGATATAGACTATGTGGCCATTACTGGAGCTGAAACTGACCTGTCCATATATATATATTAAAGCTTTAGCCATGGAGTTGGTTGGCTCATAGTGACCTTATGTACAACAGAACGAAATGCTACCCAGTCCTGTACCATCCCCACAATCATTGCTGTGCTTGAGCCTATTGTTGTAGCTTCTTATTGTTGTAGCTATTGTTGTCAGTGCATCTCGTTGAAAGTCTTGGTATTTTTGCTGAACATCTATTTTTCAAAGCATGATGTCCTTTTCCAGGAACTGATCCCTCCCAATAACATGTCCAAATTATGTGAGACGAAATCTTACCATCCTTGCTTGTAAGGAGCACTCTGGCTGTATTTCTTCCAAGACAGATTTGTTTGTTCTTTTGGAAATCCATGGTATATTCGATATTCTTCACCAACACAATAATTCAAAAGCATCAATTCTTTGATCTTCCTTTTTCATTGTTCAGCTTCTGCATGCATATGAGGAGATTGAAAATACCATAGCTTGGGTCAGGAACACATTAGCCCTCAAGGTGACATCTTCGTTTTTTAACACTTTAAAGAGGTCTTTTGCAGCAGATTTGCCCAATGCAATATGTCATTCGATTTGTTGACTGCTGCTTCCATGAACATTGATTGTGGATTCAAGTAAAATGAGGAGATATTGAGTTTGAACCAAGAAGCTTTGTAAGTTGTTTCCTACTTTCTTAATTCTTCAACTAATATTTCTTGAGCCCTAGAATTTTCAAGGATCTACCACATGTTCTCTTTCAGTCCATTTACCAAGTTAAGACTTGGGTGGGACTTGTTAGTCTTGGGAATTGGTTTGATGACTTATGATGTTCCATCTAACCCTCAACATCCACATTTTTATGAATTAGGTATGGGCCCTACCTTTGATTTCCATTATATAATATTAAAGTGCACTGATAGCTTTGTTTATAGTTGATGTCAACTTATTTTTGTCTGCTGAGAGTCCATTTTTGCTTCTTCTGATAAGTCCTTTGGGGAACCATTTCTCTCCCCACAATTTTAGATCACACAATTCAGGCAGGACTCTACCCCAGCTCAAATGTGGAACATGTGACTCTGGCTTCGCCAATCAGAGCACAAGATCTTACTAATAACAACTGATTGGCTTAGGAGTTGCCATGTGAGTCAAACCTAGCCGCTCAGTGTAATCACATCTCTTTGGCCACAGTAATTGTTTCAGAAATGGGCATATTTGTTGAAAAAGAGTGTAAATCATGGAATGTGAGCAGGATCTACCAGAAAATAACTCCAGCTTATCTATCAGACTTAAAAGTGTAAGGATGTTATGCTTTTGAACTGTTGGCAGCCATCTGGACATCACAAGTAACTAAAACAAAAACAACATAGAAGAGGTAAGAGCCAAGATTTGGAGAGAGATTGGGTACAGATATTTGAGCCTTGGATACAGCTGTATCTGAAGCTCTATAGTTATATTTTTCAGATATGTGAGCGGCATAAATTCTCCTTTTTTCCTTAAGCCAGTTTGAGTTGAGTTCGCTTTCACTTAAAACAGAAATAGTACTGACTGTCACATCTTTCAAAGACCTAAACAGGTTGTGTCAATTATGGCACCCAAAGAAGAAAAGGTAAACCCTGCAACTCCAACTGTTTTTGGTTGAACACACCCAAACAAGCCACGTCAATCATGAGGTTCACAGCTGAGCCTTTCTTTTGCACCCTATAATCATTCTCCTGCAATTTTCCTGAATAAGTGGAGGCAGACACTAGATCAACAACACTGATGATATGTTTGTGTGCTATAAATCGTTAACCCATCCTGCAATCAGGGCTATATCTCTCTTTTTGAGAGGATGGAAATTCTTCAGGGATATTAATATTCTGTGTGTTCCCTCTCTGAGCCGGGCTCTGGTGATTATGCAACCTCAACGCAAGTCTACTGTATAAGAGGTAACCTTTGAACAATTTGCAGGAACAGCTACACAATCTAATTTCTGACTGTTCCTGGTATAAATGAACTTTAAAGGCACTTACCTGATCAGAAAACTCCACACGGTTTAGAAAATGCTCCAGCTTTTCTTTTCAAGTTTCAGCCAAAATTAATCAGCAGTGTATCCCAAGCATTTAAAAAAATAGAGTCCCTGGGGTCTTACCTATTTGATCTGCCAAACATATTATTTTCTCTTCTAATTGTTATAGTGTTCAAGATCTTTTGCAAAAATTTCAAGTAGAAGAGGTAATTGCAAAACAGACATTGCCTTTCCCTATTTTCCCTGTGTGTGCTATTGTGAGGCTGTCTCCAGGGCACCTACAACATCACAAAGCCTCAGGGATACAGGGATGATTTTTGACAAGCTGAGAACTGTCACTTTGGACCAAAACCTCCCCCCTTTTCTTTCATAATGCCTGATTTTTCCCCAGCAGCACGAGTCCAGCATGGCTATTACCACCCCCCTCCCCACCTTGTAATTTATTTTGGACAAGATGGGTTTGTCGGCCACTTGTCACTCTGTGTTATCTCAGCAATCCCATGACCCACACGTCTCCTTGCTGCTGAACTTGGATGTACATCTGCCCAAACTTCTTCAGTATCCAGTTAATTTCACAAATTTACTTTCTGTTGTATTTTTCCTAGGTACTTTGGCAGACTTCTTTGCTTCTATTGACCATGAAGTATTAGCTCAGCCACGTTTCAAGAATGCAAATGAATGAATCATCTATTTGTGTTCCTTTTTAGAAGGGCTCCCTTTTTGGAGCCCTGGTGGCATAGTGGTTAAGAGCTCAGCTGCTAACCAAAAGGCTGGGAGTTGAATCCACCAGCCACTTCTTGGAAACCCTGTGGGGCAGCTCTGCTCTGTCTTATAGGATCGCTATGAGTTGGAATTGACTCAACAGCAATGGGTTTTTGTAAAAAGAAGGGCATCTCAGTTACTAAGACCAAGCCTGGGCACAGGGATGTAATTACAATAACCAGCTTGCAGGAAGTTAGATTTTATTCTTTCTATTGGCTAAAAATGGAAGAATCCTGAAGACAGGAACTGTGGTAGATGTTACATGTGTCCATCAATATCTGGCTATCCTTTCTTTCATGGGTGTATAAGAGACTACACTCCAAAACCCTGCATTTTAGCAGGGCCACATGACTGATCTTGGCCAATGGAATGTGAGAGAAAATGACCTATGTCTTCTCTGTGCTGAGACAGTTTAAACACCCTGCAGAAGGTCTGTGGTAGGGCACAGGGACCTGTATCTCTAAAAAGTGCTTTCAGTGACTCTACTGCAGAGGCCTTGCTGAATAACATTATTGCGACTGACATATTTCTAGGTGCACAATTAGTATTGAGAGAGTGGTAGATCCATGAATGAATACATCTAAATGGCATCATAGGAAGGCAAAAGAGACTAGAATCTTAGCAGGGACCTTCTGACACCTTTTGAAATCAGGGTTCTATAACTTCATGAGGCAGCTGTCTCTGATGAAGCCTCTCTTTATCTGTTTCTTTCTCTTTTTTCTTCTGTCGTTCCTTCTGCCTAGTACCTTTCTGGTCACTGCTTGGTATGAAATGACCTTACACATTCTTCTTATTGCTTATGCAAAGTCCTCTCTCTTTTTGGGCACTTCTCGTCCTGATCCTCTCCCTGCTGGAACAGTTCTTTGGCTTTTACTCTCCTTGTGCTCTCAGACTGAGAGACGAGCTCCCCCTGCTTCGGCTATGTTCCTGTGTTGTTAACTCAAAGAGAACAATCCATCTTCATAGCAGAAGCAAATACCCTACCTGCTGCACTCTTGACTATTTCTAGCTGTTCCCTTGATTGGGGTAACCCATACTCACAACTCCTGGTGACATACAGCCCATGCAGATCAGTCGTTATGACAACCATATTTTGTTTTGTACAAGGCTTTCTCCTGTAACTCTTTACAAAAATGAATTTCACATTGTGCTGTGCACTCTAATATATAGTATATAGCATACTGTAGTTCTCCAAGACACCTTAGATCAAGGGTCTTGAATTTCAATGATAATGGCTTCTTCAGAGCCAGGCGAATTGCAGTTCAACAATATAGCTGCCGTTTAATCTCCCAAATGAGACAGGGAGAGGCCAGGTAAGACATTTTTCATAAGCAAAAAGGTTTTAAACCTTGAATGCAGACTTTAAAAACTTGCATATATTTCAGGTAACTGGTACTTGGCTGCTTTATAATGAAAGGTCTCCTCAATAAATATTCCAGAGCCAGCTCAAACTAATCTTAAGGTAGGGAGGGGGGGGTAGTGCCACTCAAGCATGAAGAGCTCATTTTGGCAAAATGATGGGCCAGAGGGGGCTCCCTCATAAGCGAGTTACTTATTTGTGTTTAGCTCCTGTAATATACTTCAAATCCAGTCCTGTATCAGGGATTTTTTTCTAGGGTAATCAAGAGAATGGATTGTGGCTATGTAAACAAACTGGCTGAGAAATAATTTACAGATGCTCTGCCCACTGGGCCTGTCCCATTTACACACGCTTCCTGACAATCTCTTTCCTGCCCATTACTCCTCCCCCAACATTGACCCATGATTCTGAGCCGAGGCTGGAGGAGGCTTGATAAAGCCAAGTCTAGGACTTGCATTGTGAGACGCTCATCAGCGAGAATTGCTGATCCACGAGTGGTTTAAATCAGACCTGGAATGTTATCTCTTCTGGCCAGAGATGGTTGACCACTGGGCTCTGATTTCCCCTCCCTGAAGCTGTCATGGGTTGTGTGCATATGTGTGTGTGTGTGTGTGTGTGCATATGTGTGTATCTGTACGTGTGCAGTTGGAGTGGAGGTGGGGGAGAGAAGATCCTTCTGAGTACCGATTTAGCTTGTACTGCCGTTGAGTTCAGAGTCCCTGGGCCATGCAAACAAGTGGTTAAGGCACTAGACTTCTAACCGAAAGACTGGAGGTTCAAATCCACCCAAAAGTGTCATGTAAGCAAGACCTGGCAATCTACTTCCAAAATATCAGCCATTGAAAATGCTGTGGAGCACAGTTCTACTCTGACACACATGAGGTCGCCATGAGTTGGAGTTGACTTGACAGCAACTGGGGACTGTTGAGTTCACGTCGGGGGCTGGTGAGTTGAGTCAGGATGATGGTAGTGGGACTACTTCTTTGCGCTTTATCAGGTCAACCACAGTGATTCTAGGGGTAGACTCTGAGAGGTAGCCAATCAATCCATCTGCCTCTCATGCTCACGCCCACACACCAATACTCAGCCTCCCCTACCCTTCCTTCTGAGTGACTTTTCCCCAGATGGAAATGCTGATTAAAGCCCCCCATACTTTAAGGAGCAGCTCAGGGACCACCACTTCCAGAAAGACCTTCAGAATCTTCTGACACACTTTGCAACTCCCTGTTTGGAACGGGCCACTCTCTTTTTTGTGTGTGCCTCTGTAAGGCTTTCTGGAGCTTCTGTTGAAATAGCAGAACACGAAAATGAAACCTAGGAGTCAGACTGGCGACAGACCCATCACTAAGCTCTGCCACTTTACAGCTGTAGGACTTTGGACGAATTACTCTGGCCTCTCCAAGCCTCAGAAGTATAACACTTACCTTGTACTGACTTTGGAGGATTGACGGAGGGATTATATGCAATATTTGCAAAGCATCTATACCAGGATCTGCTTATATTATAACCTTATTAAGGTTAGTTGTGATTGTTATCATTTCCATTTGCTTATTACACAAATATGTACCTAGCACTGTGCAAAGTGCCACAGATGCAGACACAAATAGTCCCTACCTTGAAGGAATTTAGAGTCTACTGGAGAGAAAGACACAGACACGTGCAGGGTTCTATCAATTGCTGCTCCACGAAGTGAGTTTGACAGCAGAAGGTGAACTTTGGTGGGGCTGCAGAGGGCAGAACTGCAGACTCTGCCTAATCTCCTCATAAACTTGGGTGTGTCTGTCTACACCATTGGGCTGCACATTCCTGAAGGACAAAGGCAGTATTTACCAAATCTGGTTTTCCCCGAGTCCTTGGCAAAATGGTGATTAAATGAAATCCCAGGTGTTTATTGGGTCCAGAACAGAGAGTCGGACTTTTTCCTCTTTCCATGTTGACTGGGAACCATTTAACCATCGTTTCCTCAAGGTGTAAGTAGCACTGGGAAAGTTTGGAAGGGCACCTGCAGTTGAGATGATGTTGTAAAGTTCCAGGTTGTCCTGAGCAGATGACCATGCTGATGGCTTTGAAGTCCCTGGTGGGTGCTCTGCCAAGTCAGAGCTGACTCGCTGCCCTTTCTCTCTGCCAAGGTTGACACGGTGGGCAAGTGATTTTCAGGAGTGGGGAGGCCTTGGGGGACTCTCACCCTGGTGGGTAGTTACTTAAGTTTTTATGAGCATGGCTTGATTAATTCACTTCTAAAATGACGGTAGTTATACCTGGAGAGGCAGTTAGGAAGCACCTATGTTATTGGGTCCTTGGAAGAAATGATTAACTGAAATTCGCACTCTGTAAAATAATTAACCAAGAACAGTGACACTACGTTATGCGCTCATGTCGAAGAAAAGGTCTCTTAGATGGCAACTTAAAACTTTAAATTATTTTGGAGACTAGCTTTGGCTTTTAGATAGATTATAATAAAAGCAAATTATTGTACATTTTAATAATTGGCTTCTTTGGAAAAGGAGGTCCGATACGAGGCTGAGGACTGTGATGCATCTCATAAAAGCTAATTGACAATCTAGTTCTTTAAATACCACAAGAATCCATCATGGTTAACATGACTATGATGAGTTCCAAAGGAATTAAAGATGATTTACCAGCCATTGAGACATTTCTGCTAATATTATACATACTGAAGGAAGTAGTAAAAGAGATGAACACTTGTAGGCACCTCAAATTGCCTAATTTGTAAACAGATGCCATACACGTCACCTCCAGTTCGAGGGCACGTACCTAGTGCGTATCAATGCAGCAGCAATGATTGTACCAGATAGCTTTTTCTTGTCTCTATGTTGTCTTTTCCCCGGAATTTGTACAGACCCATTGGGATGTTGTGTTTCTATTCTTGGGAACAGCTGGTGTCTTCTTTATTTTGATCTGTCTCTTTTCTCTGTGGTGGTGCAAACCGCCTTAAAAGACTCTGGCAAAGGCGCATTGTGATCCACTGCCCCCCACTCCACTTTGAGACAACTCAATATGAGACCTCTCTTGTTGCTGACTTTACAAACTGACCTGGGAGGGGGCTGATGAGAGGAGAGAAGGGATTTAACTGTAAAAGGATTCTTCTCCAAAGGGCTCTCCCCT
The DNA here is from genome assembly GCF_024166365.1 of Elephas maximus indicus. Lineage (NCBI taxonomy): Eukaryota > Metazoa > Chordata > Mammalia > Proboscidea > Elephantidae > Elephas > Elephas maximus. The sequence continues at coordinate 10,921,285 of NC_064839.1, read as the reverse complement.
GGGCCCTTCACTGAATTGGGCCAGTCTATTCAAGTCTTTGTAGATCTGAGGTCACAACCTGATAAACTTGTGGTGCTCCATCTGACCTTAGGGAGTTAAAAAGAGTTTTAAGTCAATGTTTAAAAATCTAGACTTTTTTGGGTCTTTCTTATAAAACCAGAAATCTGATAAAACTGGACGCAGAGTGCCCCAGGGCAGGAAGCTGGAGCTGGGAAATGCTGTCCCCTTTAGGCAGGGCACATAACGTCTCCCCATCACCAGACTGGCCCATTTCACTCATTCTCTTACCTGCTATGGGGGAGCTATGAGTTGGAATTGACTCAACGGCATGTTTTTTTTTTTTTTTCTTGCTTGGTCCTCAAGCATTGAGTCTGGGTCCTCCATCAGAGGCTATTGATGCTAGAACTTACTAAGGCTCCAGGGAACTTACTCATAGAAGGATTCCACTTTGCCCTCAGGAAGAGTCAAGGCCCCTATCAGGAGCATATGGCCCTCTGCTTTGGTCCCATGATCCCCAGCCTCCCCTCTCATTGCACCAGCCTCATTCTTCTCCAGCTTGGAAAAAAAAAAAAAAAAAAAAAGCTGATTGAAGACTTAGAAAGTAAAATGAATTACTTGAACAATAAAACAAACATATAATGAGGGTAAAAGTGTGGAAGCAGTGGCTCCACACAACCTGTGCTGCCTTTTTTGGGTTATACTTTGTGCTCCTTGAGGGCAGGAATGGTGGGAAAGGTTGCGGTTGTGTTAGGCCCTTTTCCTTTTGGAAGCAGAATTCTCTTTCTTTTTGTTAAGACATCATTAGAGCCCGAGGAGTTTATTTTTGTAGACCTTCTCATCCTGTAAAATTAATAGTTTGTTAACTCTCTCTTTCTTGCACTCATTGGTGAGATCATTGAAGGGCAGGGTTGATGTGTGATCTGTCGGTAGGAACAGGTTTCTCCAGGCCTCATCTGCCTACTAGGGATTGGTGGTTCAGTGGTAGAATTCTCACCTTCCAAGTGAGAGACCAGGGTTCAATTTCCAACCAACGCCCCTGAAGCACGGCTACCACCCATCTGTCAGTGGAGGCTTACAGGATGCTGTGGTGTTGAACAGGTTTCAGTGGAGCTTCCAGACTAAGACAGGCTAGCGAGTAAGTCCTGGTGTTCTACTTCCAAAAATCAGCCAATGAAAACCATATGGATCACAATAGTTCAATCTGCCACCAGTCATGGGGATGGTGCAGGACCAGGCAGAATTTTGTTCTGTTGTGCATGGGGTCACCATGAGTTGGGGACTGACTCGACAATAGCTAAGAGCAACAACATCTCAAAAACAATGTTCACATGAAAGCAAGGTACAGAATAATCAATATGGCATTCTACCTTTTGATTAAAGTTTAAGAGCTTGCAAAATAATACCCTACATTTCATATGGATGCATACGCATGTAGTAAAACTATGAAGCATTTCTGAGTAGCATACACACCAACTGAGGGGTAATGGTTACCTCTTTGCAGAGACCAGGGAGCGGAATATAGGGAATTTCAGTGGTAAGGATCATGTTTTATTTCAGAGATGCAAATATATTTAAATTAAATATGCTGTTGTTGTTGTTAGCTGCCGTCAAGCTGGTTCTGACTAATCGAGACCCCATGCACAACAGAATGAAACACTTCCTGGTCCTGCTCCATCCTCACAATTGTTGTTATGCTTGAGCCCATTGTTGCAGCCACTGTGTCAATCCATCTCGTTGAGGGTCTTCCTCTTTTTCGATGAAGCTCCACTTTATCAAGCATGATGTCCTTCTCCAGAGATTGATCCTTACTGATAACATGTCCAAAGTATGTGAGACAAAGCCTCATCATCCTTGCTTCTAAGGAGCATTCTGGCTGTGTTTCTTCCAAGACAGATTTGTTCATTCTTTGGCAGTCTGTGGTATATTCAATATTCTTCACCAACACCATAATCCAAAGGCTTCAATTCTTCTTCAGCCTTCTTTATTCATTGCCCAGCTTTTGAATTCATATGAGGCAATTGAAAACACCGTGGCTTGGGTCAGGCACACCTTCTCTTCAAGATGAATAAATACAGGCAAGTGTTTTGTTCAATCTGGATGGTGGGTACACAGATATTTATGTGTGTCTGAAATATTGTAATAAATTATTTTAAAGTCAGCATAGTCAGAAAGAAAGTTTACAAGGTAGTAACTGGATGTATGTGACTGAAAGACAATCCCCTTTGTTTTAAAGTAAACCTGGGAGACAATTCAGCATGCTTAAATGCTGACTGACTGAGTGGAGCCAGTGGAGAGTGTGATGGCTGAGGGTGGACTCTAAGGAGGGAGCAGATGCCTAGTTCCAGGGCAGTACTGCAAGGTTTAGCCTCATACAGGAGTCAAGTTCTTCTTTCTTGGTGAGTTGTGTGAGAGGAAACCAGGTGCATTTCTGTGTTTGGTGGAGGAGAATTGAAGGTGTTCCTATGGAATAACTTTTGTTAACTCTGGGTGCTCATCTGCTGAGAGGGAGAGAGAGATTTGAGGAGCCTGACCAAGCCTTGAATATTTGCTGAGGTGCACCACAGCTGTATGGCTGTGTTTGGCCAGTGGGAAAGAATGCCTCTCTCTCAATTTACCTTACCCACTCTCAGTGTACCTAAGCCATGTCTCTCATTCTCTCAACCAGTTAGAAAGTGGCAATGAAATAGCTCTTCTGGGGACACCACAGCATTCAGATGTGAACCCTGAGAGGCTGGGCTAGGAGACAGTCTGACAGGTAGTAGCTTCCTGGGTACGGTCACCCTCTTCCCTCAACCACGGCTTTCTTAAAGGAAAAATTTCAGTGCTTCTCAGGCTTTATCTAGAGAGCTTGTTAAAATGCAGGTTCCAACTCAGCAGAGCAGGGATGGGACCTGAGATTCTGTGTTGCTAAGTTTCCAGGTGATGCTGATGCTGCTGGTCAAGGGATCATATTTTGAGGAGCACAGCCTAGCCCATTGTGTGGATGCTCTCTGTTTCTTGCTGGAGCAATACTTTCTTGAGAGGCTCTTTGGTCCTCCATCCAAACTTAGTTGTGGCCTACTGTCTCATCAGTTTGCCAGGTATACCCGTCCCTATCAGAATTCCAGGAAAAATGAAATTTGGATAAGCCAGGTCTTTTGCTACACTTGGTTCCCAGACCTTGCTTTGGTTTTGGGTCAAGGAAGAAGCTCAAGATAGCCAGAGGTTCATTTCTGGGAGAGGGGCAAACCATACTCAGTCCCAGGCAAAGCCTACATCTTCCTTCTCTCCTTAAGGCAGTACAGCAAGGCAAGCATAGTCAGTGAATGGGACCCTCAGCTCTCTTATGCCTTCAGCCACATATTTATCTCATTAACAGACTCACTGAAGAAGCAAAATCAGCATAAATGGTACTGGTTGACCATTTCCTCCAAGATCCAAGAGACTGTTCTTCTCGTCAAATATTAATCACCTTTTGGTTTGGTACTACCTTTTCATCACTTACACATCTTTAGTTGGTTTGTGCTCATAGCATCTTGGAACTTACACATTCCACCCATGAGTTTGGCTGGTTGGTTTTCCCACATTTACAGCCCCAGGGAAAAGCTGTAATTCCTATATCCCCCAAATTCTGTGCAGCCCAGTATTTTAAGATTTCATTCACTTATGTGATGATAACAGATTCAAGAGTTCTTTGATGTTAGCTGTAGAGACTGGCATATCATCACAAGAATGCTGGGAAGAAAAGATGGAAGTTATCTGTGCCTGTATATCAGCAGGCCTGCAGTGGCTAAAGTATTTCTAGAGCAGAGTTCCTCAGCTTTGACACTATTGACATTTTGTGCAGGATAATTCTTTGTTGTGTGTGTTCGTGGAGGGGAGGATGCCATCCTGTGCATTTAAGGATGGTTAGCAACATCTCTGATCTGCTATTAGATGACAGTAGAATCCTCCAAGTTGTGACAAACAAAAATGTCTCCAGATATTGTCGAATGTCCCCTGATTGAGAACCAGTGTTCTAGAAGATCCTCTAAAACAGAGAGGGAAACAGAAATCAATTCGGTGAACCTGGAGTTGGAACATACGTTAATTTAGACTGATCACAGAGAGGCCCCATCTGCACTTTAAAACGTGTTATTGCCAGAGCTATCAGTTAATACATTAACCAACTAGGCCTGAATGCTGGCAATCCTCAGCTTTCTGCCTTGGGTATTTTTATTTCATTGATTGCTCCCAGAGTATCTCATTTGCTTCTGGGTTTCAGTCATCTAGAGTAGACTGAATAAATCATATCAGCCTGAACCTTTCTGCTGAGCTCTGGGCCAGTAAACTCAATTTCTTACTGAATCTGGACATTCTGTAGACACCACAACTACAATTTTCTCCAGATTGACTCTTCACAGAAGCCAGGAGGATATTTCAACATTACAATTTTGGTTATATTGCTCTTCCACTTGAAACTTTTTGATGGCACCCCATCATTTTCAGGAAAAGTACAATTTGCTTACACAATAGACAAGGCCCTTCAAAATCTGCCTGTCTCTCCAGCCTTGTTTCTTAGTGATCTTCCCCCCCTTTTCTAATATATATATATATATATATATATATACACACACATGTATTTCAAGTAACTGGCTCATGAGGTTGTAGAAGCTGGAAAGTCCCAAGTCTGTGGGTCAGGCATCAGGCTGGAGGCTTCTCCTGGCTCATGTAGCTGCAGAAGCTGATGAACCCAAGATTGGCAGGTCAGATGGCAGGCTGCTGGCTCAAGTCCCCAAAATTCCATGATGAGTTGAATGCAGGAGCAAAAACCAGCAAGCTTTTCCAGAAAGTCTATGCAGACCACACACTCGAGAAAACTCCCTTTCAACTTATTGGCTGTTTGTAGCAGATGTCATCATGGAGGTGATTACATTTTACCAGATCCTATCATAGAGGTGATTACATCATTACATAACTACCAAACCACTGAGAGTTATGGCCCAGCCAAGTTGACACACTACCTTAACCATCACACTGGCTATATGATGACAACTTCCAAATTCTCATCTCCATCTGAACTAAACTGTAGAACTGTATACCTACTTTGCATTTTCACTTCAATGTCTAGTAGGCGTCTCAAACTGAACATGTCCGAAATAGGACTCCTACCTTCCACCACTCCTCTGGCAACCTGCTTCTACAGCGTTCCCCATGTCAGCTGATGGCAACTCCATCCTTACTGTTCCTCCAGGCAAAATTTTCAGAGTCATCCTTACTCCTCTCTATCTCATGACCCAAATGTAATCTTTCAGCAAATCTTGTCAGCTTTACCTTCAAAATATTGCCAATATTTCTGCCACCATTATCATTTCTAACCTGAATCATGGCAGAAGTCTCCTAACTGGCTGCCCTTTCCCCCTGTAGTCAACTACAGAGTGATCATTTTTAAACGGAAGTCATATCATGACCTCCTCTATTCAAAATACCTAATTGCTTCCCTTCCATTCAGAGTAAATGTTGAAGTTTTTACAGCATCTATAAAGTCTTATATGTTCTGCCTCTTTGTTATCATTCCCATCTCATCTGCTCCTCACTCCTCTCCAGCCACACTGGTCTTACACAGCCTTGGCACAGTCCTGCCTCAAGGCCTGTGTGCAGGATATACTCTATGCCTGGAATGCCTTTCCACTCAGTATCCACATAGCCCACTCCCTTACTTTCTTCATGTCTTTGTTCAAGTCATTATTTAAGATTGCTACTTTACGTTAACCAGTCAAAAAACCCATAGCTGTCCAGTTGATTCGAACTTACAGTGACCCTATAGGACAGAGCAGAACTGCCCCATAGAGTTCCCAAGGAATGCCTGGTGGATTCCAACTGCTGACTTTTTGGTTAGCAGCCATAGCTCTTAACCAGTACGCCACAGGTTTTTACTTTACCTTAGGCATGTCTTATCCCCTTCCCTGCCTTATTTTTCCTCCAGTCATTTATCATCATGTGACATCCTACATATTTTAGTTCATTTATTGTTTGTCTCCACTGGCTGGACTGTAATCTCAATGAGGACAAGAATTTTTGTGTGTGTTTTTCATTATTCTAACTCTAGGACATAGATGAATACCCAGCACATAGTAATTATTCAACAAATATTTATCAAACAAATTAATAGTACATGATGTAACCAAACAAAACCCATTTCTGTCGGTCAATTCCAACTCCTAGAAACGCAATAGGACAGAGTAAAACTGCCCCATAACATTTCCAAGGCTGTAAATCTCTGCGGAAGCAGACTGCCACATCTTTCTCCCATGGAGTGTCTGGTGGGCTTGAATCACTGACCTTTCGGTTAGCAGTTGAGCGCTCAACCACTGTGCCACTAGGGCTCCTGCATGATATAAAGTAGCTTTAATTCCTTAGGTGTACAATGCAATGATTTCTTAGAAAATAGAGACTCCAAAGAAGCCGGACTCACACCAAGTGGACTAGCAGCTTCCTCCTCAGTTTCCCTGCTCTCTTTATACTTTTTCTAGTATGTACACGGTGGTGTACTTGTTTTAACACTTCTACGCGCACCACCCCCCCATGGATGCACACTGCACATTCATTGCGTTTTTTCTTGGGAAATTTGTAGGAGGCCACTCTGTTATTTTTATCTGCCTATTATTCACTTCTCTTTACTGTGATAACGGCACCTGGATTTTATCTTAGGGGATTACACTTTCTCTAAGCTCAGTCCATGGAATTTGGATGGAGCTGAGACCTTCTTCCCCCAGGCTTCTGGGGTGAGTCCATGGATCAGTCCTAGCCAATCAGCCTATTTCATTGACCTCAATACAAGTCCACTGGCTATTGCAATTAGTTTAGGAATGATGCCATAAGTGAAGATGATCCTATCAGAGCAAGCGAATTCTGGGATATTTAGTAGAACCATAAAAGAAACCTTTCTTCTAAGATTCCAGTAAAGCTAATGTAAGATAGGAAGATACAATGTAGAGATAGACTGAGAATAAAGCCAACACAGGAAAGTAGAGCTGATGAATTCAGATTGATCTCTGATAACAGCGTTTAATCTCCTGGATCTAGTGATACCTGAAACCCTCACCCCTAATTATTTAGTTACGTGACTGTGATAGATAAGGTTATGTGTCAACCTGACTAGGCCATGATTCTCAGTGGTTTGGCAGTTACGAAATGAGGTAATTTGGCAGACATTGGACTGATTGCTTTTCCATAATGTAATCACCTCATGAAGAGATCTGATATAATGTTACCACCTTCATGACGAGATCTGCTATGAGCAGCCAATCTTTTCTAAGGGGAGTTGGGAGTTTCCTCAGGGGTTTGGTCTGCATCCATTATATATGGACGATCTAGCAAAGCTCATTGGCTTTTGCTTGCTCTGGATCCTGCATCCGACTAGTCATTATCTGGCCTCTGGTTTTGGGGACCTGAGCTAGCAGCTTATCTACCAATCTTGGGATTCTTCAGCTCCACCGCTTATGAGCCAGAGGCCTGCCATATTACCTGCTGGTCCTGTGTTCATTAGCCCTGCAGCTATGTGTGTCAGGAGAAGCCTCCAGCCTGATGCCTGACCCACGGACTTGGGGTTTACCAGCTTCTACAACTTCGTGAGTCATTTCCTTGAGATAAATCTCTCTATCTCTCTACAAATACATGAGCTTCTCTAGAGAGTCCAGCTTAAGATAATGACTGAAAAAATTCCCTTTTTTGATTAAGTTGAGTTGGTGGGGTTATGTCACTTTTAACCAGAAAGATTCTTTTTTTTTCTTTTTTAAGCATCTCAAGTCAGAAAATATATTTGTAACTAGTATGTATGTATATATATGAGTATGGATATATATACTTGAGAAGAAAACAAGCACACGCTTGAATTATGTCCAAAGTTCAAAAGTTACTGAACTTTAGACGAAGGTTTAGAGAACAAACTAGTTTCTCATCAAACAGTACACACATTGTTGTATGACATTGGTTAACAACTCCATGACATGTCAATATTCTCCTTTCTCAAACTGGGGTTCCCTATTACCAGCCTTCCTGTTCTCTGCTACCTTCCAGGCCCTGCCCCAGGGCTAGTGCACCCCTTTAGTCTTGTTTTGTTCCATGGGACTGTTCAATCTTTGGTTGAAGGGTGAACTTCAAGAGTGGCCTCATTACTGAGCTGAAAGGGTGTCCAGGGCCATACTCTCAGGGTGTCTCCACTTACTGTCAGGCCAGTAAGTCTGATCTTTATTTTTGAGTTAGAATTTTGTTCTACATTTTTCTCCAGCTCTGTCTGGGACCCTCTATTTGTGATCTTTGTCAGAGCAGTCAGTGGTGGTAGCCAGGCACCATCTAGTTGTGCTGGACTCAGTCTGGTGGAAGCTGTGTAACCAGAAGAATTCTGAAACAGTATTTAGTAATTTTGCCATGTATAAATCATTCTTCTATGGTCATATCTTGTCCATTCCCCAACCTTGTTGGATTTATCTTTGCATATCCAATATCAACAACATTGTTCTGTACAGAAGGTGCTTAATAAACATTGAATGGATGGATGGATAAGAAGAAATCTCCTGGTTCAAATTGCTCATGCTTTTTTTTTTTTTTTTCTAAATAGGGCCTTCCATTCGATCCTAAGAAATACAGCTCTCTTTGCTCCGTAATTGCATGCCCTGTGTTTATAAATTTGATACACTTACAGGAAAATGCCCATTTTATTTAGTGCAATTTTTAGAAGCCACTTTTGAAAATGAGTTTCTGGATATCTTCCGAAGCTAATAGACTCACAAAAATCCATTATGAATAGGGAGCCTAGAGTAGGATAGTAGAGATTCTGGGAATCTGGCTGGTTTCTTAAGAAAAAGATATCAATGTCCAAGAATGGTTAATTACAACCAAAGGCAGGGGTGGGGGGTGATGGTGGCTACGGACTTGACTGGCTTGTAGAGTGCAGCTTTGGTTTCCATTGAGTCCTGGAGTTTGTCTAGGTGTCATTGTTGCAGATAAGATTACCCAATAATCTGATCATCATATACACATGATATTAGTAGGTTTTGAATTAAAGACCCATAAGTTTTTACTTTTCTCATATTGAGAATACTATCATGGTCCCCAAATCTTTTTCTTCATATTTTTTGTAAATTGATTATGATAAAATGTTGAATGCAGCAGTTTTGTATATTCAAATAGAATTTAGATGTCTCATCCAAAGGCCTGATTTAGTCTTCAGACTTCATTAAATCCCTGTTTTGATGTAAAATTAATGTCAACTTAATTCTCAAATATCATGAAAAAGCCCCAAGCCTGTGGCAGCTTTGTTAGGGATCAACTCATTCTGAAGCTGTTCATTTTCTCTTAGAAGTTCTTCTTTGTTTAAATGCTTTTGCCGCTAGAAAAACATAAGCAAGATTTCTCTCATGGGAAGGGGTTGTTTTGCTTCCACACAGTTTTCTCTGTTTCCTTAGTCTGACAACAGTTGATGGTGACAGAGAGGGCTTTAGGAAAGTCCAAAAGGATGCATTTGTTCCAGGTCGTGATGCAATGCTCAAATCATTGCCTTCTCGGCTGGAGCTGTGGACAGTGCTGCAGGGGGCTCTCTGGAAGGTGACTGGTGCTTTCCACAGTCACTGGAGGCCCCTGTCCTTCTCATGGCCCCCATGTCCCCAGACCCTGCCAGTCTGGTGTTTGACCATTTAGTGAAGAGCAAGAAGGCTAGGCCTCTTGGCAAAGGTTTAGCCCAGGTCCAAGTGGCCCCAGCTTCTGTGACAGGAAGTAGATGTACTAGACCAGGGGCTGTCGTCCTAAGTGTCTACAGGGACTGGACACACGGAGTGGATGAATGAAGCAGACGTTGATGGAGGAGGTCTGCACTCCGTGGGAGGGCCCAGTTGCTTCCCATTCTTCGGTTTCCAGAGCTTCCGATTCTTCACAAGAAGCCAGAGATGCAAATTTTTATGTCAGTTTGTTATACTGTGGTGGCTTGTGAGTCGCTATGATGCTGGAAGCTATGCCACTAGTATTTCAAATACCAGGTTTCAATGGAGCTTTCAGACTAGGAAGAAAAACCTGGTGATCTACTTCTGAAAATTGGTTAGTGAAAACCCAGTGGATCACCACAGAATATTATCAGATATAGCGCTGAAAGACGAGCCCCCTAGGTTGGAAGACACTCAAAATACACAGTGGCTGCAGCAATGAACTCATGCAGACCAGTGATTGTGAAGGTAACACAGGACCAGGCAATGCTTCCTTACGTTGTACATAAGGCTGTCATGAATAGGAGTGAACTGGACAGCAACTAACAGCCTGATTGGAAAACATTGGCAATTAATTCAAGGTTTTATACAATGTGGTAAAGCATTTCTGTGGCCGCTAGATTAGAGACACCCCTGGTAGACTCCCCTCCTTTCCTCCTCCTGAGACAGGTGCTGGGGGAGGCGTAGCCTCATACCTTGTGGCTGAAGCATGGTCCAAAGAATCTGTGTCCTGCACATCCTCTGGGTCCTCGGTCTACTCCTTTGTCACCTCGCTCCCACGCTGACCTGCTGGGGGCCTTTGGTAGTGTCTTAGCTTCTGTCCCTAATCTTAGTCTCTAAGAACACTTCAGTCCCTCCAAGTTATCCAGGAATAATTATAACCATCACGATGCCACCTCCAGGGACCTGCGGTGAAAACTAATGAAGTGTTTCTCACATGCTCTCAAGTACCTTCTGAAGAAGTTGCTGCTTTCTCACAAGATGTTACACATTTCCTCCAAACCCACTGCTGTTGAGCTGATTCTGAGTCATCCCACCCTATAGGACAGAGTAGAACTTGCCCATAGGTTTTCCAAGCTTTACGGAAGGAGACTGCCACATCTTTCTCCTGCAGAATGGCTGGTGGGTTTGAACCGCTGACCTTTCGGTGAGCAGTCAAACGCTCAACCACTGAACCACCAGGGCTCCTATGCATCTTCCACCAGTGGAAATTAGGGAACTAAGAGGTCAATGTTTCTCAAACTGTGTCAAGCCAGCCGTCTGGATCAGAATCACCTTAGTGTGTTAAAATGCAGGTTCCCAGACTCCACCCCAACCCTATAAAATCACATTCTGTGGGATTGAGGCTTGGGACCTTGCATTTTTAACAAAGCACATCCCGTCCCACCCAGGCGATGCTAATGTTCATTAGAGTTTGAGAGGAATATTTGAGTCTTCAGAGGAAAGCAAAGTGTTAGCTGTGAAAAACAGCACTGGGTTAAAAGGGGGCATCTAATTCAGTTTCTTTGAGCCTGTGAAAATGGTTTATTAAGACTTTGGGATTATTTAACTCAGAACAAAGTATATGTCTGGAGATTTTGAACAATGAGCAGTGATGGTGTAGAAAATGGCTAAGAGCTTGGGCTTTGGAGGCCAGGACAGCCAGGCTCAAACCAGGGTGAGGCCAGAGAAATCTTACTTCACCTCTCCAAGCCTCAGATCTCCCATTATGGCTCAGCAGCCAAAGACTCGGTCACGGCTCTCCCACTGAAACCTGATGTGACCGAGGTACCTACTAAGAAGTCAAGAAGAAATGCTCACAGGTGTTTCTAATGCTACCTGGGTGGCCTGGAATCGAATAGAGAAGAAGCAAGAATGCCCCTGAGAGAGTTCTGCTGTCAAAAGAATCAGCAGCCTGGACAAGCAGAGGCCATGGCTGTTTGAGACTTAAATCAACCCTTAAGCCCTAAGCCTTGTTGGTTTAAGATGCAGCCTGAGAAAGCCACACAGCCCCCCAAGGACAGCATATTTTCCATCACCATCTTAGAGGCGGCCAAGAAGAATAACTGGAACTGAGAGGATCTCCCATGGCATAGCTCCAAGGGCCACAGAAGATAAGGTATAGGGCACTCCTCGGGAGTGGTATCCAGGGACATTCCCTCCCAGTGTCCACCCAGCAGGGCAGTCACTGCTGAACAGCTCCATTCTCGCCTTGCCAGCTGGGAGTGCTCATGGTGACTGATCCCTGTCCCCTACTGCAGTTGGGTGTGTGGGGCAGGTTGTTGTTGTTAGGTGCCATTGAGTTGATTCCAACTTATAGTGACCCATGTACAACAGAACAAAACGCTGCCCGGTCTTGTGCCACCCTCACAATTGTTGCTATGTTTAAGCCTATTGTTGCTGCCACTGTGTCAGTCCATCTCTTTGAGGGTCTTCCACTTTTTCGCTGATCCTATACTTTACCAAGCATGACGTCCTTCTTCAAGGACTGGTCCCTCCTAATAACATGTCCAAAGTACCTAAGATGAAGTTTCCCGATTCTTGCTTCCAAGGAGCACTCTGGCTATACATCTTCCAAGACAGATTTGCTCATTCTTCTGGCAGTCCATGGTATAGTCAAAATTCTTGACTAATACCATATTCAAAGGCATTCATTCTTCTTCGGTTTTCCTTATTCATTGTCCAGCTTTCACATGCATATGAAGCGATTGACAATACCATGGCTTGGGTCAGGCACATCGTAGTCCTCAAAGTGACATCTTTGCTTTTCAACATTTTAAAGAGGTCTTTTGCAGCAGATTTGCCCAAGGCAACACACCATTTGATTTCTTGACCACTGCTCCTGTGGCATTGATCATGGATCCAAGTAAAATGAAATCTTTGGCAAATTTAGTCTTTTCCCCACTTATCATGATGTTGCTTATTGGTTCATTTGTGGGGCAGGTGGCTCGTCTTAATCTGTGGGGAGGAGAGGCCAGGTCCAGACCTAGGGAGAAGCTGTGAGATGCTGGCCTTGGAGCATGAGGCTGTGAGTGGGTGGAAAGGTGCCTGGGTGTGTTCTGCACGTGGAAGGGGAGCAAGCTGAGCATCTGAGGCTGGAGGAGTGGGATGCGGTGGATGGGACTGTCCTTCAGAAGCATGTGCTGCCCTCCTGGGAAGACTTCTTTCCCCACTAGGAGGACATCAGCCGTCGGATAGTGAAATGCGAGTGGGATGACTTGTGTGATCTCAGAACAGAGGTTTTGCACGCCAGCACGTGGTTCTCCGTGTCTGTTTCCCCTCTGCCAAGATGTCTGGCAAAGCCCCAGATCAGTCTGCTCCAATAGTCCAAGCCAGAGAGAGAAAGTGGCACCGAGCCGCAGCCGGCCTCCCCAGGCCTGCAGCGTTACTGAGAAACAAACCTCCATTTCTATAAGCCAGGCTTGGCGAATCTTTCAGTAAAAGGCCAGAGAGAAAATATTTTAGAGTTTGAGAGCCATATGGTCTCTGTCACAACCACTCAACTCTACCTTTGTGCTGGGAAATCAGCCATATACAATATGTAAACAAATGGGTATGGCTGCATTCCAATAAAACTTTATTCATAAAAACAGGTATTGTGTTAGATTTAGCCCTCAGCCATAGTTTGCCCACCCCTGCTATAACCCACTGAGATTTTGGGGTCCTTTGTTATCTCTGTTGTTGTTAGCTGTCATGGAGTCGGCCACCATTGTGATTCACAGGGTTTTCAATGGCTGATTTTTGGAAGTAGATGGCTAAGCCTTTATTCCTAGTCCATCTTAGTCTGGAAGTTCTGCTGAAATCTGTTCATATATCACAGCAACACACAGACCTCCATTGACAGATGGGTGGTGGCTATGCATGAGGTGTGTTGGCTGGAATCCAACCCAGGTCTGCCACATGGGAAGTGAGAACTCTACCACTGATCCACCACTGCCCCCCAGTTATCCCTAGTCCAGTGGACCTCCAACTTTAAGGTACATCAGAACCACCTGGAGGGCTGATTAAAACAGGTTTCTGGGCTCAATCCCCAGAGGCTCTGATCTGGTAGGCCTGGGGTGGGGCCCAAGAATGTGCCATTTCTAACATGTTCCCTGGTGATGTTGATGCTGCTGGTCCAGGGATACCGCCCTGAGTATCACCGACCTGGCCTATCTTAACTGATATCATCTGTAAGATGGTGATAATAGCAGAACTTACCTCATGGGTTATTGTCAAAATTCAATAAGACAATGCCGTGACGTTATTAAGATAGTGCCTGGCACTTAGTAAATTCTCAATAATGCCAGCCACTGTTATGGTATGATCGTCATACTAGGTTTGCATCCTGTACGACCTGAAGATGCAGAATGGTCACGGAAGGAAGGAAGACCATTTGCCTTACAAAAGAGTCTTCATCTTGTCAAAGACTCCATCATGGGATTTATTTAAACAATGCCTTCTCACAGTGTGTTCAGAGCATTTACAATGGGGATTTCAGGTAAGCCTGACTTCCAGCTAAGAGACTTTAAACAGGTGGGCCTTCATCATCCCACTGAGAAGGTGACCGTTAGCTTTCCAGCTTCTCTGAGGCTAGAAAATCCAGATGGACTTGATTCAGACCCCTTTGCTAGCAGGATGATTACAGCTGCTCTGAGGAGGGAAGCTTGCAGATGTGGGGTGGATGGAGACACAGCGTGGGGTTGTGGAATGTGGGTGGGTTTGGGAGCTCAGCTGAGATCCGACAGCAGCTGTTTAACAGGTAAGTCACCTGGGCTGCTCGCTTCCTCTCTCTGAGCCTCAGTTTTTCTCATCTAAAAATGGGAATAATATGGCTCCCATCACAGGGTTCTGTGAAGATTAAATGAGAATATGTGCTAAGTGTCTAGAAGGCAAGGATCCTCACATTCCTTCCCCTTTCAAAGGATCCCTGCCTTTCTTTTAGGGAGTCAGTCGAGTGCAGTGATTATGTATGCAGCTCTTACCTGCTACTACAGTACATAGTGTCTTAAAAGCTTATGATCAGCCATCTAAGATACAACCATTGATCTTTATTCATGTGGAACAGAAGAGAAAGAGGGAAATTTGAGAATCAAAGAAGGAATTGGAATACAGGACTAACTGTCACCATGAATCACTGCCTCCTCCACCTTGAGACCAGAAGAACTAGATGGTGCCCATCTGCCACTACTAAACGTTCTGACTAGGGACACAACAGGTGAATCCTGATAAAAAGGGAGGAAAATGTGGAACAGAACTTCAAATTCTTAAAGAATCAAGACTTACGGGACCTATTGTGGCTGAAGGAGTCCTGAGACTATGGCCCTGAGTTGCTCCTCAAACCTGGAATTGAAACTGTCCCCTGAAGCCATCTTCAAACTAAGTAACACTTTAGCCCACAAAGTAAAAATTGTCACCCAAAAGTATTGTGTTTTAAAAAAGACATAATGATCTATATATAAGACCCAAGGATCAACAGCTATTTTAAAGCATATATCAGAAGGCTGGAGGTTTGTCGTTGTTGTTAGGTGCCGTCGAGTCGGTCCTGACTCATAGCAACCCTATGCACAACAGAATGAAACACTGCCTGGTCCTGTGCCATCCTTTACCATCCTTACAATCATTGTTATGCTTGAGCTCGTTGCTGCAGCCCCTGTGTCAATCCACCTCGTTGAGGGTCTTCCCCTTTTCCACTGACCCTGTACTCTGCCAAGCATGATGTCCTTCTCCAGGGACTGACTGGTCCCTCCTGATAACATGTCCAAATTATGTGAGATGAAGTCTCATCATCCTTGCTCTAAGAAGCATTCTGATTGTACTTCTTCCAAGACAGATTTGTTTGTTCTTGTGGAAGTCCATGGTATAGTCAATATTCTCTGCTAACACCATAATTCAAAGGCATCAACTCTTCTTCAGTCTTCCTTATTCAATGTCCAGCTTTCACATGCATATGAGGCAATTGAAAATACCATGGTCAGGTACATCTTAGTCATCAAAGTGACATTTTGCTTTTGAACAATTTAAGGAGGTCTTTTGCAGCAGATTTGCCTGATGCAATGAGTTGTTTGATTTTGACTGCTTCTTCTATGGGCATTGATTGTGGATCCAAGTAAAAAGAAATTCTTGACAGCTTCAATCTTTTCTCCACTTATCATGATGTTGCTTATTCGTCCAGTTGTGAGGATTTTTGCATATGAGACAATTGAAAATACCATGGCTCGGGTCAGGCGCACCTTAGTCTTCAGGGTGACATCTTTGCTCTTCAACACGTTGAAGAGGTCCTTTGCAGCAGATTTACCCAATGCAATGCATCTTTTGATTTCTTGACTGTTGCTTCCATGGCTGTTGATTGTGGATCCAAGTAAAATGAAATCCTTGACAACTTCAATCCTTTCTCCATTTATCATGATGTTGCTCATTGGTCCAGTCGTGAGGATTTTTGTTTTCTTTACGTTGAGGTGCAATCCGCACTGAAGGCTGTGGTCTTTGATCTTCATTAGTAAGTGCTTTAAGTCCTCTTCACTTTCAGCAAACAAGGTTGTGTCATCTGCATAACACAGGTTGTTAATGCGTCTTCCTCCAATCCTGATGCCCCATTCTTCTTCATATAGTCCAGCTTCTCCTATTATTTGCTCAGCATGCAGATTGAATAGGTATAGTGCAAGAATACAACCCTGACGCACACCTTTCCTGACTTTAAACCAGTCAGTATCCCCTCGTTCTTTCTGAACAACCACCTTTTGATCTATGCAAAGGTTCCTCATGAGCCCAATTAAGTGTTCTGGAATTCCCGTTCTTTGCAATGTTATCCATAGTTTGTTACGATCCACACAGTCAAATGCCTTTGCATAGTCAATAAAATACAGGTAAACATCCTTCTGGTATTCTCTGCTTTCAGCCAGGATCCATCTGATATCAGCAATGATATCCCTGGTTCCACGTCCTCTTCTGAAACTGGCCTGAATTTCTGGCAGTTCCCTGTGGATATACTGCTGCAGCTGTTCTTGAATGATCTTCAGCAAAATTTTGCTTGCGTGTGATGTTAATGATATTGTTCTATAATTTTCACTTTCGGTTAGATCACCTTTCTTGGGAATAGGCATAAATATGGATCTCTTCTAGTCAGTTGCCCAGGAAGCTGTCCTCCATATTTCTTGACATAGACGAGTGAGCACCTCCAGCACTGCACCTGTTTTTTGAAACATCTCATTTGATATTCCATCAATTCCTGGGGCCTTGTTTTTCGCCAGTGCCTTCAGAGAAGCTTGGACTTCTTCCTTCAGTACCATCGGTTCCTGATCATATGCCATCTCTTGAAATGGTTGAACATTGACTAATTCTTTTTGGTATAATGACTCTGTGTATTCTTTCCATCTTCTTTTGAATCTTCCTGCATCGTTTAATATTTTCCCCATAGAATCCTTCACTATTGCAACTCGAGGCTTGAATTTTTTCTTCAGTTCTTTCAGCTTAAGAAACACCAAGCGTGTTTTTCCCTTTTGGTTTTCCATCTCCAGCTCTTCACATATGTCATTATAACACCTTACTTTGTCTTCTCGAGATGCCCTTTGAAATCTTCTGTTCAGTTCTTTTACTTCATCAATTCTTCCTTTTGTTTTAGCTGCTCGATGCTCAAGAGCAAGTTTCAGAGTCTCCTCTGACATCCATCTTGGTCTTTTCTTTCTTCCCTGTCTTTTCAATGACCTTTTGCTTTCTTCATGGATGATGTCCTTGATGTCATTCCACAACTCGTCTCGTCTTCAGTCACTGGTGTTCAATGTGTCAAATCTATTCTTCAGATGGTCTCTAAATTCAGGTGGGATATACTCAACATCATATTTTGCCTCTCGTGGACTTGCTTGGATTTTCTTCAGTTTCAGCTTGAATTTGCAGGGGAGCAGTTGATGGTCTGTTCCACAGTCTGCCCCTGGCCTTGTTCTGACTGATGATGTTGAGCTTTTCCATCGTCTCTTACCACAGATGTAGTCAATTTGATTTCTGTGTGCTCCATCTGGCGAGGTCCATGTGTATAGTCTCCATTTATGTTGGTGAAGGAAGGTATTTGCAATGAAGAAGTCGTTGGTCTTGCAAAATTCTATCATTCGATCTCCAGCATAGTTTTTATCACCAAGGGCATATTTTCCAACTACTGATCCTCCTTTGTTTCCAACTTTCACCTTAAAATCACCAGTAATTATCAATGCATCTGGATTGTATGTTCGATCAATTTCAGACTGCAGCAGCTGATAAAAATCTTCTGTTTCTTCAACCTTGGCCCTAGTGGTTGGTGTGTAAATTTGAATAACAGTCGTATTAAATGGTCTTCCTTGTAGGAGTATGGATATTATCCTATCACTGACAGCGTTGTACTTCAGGATAGATCTTGAAATGTTCTTTTTGACAATGAATGCAACAGCATTCCTCTTTGAGTTGTCATTCCCAGCATAGTAGACTACATGATTGTCCAATTCAAAATGGCCAATAGCAGTCCATTTCAGCTCAATAATGCCTAGGATATTGATTTTTATGCGTTCCATTTCATTTTTGATGATTTCCAATTTTCCTAGATTCATACTTCGTACTTTCCAGGTTCCGATTATTGATGGATGTCTGCAGCTGTTTCTTCTCATTTTGAGTCGTGCCACATCAGCAAATGAAGGTCCTGAAAGCTTTACTCCATCCATGTCATTAAGGTCAACTCTACTTTGTGGAGGCAGCTGTTCTCCAGTCATCTTTTGAGAGCCTTCCAACCTGGGGGGCTCATCTTCCAGCACTATATCAGACAATGTTCCGCTGCTGCTCATAAGGTTTTCACTGGCTGATGCTTTTCAGAAGTAGACTGCCGGGTCCTTCTTCCTAGTCTGTCTTAGTCTGGAAGCTCAGCTGAAACCTGTCCTCCATGGGTGACCCTGCTGGTATCAGAATACCGGTGGCATAGCTTCCAGCGTCACGGCAAAACTCAAGCCCCCACAGTACGACAAACTGACAGACACGTGCGGGGCTGGAGGTTAGGGGGTTTAAATAAGTGAAAGTGAAACAACCAGGACAGAAATAATGGGAGTGTTGACACAATGTGAAGAATGTAACCAAAATCACTGATCATTATGCCCAGAAACTCTGGAATGGGAGCAAGTTTTGCTACATATATTTTCACCAAAAATAAAACTAAATATTTTTTAAAAAGAATGCAGCTCTTGGAGCCCACTGCCTGAGTTCAAATTCTGCTCCACCATCTTGTTACCTGCATGTCCCTGCTCAAGGTACTTGACCTGTTTGTGCCTGGGTTCCTTCTCTGTAAAAGACGGATGATAATAGGAGCATCTTCCTCAAAGAATCGCCATCACTGCGAGGGTTGAGTGCACTTAAGATGGCCACCAGACACTAGAAGGTTATATGGCATGCCTGGGCAAGCTTCCCTCATGGCAGGTCTAGCCTCTGCAATGCCGTGTTCTTCTGTTAGTGATGGCCATAACCAAGAAAACCAAACCTGTGGCCATCCAGCCAATTCTGACTCATGGCAACCCTACACGTTTCAGAGTAGAACTGTGCCCCATAGGGTTTTCAATGGCTGTGATACTGCAAAGTCCCTGGGCAACAGAAATGGTCAAGTGCTCAGCTATTAACGGTTGGCAGTTTGAACTCACTCAGAGGCACCTTGGAACAAAGTCCTGTGATCTGCTTCTGAAATGTCACCCCCCCACCCCAAAAAACCAATGCCATCCAGTCGATTCCAACACATAGTGACCCTATAGGACAGAGTAGAACTGCCCCATAGGGTTTCCAAGGAGCAGCTGGTGGATTCGAACTGCCGACCTTTTGGTTAACCACAGAGCTCTTAATCATCGGAAACCCTATGGAGCACAGTTCTACTCTGACACACATGGGGTCACTACGAGTCGAGATCGACTCAATGGCAATTTGGTTAATCTTATGGAAGTAGATAGCCAGGGCTTTCTTCCACAGCACTGCTGGATGGATTCAAACTCCCAACCTTCTGGTTAGTAGCCAAGTGCAAGCCATTTGCACCACCCGGGGACCCCAGCGATGACAGTAGCCACCCATTATTAGATGCTCCCCATATACCAGGAGTGGGGAAGCAGTGATGGGTGAGCGGTATAATTCTTACCTTCCTTACAGGAGATCCAGGCTCAATTCCCAGGCGATGCACTTCCTGCACAGCCACCATCCGTCTACCAGTGAAGGCTAGTGTGTTGCTGTGATGCTGAACAGGTTTCAGTAGACCTTCCAGACTAAGACAGACTAGGAAGAAAGGACTGGTGATCTACCTTCAAAAATCAGCCCGTGAAAATCCTGTGAATCACAATGATCCGATCTGCAACAGAAAATGGGGGTGGAGCAGAACCAGGGAGCATTTCAGTCCATTACGCGTGGAGCTGTCCTGAGATGGGGCCGACTCAATAGTAAATAAACAACACCCACCAGGGGTTTTGCCCAGCACCTCACACTTCTATCTCCTTTAGTCTTCTTGACTACACTCTAACGTGGGTGCTGTTAGCATCCCCATTTTATAGATGAGGAAACTGAGGATTAGAGAGGCCAAATAGCTTTCCCAAGGACAAACAGCTAGTGGTGAGGGCAGGATTCCAGCCCCACAGTTTGAATGTGGAGCCCACTATCTTGGCCACAATGCTAGGTTGTTTCAGCGCTGAAGCACTTATTCTGTCACCTGGCAATCACCCTTAGAATGTTCACCTCAAAGTCCTCACAAGGAGCTTTCCTTCATCTGCACTTTCTTGTTAAATGTGTGTCGAGTGGCTATATGAAGGTATGAATGAACGCTAATCCACCCTCAGCCCTCAGTGATTTGGGTCCAGCCTTCCTGGGAAGGAGTGTGATGCTGTGGTCGTCTTTCCACTCAGCCCCAGTGGAAGGAGCCGTGACTGTTAGCTGTTTCCCCTCCCCACCCCTCACCTCCATCGTAACCATCAAAGATAGTTTTTTTCTGTGTGTAAACCTTTTCTTGGGTTTTTATAATAGTGGTCTCATCCAATATTTGTTCTTTTGTAATTGAATTATTTTACGCAGCATAATGCCCTCCAGATTCATCCACTGTTCTTTATCATTGCGTAGTATTCCTTTGTGTGTATGTAACATAATTTGTTTATCCACTCATCTGTTGATGGGCACTTAGGTTGTTTTCACCCTTTTGCTATCGTGAATAATGCTGCAGTGAACATGGGTGTGCGTATGTCTCTTCCTGTGACAGCATCTTGTTTCCTTTTCAGGGTCCTCTATCCGCTGGGCAATTTGTGTCAATGATTTTTATATCGTCTTTAAGGAAATTAGAGTCATATTAAACTGGGATGCATGATTTAGGTCCTTCCTTTAACCGTAAGTCAGTGTTGATAGCCCTCTCTTTTGAAGCAAAGCCTGAAATGCAGGCTATACATTGGCACACGGGATCCTGGCTTCAAATGGCACCGTGGCATTTGCAAACCCTGTGGCTTCCAATCAACATTTGCATTGGATGGAATGAGAGCAGGGAAAGCTTTGGAAGAGCCATCTGCTCAACTCCCAGTGGCTTCTGTTTCTCATTTGGTCTGAAATTTGGTCGGGGGGAGCAGGCGGGGTGTGGTGGGCAGTTCTTCTTTCTAAACCTTCTTATCTGGTGCCTGGGGAGCCAGCCTCCCCCTCTGCCCCAACTCCTGGCTTTCTGGAAGCTCTCTGGGCCAGGACAGGCTGGTTAGGGGGCAGGGAGCCAGCGTTTCTACTGCCTTCTGCTCCCTCATGCCTTTCCATTCAGGACTACCTCTCACCCGGCACTGCCGCCTCTAATTAGCCGTCTATCTGCTCCAAGGCAACCTACCAGCTGCCTTTTTTTCCAAGAGCAATAATCTGGCTGCTCTGCTCAAAAGCCTTTGCCTCCATCCTGCTACCGATGGAGCCAAGTCCAGACATGAGCAGACATTCTAGGTTCTCACTGTTGTTTCATTGTCCCTTCCTGCTTTTTTTGTCTCCTCTTCCCAGAATTTCCCTGTCGTGGACACTCTCAGTGTCCATCGTGTTTCCTGGCCCCCGGTTGCTATGAGTCAGAATTGACTTGACGGCAACAGGTGTGGTTTTTTGTTTTTTTACAGCCTCAGTGGGAGCCCTGGTGGCACAGTGGTTAAGAGCTTGGCTGCCAGCCAAAATGCTGACAGTTTGAATCCATCAGCCACTCCTTGGAAACTCTATGGGGCAGTTCTACTCTGTCCTGTAGAGTTGCTAAGAGTGGGAATTGACTCAACGGCAACGGGTTTGTTTGTTTTTTGGTTTATAGCTTCAGTGCACAGGGACCACTTGCCTACTGCCAGCCCCCGCACTGCCCAGTAAAGCCCGTACAGCTCTGGTCTCTGGAGCCCACTTTGCTACTCGCATGAAGTAAAAACCAGTTGCTGTCAAGTTGACTTAGACCCATGGCGACCCCATGTGTGTCAGAGTGGGGTTTTCGATGGCAAATTTTCCAGAAGTAGATCAACAGGCGTTTCTTCTGAGGTGCTTCTGGGTGGACTCAAACCTTCAAGCTTTTGGTTAGCAGCCGAGCTCATTAGCCATTTACGCCACCGGAGGCCTCCCTTACGTAAAATACCAGGGAATGAACGCCTCTCCACTGCCTGGCAGCGTCCTGTGGTCACTGAGTCCAGCTCCCTCACATCACAGGCTGGATAAGTCTGACACATGTGTTCTACACTGTCTCCCAGTCGTCCCTGTCTTGATAGCACACTATTGGCTGCCTCCCCTTGCCTGTCTCACTTCCTTATGCCTCCAATTGTGTTTTCTGGATCCACCAGCCCCCACATCTACTTGTACCCAAATCCTTGTCTCAGAGTCTGCTTCTGGGGGAACCAAAGTTAAAATTCTCCCCCTTCCCTCTGCTCCTCTGTGGCTAACATTTGCTTCTGCTGTTTCCTTGTCCTGGAGTCCCTGGGTGCCTAAACAGTTAAAGCACTTGGCTGCTAACTGAAATGTTGTAGGATTGAGTCCACCCAGAGGTACCTCAGAAGAAAGACTTGGAAATCTGCTTCTGAAAAATTGTTAGGTGCCGTCGAGTTGATTCCAACTTCTAGCCATCCTGTGTGCAACAGAACGAAACACTGCTCGGCCCTATGCCGTCTTCACAATCGTTGCTATGCTTGAGCCCATTGAAAACTCCATAGAGTTCAGTTCTATACTGGCACACATGGGGTTGCCATGGATTGGAATTGACTCAACAGCATTTTTTTTTTCCTGCTTGTTTTAAGATGATAATACTGTTCCTTCACTCCCCCTATGAGATGCCACACATCACCACACCCACCTCTTCCGGGAGCCCACCGCACTTTGGGACTGTATCTCCAACAAGAGGTGCCCAGCCTGCTTGGTGGTGTGGGTGGCTGCGCTTGCATGGACTCTGAGCCCTAAGGGCAGGCTCCACAGGTGTTCCACCTGAACCCACAGTGTGACCGGCACGAAGACATTCTGGAAACACTTGTGTAATGGTTGAAAAAAAAAACAAAAAACCAAACCCACTGCTGTCAAGTTGATTCTGACTCATAGTGACTCTATAGGACAAGAGTAGAACTGCCCGATAGAGTTTCCAAGAAACGCCTAGCGGATTCCCACTACACCACCAGGGTTTCCAATGGTTGAAAGGGTACTGGAAAACACCAATAAAGTAAAATGCTCAGGGAATGGATTGTTTCAGGTTAATTTTGGAAGCAACTTGGGCTCCAACAGATTACTTCTTTTTATTTCAACACCTACTGGCATTTTTATTCTGGAAGGTACAAGTCTACTTTTTTGCCTCAGGAAATCTAGTTTAATAAACACAGTTTAACCTTTCTTGGATGTCAGAGCCTAGCAGCACTTTGGGCTTACAGCTCCGAATGGACTTACCTTGCAGGTGGCAGACGCAGAAGGAGCGGTGGCCAGGCAGGTGTCTGTGGGGACAGAGACAGGCCCCAGGCTGGTCCTTTGGGCCTTGCATCAGCAGCATTGTTTTCTGTCTGCTGCAACTTTCTCCACAATGCCAAATTCAGAGAAAAATAATTCTGGTGACCTTCAGGATGTGCGACACGAAGGACAGTGTCTTAGTTATCTACTGCTGCTATAACAGAAATACCACAAGTGGATGGCTTTAATAAAGAGAAATTTATTCTCTCAGAGTCTAGGAGGCTAGAAGGCTGAATTCCGGGTGCCAGCTCCAAGGGAAGGCTTTCTCTCTCTGTTGACTCTGGAGGAAGGTTCTTGTCATCATCTTCTCCTGGTCTAGGAACTTCTCAGTGCAGGGACCCCAGGCCTAAAGGGCGCGCTTTGCTCCTGGCATTGCTTTCTTGGTGGTATGAGGTCCCCTGTCTCTGTGCTTGCATCTATTTTTTATATCTCAAAAGAGAATGACTGAAAATACAATCTAATCTTGTAGATTGAGTTCTGTCTCATTAACATAACTGTCTCTAATCCTTTCTTGTTAACATCATAGAGGTAGGATTTACAACACATAGAAAAATCACATCAGATGACAAAATGGTGGACGTCCCACACAATACTGGGAATCATGGCCTAGCCAAGTTAACACATAATTTGGGGGGCCACAATTCAATCCATGACAGAGGTGTTGACTAGGCTTATGGAGGTAGTGGTTCGTAGCTTCCAGGATAGCATCCCGTGGTAATGTGGAGAGCAGATGATTTCTTTTTTTGGAGTGCATGCCTGATGATTGTTTGTTGCTTTGTTAAGTAGTCCTAACCGCACACGGTTCTTGACTGCCTGATGGTGGAGGAGCATTTCAGTGTTAGCTGGCGTGCTAAGGGATAGCTGAGAGAGGGCATGCTTCATGTGTACCCCATTGTAGCCCCAGGCTCATGAGTACCCACAGCCCATTTCTGCAGATTGTTAACGACAGCTCTAGAAAATCAGTAAAATCAGCACCTCTTTCCTTAAGAAAGGGGAGACATTTCCATTTCCTCACCGGCCTGCTGCAGAGTTCTGTATGCTGGGCGGGCTCCTGGACCACAATCAGGTGACTCGCAGCTACTACACTGGGAGTTGACCCCACTTTTTATTGCTTGCTCTGTACCAGATGCAATCACATTGAATTTTGCAATGATGCTATGGGAAAGCCATTACTATCCCATGTTAAGGAGCCCCGGTGGCCTAATGGTTAAGCACTTGGCTGCTAATTGAAAGGTTGGCAGTCCTATAGTTCAAAGCCACCAGTGGCTCCATGGAAGAAAAGACTTGGTGATCTGCTCCTGTAAAGATTACAGCCCAGAAAGTCCTATGGGGGCAGTTCCGCTCTGTCCTATAGGGTTGCCATGAGTCAGAATTAACTTGATAGCACACAACAACAATATCCCACTCTAGCTTTGAGGACACAGAGGTTCAGGGGGTTAGATGGTATGCCTGATGTCACATGAAGCATGACAATAGAGCTGGAGCCTTGTGCAGGCCTGCTAGATGCCAAAGACAATGCCAGAACCCTGACCAAATGAGTTTACTCTCCCACTTGGTCAGTCCTTAGCCAAGGAGAGGACTAGACCCCAAGGTGAGACCCTGATTTAAATTCTGTTACTGATGTGCTCAACAGAAAGCCAATTTCAGAAGTCCATGGCTACCAGCAGAAAGGACAAGAAATCTAGAAGGAACACTCAAATCAGCAAGGCAGACACTTTCACCCCCAGCGCCGTCTCATCTTGGGGAATATAAATGGTATCAAGAAACAGCATCTCCTCTGCCTCTTCTTCTATCTCCTGGAGATCTTCCGTGGATAAATAATTTACTCTCCAGAAAAGAGAACCAAATTTGATTTATAAGCCTTAGTTCAGATACATAACACAAACTTGCAAAAATCTGCCTATATAAATCCCAGCTATCCCAGGGGTGTTTATCAGTTTACGCATATGGAGAAAAGGGAAACAGAGATTTAAGCCTTTTTAATCTTTTTTTTTTTTTGAAAAGCGCTTTCGAACTACCAACATTCAGGTCCCCAAAGGGAGTCAGGAATAGCTCTGAGCCACAAATGGCCAAGACTAGGTTTCCATGCTTCTTTCAGAGTTGTCCTGCCTCCAAGCTTTTCTTTTGCTCTTTCTTATGCCTGGCTTCCCTTTGCCAACCCTCTGCTTCCACCAAACCTATTCGCTGTGTATGCTGAGCAAATAATCTGATAAGCTGGACTATATGAAGAACTCGGCTACAGGATTGGAGGAAGACTCATTAACAAAGTGCGATATACAGATGACACAATTTTGCTTGTTGAAAGCGAAGAAGACTTGAAGCACTTACTGATGAAGGTGAAAGACCACAGCTTTCAGTATGGATTATGCCTCAACATAAACAAAACAAAAATCCTCACAACTGGACCAATAAGCCACATCATGATAAGCAGAGAAAATATTGAAGTTGTCAAAGATTTCATTTTACTTGGATCCACACCCAAGGCCCATGGAAGCAACAGTTAAGAAATCAAACAATATATTACATTGGACAAATCTGCTGCAAAAGACCTTTTTAAAGTGTTAAAAGGCAAAGATGTCACTTTGAGGACTAAGGTGCACCTGATCCAAGCCATGGAATTTTCAGTCACCTCATATGCATGCGAAGGTGGGCAATGAACAAGGAAGACTAAAAAAGAATTAATGTCTTTGAATTATGGTGTTGGTGAAGAATACTGAATATACCGTAGACTGCCAGAAGAACAAACAAATCTGTGTTTGAAGAAGTACAACCAGACCTCTCCTTAGAAGGAAGGATGGCAAGACTTTGTCTCAAATACTTTATACATGTTATCAGACAGGATCAGTCCCTGGAGAAGGAAATCATGCTTGGTAAGGTAAAGGGTCAGCAAAAAAGAGGAAGACCTTGACGAGATGGACTGACACAGTGACTGCAACAATGAGCTCAAGCTTACAACAAGGATTGTGAGGATGGCGTTGGACTGAGCAGTGTTTCGTTCTGTTGTACATAGGGTTGCTGTGAGTCAGAACTGACTCCAAGGTCCCTAATGACAACATCTTTGCTTTCTGATTCATCCTTCGATGGTCAGGGAAGATGCCAGCCTCCTGAGTTCAAGGGGCTTTTTGAGACTCAAACTCCACCCTTGGTGATGCAACCTCTCTCCTCTGCCTCTCTTATGCTTTCCCTGCACCCCGCACTCCCTCTTGGTGCTCACCAGGTGACTGCTGCGGATCCTAGGCCATGGGGCTCTCAACAGAGTGTCCAACTCATCAGTTCAGAGAAGGGCAGGTGTACAGCTCCCCCTGGCTCATCCACAAGGCCTGTACCAGTGGGGACTCTGGATTGGCCTGCTAAGTTGGATGACAATCACGGGAGATAGAAAAGACAGAAGGTGTTGTTCTAAGGGCTCACGTAGGTGAGAACAGGGCAATGATCCGTCAGCTCAATACTTATCCAAAGCCAACTTTGTGCCACTGGGCCTTATGGATAAGCCAGATGGACCCCTGCACTTAAAAAAACAGCAGCCTGCCAAGTAGACCCTGGAGGCTTACACAGATCACACCATGCCCAGGGCAGCCTGGGGGAGGCAAGATTGATGGTCCCTGTGGACAGTACACGACCTAGAGCCCAGGATGACTGCTGTCCTGTTGGCGAAAGGAGGGGTCATACCATGGTGTCAAGGAAGGGAGTTTTCACAGGTCCATCCTCCCTGATCCCTATTTCCTCACCACTGACCCCCTGCCAGTCGGGCACAGTTGTGAGTACTGCCTCCCTCCCACGGATTGTCTTCATCTTCACACACTGCTGCAGGGTGGGGTCCTGGGACAGTGTACCAGACAGTGGGAGCTTCCTGTGCAGTTTAAACAATTTTCTCTTACCCAAAACCCCCTTCTATCTGGAGCGAACCCCCATTGCTTTTACCTGACCAGCATCCATTTCCCGCGCTTTCAGGAATTATTGTTATCAGTTGCCATTCAGTTGGCTCTGACTCATGGTGGCCCCACGTAAAACAAAAGGAAACATTACCTGGTCCTTGCCATCTTCACAATCATTGGTATGTTTAAGTCCATTTTTGGGGGAACAGAACTCCAATTTTTCTCAGTCTGTGTAGTGAGGAAGATTGACCAACACTCCTGGATGCATGGATGGGTCTAGAATGCAGGCCAGGCCAACCAGTGTGTTTCATACTCCTGACCACATTGATTGGCTCAGAGATAGCATGTGACCCAAACCAGTCCAACTAGAACTGATCCTGATACATATATAGGAATAACTGAGCATGGTGATCTTTCATCTTTGGGGCTACTGGTAGACCCAACCTATGACAGGGTTCCATTCTGATGACTCCATCGTAAATTGGTTCTGACATAAGTCAAATACCTCATTTATTAGTTTTCATTACTAATTGCTATACAGCAGTGTTTTGAACAGTAAGTCATAAAATTGAACATCTGTGAGTGCACATCTGAGGATGATAAACCAAAAAGACCAAACCCACTGCTGTTGAGTCAATTCTGACTCATAGCAACCCTATGGATAGAATAGAGCTGCCCTACCGGGTTTCCAAGGCTGTTAATCTTTACGGAAGCAGACTGCCACATCTTTCTCCTGAGGAATGGTTGGTTAGTGGGTTTGAACCCCCGACCTTTTGGTTTGTAGCCGAGCACTTTAACCACTGTGTCACCAGGGTTCCCTGATCTGGGAATGAAAACATCAGCAAGTTACATGCTGCAACATTGTATGTAGTACATATTACTAACAGTAAAAACCAAAAATCTGTTGCCATCAAGTTGATTTCAACTCATAATGACTGCATAGGACAGAGTAGAACTCTCCCATAGGGTTTTCAAGGCCGAAAATCTTTATGGAAGCAGACTGCCACATCTTTCTTCCGTGGAGTGACTGGTGGGTTCAAACCCCTGATATATCGGTTAGCAGCTGAGCACTTTAACTGTTGCACCACCAGGGCTCCCATTATTAACTGTGAGATGTACCAAACAAAAAAAGAGGACGGTTCTAAGTGCTGTTTGTTGTAGCTCGAATATGTCGTAAGTTGGGGACTACCTGTGTTCAGCTGGTAGGAGATAAACCTGGAGTTGCTGGCAGCCACTGCAAGAGGAAATCATGCTTGACGTTGAGACGACACAGATGAAAATAGAATCAAGAGATGAGGAGAGCAAGACCAAGTTATGATGACCTCATTCCAGCCCCTGGATTCAGCCTTGCTGAGAGCCCTGTTCCTGAACGTTTTAGTTAAGAGGGGCAATATGTGCTCTTTTCAGTTTAAAGCATTTTGAGTTATTTTCTATAGTTTTCAATGGCAAAAATCACGAAAAATCCTGAATCGCTGGGGAAAAAACTGTACAGTACTTAATCCTCATCTGGTCTGGAGTATGTACCTTCCTTGAGGACTCTGTTAGTCTCTCTCTTACTCTTTTCTCTCTCTCTTTGCAGGACTCACTGGTGGGCAGTGAGCTCCACATCATCGAGGGAGTATATGTGAGGATTTGATGCTAACCTGGTGCGGATGTGGTGGGGCTTTCAACTCAGCTTTGGAAGGAGATTTTAACTAAATGATCCCTAGCTTTTCTTCCAACTCAGTCTAAGACTTTGTATCAATATCTGTATCTGAACCTACCTATCTATCTATCTATCTGTCTGCCTGTCTGTCTACCTACCGACTGACCGACCGACTGACTGACCGATCCGTCTGTCTGTCTGTCTGTCTGTCTGTCTATCTATCTATCATCTATCTACCTACCGTCTATATCTATCCAATCTATCTATCTCTACCTGCCTATCAGCTATCTGAGGAGATAATAATTAACAACCTTAAGTAATGAAAGCCAGCCTCTACTCTGGATCACTACTATTCTAAGTGCTTTCATCCAACAGCCCTAAGGGTCATCCCCTTCTTGCTGAGATTTAACAGCTTGCCTGAGGCCACACAGCTTGTCTGCACTGATGCCTAGATCCACACCCTGTGGGTCTCAGCTCTTAACTGCTGAGTTATCTGGTCTCACAGTGCAGGGCACTTGCTTCAGTCCCCCTTTCTTCTTCCCATACAGATGGATTGCTTGCTATCTGCACCTCTTGGCTTCTCTGTCCCTTCTCTCTGCCCTCTGAGCACAGTCTGCTTCTCATTGGCTGGGACCAGACCTTGGTGATGCAGAACTAAAGAATGGGTCCATAAGACAGCCCTGGAGAAGAGATGCCCACAGGAGAGGGGCTTAGGAAGAGAGACTAAGTGAGAATATAATGGGAGCTAGGAGGCAGAGGGCTGAGGGTGGGGCAGAAGAGCCAGATATTTTCTGTGGGGGTTGTGAAAGGGAGGTTCTGGAGTACTGGGAAAACCTAATGATGTAGTGGTTAAGAGCTACGGCTGCTAACTAAAAGGTTGGCAGTTCGAATCAACCAGGTAATCCTTGGAAACCCTACGTGGCAGTTCTACTTTATCCTTTAGGGTCACTATGAGTTGGAATCAATACAACGGGTTAGGTTCTTTTCAGTTTGGAGTACTGGGGGTTGTGGGAGATGTAGAGAAAGTGATGGCCAAGTGTAGGGGAGTGGAGGAGGTGGAGGTGGGTTGGTGCCTAGGGGTCATGGACTGGATTCCTTTTAATGAATTTTGGGGAAGTAAGCTTAAGACTTTAAACTATGATTATTATTTTGAATCTAGACTGTGTGTATCTGTACAGAGACTGGACCACATGGGTCGGGAAGACATAAGGGGTCTGATGACCTGATAGGCTATTTCTCCATCCATCCGTCCACCCATCCACCCGTCCACCCATCCATCCTCACATCCTCCCTCCAGTTATACAGCCTCAGCAATGTTAATGTCAGCACTCTGTCAGCAAGAGATGGAGACCGTTGCAAGGGGAATGAAAATGGAGAGATAGTTAGGAGACCAACAAGTGCGGCCCAGTGTTGTTGTTGTTAGGTGCCGTCGAGTCGGTTCTGACTCAGCGACCCTATGCACAACAGAACGAAACACTGCCCCATCCTGCACCATCCTTACAATCATTGTTATGCTTGAGCTCATTGTTGCAGCCACTGTGTCAATCCACCTCATTGAGGGTCTTCCTGTTTTCCGCTGTAGACCCTGTACTCTGCCAAGCATGATGTCTTTCTCCAGGGACTGATCCCTCCTGACAACATGTCCAAAGTATGTAAGATGCAGTGTCACCATCCTTGCTTCTAAGGAGCATTCTGGTTGTACTTCTTCTAAGACAGGTTTGTTCGTTCTTTTGGCAGTTCATGGTATATTCAATATTCTTCACCAACACCACAATTAGAAGGCGTCATTTCTTTTTCAGTCTTCGTTATTCATTGTCCAGCTTTCACATGCATATGATATGATTGAAAATAGCCTGGCTTGGGTCAGGCACACCTTAGTCTTCAGGGTGACATCTTTGCTCTTCAACACTTTGAAGAGGTCCTTTGCAGCAGATTTGCCCAATGCAATGCGTCTTTTGATTTCTTGACTGCTGCTTCCGTGGCTGCTGATTGTGGATGCAAGTAAAATGAAACCCTTGACAACTTCAATCTTTTCTCCGTTTATCGTGATGTTGCTCATTGGTCAGTCTAAAATGCCTGGGCCTTACCCTCTGGGCTTCTCTGGGCACATGATATGAACAGCCCCTGAGGGTTCTCGTTGGCTTAAGTGGGGGAGTCAGTTTTGGGGAAGGGCAAGGAGTGGTTTCTCTCTGCTTTTGGTTATTTCCAGGCCATCTGGGATCAGGCTTTCCCTGTACATATGCAGTGTGACATTTGGAGGGCTGCCTCTGCTCCAGGTGGAATGAGACATCGGTTATTTCTGGAAGTTCTGCTGTCAGGCAGTGGAATATTTTCTGCTTTCAAGGATGGTGCCCTGTGCTCTCCTGGAGTGATTACGCTAATGGAATGAGGGGCCTCTTCTGATGGATAAAGCTGACTACATGAGCAGAGCCAGGGGTCAGTTGGTATTCTGTCTCCTGGATGGGAAAGGAGATGGCTTCATACTGACGAACAGAAAAGCAATTGACGTGGAAATGGGCCTGAGCATGGAAGCTGGCAGTGTTTGAAGGGGAGTTCTGGCTCCTGGGAGCCAGCAGGGAAGAGCTTGGCTGCAAGGCCCCAGAATGCTAGGCTTCAAGGCCGTGGCCAATTATAGTCTAAGTGGGTTCGGGGCACTTAGTAGGCTCTCAGTAAATACTTGCTGACTTGAACTGAAAGAGGATTGTGATTTGGCTCCTTAAAATAATGCTGAAATGATAGCAGCCCCCAAAGCAAAGCGACAGAAGCTAAGATTATGGTCAAGGGCTCTGGCAAGGGTAAAGTACTATTTGCTGACATTGAGGGGGCTGTGCGCCTTCCCCTCAGCCTCTCCATGCAAGTGTTCTCATAACCAATGGCTCAGGTGTTGCTGCTAACTGGAACTAACACCTGAGAGGGATCTAGAGATTACCTGAGTGGCTCTGGGTAAATCCTGTCCCTTCTCTGGGCCTCTGCTTTCTTGTCTGTTAAATGGGTCAGCAAGAGAGCCTCTTTTACGGAGATATTACGAGAAGTAAGGCAATGCATTGGAAGGCACACCCCAGCTTTCCTTCTTCCAGTCCTCATAACTCACAGCTATAAATCAGTTGCCATCGAGTTGATTCTGACTCATGGTGACCCCATGTGTGTCAGAGTAGAGCTAGGCTCCACAGGATTTTCAATGGTTGATTTTTAGGAAACAGATGGCCAGCCCTTTCTTCTGAGACACTCTGGGCGGATTTGAACCTCTGACCTTTTGGTTACCAGCTGAGTGTATTCACCATTCGCATCACCCAGGACTCCAACTTCCAACTCTAATGCTCTGCTTTCTGAGCTCAGGCCTGTGTTCCAATGCGAGTACACTTGGGCAGAACCTCGCTAATCGTTTTGCCTTGTGAGGTAAACACAACCCAGGAGCTTTCAGTGGAACAATCGTCATGCCCACCTGGACCAAGATTCCTATTCTGTGCTGCTTATTTCCCAATACTTACTAACTCATCAGCCATTCAGTAGTCAGCCTTCTGTCCTCATCTCTTTCTCCCCGAGCTCCATTTGCCCTTTTCTGGCTTCACTTGATGTTTCAGAAACATCATAACTGAGGTCATAAACCAGGAATGCTGAATTAAACATTGAAAATGTAGAAACAAACAAACAACAAAAAAAAGTAAAAACCACACACATACAAGAAGCACTCCTCAGAGCTAAGGAGTGTCCACTGTAAAGGTGACGCCCCATGTGGTTTCCGGCAGGGCGCTGAAGGGGTGAATACTCTGAGACACACACCCTGTCACCCAGGTTACCTTGAGGTCATGTCGTGTCAGCCGGCTGCGCATGGGTGCTGAGGGCTGTGAGCCCAGGTGGTGATGGCCCGGGCCTGGGAAGGGTTCTGAGCTGGGTCCTCACGGAAGCCCGCTGCTCCATTGGCTGAGGTCAGCTCCAAGCAAAAGAAAAGGGCTATATTTCAAAGGCAGGAAGTGGGGAATATTATGTGCGTGTGCACAGGTGCCCTGAGAAAACCAGTCCATGCTTGGCTGGGAGAATCAAGGAAGGCAGCGTGGAGGAGAGGGCTTGCGCTTATCCTTGACTGCTGGGTAAGATTTCTACAAGCAAGCAAGAGCAGGGAGGACACTCAGGAAGAAGGGGGCAGCATGACCAAAGGCCTGGAGGTGGGGCTG
Source organism: Elephas maximus indicus (assembly GCF_024166365.1). Taxonomy (NCBI): domain Eukaryota; kingdom Metazoa; phylum Chordata; class Mammalia; order Proboscidea; family Elephantidae; genus Elephas; species Elephas maximus. The sequence continues at coordinate 10,887,987 of NC_064839.1, read as the reverse complement.
CACAAGGTGCCACTGTGGGGAACGGAGAGGCCGGGAAGAAGACTAACTTTCGAGTGTACCCTGCAAACCAGGAATTGTGACAGGTTCCAGGCACTCCCAGTAGATCTCCCAATAGTTCCAGGTAGCGGGTGTTTTGCATGCTAAAGCTCACAGAGGTAAAACCAGTTGCCCAGGATCACCCAGCCAGTCAGATACTCACCAGGGATAGGCCCCTGATTGATCCTAGGGCCACGCTCTTTCCACTGCAGCAGAGTGCTTTGGCCTGGACGGTGCCTCCTTCAGCCGCCCTTCAGAGAGAGCCTCGTGCTCCTGTTTAAATGGGGCCAGATGTGATTTTTGTGAGTGTAACCTTCCTTGCAGACTTCCCAGACCCATGAGAGTCTGCAGCCTGCAAGAGCATCCTCCAGTTAGGCCAGTGTGCCTCTGGCTCATAAATCCTCCTCCGTGAAACTGGGCCATGTTTTCTTTGTTTGGATCTGAATCCTGCTGCTCCATCGATTACTATAATTCAGCCCTAATTGGGCTTCTACGAGGCACCTGCACAGATGACAGCGAGCCTGGCGGCAACACAGCATCCATTATTTATACCACGGTGCTGGCCTTTGCCCCGCTCCGCCTTCGCCTTGGGGAGCTCTGGAGAACAGGCCTGCTGAATGATGTACCTTCCCTGTGAATTCAGCTCTTCAAAATATTTGTTTCCTCTTGGAGGAATCGAAGGATGCAAACTGCACAATTAGCAAACAGTTCTTTAATTGCCTCTCTGGTGGCCCAGGGGACTGTCCATGTGTCCCTTCCCTCTGGGTGGGGAGGAGGCTCAGGCCCTCCACCACTAAGGGCCCCCCCTTTGGTGAGTGACAGGGCTTCAGGGAAGCCCTGCTCAGGCCTAAGAGCAGAAGAGGCTCTGACAACTGAGCAACAGAGACCCAGAATCCATACCTGGTCCCTGATGGGAATGGCAGAGTAAGAAGGATCACCTTGGGCCAAACGGTGAGCCAGCCCAGGCGAGGCAGAGCATGGGGGCCACGTCCTGCAGATTTGCACAGAACAGGTTTTCATCCCCTAGGCAGTCCTGCTTCGTCTCACTACCTAATTAGAGCCAGGAGATGGAGTGAAGAGTTTCAGAGTCCATGGGGGTGAAAACATCAGAGAGGTATCAGGCAGTGCGTGGTAGGCAGCATGCCCAGCGGCAGGCTCTGGTTAATGGACTCCAGGTGGACTGAGTGCCCTTTCCACGTGGAATCAGGTGCTCGTAGAATGTTTGAGGCAGAAGGCAACTTGCAACGGTCTAGTCCAGGCTCTTCATTTTATAGATGGGCAAGATGAAGCCCAAATGAGAGAAGGAAGTTGCCTAAGATCACACTTTTCAATTGTCCAGAAGTCTGAGTCTGCTTCCCTACCCAGGTGAAGACTCAGTGGCCACAGTGGATCTGGTTGCGCAGGGCCATGGGGCAGTAGCTGCTCAGACCTTGAGGGGGAAAGAGGTGGGCAGGGTATGGGCTGAGCCCGGTATACACCTGAGGGCTGATTTTTCTAAAGCCAAGCCACCCCCTCTCCAATAACACTGGCAGGCAGGAGAAAGACTCCTGAGACCACAATTCAGACCATCATTCACTCATTCAACGAATCTTAATTACTTGTCTATCCTGAGGCAGGCTGTGAGATCTCGCTGCAGGTAAGGCTGACCAAGTCCCTGCCCTCCTCCTGCACCTCACATCAGAGTGGGACAGACAGACACTCAACAAGTCAACAGACTCAGGGACAGGAGCTTCAGATAGCCTGTGAAAACAACTCAATAAGGGTGTGTGATGAGGGGTGACTGGAGGTAAACTGAGCACATGTCTTCGAGCATCATTATCAGTAACAGTATGCCCAGCGGCAGGCTCTGGTTAATGGACTCCAGGTGGACTGAGTGCCCTTTCCACGTGGAATCAGGTGCTCGTAGAATGTTTGAGGCAGAAGGCAACTTGCAACGGTCTAGTCCAGGGGGCTGCTGACTGCCTAAGGGGCCGGCTGCCAGGCCAGGCTGTGGCTCTAATCCACCAGATCGCTCTTTGCAGGGAGGATGGAGCAAGAATTTTTTCATGCCCTACAGAGTTTCCCTTCTCTGACCAGCAGGTCAGAGCTCGGATGGTAACCAAAAGGTCAACAGTTCCAATCCACCAGTCTCTCCTTGTAAACCCTGTGGGGTAGCTCTACTCTGTCCTATAGGGTCACTATGAGTCGGAATCAATTGGATGGCAACAGGTTGGTTTTGGGTTTGGGAACCGGCCAGTCAGAAAGAGTCTATCTCGCTCTCTCACTCCCTCTGTCCTGTTACACCTGTGCCAGACCTTCTCCTGCAGTGGACATACGTGACCCTCAGGAGCAGAGCTGTGCCAGATGCCTTCGCCTATCCTCAGGGCTTGGGGAGTGCTTGATGACATAATGACACTAGCCCTGGTGCACAGAGAGGTCAGGGGACCAGGCTGAGACCCTGTCTACCCAGCTCTGCAAAGTGCTGAGAATGTCCATCCTCAGGGACCTCACCAGGGGGAGAGGAGCTGATGCACGCCTGACGGAACAGGCAGCCTCAGGAACGCCCACCTGCTGGTGTCCTCCTGCCAGAAGGCAGGATGCTGTCTGCTAACTCTGCCCAGAAGGCCCCGGCTGCTGCTGTAGGACCTGAAGGGGCTGATTTCATCTTCTTGGTGGCTTCCTCCTCTTCTGCCTCTCTGTCCTCTCTCCTGGAGTGGGTGCAAGCCAAGACTTAGGAGGTGGGCTCCAGCCTCAGGGCAATAGGCAAGGGGGCAGATGAGGCCTGTGCCCCACTTCCTAGGGAGTATAGTGAATGGTGTGCAAAGAAAACAGGGTGCCCTTTGCCAGCCTCTTCCACTTGCCTGAGCCTTGCTTTCAGTTGACTACCTGGTACATCTTTGCATTGTGCTCCTGACTGTCAGGCCTGTAGAAATCCGAAATCATCTGTTGCCAAGAGGAGCATCTGCTGCCTTCTAGTTACACGCCCATTGGGAGGGATGGAGAGCCGCTTAAGGTGGAGCAGGGAGAAGAAGGCAGGACTGTCCCAAAGGCTCAGCACATCTGAAACCATTTGCCTCATCCTCCCCTGAGCCTTCATCATCCTTCCATGCTTCTGTGTTAGACACCACTGTCCTCTCTGCTCCTTCCTTCCATTTGGAACCAGCCTCCAAGGCCCGTCAATCCTGTATCCTAGCCAGCTTGCAACCGGTGGAGGCAGCAGGCCTGTTGGCACAGGCAATGAAGCTGGAGTACCTGGTGTCTTAGTTATCCAGGGCTGCTATAACAGCAATACCACAAGGGGATGGCTCCAACAAACTGAAACCTATTCTCTCACAGTCTAGGATGCTAGAAGTCCAAATTCAGGCCACCAGTTCCAGGGGAAGGCTTTCTCTCTCTGTCAGCTGCAGGGGAAGATCCTTGTCATCAATCTTCTGTGGATTAGAGCCACAGCCTGGCCTGGCAGCCGGCCCCTTAGGCAGTCAGCAGCCCCCAGGAGTGGAAACATCATACTGTTACTGATAATGATGCTCGAAGACATGTGCTCAGTTTACCTCCAGTCACCCCTCATCACTTATCAATCTTCCTCTGGTCTAGAAGCTTCTCAGCTCAGGGATCCCGGGTCCAAAGGATGAGCTCCACTCCTCGTGTTTCTTTCTTGGTGGCATGATGTCCCTCTCCTCTCTGCTCACTTCTCTCTTTTGTATCTCAAAAGAAATTGACTCAAGATACAACTTAGAGGCCTAACACATGGCATAATCAGAATACAAATCATAACTAACAGCGCACAAACACCAGAAGAGAAACTAGATGACTGGGAGCTCCTAAAAATCAAATACTTATGCTCATCAAAAGGCTTCTCCAAAAGAGTAAAAAGACAACCTACAGACTGGGAAAATATTTTTGGCTATGAAATGTCTGATAAGTGGCTAATCTCTAAAGTCTATAAGATACTGCAACACCTCAACAACAAAAAGACAAATAAGCCAATTAAAACAGTGGGCAAAAGATTTGAACAGACACTTCACCAAAGAAGATATTTAGGTGGCTAACAGGTACATGAGGATATGCTCACGATCATTAGCCATTAGTTAAATGCAAATCAAAACTGCAGTGAGATACCATCTCACCCCAACAAGGCTAGCACTAATCCAAAGAACACAAAATAATAAATGTTGGAGAGGTTGTGGAGAGACTGGAACACTTACACCCTGCTGGTGGGAAGGTAAAATGGTACAATCACTTCGGAAATCCATCTGGCATTTCCTTAAACCATTTGATCCAGCAATCCCACTCCTTGGGATATACCATAGAGAAATAAGAGCCATCACACAAATAGACATATGCACACCCATGTGCATTGCAGCACTGTTCATAATAGCGAAAAGATGGAAGCAACCAAGGTGCCCATCAATGGATGAATGGATAAATAGTGGTATATTCACACAACGGATACTATGCAAAACATCTCATAACATGGAGGAAACTAATGTAGGCTGAGTGAAATGAGTCAGTTGCAAAAGGACAAATATTGTATGAGATCATTATTGTAAGAACTCAAGACAAGGTTTAAACACAGAAGAAAATATTTTTTGATGCTTACAAGGGTGGGGAGGGACGGAGAGGGGAATTCACTAACTAGATAGTAGGCAAGAGTCATCTTAGGTGAAAGGAAGGACAACACACAATACAGGGGAAGTCAGCACAACTGCACTAAACCAACAACAAAGAAGTTTCCTGAATACAACCAAATACTTCAAGGGACAGGGTAGCAGGGGCATGAGTCTGGGGACCATGGTTTTGGGGGATCTCAAGGTCAACTGGCATAACAAAGTTTATCAAGAAAATGTTCTGCATCCTGCTTTGGTGAGTGGTGTCTGGGGTCTTAAAAGCTTGTGAGTGGTCATCTAAGATGCATCAGTTAGTCCCAACCCACTTGGAGTAAAGAAGAATGAAGAACACCAAAGACACAAGGAAAATGTTAGCCACAAAACCAAAAGGGTCGCATAAACCAGAGACTCCATTAACCTGAGACCAGAAGAACTAGATGGTGCCTCGCTACCACCAATGACCTCCCTGACAGGGAACACAACAGAGAGTCCCTGACAGAGCAGGAGAAAAGCGTGGAGCAGAACTCAAATTCTAGCAAAAAGACCAGACTTAATGGTCTGACTGAGACTGGAGGAGCCCCTGAAGACACGGCCTCAGATGCTCTGTTAACCTATAGCTAAAAAGATTCCTGAAGCCCACTCTTCAGACAAAGATTAGACTGGATTATAAAACATAAAATAATACTCATGAAGAGTGTGCTTCTTAGTTCAAGCAGATACACAAGACCACACGGGCAGCTCCTGTCCAGAGGCAGGATGAGAAGGCAGGAAGGGACTGGAGCTGGTTAGATGGACACGGGAAACCTGGGGTGGAAAGGGAAAGTGTGCTGTCACATTATAGGGATTGCAACTAATGTCACATAACAATATGTGTATAAATGTTTGTATGAGAAATTAACTTGAGCTGTAAATTTTCACCTAAAGCACACACGTACACACATATACACACACAGACACAAAAAAGATACAACCTAATCCTGTAGTCCTGCCTCATTACACAACTGCCTCTAATTAACATCATAGAGGTTAGGATTTACAACACACAGGGAAATCACATCAGATGACAAAATGGTGGACAATCACACGATACTGGGAATCATGGCCTGGCCAAGTTGACACACACTTTTGGGGGACACAATACAATCCATAACGCCTGGCTTTACCTTCCAGCTAAAATTCACACTCCAGCTGACTAGCTGTATTGTCATTGAACAAGTTCCATTAACCTCTCTGTGCCTCTGTTTACTCATGTAGAAAACAGGGCAGTATGAGCAGTACCATGTAGAATGGTTGAGTATAGCTAAGTCCGGTGGGACAGTGCCTGGCAGGTTGTGAGTGTTATGTATGTTCTAGCTGTCACAATTTCACGTCCTCTTTTTCCATCCCCACTGCCCCTGCTCTTGTCCAGACTTCTCTTCCTTTGTTTGAGCTGTTGTGGCAGCCCCCAACAGGTCACCTCGCACCTCAGGTCCGTCCTCTCCTTCCGAATCATCTTCCTCACTGCTTTCAGGAATCTTGTCTCCCCCTCACTCAAGACCTTCTGCTGGCTCCCGCTGCCTGCAGGACAGAATCAGCTCCACATTGTGGTCCTGTTCACCTCTCGGTGGGCTCACTGCCCCAGCCTCATTCACGGGCCCGCTGGGGGAAGCCCTGGGCTCCTGGGGGCTGTGGAGATCCACGTTCTGCCTCTGTATCATCTGTACCTTGAGTCCTCATTTGCCTCTTGTGTTGGAGGTAGATGCTGTCATGATGAGTAACATATACACTCATTCGCGTGCTCTTGAAGCCATCGTGCTTTAGCCTGCGGATTTGGGGAGAAAATTGACTACAGTATTTCGGATGTCAAAAAGTGGATTCTATACCTGAGTAAACTGGAACCTCCCAGGACTGACTGCTCATTCTTCTCAAAATGCCTTGCACTTCCAGGTCCTTCATTTCTTCATGCCTTTCCCTCCGCTCAGAACATTCTGGCCCTTGCCCATAGGTGGATCTCTAGGCACCTTCAAAGCCATGGTGGTAGAATTCTCACCTCCCACGCAGGAGACCCAGGCTCTGCCATGCACAGCCACCACCTGTCTGTCAGTGGAGGCTTGCTTGTTGCTATGATGCTGAACAGGTTTCAGCAGAGCTTCCAGACTGAGACGGACTAGGAAGGAAAGCCTGGCGATCTACTTCCAGATATCAGTCAGTGAAAATCCTATTGTGACCCCAATACCACCCAGCATGCTTTCTCCTTTTTCAAAATGGGCAGCTGAGAGCTTAACATAACTAAGGCCATGATAAACCTATAAGCTGTTCTTCCTCTGCCTGCCTCCTTCAATTACCTCTGTTAATGACTTTGTTTTGACCAGATGTTGATGACTTTGTTCCTTGTTTTAAACTGATGCAGATAACCTTTTGTTCTGTCCAACCACCTGTGGCCTACAACCCCCACAGGAAAATCACAGCCCAGGTATCTGATACGAATATCTTTAGCCTAATAAAGAAATGTTTGGCAGGGGACTACAAAGACACTTGTAACCGTTGTAAGATTCTATTATAAGCTCTAATGTAACGTTGCTCTTTGGGGCTCCATAGAGACAGGCTGTGTTGCTGCTGGGTCCCCGGTGATGTATGCATCTCCTTAATAAACTTTCTCACTCTTTCTGACTTGGAGTATGTTTCATTGGCTCGACTGCTCCAGGGCACGGACCCTAATCACGTAACGCTAAGGACTACAACGATCTGATCTGTAACCAATTATGGGGATGGCACAGCACCAGGCCACGTTTTGTTCTGTTGTGTGTGGGGTCTCCATGAGTTGGGGGCAGACTCGGTGGCAGCTAACAATAATGATCAAAGCTTGGAGGAATGCCGTCTCCTGTCTGAAGCCTGTTCTGGTTCCCACAGAACATCCTGCAAATCTGTGAAATCACCACCTTTGAGGGCCAGAGCCCTGCAATGATTCATCCCAGTTTGAAGCCAGTTTGTCTCCATTCAAAACTAGACTCTAGTACTTACGAGCTGTGTGACCTTGGGCCAGTTACTTAACCTCTCTGTGACTGTTTCCCCATCTACACAATGGAGCTAACAGCTGAAACTACTTCACGGGATTACTAAAAGGACTAAAAGTGTTGACACGAGTAAAGTGCTTAGAACTGTCCCGGCGGCATTCCTTGGCAGGACACCGAGAAGGGCTGTAGCTATGAGCCCACCCCCGAACCACCCACCGGGCTCTGGTCACCTGTGTTTGGGAGAGCCAGCCAGGAATTGTCTACACTGCTGGTCTTTACCTCAGTGTGCAGAGAAACCCAGGGGCCCAAGGGGAGCTGCCTGGGGGCTGTACTTGCCCCGGAAAGGGCGGAGGAAGAGTCCGTGTATGGGCAGGAAACATGGGGGTTTCTTTGCTTTGAAGAAGTCTTATCCGAGCATTCTCCTGTGAGGTTCTCTACCACCTTTAGGACAAACTCACTCTCCCGTGGGGACTGTCCATCCCAGCCAGCTGATTTTGCTGAAGACTGCCTGTGATCCCATCCACAGGGAGGGAGGCCCAATCCCAGGGCCTCCAGAGTTCCTGCCTCTGCTGAGAAATCTGTTCAAGGTGCTCAGAAGCCAGCAAGGCAGATCGGGGGAGGGCGGAGGTGCTGCTGTCTACCCCTTCTGGGAATTTTGGAGCTTGACCCAGGGGATGAGGGGCACCCTGCCGGGGAAGAAGGTTAGGGGCTTGGGTCAGGATGGCAGGGTTCTGGGGAGTTCCTGGTTCAGGGTGGGTACCAGGGGCTCAGTAATAGTGAGGGGGTTGCCTCAAGTCCCCTTCTTCTCCTCAGGGGAGACAGAACCAGCCTGGGCCTCAGCTCCTCTTCCGGTCAGGAGGGGCCGTGGTTAGGCCCCAGTGCAGACGGACGTGTAGGTGAAAGACACCCAACAAATAGGAGGCCTGGAAGGTCTTTACTGGGGACTTGGCAGAAGTGGAGGAACCCCTGGGAGCACCACATGGATGATCTGGGGTGGGGAGACTGAGGCACAGGGGCCATTGGAATTCCAAACGCTAAGGGCAGAGGGTCTGGGCACCACCAGCATGACTGTGGGGCTAGGAGCAGTGCATTTCCACCTTCTGCTTCCCCCCTCCTACCCCCAGAGCCTGGTGGCACAGTGGTTAAGAGCTCAGCTGCTAACCAAAAGGTCAGCAGTTCAAATCCACCAGCCACTCCTTGGAAACCACATGGGGCAATTCTACTCTGTCCTAAAGGGTCGCTATAAGTCAGAATTGACTCAATGATAACTTTTTTTTTTTTAATGGGTGCAGGAAAAGGCAGGCAGGTGGCAGGCATTCCAGGGGCTTCCATAATGTGGCTCTGGGGCCCTGGGGTGGTGGTGGGGGGATGTGCTTTGATGAAAAGACACTTATGGGCTGGAAATGAGGCATCCTTTGCAGTCAAAAAATGGTGGCAATATAGTGCCTTCTCTGAGGTGGTTCATGGTCCTCCCATCCACCCTCCTAGAAACAACTGACAGATTTCCTAAACCATTTCTTTATAGATATGACAAAGATCCAGCATCAGCCTAGAATACAGAGATGACTTCAGACGTGGCCTCGGATTGAGGGGGCTAAGGGTGAGACGCCCTTTCGCACTGTTATTTTAAGGTAGTGCTCAGCCAGGGTCTTGGTTCCAGTGGGGACTTAGTTTGTGCTCTTGCGGGCCCCCTTCCCCATCTCCTGCCAGTCTGAGCAGGTGGAAGACCACAGATAGACCTGCCTGTGGTTGTGGCCATGGAATGGGCTGTCTGGAAGAACACACCCACCCCAAGTCCTGGGTCCCCTTATGGTCGTATCTTTCTCCCTCTCACCTCCACCTTACTGTGGTTGGTGGAGAGTCTTGCCCCTCTCTCCCCACTCCCTCCTCTTACCACAAGATCAAGGGGGCCAGCAGAGGAGGGGTGGGGTTGATGCCACAGGGTGGGTGGAGGCCCACGCTGAGATCACCACGCTGGTGTTGGGGAGGCAGCTGGGAGTTATCCCAGATAGTGGTGAGACACAGAACTGCCCCTGGCCAGAGTGAGAAAAAGAAAAGTCAGATTCCATCCACTACAGCAGCCTCAGATTCTGGAGAAACCATGTGTAAAGGATTCCTATTTTAAAGCCATTAGAATTCTATATCCAAAGGAATCCTGGAGACAATCCTACCTCAAACCTAGGACTTTGGATAAATCAAACCGTTCTTCCTAATTAACCTCTTCCTTTATAAACCTTTTTAGAGTGGCACAAACATATTTGTTTGGGGGCCATACAAATCTTTGGATAATAAAAACCCATTGACGCTGAGTTGATTCCAATTCATAGTGACCCTATAGGACAGAGTAGAACTGCCCCATAGAATTTTCAAGGAGCAGCTGGTGGATTCTAACTGCTGACCTTTCAGTTAGCAGCTGAGCTCTTAACCACTGTGCCACCAGGATTCCTGGGTAATAATAATAATAATAAAACCACTGCTGTTGAGTTGATCCCAACTCATAGCTACCCCATAGGACAGAGTAGAACTGCCCCATACAGTTTCCAAGGAGCGCCTGGAGGCATTTGAACTGCCGATCTCTTGGTTAGCAGATGTAGGTAGCACTTAACCACTACACCACCCCGCTGTGGGTAATAAAAGGCCTGTGTAAATGCTGATCCTTGACTCACTTATTTTCCACAATATGCATGTGAAAGGTATAGTCAGTCAGAGACATACTAGGTTGGGAATTTTTAGCTGAAAGGAAACCTAACCCAGAGAGAACTTTCTGCTCTTCTCCTTCTCTCCCCTTTAGGGGTCTGGAATGAAAGCTCCTTGGTCCTTCTTGAACTTACTGAGATGGTACCTACAGCTTTTCTGTTGCCTCTTGAAGAAGTTATGAGACGGGAGCCCTTTCTCCCAAGGGGAAAACATAGAAGAGCCTTCCTAATGTTGGTTAGACCTATAGCTCTGAAGACAGACTGCCTGCTGGGTTTTAACCTCAGCTCCACCAACTCCTTGAGGTGTGACTCTGGGCAAGTAATGTGACCTCTCCATATCTCCTATCATCCTTGTAAAACAGAGATGATGTTTCCGGAATTGAATGAGTAGGCACATGTGAGGTCCTTAACCCCATTCCTGGACTGCCATTTCCTTGGCTGGTGTGTTGCCTGCCTGTCTGGGAACTCAGTGAGGAAATCTGTTTAATAATAACCTCTGTCCACACACTTGGTGCTGGGTCCTGGGCTAGGCATTGTGAATAGAATGGTGATTAGCACAGACTCTTCGCTAGGCTGCTGGGGGCAACAGTCATGAACTGATTAGGGTCCTAAGCCATGAGCCCCATGCTGGTGAGAGAGATCAGTTTCACCCATCGGAGTAGAGGGTGAGTAATGTCCTTCAAAGATGCGACATCTGAGCTGGAGGTTGCCAGAAGGACTAGGTCATAGGGGCCTGAGAGTATAAGGGTTCCACAGAGAGCTTGACTGGGATGGGGATGGCTATGGAGTTGGGGGAAAGTGATGTGAGAGGAAATCTGAAGGAGAGGCAGAAACCAGGTCAACGGGGTTCCTACATGTCCAGAAAACGAGCCTGGATGTTGTTCTGCAGGAAATGAGAAGTCATCCAAGGCTTTTGTTTGTTTTAATCCTTATAACATTTGCGGCTTTGCCAATTATAAAAGTTATATTAAAACACATTGTAAAATTAAAAATAAAGGCTCAAAAAATAAAACTAAATAATGGGTGGTCTCCCAACTGATCAGAATTTTAGAGGACTTATTTCCAGAATTATGTACTTATTCCATTACTGACTAGGGAGGGGTGCACGCTTGGTCTCTTACCAGGAAGCCTCCCATCTTGCTCTTCGGGGACCAGAAGTGCAGTTGGAATCAAGAGATTCCTCACACTTCCCTTTCAGTCAGTGTTAACCCCTCGCCCCCACTCCACCACCATGGATACCCTAAACATCTCTTTCTCTTGGTTGTCCTTCCTCCTGGATCTTCTTCCTCCTCCTCCCAGTTCTCATCTCAAACCTCAGCCTACCTGCATTTTCACCTTCATCAGAGTGAAACAGCTGCAAGACTGACACGTCTTTCTCTTGTTAAGGTTAAGTTCATTTTTGTTCATTTTTCTGCTAAAAATCTCCTCCCATCAAGGGTGGGATGGGGCAGGAAAAAGAGGCAAAGGGGACCTTGAGCATCTTATTCCACTGTTAGAAATTAGGAAGGAGGTAAGAGGAAAAAGTATGTAAGGGGGCAGCAGAAAACTCTGGTCTCTGTCTCTGTAACGGGATGCCACTGGGGAGTCTGGCGGTTACCAGAATGGAATAGTTGCAGGTGGGCCTTGATTGGGTGCAGTTTGGGGCCACATCACACATCACATGATGAATATTACATCTCTTCACATGCACCCCTACTCACCCTTCAGGTTCAGAGGCAGTGGTGGAAGCACTGAGTTCTCCTCCCCTCGGCCTGTCATGGACTGAACTGTGTCCCCCAAATGTGCATCAACTTGGCTAGGCCACGATTCCCGGTATTGTGTGGTTGCCCACCATTTTGTAATCTGATGTGATTTTCTTGTGTGTTGTAACCTCTATGATGTTAATGAGGCAGGATTAGAAACAGTTCTGTTCATGAGGCGGGACTCAATTTACAAGAGTAGGTTGTATCTTGAATCAATCTCTTTTGAGATATGAAAGAGAGAAGCCAGCAGAGAGATGGGGGATCTCATACCACCAAGAAAGTAGTACCGGGGGTGGAGTGCACCCTTTGGACCCAGCATCCCTGCTCTCAGAAGCTCCTAGATCAGGGAAAGGTTGATGACAAGAAGCTGACAGAGAGAGAAAACCTTTCCCTGGAGCTGGCACCCTGAATTTGGGCTTCTAGCCTCCTAGACTGTGCGAGAATAAATTCTGTTTGTTAAAGCCATCCACCTGTGGTATTTCTGTTGTAGTAGCACTAGATAACTAAGACACGCACCCCTGGCAAATGTGGTCTCTTTGTATCGCAGGATTCTTCCTGCAGTCTGGCTCTCCCTGCTCTTGGGGCAGCAGTGTTTCTGCCTTGGGATGCTTCCTTCTCCTGAATTTCCAACAGGCTTTCCCTGAGGGTTAGATGTACAGGCTCAAATCTCCCCTCACAGAGAAATTTCATGATTTTCTCTAGGGAAAAAAAAAAATCAATCATTAACGATACCTTCAGAGAGGATGAAATGAATGAACAAAGCCAACTTTTACCTTACTATAAAGGTTATACTTTACAGATCAGATCAATTTCTAAAAACTCTGAGGGCCTAAGGAAGAGTTCGGGCAGCCATCACGCTGTCTCTTTACCCCTGTGCAGGGATGTCATTGTTACCCAATGAGGGTCCGTGCCCTGGAGCAGTTGAGCCAATGAAACATACTTGAAGTCAGAAAGAGTGAGAAAGTTTATTAAGGAGATGCATACATCACCGGGGACCAGGCAGCAACTCCATGGAGTCCCAAAGAGCAGTTTTACATTAGAGCTTATATAGAATCTTACAAGGGTTACAAGTGTCTTTGTAGTCCCCTGCCAGACATTTCTTTTTTAGGCTAAAGACATACATATCTGATACCTGGGCTCCAACTTTCCTGTGGGGGTTGTATGCCACGGGTAATCCCACCAGAACAAAAGATTATTTGCATCGGTTTAAAACAAAGAACAAAGTCATTAACATTTGGTCACAACAAAGCCATTAACAGAGGTATGTGTGGAGGCAGGCAGAGGAAGAACAACTTACAGGTTTATCAAGTTAAGCTCTCAGTTGCCCGTTTTGAAAAAGGAGAAGACATGCTGGGTGGTATTGGGGTCACATCATGATTGGGCCTCTTGGCTGGCAGGTGCTGCCCCCTCAGGCCTCTTTCTGGGCGGACCCCTTAGGAAAGTAGTCAGTCCCGCCTTCTGTGCACGTGTGTACCGCATGCGTCTTCCAGAGAGAAGCCGTTTCTGAAGACTGGGAATTCCTGCTTAGCTGAGGTTGCCTGCTTTCTCCTGGGCTTGTGACAGAGTCCAGGTTTGAAAAATCACCAAGTTCTTGACCTGTAATAAAACCTCGATATCTTCAGCACTCTTGAAGGGTGTTTTTATTTATTTATTTTTGTTTGTTTATTCTAGGGAATCTCAAATCTCAAGCTGCAACGGAAAAAGAATAGCAGACCACCATGTTTGTCAGTGTCTTAATGGTTTACCAAGCACACGTCCATCCTGGTCTCATTTGTCTGTCACTGCAAGGCAGCAAAGGCGGGGGTCATGATGTCACGGCAGATGAGGCAACCAAGGTGCAGAGCAATGAAGCCACTTGCCGAAGGTCACCCGGTAAGCCACTGACAAAGCTAAGACCCAAACTCAGGTCCCAGGCTCCAGGCTCCTATGCCGGTGAATTCTGTACCAGCCTCAGACATTGAGCTTGGTTACTGGGAGTTACAAGACTTCAGGAATAAGGTGTTATCTCTAAAATATTCCTTTGACAGTGATGAATAATCTCCCAGTCTAAACCCTAAATAATACACCTCTAGTTCTTGAAATTTTGTTCAGTTAAAAAAAGAAGAAGAAATGAACATCTACAACAAAAAACCTTCAATGCCCTTATGTGTATTTTAGGGGACACAAAGTGACAGGTGTGCCTTCCGATTGAGCTACACTATTACACCCCAAGATACAGTCTCCCTTTACCCTGTTCTTGTCAGGGAAATACGATATTTCAATGATTCAAAATTCAAGCGGTTAAAAGACAGTAAGTACAGTGAAAATTGTCTCACTCCACTGCCCAGCCACCCCAGATCCGGTCCCAGGAGTACGCAGTGCTGCCTCTTTTGTGTGTCCTTGCAGAGAAATTGGATAAATATACAAATAGATGCATATAACTTCCCCTTCTTTGTAACAAGTGTTACCGGTTTGCTGCTAACTCGTGGCGGCCCTGTGTGTATCAGAGTAGAGCTGTGCTCCACAGGGTTTTCAGTGGCGGATTTTTCATAAGTAGATGGCCAGACCTTTCTGCCAAGGCACCTCCAGGTAAATTTGAATCTCCAGCCTTTCGGTTAGCAGTTGAGCGTGTTAAATAATTGTACCACCCTGGGTCCCCTGTAACCAGTGGGAGGCTACTACTATTCATGCTATTTTTCTTCATGCTTATTTTCCCTCACCATACCTTGGAGGATGTTCCCTGGCTGTGTCCTTTTCTATGGTAAGAGTATTCCCCTACTGATGGACTTTTGCACAATTTCCAGTCTTTTGCTATTACAAGCAATGTTCCAATGAATAACCTCTTGCATTCGTCATTTTGTTATTCTTCCTACAAGTGGGATTCCTGGGACACAGGCTGTGTGCATTTGTAATGCTGATAGATACAAATTGCCCTCCATAGAGGTTGCACCAGTACATACCCAGGGCAGCAATTAGTCCCCTTCACGCGTGACCCAACCCACTGCACATCCTGCTACTGTATGCACCTATGCCATCCTTGCAAAGCCTGAGCAGTGTGGGCAGCATCTCATCTCAGCTCCTGGGCGGCTGAGGAAGAAGATGGTTAATGACTGTTGCTGATGTCACCGGTTACCTTCACCTTGCTAAGTCCAGTGGACACTTGCAGTTCTGATCTTACCACCCTCAGCAGCACTTGGCACTGCTGGTCCCCCTTCCTTCTTGATTTTCCGCCTATTTCTCCAGCTGATACTTTGTTTCCTTTGCAGGTGGTTTTCCTCTTGCCAGCTGTTAAGTCAGTGGTGTTCCACCTTGGCTGGACGTTAGAGTCACCCAGGAAGCTTTAAAAAATGCAGATGCTTAGGTCACACCACAGAGCAATTCAATCACGAAATCATAATCTCCGTAGCTGGAGCCCAGGCATCAGCATTTTTAAAGCTCCCCACGTGATTCCAATGCAACCAAGACTGAGAGTTACTCAATAACTGTTGGACTTCACAAGAATTGATTTGTATCTGTTTTCTTATCATTATGTCATTTCTTAAGAAAATTCACCAATTATATAGAATGACTTCAGTCTATATATAAATGGTTTACCAATTTACACCTCCATTCTAGATCTTTCCTGTGTGTTCCATATCTGTGTATGGAGCCTACTTAGCATCTCTCTCACAGATACCCCAAAATCAGTGGCCCCAAAACAAGGTCATGACCCTCACCCCTCAAACATAGTACTCTTGTTTTCTTCTCAGCAAATGGCACCATTTTTCATCCAATTGTGCAGCCC
The DNA here is from genome assembly GCF_024166365.1 of Elephas maximus indicus. Taxonomy (NCBI): domain Eukaryota; kingdom Metazoa; phylum Chordata; class Mammalia; order Proboscidea; family Elephantidae; genus Elephas; species Elephas maximus. Next base: position 10,872,171 of record NC_064839.1, on the reverse strand, counting down.
AGAAGCATAAGTATCCTCCTTCACCCTTCCTCTTCTCTCCCCAATCCATCCATCATCTCAGACATTCAGTAGTCTTCTAGCTGGTCTGTTGGTTTGTGCTCTGCTTCTCCTCCAGTTTCTACACCACGTTGTAGCCAGGATCATTTCTTCAAAAGCACGTTTGTTTATAGCATCCCTCACCACCCTGCTACAAACTCTCTAATGGCTCTCCCTTGACCTTGGAATAAAGACACATTCTTAACCTAAACTGCAAAGACTTCCATGCTGGGCTCTTGCTTTCTTCTCCAGCCTGCCCTCCCACCATGTTTCCCCATCAGTCTTTTTGTTCTACTCCCCATGCCTTCTCTCAGTTTCTCTGGCACCTCACTCTTCCTCCACACAGGGACGGTGCATACACTGTCCCTGCTCCTAAAATACCCCTCCCCTCTTAGTCCATTTGGCTCTTTCGAATCTTGCAAAGGAGCCCCTGGGTGGTGCAAATGGTTAACCTGCTTGCTGCTAACCTAAGGGTTGGAGGTTTGAGTCCACCCAGAGGTGTCTTGGAAGAAAGGCCTGGCTACCTACTTCTGAAAAAAATCAGCCATTGACAATCCTGTGGAGCACAGTCCTACTCTGACACACATGGGGTTGCCATGAGTCAGAATCAACTCGGTAGCAACAGGTCTTTTTAGTCCTATGGCTCTTAGCCCAAGGGTTCCTTCCAGGAGATGCTTTTTCTGACCTTGTAGGCTGGGCCAAGCCAGGCCTCCCTGAAATAAACCCCAATAAGCAGTGTGTCTTTCCTTTATGGCACTTGCACATTTGAAATTTTACATTTGTCTGTGTGATCCTTTGATTAGTGCCTTCTCTGTCCCCCTTTAGGGAGCCCTGGTGGCACAGTGGTTAAGAGCTTGTCTGCTAACCAAAAAGCCGGCAGTTCGAATCTACCACCTGCTCCTTGGATACCTTATGGGGCAGTTCTACCCTGTCCTATAGGGTTGCTATGAGCAGGAATCAACTCGACAGCAATAGCTTTAGTTTTTTTTATGGGTCCCTCTTTAGACCCTAAGCTCCATGAGGACAAAGATGATGATTGTTTTTGGTTGCCATTGTATCACCAGGGCCTAGTGCAATGACTGGCACCGTGTAGCAGGTGCTGATACATGCTAAAAAATAAATGAACTGCAGAAATGACTGTGTCTCATTTTATAACTGGGGAGCCAAAGGTCTGGACATTCAAGAACCAAAGGTCACTAGGTGAGATCAGAATAGCCCAGACTGCTTTCAATTCAGGAGGAAGATTCCAGGACAGCCTCATCCATCTAACCCTTTAGGGGACTTTTTCCTCTTACCATCCCTGGTCTGAGTCCATTGGCAGCTCCTTCCGAATGAGAGTGTTATCAGTGAAAATCATCCCTGTTTAATAACTTCTAGAGCACTACATAAATACTTGAAAAAAATATGGAGAAGTGTTTACAGTAGCTGCATCTCATAAGAGGGATTTAAGGGACTATTAAAAATTATTAGACTTCTTCCGTGACAGAGCAGCTTTCAGCAGCCAGGCAGCATCTCTTCATATCCAGGCTTTGCATCATATTTATTTTCATGTTTTCAAAATACTGTATTTCTTCCACCATTAAATTTTATCTCAGTGGTGTTGTTTTAAAGCACCAATTTCCCCAACTCTTCTGATCTTGTAACTCAGCTCCAAAGTATGTTGCTTTGGAAGCCCTCTGGAGACCATATGAAACCAGGACATGGCTGTGGGGGCTGCAGTGAATAATGTATGAGGCTTCTGAAGATTTCAGGGCCATAAGTGTGTGTGTGTGCGTGTGTGTGTGTGTGTGTGTGCGCTATGTGAGTGTGTATGCATGCATGTGTGTGTGTGTGTGTGTGCATGTGTGTGTGTTCATGTGTGTGGATCTATCTGTGTCAGGGTCACAGGCCTGCTGGTCTACCATTGGCTGGGACTTCCTGGAAGGGGCAAAATTTTATAATTGCAGTCCAGAGCCAGGAAGGGGTTGGGGGGGGCCAAGACTTCAATAGACTCCTGAGCCTGGCTTGCTGTTGAGGCATGGGTCTCTGTATTCCTTTCACAACACATGTACTACAATCTGTGCAGAATACGAACTTGAGTCTTTCCATAGTGCTGATCATGCTTGCCGTCCCATCCCCTGGCACAACCCAACACTGTCAAGGGCAGATAGTGATCCTTCCTCCTGGAGGGATTGGCCTCTGTGACAGGAACCAAGGCTTTCTGAGTAGAAGGGGACATCCTTGTTTGGTGATATGCTGCTCTTCTAATCCAGACCCCACTCCAGAGCAGAGGCTACTTGAGCCTTTTCAGATGGAAGACGTGTGCTGAAATGTGCCCCAGGAAGGAGGTCTCGGAAGCTCTCTGTGTCACTGGATTCAACATCACCTATTTAGCCCTTACCAACATCCCCAGGCTTTCCTACCCTGGTGCATTGGCCTCTTCTGTTTCTTCTGTCAGGAATGTTTCTTCCAGTCCCCTCGGCCCATCTGCAGAAATCTAGCACAGATGCTTCTCTCCTCGCTGTTTGAAAGTGACTTCTCCTTTCTTGGGTGCCTACCTTCTTGGCCTCTGAGCAGGCCACACATGCTCTGACTCTGGGTTCCTGGGCACTGTGGGTTGTGTGCCTGTTTGCACAGCCTCACCGTCTAGAAGGTGAGGTTCTCTGACCCAGATGTCTACAGGGGTCAGGTTGGGGAGATAAACAAGGAAAGCAGGTCCATGTGCAGCTGGGTGAGCTGGGACAGTGTTTAGTCCAATCCTTGTCACTACAAATGAAGATGGGCTCAGTGTGGCCACATTTTCTGATTTTCCAGTGAAGGCAAAAATCTAGATGTCTATGTAAATGCTTGAGGCACAACAGTTAAGCGCTTGGCTGTGAACTCAGTGGTTGGTGGTTGGAACACACCAAGCGGCTCAGCTGGAGAAAGGACCTGGTGGTCTGTACCCATAAAGGTTTCAGCCTAGAAACTCTATGGGGCAGTCCTACTCTGTAATATAGGGTCACCATGATACAGAATCATGTTGACAACACACAGTCACAAAAACTTGTGAATGCTTCTGATATTGGTCATGTTGCCCACATATTAAAATGCTGCTATCCATATAAAACACATGAAGCCAGTGATATGCTTTCCTTTAGACCCTTTAGGGCCAACTGACTGGAAGAAATCCATATTTGCAGCCATTCCAACAGAAGGTGATCCAATCAAATATGGAAATTATCGAATAATAGCATGCACAAGTAAAATTTTGCTGAAGATCATTCAAAAGTGGTTGCAGCAGTACATCAACAGGGAACTTCCAGAAATTCAAGTCAGATTCAGAAGAGGGCATGGAAGAGGGGTATCGTTGCTGATGTCAGATGGATCCTGGCTGAGAATACCAGATGTTTACCTGTGTTTTATTGACTGTGCAAAGGCATTTGACTTTGTGGACCATAGTAAATTATTGATAACGTTGTGAAGAATGAGAATTCCAGAACACATAATTGTGCTCATGAGGAACCTGTGCTTAAACCACGAGGCAGTTGTTCAAACAGAACAAGAAGATATTGTGTGGTTTAAGTCAGGAAAGGTGGGTGCCAGAGTTGTATCCTTCCACCACACTTATTCAATCTGTATGCTGAGCAAATCATCTGAGAAGTTGAACTATATGAAGAAGAACTCTGCACCAGCATTGGAGCAAGACTCATTAACAATCTGTGATATGCAGATGACACAACCTTGCTTGCTGAAAGTGAAGAGGATTCAAAGCACTTACTGATGAAGATCAAAGACCACAGCCTTCGGTATGGATTACACCTCAGCACAAAGAAAACAAAAATCCTCACAACTGGACCAATGAGCAATATCATGATAAGCGGAGAAAATATTGAAGTTGTCAAGAATTTTATTTTACTTGGATCCACAGTCAATGCCCATGGAAGCACCAGTCAAGAAATCAAATAATGCATTGCATTGGGCAAATCTGTTGCAAAAGATCTCTTTAAAGTGTTAAAAAGCAAAGATGTCACCTTCAAGACTAAAGTGGACCTGACCCAAGCCATGGTGTTTTCAATCACTTCATATGCATGTGAAAGCTGGACAGTGAATAAGGAAGACCACAGAAGAATGGATGACTTTGAATTATGGTGTTGGGGAAGAATATTAAATATACCATGGACTGCCAGAAGAAGGAACAAATCTGTCTTGGAAGAAGTACAGCCAGAACGCTCATTAGAAGTGAGGATGGCAAGACTTCATCTCACATACCTTGGACATGTTATTAGGAGGGACCAGCCCCTGGAGAAGGGCATCATGCTTGGTAGAGTAGAGGGTCATCGAAAAAGAGGAAGACCCTCAATGAGATGAATTAACACAGTGGTTGCAACAATGGGTTCAAGCATAGCAACAATTGTAAGGATGTTGCAGGACTGGGCAGTGTTTCATTTTGTTGTACTTAGGGTCAGTATGAGTTGGAACCAACTCAACAGCACCTAATAACAACAGGTGAGTTACCTCACTTCCTCTTTGCCCTAGGCCCTTCCAATGTTCCCAGAGTACTTTTCTTAAGAGGCTCAGGGAGCACCGAAGTATAGCCGAGACAGATTCAGCAATAAGGCAGCCAGGGAAGAGACTTCTGGCCAACATTTAGCCATAGACAGAAGCACTACGCTGTCAAATGAAGAGATAAAGAACTCAGCCAAGCACCAAATGAAATAAGAATCTGACAGAGGACAGAGAGCGAGGAGAGTTACATGCAGAGGGCCCCATCAGCTAACACAGCATGGATCCACCATCTTGGACTCCTGTCGGGGATCAGCAGACAGGGAGCACGGGAAAGCAGCTTCATGGAACTCCCAGCAGAAGGCAGAGCACCCAGTAGCCTGCGATACAAGCGTTCCCACCCCCCCATTCTCTCCCCGTTGCTCTATCTCCAAGCTTCCTGTTTGACTGTGGTGGCTGGGCTAGCTTGGAAGTGCAGTGTCTGTGCTGCTTGGATTCACCCCACCCACATTGGAGATCAGTGGACATGGAGTATGGAAAAGTAGCTTCATGAAGTTTCCAGCAGGAGACAGAGTACCAGCTGGACATGCCCTGCTGCACCATAGCTGAATGACTGGCTCGGCCCGTTGGACAAGGAGGCGAAAAGTACTGTGGCTACAGACGAGCAAACAACAAAGAATGCACAGCCTGCCTGCTCAGACATAATCAAATTAAACAAAACACCAGCAGGAAACCAACAAATCTACAATCAAGAAACAAGGAAAATAACCACTGAATGTCCCGAAGATAGCAGACAATATCAAAACATATTAAAAAAATAGGACAGGATGGTTCCAGTAGGCATCCAAAATAAAACACCAGATGACTTTCCAGTAGAAGAAAGGGCATTAGAACTACCTCACAGGGAATTCAAATATTCAGAGCAATCCAAGAGTTGAAGCAAATAGCAGATAAAAAAGAGGAAAAAATAGACAAATTCATGGAAAATACGAACAGAAAAATGGAACAATTCAGGAAAGTAATACAGGAACAAAATGCCAAAATAAATTCACAACTAGAAATCATACAAAATGAACAATTAGAAATCCAAAAGATAAACAACAAGATTTCAGAAACGGACAGTGTCATAGAAGGGCTGAGAAGCAGGTTTGAAATGATGGAAGACAGGATCAGTGAAATTGAAGACAAACACTCAGCTACAACTCTGTTTGAGGAAAAATCAGAAAAAAGAATGAAGAAACCCTGAGAATTACGTGGGATACAATCAAAAGCAAAAATTTGTAAGTGATCAGAGTTCAAGAACAGGTAGAGAAAATGGAAAACACAGAGAGGATCATTGAAGAACTGGTGACAGAAAACTTCCCTAATATCATGAATAATGAAAAGCTGACCATCCAAGAAGCTCAACGAACCCCATATAGGATAGACCCCAAAAGGAAAACACCAAGGTATATCATAATTACACTCACTAAAACCAGAGACAAAGAAAAAATCCTGTAAGCAACTCGAGAAAAACAAAAAGTCAAATACAAAGGAGAAACAATAAGACTAAGCTCTGATTATTTGGCAGAAACCACGTAGGCAAGAAAGTGATGGGGTGACACATATAAAACCTTGAAAGAAAAAGATTGCCAACCAAGAATAATATGTCCTGCAAAACTTTCATTCAAATATGATGATGAAATTAGGACATTTCCAGATAAACAGAAATTAAGGGAATATGTAAAAACCAAACCAAACTTACAAGAATTATTAAAGGGAGTCCTTCGGTCTGAGAATAAACACCATCAGACCACAGCCTGAATCTAGGATGGAAGATTACACCTGCCAGATACCAACCTAGGAAATGAACTCTCAAGGACTATCCAAAAAAAAAAAAAATTGCAACAGGGAACCAGAGAGGTTAATCTATAAATGACAACAACATCAGAATAATTAAAGAGGGAATAAACGGTATAGGTACAGAACTTTCTAATGGAGAAGAAAGGCAAGGTGATAAAAAAAATAGGTACAGAACTTTGTAATGGAGAAGAAAAGCAAGATGATACCAAGTAATAATAGACTGGTTCAAATCTAGGAAGGTAAAGGTAAATTTCAAGGTAACCACAAAGAAAGTTAACAAATCTACTTATCAAAATAAAGAAGAAAAACATAAAGTCTCAATAAAAACAAAATCTGCAAAAACAAAAGAAATCCACAAACAAAAGGAACTCAGCACAGAAGAGTAAGAGTAAGAGGAACAAGGAAAATGTTAGCACCACAAAAAAAAAAAAAAAAGCACTACAAAATGACAGCAATAAACTCACACCTATCAATAATTACACTGAATGTAAATGGCCTAAATGCACCCATAAACAGACACAGAGTGACAGAATGGATTAAAAAAACAGGATCCATCAATATGCTGTCTACAAGAGACACACCTTAGAAACAAAGATGTAAGTTTATTAAAAATCAAAGGATGGAAAAATATATATCAAGCAAATAACTACCAAAAAAGAGCAGGAGTGACAATACTAATCTCAGATAAGGTAGACTTTAAAACAAAATTCACCATAAAAGCATCTGGAAGACATTATGCTGAGTGAAATAAGTCAATCACAAAAGGACAATATTGTGTGAGACCACTACTGTAAAAACTCATGACAAGGTTTACATACAAAAAGAAACTATATTTGATGGTTACAAGGGAGGGGAGGGGTGGGGGTGGAAAAACACTTGATAGACAATAGATAAGTGATAACTTTGGTGAAGGGTAAGACAGTACACAGTACTGGGGAAGCCAGCACAACCTGTACAAGGCAAGCCCATGGTAGCTCCATAGACACATCCAAACTCCCTGAGGGACCGAACTGCTGGGCTGAGGGCTGTGGGGACCATGGTCTCAGGGAACGTCTAGCTTAATTGGCATTATAGAGTTTACAAAGAAAATGCTCTACATTCTACTTTGGTGCGTAGCGCCTAGGGTCTTAAAAGCCTGTGAGCGGCCATCTAGGATACTCCACTGGTCTTACCCCTTCGGGAGCAAGGAAGAATGAAGAAAACTAAAGACACTAGGGAAAGATTAGTTCACAGGACTGAAGGACCACATCCACCACAACCTCCACCAGACTGGTTCCAGTACAACTAGATGGTGCCCGGCTACCACCACTGACTGCTTTGACAGGGATCACAATAGAGGGTCCAGCACAGAGCTGGACAAAATGTAGAACAAAATTCTAGCTCAAAAAGAAAGACCAGGCTTGCTAGCCTGATAGAGACTAGAGAAACCCCGAGAGTGTGGCCCCCAGGCCCTCTTTCAGCTCAGTAAAGAGGCTACTCCTGAGGTTCAGCCAAAGATTGAACAGGCCTATGGAACAAAACAAGACTAATGTGGTGCACCAGCCCTGGGGCAAGGACTGGAAGGTAGGAAGGAACAGGAAAGCTAGTAATAGGAGTCCGGGGTTGAGAAGGGAGAGTGTTGACATGTTGTGGGGTTGTTAACCAATGTCATGGAACAATGTGTGTAGTGTTTGATGAGAAGCAGATTTGTTCTGTAAACCTTCATCTAAAGTTCAGTTAAAAAAAAGAAAAAAGAATTCAAAGAAAAAAAAAGGCAACCAGGGAAGGTGGGGAGGTGGGGAGGTGGAGGGTGACCACTCACCAGATATGGGGGAGGTGGGAATGTGCAGGGGATTCTGGGTCCGTGGTTCTGCTGCGACTCAGCCATGATTCCATGCTCACTGTTCTGCGGAGCCTCCCTCCCAGCCTCTCCCATGGTGATCCCTCTCTGTCACTTCTTTGCTGCAATTATTAATTATGCAAATTAGGAGCACTTCCTGCTGTGGCGAAGGAGCTGGAAAGGGAAGGAATGTTGGAGAAATCTCTGTCTTCTGTGCCTCAGGAGAACTGCTGTGTGGCTGGACTCCATTCCTTGCTTCCTGAACGATGAGGTGATGCTGTGGCCAAGCACAGTCCAACCACAATGCAGCAGCTCCTGGGAGCCTCAATGAGCTGCACCTGCACCAGGCTGCCCACTTCTCTGCCAATTGGGCCCCAAGTCCAGGTGGAGCACACTGGGCTTTGGAGGTGGTCATTAGCACCCAGCCCATTAATCAATTACACTCTGGGTGGGGTGGAGGGTCAACCATAATTCACACAACATCACCAGCGCCCAGCCTCCCAATGGTAAATCAAGACAAAGAAGATGGTTTATTCAGGGTAATCCTACTTAAACCAGATATATTTTCTACATGTCCCACTGGCCTCACTTGCAGAGGAAGGAATGTGATTGGAATTGTCAAGTACAGACTCAGTCCTAGAGAAACCTGCACACAAGAGGTGCTGAGAGCCCCTTCTGGAGGCCTGATGAAGCTGTTTCAAGAACCTCCTCAAGTTTGATCTCGGTGGAACAGGTCCCCTTCAAGAGCACTTAGCAAAACGTACAGATTGCTGAGAACAGCGGAGAGCTCACCGTTCCCAACAGCAGTGACATAGAGGACTGGGGGTAGATGGGAGAGGGGTGCAGCTGAGGGCTGGCATGGAAGGAGGGAGGGGGGTCTTGGCCACAGGGAAATAGGAGAGTCTGAATAATGCTTCCCTACAGGGGCAGAGCTCTTTCTGGCTCCCAGTCTCCCAAAGAGAGCTAAGTTCCAGATCCTATGCTTGAGAATTCTGAGCCAGTCATTCTAGCTCCTGCAGAGTGGATTTGAAGGGCAGGCAAGGGTCCATCGGGGGCCAGGTCTCCTCTCATGGAGCATGGGGCTGTTCCTAAGCACCAGAGCAATGGTTGCCAGAGCAAACCAACTCATGTCACCTCCAGTGATTTCACAACCCTCTCAGATCCTGCAAGACGTGCACAGCGTGGTCCTTCTTGGATCTCGGTCATCTCTGACCACTCTTGCATCTACTCCAGCCTGCTGGCGTCCCCACTGCTCTTCAAGCCTGCCAAACTCAGGACCATTGTGCTTGTTATCTTTTAACTATCTTTCCTCAGCTTCTCACACCACTGACTCCTGCTGATCATTCGAGTCTACGTTCAAGTGCACCTCCTCCAAGAGGCCTTCCCTGGCTACCTGCAGGCTCAAAGCCACATCTCCACGTGCTATTATCGTTTGTGCAACCCTAGTCTGAAAACCCCAACTCTGAAATTCTGATTCATTCTTTACTTGTTTGTCTGCTTCCCTATAGCATCAGGATCCTCAGTTACCTTGATGAGGTGTGAAAACCCCAGAGCCTGGCTCAGAGCCTGACACCTGCTGGGCATTCAGAAGAGAGTTGTTGAGTGGCAATGTGAGGGAATGCTAGGACTGTGTCCCTTGGCTTAAGCCGAGGTTGTTGTTGTGTTAGTTGCCATTGAGTTGGCTCCATCTCACAGAAATCTTATGCATAATAGAATAAATGAAACGTTGGCTAGTCTTGCACCATCTTCCTGACTGTTGGTATGTTTGAGTCCATTTTTGCAGCTATTGCGTCAATCCACATCATTGAGAAAATACCTTCTGTTGGGTCGCCACACGGCCTTATGAAGGGCACTCTCCACCCAGCAGGGGGTCCTCCTTTTACTTTGGCATCAACTCAAATGCTACATCCTTCATTCAGCCTTCCATGATTCCTGTGCCCCCCATTCAAGTGTTATTCTCTGCTCCTTCTTGGGCTTGTTGCACTCCAGCACTTCGGCCTTCTTCACTGTGTGAGGCACCTGTGCTCTGAGCTCAGTCAGCTATGGTGCCTCTCTCCCATCCATCCTGCCCTGCTCGGTCTCTTCAGTCCAGGGTCAAGTGCTCAGGATGGGCTTAGGGAATGGAGGTTGAAGACGGCTGTCCACTCCCCACTTGGGTATGAGAATAAGTGTGGGTGCTTCAGTGGAAGATTGCTCCAAAGTGTCTTCAGGAGGGGAAACAGGACACAAAAGCAATAGGGATGTTTTTGAAGTTGACAAACTCAGATCTTCCATTTCATCTTCTGTGGTTTTGCTCACATCCCAGCTCAGTCCTGCCCCTGTCTTCCAGGTGTTCTCCCCAAATTTGTTTTCTGCAGGTGGGGTATTGCTTTTTCTCAAGACCTTTCCTTCAGTCAAAATATAGCTGTTCTATGTCCCACACTTTTGTGGATGAACTGTGTTCTGGATTGAATTGTGTTCACCCAAAAGGTGCATCAACTTGGCTAGGCGGTGATTCCCAGTAGTGTGTGGTTGTCCACCATTTTGTCATCTGATGTGATTTTCCTGTGTGTTGCAAATCCTAATCTCTGCCTGTGGTTAATGAGGCAAGATTAGTTTATGATAAAGAAGATTAGGGTGAGATGTAACATCTTTACTCAGGTCACAACCCTGATCCTGTGTAAGGGGAGTTTCTCTGGGGTGTGGCCTGCATCACCTTTTATCTTAAAAGAGATAAAAGGAGACAGAATCAAGCAAAGAGATAGGGACCTCATACCACGAAGAAAGTAACACCTGGAGCAGAGTGTGTCTCTCGGACCTGGGTCCTGTGCTGAGAAGCACCTAAACCAGGGGAAGATTGATGACAAGGACTTTCCTCCAGAATCAACAGAGAGAGAAAACTTTCTGCTGGAGCTGGTGCCCTGAATTTGGACTTCTAGCCTCCTAGGCTGTGAGAGAATAAACTTCTATTTGTTTAAGCCATCCATTTGTGGCATTTCTGTTAGAGCAGCACTAGATAATAAAGACAAACTGCTTGCCAGAAAGATCTCTGCAGTAGAACCCTGGCCAAGGTGCTAATGGTCCTGGGGAGATGACCATGCCTGGACAATGGCTGCTCTTCTGCAGAGGAACTCTCTAGAAATGGTCTTTAGGGTGGAACTGTTGGGCATACGCTCAGTGAGCACAATCTGGCAGTGGTCATGGGGGGGCCTAAGGAGAGATTCAGAGTGAAATGAGGAATGGTCACTGCAGGGGAGAGTGACTCTCAGGCCTGTGACTATTTGTCAGTGTCCTGCAGGGGATGGGTTGTGATGTCGTCCATCAGGGAACATTTGGAGCCCTACATCTCCTCCTTGACCTTCTGCTCTTCCTATCACCTAGTCTCTGGATCTCTGGAAGACCAGACGGAAATGCACACAAAACATCTTCCTCTGCTCAGTACTGGCAAATCCTTTAGGGAACACTCAACAAAGATTCACTTTGCTTAATGGAATTTTGTAAGACTTGTGTTAGAGACTGGCCTTCCCTCATCACCCTGGGGGCAGAGCCTGGTTGGTTAGGGTGATTGGACAAGTCATCATCTACGATAGATTCAATAACCTAAGACTAGAAAGATAACAAATGTGCCCTTAGCTTAATAAAGCCAATGTCAAGTTAGCAGAGAGAATTGTCACGAATTGTGAAGGGTTTAAGATTTTACCAACTTGTAAGCTAACAAGTTAGCCTGCCACAGTTTCATGGATGCTGACAGAAGACACAAGACTCCTGGGTCAGAGCCAAAGGATTTTGTTACTCAGAGCAATAGTAGTAGCCAAAGTGTCAGCATCTTCTTGCACCAGTTCTCCAAGCCCTGATTCTCGCAAGGTGGCAGAAAGAGAGCCAGTTGACACTCACACTCTCAGTGAGTGTGTTATAGGAGAAGAACCCTGAGCTTAGAGAACCCGAATCTTTATAAAGGGCATCAAGCAAACCTAGCCTTTGCTTCAGAGGGAGACAATATGTCTTTCTTCCAAGGCTGTTCTCTCTCCAGTCATTCTTTTTAAGATGCTTCAGAACAAAGGCATTCGGTGCCTCTGCTTGCAAAACACGCAGAATCATGAGCTACCCAATGAGGATATGAATAGATGGGTCTTAGGCAACCCAGGGAGTTTTTTTTTTTTTTTTTTGTAGATTATCCTTTGTGACACAAGATGTGACTCATTTATTTTAGATACTCAGGAGCAACCAAAGAAAAACAAAGCAGGGTAGGAAGTCATCCTACCCTTTTTCTAACTAGCAGTGGAAAACGGCAGGGGAAAAAAATCCATGCCTGGAGCCAGGGACATTTACAAGGCCAGAAGAAACTCCCTCTGGAATAGAAGGCAGAGGATCTGCTAAAAGGTCAAGTGGGAAATTCAGGTGGAGCAAAGTTGAGAAAAGACAGTCTGGAGAGAAGGAGGGGGTGAAAGGAGATGCAGTGTTTTGACTGGGGGCAACTGCCAAGTTTTTTATGCTCTTAACTGTTGATTTTGAGTTTTATCACTGGGAACTTAGTGAGTTGGTTGAATCTTCTCCAGGAATCTGAGTACGAGGGTTCATATCAGTGGGGAGGAGATCACCTTGCATCACACTTCGTCAAAGGCCAACCACAGACAGAGGGTGGGAATGAATTCGCTTGGTGGATCTTCTGGAAAGAGAGAGTGACACTCTGTTCTTAGAATTTATTCCTCCTTTTCTCCAAAAGGAAAGAGAGAGACCTCCAAAAGAAAAAGAAAGAAAAAAAGCTGTTCAAGTTAACCAAAACCAAACCAAACTCATTGCCGTTGAGTCAATTCTGATTCATAGTGACCCTATAGGACAGAGTAGAAATGCCCCATAGGGTTTCCAGAAAGTGGCTGGTGGATTTAAACTGCTGACCTTTTGGTTAGCAGCCAAGCTCTTAACCACTAATGCAAGTTACACCTACGTTAAAGGTGATTCTTTGACTATTACCTATGGGACAGCTTCTGCAGACGGGTACATCTTAGTTCTCTAGCCCTGAGTCAGACAAAAGGGTGGGATTGGGAACTAGGTGTGGATATGGTGCTTCTTGACATGGCAAGTCACAGAGTCCTGCAAGAGACTGAAACCTCCTCTTCTCTGGGCCTCATGGGCACTAGGACTGACCCTGTTGGGAAGGAAGAGGAGCACTGGAAGGTGCCCACTTCAATTCCAGACTCAGGAGCCATTCCTTTGAGAAGGCATTCACTGAGCCCACCACCCTCTCCTGGCTGGCTCTGGAGCCTAAGTTCCCTGCTCTTGGTGGCTAGGCCATGTGAGACATTAGATAGCCCAAGCTCAGGAGGAGGAGAGAGAAGCCATATGCCCAAGTGGCACTGGAAAGTCAAAGAGAGCTTCTTGACACATTCAGCTTGAAGCTAGGTGGAGAGTTCCCAACCGTTGTAAGCAGTGTAACATACCCAACAGACCTGCATGTTGTGTCAAACTGCTTTGCAATAGTCTTTGGTAACAACCAGCCAGTGCCTTCCAAGCCGTGCGAAATGGGCTCTCAAGTGGAAACATGGAGGCTGCTTCTGAGCATGGCAGTGCTGCCACCATCCCGCTCCCAGGGCACCAAGAGGTGGTGAGTGAATACACACCCTTGATTGCCTTGCCTGTGGGCCAGCTGTTGTTAGGGAGAAATCAGTTCCTCAAATTTGGCATTTTGGAGCAGGGCTCTATTATCAGTTGTGATGTGGATATGAGATTAGTGTGTGTATGCGGGTGGGGCGGATGGTGATGATGCCCGTGGAGGGCATGGTCCTGGCCTGCCAACTGGACAATAGGGACAGCTGTACAGCCAGACAGAAGCCAGGAAGCAGGGGGATGAGTATGTTGACTTTGGCAGTCTTTTCAGCTCGAGGATTTTCTGAGTTTTATGTGCAAAGAACCTTTCATTTAATGTCACTTTGTCTGAGGTGAATGGGCTTTCAAGGTTATCATGTCCTAAAACAAACAAACAGACAGAAAAACAAACAAATAAAACAGTTGCCACTGAGTTGATTTCAATTCATGGCAACCCATGGCTTGCAGAGTAGAACTGTCCTCCACAGGGTTTTCAAGGCTGTGACATTTTGGAAGATCACAGGGTTTTTCTTCCAAGGTGCCTCTGGGTGGGTTTGAACCTATAATCTTTCAGTTGGTAGCCGAGTGCTTAACCATGTGTGCCACCAGGGGCTCTATCTTGTCTTACATTCCCTTTTGTGGATGGAGAAACTGAGATCTGGACAGACAATTTAACTAAAATAATTCTACTCACAGCCACCTTCTTCTGAGACTCTACCCATCTAATAGCTCTTTGTTGGTGAAAAATAGGAAGACCCTCAAGGGTATGAATTGACACAGTGGCTGCAACAATGGGCTCAAGCATAACAATGATTGTGAGGATGGGGCAGGACCGGGCAGTGTTTCATTCTGTTGTGCATGGGGTCGCTACGAGTCTGAACCAACTCAACAGCACCTACCAACGACTACAACGGATGGGAATGGGACTTATTCCAAGCTACCTGGTCAGTTAGGAGCAGAGCTGGGACCTCAGCTGAACCAGTGGCAGGAGGAGACCCTTTTCCATCAAGATAAGGAAAGTAGATGTCAGCCCAGTGCCTGTGATCAATGCCTCTCAAGTTAATTAATGTAAAAATATTGGGACACCTGCGGTGGGCCAGGCATTGCACTGAGCACTAATGGAAAATGAGATGGAAACCGTTCTCACAATTTCCCTAGAAATTACAGAGGGATTCAGTTCCCGGGGGCCAAGATTGGCCTCGTTTGTGAGGCTAACTCCTCGAGTGCCTTCTATGGTCAAGTGTGGATGAATCAGCAGTGATTTCCTCGGACAAAACTTCACAAAGAGCTCAAACAGCACACATTTGAGGGGCAGCTTCCCCAGACAAAGGGGGCTGGGAGTAGACGGCAGTGAGTGGAATACCCCACCCAGAGATCAAGCTTGGAAATTCTGAAGCAATTCTTCCACATCGCTGTGTTTGGATGGTTAATGTTCTTCTTTGTTCTTTCCTGCTTCTCATCAGGAGTGTTGTTCTCATCAGGGAAGTCTCTCTTATCATCAAAGCAGGAGGTGGGTATTCAGAAAGATATTTAATTTTATGGTGCAGGAGAACAAATACTATTTATTTATTAGTATAATTAAGACAGGAGACAAAACACATCTCAGATGTGTTTGAACATTTTATTGCTGCAGATATTGTCTTTCAAAACATCCTAAAATTAAGCCATGTAGCAGGATTCACATTCCCCCAATTATCACCGGGATGGGCTTCTCAGAGAAGACAAGGGGCGCTGCCACAGCTGGATCAGATGCACTTTATCCATTAGACTGTAATAAGAATTTCACCGTTTTCCATAAAGGCACCATTTCAGATCCCACCAACAAATGAGCCAAGGCTCCAACAGGTGTGAAATTCTTCATCAGCATATGCATGAGGGAGCAGAATCGCACCTCAAATATTTAAGATAAAACTCTTTAATAATAGCATGAAAGCAAAGCAGGTGTTAAATTACTGCAGGATTTGTGCTATCACCTGGGAGGAAATGTGGCTGCTCCTGACTGTGACATTCCTGCCACAGGGAATTGAGTGGCCCTATCCTGCTGAGTCCAGCTGAACAGGCTCTGAGGCTAAGGTGATTGAAGGCAGCAGAGAAAGAGTAGGTAGAAGGATCTGCTTCTCCTGGAATGGAAGCTGATGATCTTGCCCCTGGCCTCTATCCTTTCATCACCTGGTTAATACCAAGAGCAGACAGAGGACAAGGAAATTCTCCAAGGTCAAGGGTAGGTTTTATGTGTTGATTTTTATATGGTATCCATGCCCTTTTCTGCTGGTGAAAGTATCCCTGTTACCCTTTGGGAAATTACCTCCTCCCATTGCATGCCGGCTGGCTGGGATTGCCAATCAGGACACCCTGCCACCCTCACTCCATTAGATAAGGAATGGACATGTGACAAAAACCAGCCCAATAATGCTCTCTCTTGGGACTTTGACTTTAGAGGGATGTGAGGCAAGGGTGGAAACCCTGGTGGTGCAGTGGTTAAGTGCTACAGCTGCTAACTAAGAGGTCGGCAGTTTGAATCCACCAGGCGCTCCTTGGAAACTCTATGGGGCAGTTCTACTCTGTCCTATAGGGTCGCTATGAGTTGGAACTGACTTGACGGCAGTGCGCTTTGGAGGCAAGTGTTGATAGAATGGTTAGGGTTGATGAGCCTGACAATTAGCTCTGGCTACCTGGATCCCTGGATAGGCTCTTGTCCCCATTCTTTATGTGCCTGTTTGTCCAGATGTTCCTTTGATTTGGTGAGTTCCCTAGTATCTTCCCATTAAATTCCATTTTAGCTTAATTTACCGAGAGTCAATTTCTGTTGTTTGCAATTCAAGAACTCTGACTGATGTAAAGATAGCAACAGAAACAACAGCAAATACAGATGTTGTTTATTGAGTGCTAAGACCTTTACAAGTATTACCTCCTCTAATGCTCACAATGGCACTCTAAAGTTGATGTTATTATCTCTGTCTTGTACCGTGGGGCATTCGGAGTCATCAGCAGCCCAGGCCAAAATGTTCTTAAAAGCCCTGATTGTGATTGTGATCCCAGTGAAGTCCTTTATTTGGGTCACTATGAGTTGGAATGGACTCTATGGCAATGGGTTTGGTTTGGGTTTTGGTACAAAGTCTTATCTGGAAGGGTTACTGCTTGGCTCCAGTCCCCAGTCCAAAGGCAAAGGCAGCTTTCAAATTATCTCCATTAATGGAAGGAGAGGAGCCCTGGTGGTGCAGTGGTTAAGAGCTCAACTGCTAACCAAAGGTCAGCAGTTTAAATCCACCAGTCACTCCTTGGAAGCCCTATGGGGCAGTTCTACTCTGTCCTATACGGTCGATACGAGTCAAAATTGACTGGATGGCAACAGGTTTGGTAATGGCAGGAGACGGGCCTAGAAGCTTGGGAATGAGCCTTACCTGATTCCAAAAACCCCTTGAAAGGAATATTTGTCTTCATTCTGAATCAGTTGTTCATGTGCATCAAGAAATCTCCAGTGGGGAAGAATGAATTCTCAGAGGGGGTGACAGGAGAGCTTCCTTCAGAGGGTCAAAGACCTGCCTTTGTGAATTAGTAGAAACAGGGCCGGGATGGGGCAAAACAGAACAGTGGGATGCCTCTGGACACATGACCTGCCTGCAACATGGGTGTGTCCATTGATCAACTGTGGTCTGGAAATTGTCCTTCAGGGCTGGCTTCAGGCCTCTTGTGGATGAAATCCCTCAGTTACCCTAAGGCAGACTGCGGGACTGGCCCAATTCAGTGGTCGCAAACTACATACAGAAGCTGAGGTGGAACATAAAGAGTGATGTGGGTCAGGTGTAACACAAGAGGGAGTACTGAGGTCTGTGGCATGGTGGGGAATGATAGTCCATCTCAATGGACTGGGGGTGGCCTGAGCCCAGTGCTAGAATTTCAAGGCCTGGCATAGTTGGGGGTATTAGGGATTTATTAGGAGGCATTGGACCCTTTCAATAAAATGAGGGGAAATTTTTATTCACTAGATTGTCTCAAAACTATTTGGAAGGATTCTTTGATCCGTAATTAGGAAGGAAACTGTCCCACCTTCCTCTGACCTTCCAACTACTGGCATTTGGTAGCTCACAGTTAAAAACTGAGCATTTCATATACAAATCTGAATATGTGACTTCTCTGAAAGTCTGACTTCCTCCTTACTTTTTGTACATTAAATAACGTTAGCTCAGATTAGTTAACGGGCAGATGAGTGTAGGCTCGGGAGGTTGGGATGCAGGGAAGTTACCAGGACGCTGTGAGGACTGATGAGAACATGAACGCACTGTGGACATGCCCTTCAATTAACACTTTCTATTCACCTGTGAGATGGCCATGGCTTAGGATGCTGCCATCAGGAGCAATAATCAGTTAAGAGAAACCTGAAGATATTTTTCTGGTACATCACATGCATCCAACTCAGGTCTAAATAGGCTCCTGTGAGGAATATCCTGGCCCCCCAGGTTAGCCTGGGGGCGGCTTTCTCAAGGACAAGACACATTTCTCCCCTGCAGGCAAAAGTCTGCCAGACGGTCTTGTTTGCTGTCTCAGAGCTGGCTTCTAACCCTAGAGGCATCGACCATGTGTTATTATCCTTGTCCAAAAAAGCCAAACAGTCCCAATTATTCTGGTCAGGCTGTATTAAACAAGAGAGTCTGATCTAATAGTTGGTCTATGTAAATTGTGTTAGAAGTCATTTCAGTTGAATAACGCTTGCACTCACATTTAAATTCTCAGCTATCTGAAGAAGTCATTAGGCCATTGGATGCAGGTTCTCCTTACTTTCCCTGCTGCTGCTGCTTCCTTTCACTCATACCCCAGGGCTGAGCAACTGAAGACCCAGGGTGGTGAATGGGATTTTCATGGCGATGGCACGCTGGGCAGTCAATGTGTTCCTTCCTGTACGTGACTGCTCAGTTTCAGAAGGGCAAGCGGGGAGCTTCTGGAAGTCTGCCCTTTGAAAATTCCTTCCGGTGCTAAGACTCCAGTGGAGAAGAGCAAGGGGTGGGGGGAGGGGAGAGGGAATGCATCTTTTTTTTCTTATTCCCCCATTTGAGTGTATAGGGTATACTGCAGTGCTTCCCAAAGCTAGCTAGTTAGATATATAGCTGCTGTTGAGTCAACTTCAACTCACGGCAACGGTGCTCGGTCCTGTGTCATCCTCACAATTTGCCAGCATGTTCAAGTCCATCACCGTGGCCACTGTGCCAAACCGTCTCACCGAGGATCTTCTTTGTCCTGTCTGGCCTTCTGCCCCACCTAACATGATGTCCTCCTGCAGCAATTGAGCCCTCCTGATGATGTGTCCAGAGCAAGTGAGTCGGACAATGTTGTGGTGTGGTCTATAAGATTTTTATTGGCTGATTTTCAGAAGTAGATCATCAGGCCTTTCTTCCTTGTCTGTCTTAGTCTGAAAGCTCTGCTGAAACCTGTCCACCATGGGTGACCCTGCTGATATTGAAATACCTGTGGTGTAGCTTCCAGCATCATGGCAACACGTCAGCCAACTCAGCACAACCACCAGACGGGTGAGTGGTGGCTCCCAAAGCCAGACAGGGGTCATTCAGGACTGAAGCAGGCCAGGATAGGCAGAGGTTAACGGGGGGCACACACTTTGCCTAAAAGGGGCAGCAGGTACTACATGGGTCTGGAGCTGTCAAACCCTCTGAAGTTTTCAAGAGTACTTGTATTTTGATTTTCTGTGAAATCTCCAAGTTTTTAAAATGTTAGTAAAGACTTAATTTTTAACTACACTCTGGTGCCGCCTCAGGCTGGATTTGAACCATCCATGCACGTGCTCAGGGCCAGCCCATCAGGCCCAGGGGCTGTTCTTAGTAACTTCTGCATTTTCAGCGGAACAGGCTCTGTGGTTCCATCAAAGACAATAAGCTTTCTAAGACACATTAGAGGCAAACATTCCCAAATGGCCATCTTAGTGGTAGTGATGGCAGTGATGGCTGTGGGCAGGGTAGTTGGCCCACAGAGTCTTTAGCTTATAAATTTAGGAGACTTCAGTCTAGATACTGGGCCTATTGAGCCCTAGAACCCTTGGAGAAATTTCTGGGCTGTAATGTGATGCTCTTCAAATTCAGAAGAGGGCCTGATTTTCCCTCTCAAGAGAAGCAGCGTCAACAGCTGTGCGGGCCATCGCTGTGGCCACCTCAATTGCTTCTGTGCATGGTCCTGGGGAGGCATTGCTTCTGGAAACTCTCAGGGCTCCTGTTGCGAGAGGGCAGCCAATTCCTTAGGCTGCGTTTTAGGAAGTTGTACATGAGCCTGTCTCACCGTCAGATGCCTTTTACAGCTTTCCAAATGGTAGGACTTCCTTGCACTTTTATGTAGGCTGTGGGCAGACCATAATTTTGAGTTCTTAAAGCCGAGTTGCAAATGATAAGGGTTGTAAACTGAGAGGAGAACCCGACAGATATCTGCCCTGCTAATGGCTGAAGCCTAATGCTGCAGATAGTGTTTATGCAGACAGCGAGAAAAAAAGTGGAGGGAAATTGGCAATGCCTATAAGGGCAGGAGCTTCTTCTTGGAATTTCTGGGAACACCCATTTACCCAGGGCCGGGAGGGAGATGCCAAAGGGGCTCTTCCCAGCTCTGATCCGTGACGTCTTCAGTGAACCAGAAGGGAGGCTTTAAGAAGAACTTTTTTTTTTTTCCTAATTACAAAAGCAATGCTGAGTCATCATAGACAAAATTACAGGAAAGAACAAAATGGGGGAAAATCCAAATCATCTTTAAATTCACCGCCCACAGATCATCACTGTGAACATTTCAGAGTGTGGCTTTCCAGTTTGTTTTCTGGGTGAGTGTGTGTGCAGAGCTACACATCCACACTCACACATACATGCGTGCACATACACACACACTCACACACATGCATACACATACACACACACTCACACACACACACACGGCATTTTGCTGTACATTTTCATAGCTGGCTCATTCTTCTTAGCAATTTAATGAGGACATTCGTCTATGTCAAACACTCCGACACATGACTTTGTATGGCTATATACTATTCAGTACTTCGAAATTAAGTCGTACTTTGCCTCTCTTATTGGGCGTTTTGGTTAATTCCCTTTTTCACGATCATCAATAACTCTGCCATGGTTATCTTTAAGCACAACTCTTTGGGCATTTCTGGTTATTTCCTTGGAATAACTTTCTAGAAGTGGACTTGATAGAACAAAAGGAACCCAGCTTCATTCGTATGAGTCACCAGTCCGCACCTTTCCTCAGACAATCTTCTCTACTCCCATGGCCTCAACTGCCATCTCCATGCCAACACCAGCTGAACGTCTCTGTAGCAGGACCTGGAGCTTCAGCCTTGTAGAACTACTCCTTCCATCAGACTTCTCTCAGCTACTTCACACGGACATGTTGAAAACAGAACTCAAAACCTCCTTTCCTCAACCCCATGCATGGATAAGTCTTCTTTGCAGAGTGAGCCTGATGTCACCATCGCAGGAGACCAAGGTGGAAATCTAAGTGTCTTCCTCAGCGCCTCTCTCTGCCTCACTTCCACATCAATAAATCAACCAGATCTACAAATTCTTCTCCCCGAGAGCCTATGATTCTGTCTACACATTTCACTTTGTCTGATGCCACCCAAGCTCAAGCCATCAGCTTATGTCAAAGGATTTCTTCAAGAGATTCCTAACTTTGAGTTCTTGTGTCAGGGGCAATCAGCCTGATAAACACATCAAATCACTGTGACTGGAACACAGAGCTTCTCCCTCCCAGGGAATTCGTACCTTAAAAGAAGATTCAGTCCATGCTTAACCTGAAGGAATGGTGAAGTATTGGGCTACTTTTGGCATTTGGTCCATAGAGATTTGTGAAACAGGAGCCTCCTGGTTTCATCAGATTGAATTGCTACCTCCCTTACAACTGAGGCTGGCTCTGTGCCTCTTTTTCCCTTTTTGAGATGGCATCCAAGTCTAAGGGAGTACAGTGGGGTCCTTGGCACAAAGGCAGCCTAGCTTCAGGAGTGGCAGTGAGGCCAGGCCAAGGTCCTGTGCCTGAGGCCCACAGCCTGTGAGTCACCCTGGGGCTCCTCTCAGGCAGAGGCTGGGTTCCACTCCCTCCACATCCCCAGGACTGACTCAAATCCTGGACAAACCAAGTGCCCAGGAAGTGATTGAAGGAAGAGAGAACACACTCAGGCCCATGCCGTGATAAGGACTGGGCCAGAGGGAGAAGCAACACTAGAATCCTGGCCTCCAGACTTGAGTAGCTGAGAGAGGTATTCATGTAAGGAAGCTCCAGCCGCGGGCAAAGGGAGAGCAGTAGCTTCAGGCATCTGCTGCCAATCCATCCACCTGCCATTTCTCCTATCCCTACTATCTCCTGAGTACTGTTCAGCCAACAGGCAGGGACTCAACACCTGTTTACAGCCTATACCTTGCTTGGTGACTGTGTTTATAAATGAATTATTGCCCCAAACCAGGGAACATAAGCCATAGTTATCTATGGCTGCATAACAAATTACTGCAAATTTGGAAGCTTAAAACAACACACGTTTATTATCTCTGTTTTTGTGGCTCAGGAATCCAGCATGGCTTATCTGGTCTTCTGCTTCGGGATCTTTAACAAAGTTGCAATCCAGGTGTCAGCCAGGGCCTCAGTTTCCTCGCTGACTTGTCCAAAGGACACCCTCAGTCCTTGCCACATAACCGTCTCCAACATGGCAGCTTGCTTCATCAAAGCATGAAAGCCAAGAGGAAAATAGAAAGAGTCAGTCTACTAGCAAGATGGAAAGGAGTCCCTTGTGGCAAACACAGTTAAGTGCTCAACTTCTAGCTGGAAGGTTGGTGCTTCGAAACTACAAGAGGCTGCTCGGAAGACAGGTCCAGCGATCTGCTTCTGAAAGGTCACATACAGCCTTGAAAACCCTATGGAGTGGTTCTGCTCTGCACACATGGGGCTGCCATGAGTTGAAATCAACTCATCGACAACTAACATGAAGTAAGATGGAAGTCAGTCTTGTATACTTAATCACAGATGTGACTTTGCATCATCTTCACCTTTGCTGTATTCTGTTGGTTAGAAGCAAGACAGAGGTTCAACCCACCCTCAAGTGGGAGGGATTTCACAAAGGTGTCCTTGGGGATCTTTGGGGCCATCTTAGAGGCTGCCAACCTCAAGGTGCCTGGTGATGCTCTCTCAGGGGCTCCAGCTGAGCAGCTTCTGCCCCTGGAGTCTGATGCTCCCTCATGGGCTCTTGTAGCGCCCCTTGAACTTGAAACTTATTTCTTCAGCTTGCCTATTCCCCTGGGTAGTTGAAGAGCTCGATTAGGGCGGGGTTGTATATCCTTGGCTCTCCACTACAGCTCCTAGGCTAGCACTTAATGGCACACTTGGTAGATGAATGAGTGGTGCGCTGAGGTCAGAGCAAAGCCATGGCCGACTGCTTGCTGTGTGCCCGGCTTGGCCAGAGTGGGAGATGAGGGTGCAGAAGACAGACCAGACCAGACTGCACTCACTCCGGGCTGCACTCCTTGTTCCTTGGACGCCTTTAAAAGCCCAGCTCCTCCAGGAAACCGGCCTAACTAGTCTCACTAACTCAGACTTCTAGTTCTTTCTAAACCGCTCACTCAGGTTTTCCTCTTCTGATGCTGACAGTGTTTTCAGGCTTTGCCTTCAGCTTAGAGTCAGAGCTTGGAGTCAGGGAAGCTCCCTTTTCTTAAATACTCACCCCTCTCACGCACATACATAGCAAATTCCCCCAGCAGGATCCCGCTGCTAAAGGGGACAGCTGCTCCTTAGCTTCAGACAGCTGTCCTGCTGGTCCTGCCCAGTACTCAGTTTTTCAAGGAAACTTGGAAATGCAGACTTTTAGGAATAGCTTCCACATTTTAAAATGTGTCCAGGTCAAACCAAATCAGCCTGGAGGGCACCAGTGTGCACTCCTGGTTTACTGCGGTTCACACTGTCCCTGCAGTTCACTCTCCAATCTTTGAGGCTGGACCACATGCCCTCTCATTCCGTATCCCCCATGGTGCCCACTGCATGTGCTCCCAGAGGGCCTGTCCACACTAGTTCCTCAGCAACTCACCACTGGATTGACATGCTCTTGGCCGAAGTGAGGGGGATGGCCCTAACTCTGCCAGGAAAATGATCACTGCTTTTTTTTTTTTTTCCCATCCTTGAAGCCTTTAGTGCAGTACTTTTAGTTTTTATTTTTCATCTTACTTTAGATGAAGTTTTACAGAGCAACTTAATTTCTCATTAAAAAATTCATACGCATATTGTTTTGTGACATTGGTTGCCAACCCCACATCAACACTCCTCCCTTCTCGACCTTGAGTTCCCTATTACCAGCTTTCCTGTCCCCTCCTGCCTTCTCGCCCTTGCCCTGAGCTTTTGTGCCTCTTTAGTCTCATTTTGTTTTATGGGTCTGCCCAATCTTTGGCTTAAGGGTGAACCTCAGGAATGACTTCAGTACTGAGTTAAAAGGGTGTCCAGGGGCCATGCCCTTGGAGTTTCTCCAGTTTCTGCCAGACCAGTAAGTCAGGTCTTTTTTTTTTTTTTTTTTTTTTTTTTTGTGAGTTAGAATTTTGTTCTACATTTTTCTCTAGAAAATGGTCACTGATTTGTTTGAACCATTGGAAGTGAGAATGTGGGCGTGCCTGCGCGGGTAGTGAGGGGAAGCCTGTGGTCCTCGGCGCGTCCTGGTGAATGTGGGAACTGGTCAGCTTTCAGCAAAGTCAGCAAAGCAGCAGGAAGTTGGTTTCTGAATCATTTGAGGCGGCTGCACAACAACATTGATGGGTTTATTTATGTTCACATCCACAAACAAATCAAAATCATTGGACAATTCAAAGTCCAAAATAAGTTAAAAATAGTGCTAGGGGACAGAGCCAGCACAGAAAGTCCATCAGCAGCTGATCCACATTAATGGCCTCCTGTGACCGTGGTGCCAACAGCAGGGTGGAGGTTGGGAGCCGCCAGGTGCCAGCATCACCCAGTCCCCCGGGCTGGCCAGCCAGCTCAGCTCGGGAATGCGTGAGGGCAGCCTCAGAGATTAAGCAGCACTCACTTTCAGCCTGAGCTATTGTTGTTGTTACCTGTGTTGAGTCCACGCTTGACTCAAGGTGACCCCATGCACAATGGAACAGAACACTGCCCGGCCCTGGGGCATCTCTATAATCGATTACTGATCAGACTGTTGTGATTCATAGGGCTTTCATAGGCTGATTTCCAGAAGTAGATCGCCAGGCCTTTCTTCCTAGTCTATCTTAGTCTGGAAGCTCTGCTGAAACCTACTCAGCATCATAGCAACAGGCAAGCCTCCATTGATGGATTGGGGGGGTGGCTGCCTGTGAGGTGCATTGACTGGGAATCAAACCTGGGTCTCCCCCATGGAAGGCAAGAATTCTACCACTGAACCTCCAGTGCTCCCTTCAGCCTGAGCTAGGGAGTCCTATTTCAGATATGTGAGCTAAGATAAACTCTTTGGGCTAGAGAAATTCTGGGGATCAGAGAGGTGGGGGTGGTGGGCATTGTGCTTTGTTTGAGGGTCTGGAGTAGAAATTATTGGTCATGAAGAGAAAATCAATGAATGCACACCAAACTCTGGGATGAGGAAGTGCTTGGTCTCAGCCATAGGAGCTTCTGGGGAGGTTACCTGGACCTGTACTTCCCAATCCATCTGCAGTGAAAGATCAGGCTTTTTATTTCCATCAGTCATGGAACAATACTTTTACAAAATACAATAAAAATTGAATTATGAGAAAAATGAAATTGAAAAAAAGCCATACAAAATACAAATCTCAATTTTTTACTATTATATCAAATAGTCATACTCTATTACACTGTCAAATTGCTATTGAGGTTTCTAAACACCCGATTTTGGTGCTTATTTTATCATGATCGCGGTCAAATAATCACGGGCCACACTCAGGTAGAACCGAACCAGAGAGCGTTCACCACATTTGGCCAGCAGGAGTGACCCATTGCCCACCATCACTTCTTGGCCAGAGCAGACAGTGCTGTCTTCTCTGGGGCTGCACTCCTTCCTAGCCCTCTAGGAAGCCCCTGGGGACCCCAGCTCACACTACCAGTTCTCACTCCCTGTGACCCCCAGGCACTTGCCCATTCTGTCACATCACACTGCTTTGGAGATCTTGGCCTGTTATCCGTTGCCTCACAGGTAGTCAGGTTCATCACTACTGGGTCAAGTCTAAGAGATCCTCCTCGTCTCAGATGTGCCCAGGACTCCTCTCAGTGCAGATAGCCCTGAAAGCGCGGTCAGAGACAAGGACGTGGAGGCGAAACCAGGAAGCAATCTGGATTTTCCTGGGAGCAGTTCAGTGAGCCTCCACAGATTTGAGGAAAAAGGCTAGAGGCAGAAAAGTGTAGAAACTCAGCAGGTGCTTGAGGTGGGATGTTGAGGAGAGCTGCCCACCACGGATGCAGCTGAAATCGGAGCTGGCTGAGTGCATGGGATACACACACACACACAAAATCTGTTACTTCTCCTTTTTGCCTGCACAATGGCATCAAAGATCCTTAGTGTGGCATTCGAGGCCCCCATGGCTTGGCCTCAGTTGTCCACTTGACCCTTAGCCATCACTGCACCCCCTGCTGCAGCCCAAGGGGCCTGCTCCTCTGCTGTGGATTTGTCCTTGGACTTGCCCATCTCACAGCCTTTCTTTACAGTTCCCGCCCCCTGGGATGTGCCCCTTCCCCATCCATCTGCATCCATCCAAGGCCTGTACATCTTTCAAGTCCCACTTCCACAGGAACTTCCCTGGCCCCTCCAGCCCAGCGTGAGCTCTTTGCTCTGCTCTCAGTGTCTAAATTGTCAATGTGGCGTTGATCACATCTACCTTCTTTCATTTGTTTTTCTTCAATTAAATAATTCCCTTAATATTAATCCAAAAATCAACCAAACAAAAAACCAATTGCTGTTGAGTTGGTTTCAACCCCTGGTGACCTCGTGTGTGTCAGAGTAGAACTGTGCTCTGTAGGATTTTCAGTGACTGATTTTTCAGAAGCAGATCACCAGACCTGTCTTCTGAGGTTCCTCTGGGTAGACTCGAACTGCCAGCCTTTTTTGTTAGCAGCTGAGAGCTTATCTGTTTGCATCACCCAGGAACTCTGTCAATATTACCAACCACCTTCATTTGCCAGGTACGACGCCAGAGACCAGGTGCCCCTGCTGTCAAGGAGCTCACAGCAAACAAGGGGATTTGAGCATACCTAGAGGCACTTTTTAGAGGCACAGGCCCACCGAAGATGCTGTTGATTAGAACTTGTTGCTATATTGTTTTCATCATGAGTCCAAGTTCCTTCAATGGAAGAGCACCTGCTTTCCAACCTTGTCTCAGTTATGTAGCGTTAGAGATTAGTGGAACTTCTGATGTTGGTAGGTGTTATCAAGTTGGCCTTGACTCATGGTGACCCAATGTGCAACAGAACAAAATGCTGCCTGATCATGTGCCATCCCCATGATCCACTGCAGATCCAGTCATGATCTATGAGGTTGTCATTGGCTGATTTTTGGAAGTAGATCAACAGGCCTTTCTTCCTAGTCCATCTTAGCCTGGAAGCTCTGCCGACACCTGTTTAGCATCACTGAAGCCTGCAAGTCTCCACTGACAGACCGGTGTTGCCTGTGCTGAGGTGCATTAACTGGGAATCGAACCCAGGTCTCCTGTATGGAAGGTGAGAATTCTACCACTAAGCCACCACTGGTGGAACTTCTATTTCCTTGAAGACCTCCACTTGCCTGTCAGCCAGGCATCGAGGTGGTTTCTATTGACCCTCTTGGAGAAACTGCAATGGAGGGTGGACAAGTGACCCGCCAGAGGAAAAGAACAATCTCTCAGGGCTAGGCAGTTCGGTCCAACCTCCCTTGCTTGGCAGCTGCATTCTCTTGGCCAAAGGCAAACACTTCTTGCCTCTGACTGCTGAGAATCCTTCCAGATGTTGGCTTCTTTGGAGCCCCGTGATCAAGAGACTGTTTGAAAGGCTGCAGGGATGCTGAGTCTCATTGTCCCCTGGCCACGTGTCCCAAGACAAGCCCCAAGGGCTTAGTGACTACAGGGAGTGTGTACAGAACTCAGAAGACACCAGGAAGTTTTATTTGTCGATCTGCCCGTCCTCTGTATGAACCAGGATGAGCTTATAAAACATCCAATCAAGTAAAGGCGGATTGGGTGTGAGGTTCCGATTATTTTTAAATGTTTTTTTAAATTGTGAAATACATTCTGTCTTAAAATATATACATTTACCATTGAAAATAATTAAGCGAGGAGCCACGTACCCATTGTCGAGTTTTAGAAATAGAGCGTCACCCTGTGTGCCCCTCCCCCACCGCATCCCCCCCGGTAACCGTCACCCTGAATGGTGTGTTTATCATCCTTTACTTTTCTTTACAGCTTTATCACATTATGTGCATTCTTAAATGTGTTTAGTTTTGCCCATTTTTGGGAAATTTAGCCAAATTTCTACTGCATATATGTGTTTTGTAATTTGCATTTTTGTTCCATGTTGTTTAAAATTCACCCACATTGATGAATGTAGCTGTAGTTCATTTATTTCCACTGCTGCATTTTATATATATATATATATGTGTGTGTGTGTGTGTGTGTGTGTGTGTGTGTGCGCCCTAATGCATTTATTTTGGTTGTTTACGGTTTTTTGCTTTCATGAGCCATGCTGCCATGTACTTTTTTGTACATGACTTCTGGGGAGCTTGTGTAAGAGTCCCTCTGGGGTAGTGTTTTTCAACACCCGCACGGTCAGTGGGCCCTTTAATGACAAATACTTTGTCTTTTTCCCTGTCCTGAAATGAAATTGTTAGATGTTCTACTATCACCTACTTACCCACAGGATTTTAAAATATCAAAGAGATGACCTTACTGTAATATAAAATGGAAATAAAACAAAAGTAATTTACAATAAAAGATGGTTGTGCCCACATGTAAATTCTTGGGAACAATTACCCTAGAAGCCATAATAGAGATGTCAGATGCTTGCACCTGTATATAGAATCACCACTCTACATGTGTCAGCTACAACTGCAATCACAGGTGTTTTGATTTGGTGACCTAAATACAATGAGCAAGGTTCCCAGTATGATTTTCTGAAATGTTAACCAATTCTTGGTAAAGCTCCAAACAACAGAACAAAAAAGTGCAATCCTCCTTCTGTTTAGAAGGTAGTTGCATCACTAGAGAATTCAAAGTGTTAAAGTTGTGAAAAAAATTGAGTTAGATATTTTCAAGGTCCATCCTTGTTTAACTGTGTATCAGGACTTCATTCTTCCTTCTGGCTGAGTAACGCTCCATTGTACGTATGTTTGTACCGTATTTTGTTCATCCATTCATTTGTTGATGGACATTTAGGTCGCTTCCATTATGCTGGGTGAAATAAGTCAGTCAAAAAAGAGCAAATTTTGTATGATTCCACTTATATGAAGTATCTACAGTAGACAAGTATATACAGACCTAAGTTTATTAGTGGTTACCAGGAGTGGGTGGGAGGGAAGGGCAAAAGGGGACCTCATTGCTTAGGGAAACCTGGAAAGCGATAGTGGGGGTGGTTGCACAACACAATAAACACAATGAATGTTGGTGAACCATGTATGTGAAGAACGTTGAAAAGGTGAATATCTTGTTACATATACATTCATAAAAACAGAGTTAGAGTTAGACCATAGGATCAGATAAGTATAAACAGATGTTCACCTGCATACATTATGTGGTCGTGTGTGATGCAGACTGATCCATCTTTGCATGGAGCTGCCCACAAATTGTAGGACATCTATCATTTTTTGTCCTACCTACTAAATGCCAGTAGTTCCCCCTCACTCATTGTAACATCCAGCAATACTCCACAGATTTCCAAAACACTTCTCCAGTGTGCTAATGATCCCCCAAGAACCAATTTTCTACGTTCTTTGCTTAAGATAGGAATTGCTAGGTTAGAGGTAAGCTGGTATTTATCTTCATTACGTTGTCAGGATGGTTGTACCAATACACTGTCCCACCATCAGTGCATGAGAATTTCTGTTGTTCCACTTCCTTTTCTGCACTTGAAATTGTCAGAATTTTTAATTTTTGCCTGTCTGGTAGAAGTGAAATGGTCTTTTGTGTACTTTCTTAACTTTCTGTATGGTTGTGGACAATATGCTTGTATGTTTATAGACCATTCATGTTTTGTCTTCTATGAAATTGACTGTCCATGTTAATTCCTCACAGTGTTATCTTGTCTTTTTTTTGTAATGATTCTTGATTTTTATTGGATAATAATCTTTTGTCAGTTCCATGTGTGCAAATATCTTCTCCCCATTGATGGCTTTGTATTTTCACCTATTTCATGGTATCTTTTGATGAGAAGTTTGCCATTTTGATTTTATATACACTCATATATGAAATTACTTAGTTAGAAACTTTCATTTGAAAAAGGGTCACACCGATGGGCTCAGTGAGTTCACTTGTTTGTCCAAAGGTTTTCCTCATCCTCTCAGCCCCCTATCACATACTTCTTATGTTTTACCTCCATGAGGCAGATTTCCAAAACATCCTTAAAATAGCTGTGGGTAGGTTAGGATCCTGAACACTGGTGGCGCAGTGGTTAAGAACTCAGCTGCTAACAATAAGATCATCAGTTGGAATCCACCAGCCACTTCTTGGAAACTTATGGGGAAATTCTACTCTGTTCTATAGGGTCAGTATGAGTCGGAATTGACTCGACACTAACTTTTTTTTTTTTATTCTGTATTTACCAGAGTCCAGCTTTAAACCAACACCCAGTACGTAAATAGAACAGGATCCTGACATAATCAAAAAACTAAAACCTGTTGCTGTTGAGTCGATTCCAACTCACAGAGACCCTATAGGACAGAGTAGAACTGCCCCATAGGGTTTTCAAGGAGCAGCTGGTGGGTTTGAACTGCCAACATTTTGGTTAGCAGCTGAGCATTTAACCACTGCACCATGGGATAGAAGTGCTTAAAAGCAGAACTGCTATGATCCAGCTACCCCGTGGTGGAGCAGGAGTCTGTCTCAGGATTTCAGAGTTAACTGAACCCTCAGAATCATCCAGCAACTCTGATGTAGGTTCTGAGAGAGGCTGGAATGGCCTTGTCTCCAGATGTACCAGTGGGAAAGATAAGCAAGAAAGTGGGAGAGAACTTAGCAGCTTGCTCTCACCTTCCAGGTCCAGCCTCCTTCTCTGTGCAATGGTGTTACCTCTTGAGAGTGCTGGGTGAATTAATGAGTTGCCATGAGTGAAGAATCTTTGAAAGTGAAAGTCTTGCTAAGTTGGTGTGAAGGCAAGCCTTACCCACTCCCCTCTTAAACTTTTTTCCCTGGTGGAAAAAAACGTGAGAACTGGCCAATTTTAATTATGCAAATCTTCAGGGAGACAATTGCTTCCCTTATGGGAGATCAGCTCCAGTCTCCACCAAAGGAGCCCCTGGGTGGTGCAAATGGTTAAACGCTTGACTACTAGCCGAAAGGTTGGTGGTTTGAACCCACTCAGAGGAGCCTTGGAAGTCAGGTGTGGTGATTTGCTTCAGAAGGTCACAACCTTGAAAACCCTGTGGAGCAGTTCTACTCTGCACACATGCAGTCGCCTTTAATTGGAATAGAATTGATGGCAACTAACAGCAAGTCTCTTCCGGGGGCCCTGGAAAGCGTCACAAACTTGCCCAGGTCACCCTCATTGTCAGCTTAGCCCTGGCCCTGAAGGCTGAAGCCCACTAGAGCTGTCTGTAGCCAACTTCACAGCAGACCTCTCTGCCCAGCTCTCTAGGTGGGAGTCCTGTCCATCCTTTAGCTCAGGGATAATTAGACAGATTTGTGCTTAATGTATTTTCCAATCAATGCAACAACTTTAGGACTAATTTATGAAAATCAAATACAGTGACGAAATGGTGTATTAAAACCCTACTTATTTTATGGATCAAAATTTAGTGTTAGGAGTAGATTTACAGCTGGATGGGGACGCCCACATAACAGTAAGTAGACTCTCCCAAAGAAGCACCAATATTGTCCATGAGGGTGGTAGGGGGCCTGAGAAGTTGAAGTCTCTTCCCAAGGGTGTGTATCTTTTCTTTCTAACATATTCCAGTGCTTTGCCTCTTCCGTTCTATCCCAATGACAGGACACATGCTTTCAGTGTCCTAAATCTACCCCACCATAAATTTGAGAATGTGTCTTAATGTCTGAGCTAAATTCCAGTTAAGCCAGTTCTACAAAGCAGGACCACTTTCAAATGGGGGTGGACTAAATGGCTAATGTTTCCACATCCCTTCTGGGCTTCCTCCTGGACAGAAGGGTGTCTTGCATCTGAGCACCTATCCATGGACTCTGGTGCTGGGCAATGGACCTGGTGAACTCTCAGGAAGCTGGTGAGGGCAGACCAGTGATACTGCTCTCATAAAAAGCTTGAAAAGCAAAGTGACAACAGCGACGGCAACAACAACGAAAAATCCTCAAAGCCCTTAGGAGCTACTTATCAGAAAAAAAAAGCGAGAGGAGGGAGGAGGCTTGTTTTATTGCATTTCACGTCTGTAGGGGCAGGGAGATGGTTAGAGAAGAAAGCCTGAGAGACTTTGGTGGTTAGTATGAAAGGCACATCTGGCAGAGGAAACACTCCCTGAGTAGACATGGGTGCAAATGCTTCCTGACAATTCTAATCAAGGAATGCTCTCGTGAGCATTCGAGATGGCTGGATGCTATGTTATATGAATAATTTTGCTTCTTTGTCAAGACTTGGATGATATCTTCCCAAGACACATCTGTAGCTGTGCACCCTTAATCACTATCTAAAGGAGAGACAGGATGCATGGAGCCCTTGCACATTCCTTATTCTGCAGAAATGACACATGCGTTTGGGGGACAGACGTTCCAGAAACAAATGAGACAGCAAGCTTCTCAGCCAGGGCCCTCCTGGGATGCTTAGGAAATCAGAGAACCTGGCCTGAAGCAAGGAGGGGGGGTTGGCCTGAGTAGAGTGGTGCAATGATTAACATTCTAAGTTCCTAACCAAAAGGTTGGGAGTTCAAGTCCACCCAGAGGCACCTCAGAAGAAAGGCCTGCCAATCTACTCCTGTAAAAAAGCCATTGAAAACCCTATGCAGCACGGTTCTCCTCTGACTCTCATGGGGTTATCATGTGTTGGAATAGACTCAACAGCATCTGGCAATGGTTAATTTAGGAGCTGGGTTTGAGTTCTATAGTAGCCACATGCTCTTGTCAGACTCCCTTCAGACCATCGTTGCATCCCTGAATTAAGACAAATAATATATAAGGGTTATGACAATTTTTGAACACTTACTATGTGCCACGCATTATGTAAGTGCTTCATAAATGTCACTGGTGTGACCGGCTTCATCAACTTCACAGACAAATATAAAGACATCACCTGGAAAGATAATTTTGAAAATTTTATTATAAACAAGCCTCATTTGATGTGGGTGGAGAGGCCATAATTATCTGATAATTTACCATTTGAAAAGGCATCATGTGACATCCTGCCCCTTATAAAATTAGTCACCACTGAAATGACCCTCCTCACCTGGCACTGGCCTCCATGTTTGTCTGTCTTGTGAGCAGTTTTATTCACTCAGTTTCCTTGCTGGCTGTCTACAAAACACTAACAGTTTGAAATAAAATTACAGATCTTGGAAATGCAGCAAAATTTCTTGAAGTAAATGAAAGTGACGTTGGAGAACTGTTCAAATCCCACACAAACCCACTGATTAATGGAGATCTGGCTGACTTATACTAAGTAACAATGGAAGAGAAAATTAACAAGGATGATCACTGAAAAGGCACTTAAAAAGGAGTAATTTGAAAATTAAAGGAGGAAAAGAGGTCCCTGAAAAAATTGAAGATTCTTTTTTTTTTTTTTCTGGCTACTAATCACCTTTTTAAGACTGAGCTGAGAAAATGAACCATGAAACAAGGGGTGATATATCTTAACTCTCATACTTACTACCCGCTTAGCCCGTGGTCCCCTAAATACAGCCACAAGAGGAACTTCCAGCATTGCCCAGGAGCTGTGCTGGAAGCAGTTCTCTGCTTTAGCTCCCCCTCTCCTCCACACTACTTAATTCCAACAGCCTTGTTGCTCTTCCTTAACACTGAACGTCGGACGGGTTCATCCCGGACCATCCAGCCAAGTGTGAAGCTTGAAGAACGGGATGGGAAGCTATAGAATGTGGTTTGCGTTGGCCAGTGAAACGTTCCAGGAAGAAGCTTCATGAAGAAGCCCTGTGTGATTTGCACCATTACCTTCCCAATGCTGTGAAGCTTGTGGGACCACATATAAAGAAGAAACCCAACAACAAAGTCTTACTCCAAGGCAATATGATTTACCCATCTATGCCAATACACAGTGACTGTATCTTTCTATAAATTTTTTTAACTGTCTTGTGGCTCTCCTTAATTGCGTCATTGATTACTACCTAGTATTTAAGTAACACTTGCTATGAGAAAACTAAGCATTTTACATTGATTGCATTATTTAACCTCAACAATAAGTTCTAAGGCAACTTTTTGTTAGACCTGTTTTACAAACGAGGAAATAGAGCTTTGCAGAGCTTGGTCAATGGTTACACAACAGGACCGAGATTTGACTTCTGGTCTCTCTACCACCAACACATGTTCATTTAGTCAGCATGAACTTCTAAGTGTCTGACAGGGGCCCAACTCTACCAGCTCACGTGCAAAGAAGCCACCTTGTCTTCATGCTCACTGACTCTGTCCCTGACAGGTTGTGCTGTCCCTGGCAGTTTTCCTGGCCTAATATTGAGTGATTGATTGTGTGTGCAGGTGTACATCACAGATGAAAGCTATTTGTTGTTGTTAGCTGCAATTGAGTCGGCTCTAAATCACGTTGAACAAGACAAAACATTGCCCAGTCCTGGGCCATCTTCACAATCATTGGTATGCTTGAGTCCATTGTTGGAGTTATTGTGTGAATTCCTCTCATAGAGGGTTTCCTTCATGTTTGCTGACCCTTTAATTTACCAAACACGATATCCTTTTCTAGCAATTGGTTTGTGTTGATGATCTGTCCAAAGTGAGTTAAAGTCTCGTCATCCTCAGTTTTAGGAGCATTCTGGCTGTATTTCTCCTAAGACTGATGTCTTTGTTCTTCTAGAAGTCCATGGTATATTCAATATTCTTTGCCAGTATCACATTTTAAATGCATCAATTTTTCTGTCTTCCTTTTTCACTGTCCAGCTTTCACATGCATATGAGGAGACTGGAAAGATCATGTCTTGGGTCAGGTGCACCTTAGTCATCAAAGTGACATCTTTGCTCTTTAACACTTTAAAGAAGTCTTTTGCAACAGATTTACCCAATGCAATATGTTATTTGATTTCTTGATGGCTGCTTCCACGGACATTGATTGTTGATCCAAGTAGAATGAAATCCTTGACAACTTTAATTTCTTCTCCATTTATCAGGATGTTGTTTATTGGTCCAGTGTGGAGTGGGAGGATTTTTGTTTTCTTTATATTGAGATGCAATCCATACTGAAGGCTGGGACCTTCATCAGTGAGTGCTTCAAGTTGTCGTCATTTTCAAACAAGGTTGTGTCATTTGCATGTTGCAGGTTGTTAATAAGCCTTCTTCCTCCAATCCTGATGCCATGTTCTTTTTGCATAAAAAAACTTTTCACATAGTCACCTTGAAAATAACTGGAGTGTGTCTGTGGCTGTACACTTACCTCCTCAAAGTTTCTAATTATTGATTAGGTGGCTTCTGCATGTACCAGCCTGGCAGGAGGCAGCCCGTGGCATGCATGTGTGAGTGCTTGGGTTCGAATGTTGGGTCATATGGTTTTAGGCAGAGGCATTGACTGGGGTGCCTCAACAAGCAGGCTGGGAATACCAGTTTTACACTGTTTTTCTTTTCACACCTGTTTCTGCAGGAAAGGCACATGACCTGGCTTTTGCTCACAACTCCACTTCAGAGGAATGTAACCCTGTGTATCCTGACAAGGGGTGACATTCCAGGGACCACCAATATTTGCACATTCCACTAGTCCTGGCTGAGGTCTGACTCTAAGCATGGCCCTGTACTGTGTGTGTGTGTGCACCAGGGGTGGGGGTGAAGAACATGAAAGTGACCACTGCGCCACAAAGCAGCTCATTGTCTTACAATGTTTTAAAAACTCTATTTTGGGTCAATACATATATTTACGTGGAAACTTATCTTAGAAATACAAAGTAGAAACTCCAGTTGTAGAATATAAGTTCATTTTCTGGAAAAAAAAAATGATTCAAGTAATATTTGATTCACACACTGATCCCATGAAGTAGGAAATCCTCTCGTGGTCTTCATAGAGTCTTGGAGGAATGTTGAGCTACGTTTTTCTCAGTCACTTTCGCTTCCGAGTTCTGGATTCTGCCTGAATTATCGAGCTCATGTATCCTTGCCTCCTATGACTTCTCTTCTTTTGACCCTTCATGTTCATTGAGTGGAACTCAGTCTTTTTGCCTTGTCCCCACCCCTGCCACTGCATGGCAGAGTCTGGCTTGGTCTCCTAGAGGGGAAGATGCTGCCTGGGGTCTGCCGAAGGTGGTGAAGAGCCTGTTCTGAGTGGAGCTATCTCAAGCTACAAAGACCAATGTGGGTGAAGAAAGGGCTAGGTTACACCACGGGAGCTTCCTCCTGGAGAAACCAGCAGCCATACAGAGGGGCCATGTGAACAGATGCTGTGGTGTGGAGTATGGGCATGATAAGCAACAGGCCCTGGTTTGAAGAGTATGCTTAAAGGGCAAAGGGAGGTGGACTCTAACACAAGAGAGCTCAGGTCCCAACCTCAGGTCCTCGGATGCCCAGCTAACCAGACTGGACTTTATCCAGAGCCCACTGAAGTGTCACTGACAGCTTTTGTGCAGACCACCAATGAGGCCAGGCCTGAGCACTGCCTGAGACCTGGCTTTCTGGAAGCCAGTGCAGGAAAGGAAGATATAGGAGAAAGCCAGTTCAATAGCCCAATGGGAGGAAATGGGGCCTGAATTAGGAGAGCAGACATCAGGGCAGAAGTGGGAGTACAGACAAGAGAGCATATTTCAAGCCGGATTCCCAAGCTTGGGCTCAGATGAGGGTGTTGAGCAGGAGCAGAGCAGAGACCAGAGGACCATAATACCCTTTGAGTAAGAGAATATTCAGAAGAGTGGGAGGAGAACCAAAGGAGGGCCAACTTCTGGCTATGCCAGGGGAGAAGCTGAGGA
This sequence comes from Elephas maximus indicus, assembly GCF_024166365.1. Taxonomy (NCBI): domain Eukaryota; kingdom Metazoa; phylum Chordata; class Mammalia; order Proboscidea; family Elephantidae; genus Elephas; species Elephas maximus. The sequence continues at coordinate 10,835,230 of NC_064839.1, read as the reverse complement.
TGGGCCCCTTGGTCTGCCCTGTTGATGCTGAGGGGCTAGCAAGAGCTCACTCTCGAAGAGTTCCAGGCTTCAGTGGAGATAAAACCGTCAACAGGTCGTTGCTGAGCTGGACACATGCCTAGGGAGCAAGGGGGGCCCAGAAGAAAGACCTCCACCTGTTAGAGGAGGGAGGATGCACCATCAAGGAGAAGAAGTTGGAGCCGGTCCCTGGAGATGAAGGAGTTTTCCAGGCAGGGGAGAGGTGAGGCTGTGGGTGAAGAGGGCACCCTGGGCAGACAGAGCCCCAAGGGTGCAAAGGTCCTGAGGTTGTTCTCAGTGCTTACAGACAAGGACAGCGTGGTTGGTTGTCTTCTGGGGAGTGAGGGGAGCTGCCCACCCAAGTCCACCCACTGGGTCCTACCACCACCACTGCTGGTTGCTGTCAGGTAGATTTCAACTCGTGGAGGCCCCATGTGTCTCAGAGAAGAACTGTGCTCACAGGGTTTTCAATGGCTGAGTTTTCAGAAGTAGATCTTCAGGACTTTTTCTGAGGCATCTCTGGGTGGACTCAAACCTCCAACCTTGCAGTTAGCAGCCAAGCACAATAACCCTTTGCAACACCCAGGGACTCCTTGTGTACAGCAGGTGCTTAATATTGTCTCTTTTATTTCCATTGTTCTTTTATTCACAGCTATACACAAGATAAGAAAAAAAAAGTATTCTGTGCATGTAAGTCCTTGAGTGTCTGGGCTTTCACACAAACCACGGCATATTAACCCTGAAGCCATGTGGCAGAGACATCACACAGTGTTCTGAACACATAGTTTCTTATTTTTCCCCTAATTGTATCTGACTCTTATCAAGGACATAAATGTGTCCAAGTGCCTCGAGTCAAATAGAGAGTGCTTGTGAGTGCTGCTGTCCTCCACGTGTGGACAGAAAGGTTATCTGCTGTTTTAATGAGGTTCAAGGAGCTCTCCTGATTCCCATGCAGTATGAGAGGAAGGGTTAGGTAGTATCACGAAGCACCACAGTGCATCAGCTTTGCACTCAGACTGTCTGAGCTAAAAATCCAATGATGCTAGGTTTGTTTCTGCTTCCTAGCTGGGTGATCTTGGGCAGGTTGCTTCACCTTTCTGAGCCTCTGTTTTCCTTCTATGAAAAGTGGAGCCTTATAAGGATTAACAAAGATAATGAGCGTATGTAAAGGGCTTACCACATAAAATCTGTTAGTCTAATGTTGTCATGTATTTATTACACAGATGCAACAGGGGTTAAGAGCTACTGCTGCTAACCAAAAGGTCAGCAGTTTGAATCCACCAGCCGCTCCTTGGAAACACTGTGGGACAGTTCTACTCTGTCCTATAGGGTGGCTGTGAGTTGGAATCTACTCGATAGCAACAGGTTTTTGCTTTTTTGGTGATACTTCACTTACATATTTAAAGCCATATGTTTGACCAATATCGATATAAACTTAAATTTAGCAAAGATGGAATACTCCCAAAGCCTGCAGACCTCTCGGTGAGCCAAGTCTAACAAAAACAACTAGTTTCCAAGGAGCGCCTAAGTCTAGGTTACAATATTTAAGGGAAAAATCAGTCTTCCCGGACCTCCCTCTGGGTCATCTGTAAATATTTCCTGATGTTATTGTCAAGGTCATGCATGTTTGTCAAACCTGTTCTGCTTCACTGCAACCTAAATGCGAATGAACACATTTGGAAAAATTTCATGTCTGGGTTCAACAGCTTTTGATGTTTATATCCGCCCTTGATGTTAGCAGTCGCTGCTGCCGTCCTGGTGGGGCTGGGGCAGACTGAGGTATACCCAGGCGGGGGGGGGGGTGGGGTGGGGTGGGGGGGGGGTGGGGTGGGGTGGGGGGGGGGTGGGGTGGGGTGGGTGGGGGCAAACACTCAGGCAGGACACGTTTTGTACCACGTTGGGAACTCAATATTCTTTTTTTTTTTTTTTTATTGTACTTTAGATGAAGATTTACAGAACAAACTAGTTTCTCATTAAACAATTAATACACATATTGTTTTGTGACATTGGTTGCCAACCCCATGACATGTCAATACTCTCTCCTTCTTGACCTTGGGTTCCTTATTACCAGCTTTCCTGTCCCCTCCTGCCTTCTCGTCCTTGCCCCAGGGCCGGTACTCCCCTTTAGTCTCATGTTTTATGGGCCTGTCTAATCTTTGGCTGCAGGGTGAACCTCAGGAGTGACTTCAGTACTGAGTTAAAAGGGTATCTGGGGGTCATACTCTTGGGGTTTCTCCAGTCTTTGTCAGGCTAGTAAGTCTGGTCTTTTTTTTGTGTGTGAGTTAGAATTTTGTTCTACATTTTTCTCCAGCTCTGTTCGGGACCCTCTATTGTGATCCCTGTTAGAGCAGTCGGTGGTGGTAGCCGGGCACCATCTAGCTGTGCTGGACTCAGTCTGGTGGAGGCGGGAGCTCTGTATTCTTACATGCTGGCTGCTCTGACTCGACTTTGCCAGCGTGGCCCTGACAGAAGGCACGTCTTTTAAGAGCATGTGCTTTCTTTACGATTTGGATGAGAATTAGACCAGTCTCCCAGCTGCTGAGGAGCCACGTCTGCCAAGGTAGTTAGGGTAAAGATGGTTAAATTCATTTCCTTATCCTACAGATTAGAAAATTAGAGCCAGGGAGGGGCAGGACATTTCTCAAGGTCAAACCTATCCACCCAGAAGCAATGCGTGAATGGCTCAGGCAGTAATTGGCTCTGAGGTTTAATTTTTGCGATTTTATAGGAAATGATGCTTTGTTGCCAATGGAAAATTTTCTCCTGGGCTCTTGGAAGCGAAGGAGGTCAAGCAGCTTCAATTCAAAGGGAGCCTTAAACTAAAAGTTTACTGGCTCCTGAAGGAGAAATCTGGGCCAGGTGAGGGCAAGTGGAGAGCAATGAACTGCCGGTGAGTAGCCCCGCTTAATGCCAGTGGGACCTACCACAAGTGCATCCAGGCTCAGTGGTCTCCACTTTACAGTACAGTGCTTCCGGATCTCACCGCTGCTCGGCTGTTCTCCAAAGAAGCTGGATGTCTTAGGGTTCTCTAGAGAAACAGAACCAGTAAGATCTATATGTGTGTGTGTATATATATATGCATATATATATATACACACACACATATATGTATATATGTACACACACACACATATATGTATATATATACACATATATGGAGGCCTGGTCAGCTCAGCTGCTAACCGAAAGGCTGGCAGGTCATATTCACCAGCTGCTCCTTGGAAATCCTATGGGACAGTTCTATTCCGTCCTATAGGGTTGCTATAAGTTGGAATTGACACAACGGCAACAGGTTTGGTCAGGATACTCACACACACACATACATATGGAGCCCTGGTGGCACAGTGGTGAAGCGCCCTGCTGCTAACCTAGAAGTCGGTGGTTTCAAACCACTAGCAGCTCTGCAGCAGAAAGATGTGGCAGTCTGCTTCTGTAAAGATTACAGCCCAGAAAATCCTATGGGGCAGCTTTACTCTGTTCTACAGGGTCACTGTCTCAGTGATCTAGTGCTGCTAAAATGGGAATACCACTAGAGGATGGTTTTAAAAAACAGAAGTTTATTCTTTTACGGTCTAGGAGGCTAGAAGTCTGAATTCAGCACATCAGCTCCAGGGGAAGGCTTTCTGTCTCTGTTGGCTCTAGAGGAAGGTCTTTGTCATCAATCTTCACGTAGTCTAGGAGTTTTTCAGCCCAGGGACCCTGGGTCCAAAGGACACGCTGTTCTCCTGGCTCTTGTTTCTCAGTGGTATGAGGTCCCCCTGTCTCTCTGCTGGATTCTCTCTTTTATATCTCAAAAGTGGCTGACTTAAGATACAACCTAATCTTGTAGATTGAGTCCCACTTCATTAACATCACAGAGGTAGGATTTACAACACAGAGGAAAATCCCATCAGATGACAAAGCGGTGGACAAACACACAACACTGGGAATCATGGCCTAGCCAAATTGACACATATTTTATGGGGGTACAACTCAATCCATAACAGTCCCTGTGAGTTGGAATCAACTCAGGCAACAGGTTTTTGGCTTTGTAAATATATATATATACAGAGAGAGAGAGATAGTCTTTCTCTGAGTGGTGCAAAAGGTTAACACGCCTGGCTGCTAGCTGAAATGTTGGAAGTTCAAATCTACCAGAGGTACCTGGGAAGAAAGACCTGTGATCTACTTTCAAAAAAGTACCCATCGAAAACCCTGTGGAGCACAGTTCTACTCTGACACATGTGGGGTAGCCATGAGTTGAAATTGACTCAAAGACAACTGGTTTTTTATGTGTGTGTGTACATATATATGTATATATATATATATATATAGCTGTTGTGTGCTGTTGAGTCAATCTTGACTCACAGAGACCATATGTAACAGAGTAGATCTGCCCCATAGGGTATCCTAGGCTGATATCCTGACTGGAGCAGAGGGTGGGTTCAAATCACCGACCTTTCAGTTAGCAGCCAAATGCTTAACCACTGTGCCACCAGAGATCCTTATACATACACACACACACACATATGAGATATAGATAGAGAGAGAGAGAGAGACATTTTAAGGAATTGGCTTTCGTAATTATGTAGAGCTGGCAAGTCCAAAATCCCTGGGTCAGGTGACAGGAATAGTGAAGCATGAAGGTGCTCTGGAGGTAGAATACATCCCAGGCAGAACTTCATTTTTGCTCTTAAGGCCTTCAACTGATTGGATGAGGTCCACCCACATTATGAAGGGTCCCCTGCTTTACTCAAGGGCAACATATTCAATCACGAGCAATTATTTACCAACAGCATCTAGACTACTGTTTGACCAAACGATTGGGCACCATAGCCTACTCAAGATGACCCACGAAACTAGCCATCACACTGGAGAGCCAGGATTTTATGTGGAAACTTCCCAGTTTCTCACTAATGGCAACTCAGCGAGCCAAACAATTACTGTCAGCAGAACCCTGGCGTCTGTGGACCAGGTGGCCAACAGTGTGTCACCTGGGTGAGTTTTAGGAGGTGAGTTGCTATCACTAGGGCCTCCTACCACTTCCACAGTCTGCGCAGCTTTCCCAAACAATGAGAAGACAGATGATCCCATATTCCTCTACATCATTGTCTTATGTCATCAAAGACAACACCTTTCCCATTGATTTTGAAAGCAGAACTTTCATTCTGAAGAGCTTGGAGTCTCAGAGGGAGACTAGAAGAAGCATACTTCACTGTCTACAGTGGAAAAGTATTGTGAAAAAATGTACTTTCAGCGCTCCTTTATGCAGCTGCCCTCTGAAACGCCCAGCCTGTGCCGCCTGGCCTATGTTCTCTAACAAACCAAACCAGCGGCTGTCAAGATGATTCTGATTCATGGAAACCCCATGTGTGTCAGAGTAGAACTGTGCTCCATAGGGTTTTGTTTTTTTTTTAATAGTTTTTATTGTGCTTTAAGTGAAAGTTTACAAATCAAGTCGGCCTCTCACACAAAAACCCATAGACACCTTGCTACACACTCCCAATTACTCTCCCCCTAATGAGACAGCAAAGTCTCTCCCTCCACTCTCTCTTTTCGTGTCCATTTCGCCAGCTTCTAACCCCCTCCACCCTCTCATCTCCCCTCCAGGGAGGAGATGCCAACATAGTCTCAAGTGTCCACCTGATCCAAGAAGCTCACTCCTCACCAACATCCCTCTCCAACCCATTGTCCAGTCCAATCCCCGTCTGAAGAGTTGGCTTCAGGAATGGTTCCTGTCCTGGGTCAACAGAAGGTCTGGGGGCCATGACCACTGGAGTTCTTCTAGTCTCAGTGAGACCATTAAGTCTGGTCTTATGAGAATTTGGGGTCTGCATCCCACTGCTCTCCTGCTCCCTCAGGGGTTCTGTGTTGTGTTCCCTGTCAGGGCAGTCATTGGTTGTAGCCAGGCACCATCTAGTTCTCCTGGTCTCAGGATGTTGTAGTCTCTGGTTCATGTGGCCCTTTCTGTCTCTTGGGCTTGTAATGCCTTGTGTCCTTGGTGTTCTTCATTCTCCTTTGATCCAGGTGGGTTGAGACCAATTGATGCATCTTAGACAGCTGCTTGCTAGCCACTCTTCAAAGTGAGATCCAGAATGTTTTCTTAATAGATTTTATTATGCCAATTGACTTAGATGTCCCCTGAAACCATGGTCCCCAGACCCCTGCCCCTGCTTCACGGGCCTTCGAAGCATTCAGTTCATTCAGGAAACTTCTTTGCTTTTGGTTTAGTCCAATTGTGCTGATCTCCCCTGTACTGTGTGCTGTCTTTCCCCTCACCTAAAGTAGTTCTTATCTACTATCTAATTAGTGAATGCCCCTCTCCCACCCTCCCTCCATACCCCCTCTCGTAACCACAAAAAGAATGTTTTCTTCTCAGTTTAAACTATTTCTCAAGATCTTATAATAGTGGTCTTATACAATATTTGTCCTTTTGGAACTGACTAATTTCACTCAGCATAATGCGTTCCAGGTTCCTCCATGTTATGAAATGTTTCACAGATTCATCACTGTTCTTTATCAATGGGTAGTATTCCATTGTGTGAATATACCATAATTTATTTATCCATTCACCCGTTGATGGACGCCTTGGTTGCTTCCAGCTTTTTGCTATCGTAAACAGTGCTGCAATAAACATGGGTGTGCATATATCTGCTCGTGTAAAGGCTCTTATTTCTCTAGGACATATTCCAAGGACTGGGTCGTGTTGTTGTTGTTAGGTGCCATTGAGTCGGTTCCAACTCATAGTGACCCTATGCACAACAGAACGAAACACTGCCTGGTCCTACACCATCCTTACAATCGTAGATATGCTTGAGCTCATTGTTGGAGCCACTGTGTCAATCTACCTCGTTGAGGTTCTTCCTCTTTTCCGCTGACCCTTTACTCTGCCAAGCATGATGTCCTTCTCCAGGGACTGATCCGCCCTGACAACATGTCTAAAGTATGTAAGATGCAGTCTCGCCATCCTTGCTTTTAAGGAGCATTCTGGTTGTACTTCTTCTAAGACAGATTTGTTCGTTCGTTTGGCAGTCCATGGTATATTCAACATTCTTCTCCAACACCACAATTTGAAGGCATCATTTCTTCTTCGGTCTTCCTTATTCATCGTCCAGCTTTCACATGCATATGATGTGATTGAAAATACCATGGCTTGGATCAGGTACACCTTAGTCTTCAGGGTGACATCTTTGCTCTTCAACACTTTGAAGAGGTCCTTTGCAGCAGATTTGCCCAGTGCCATGCGTCTTTTGATTTCTTGACTGCTGCTTCCATGGCTGTTGATTGTGCATCCAAGTAAAAAGAAATCCTCCACAACTTCAATCTTTTCTCCGTTCATCATGATGTTGCTCATTGGTCCAGTTGTGAGGATTTTTGTTTTCTTTATATTGAGGTGTAATCCATACTGAAGGCTGTGGTCTTTGGTCTTCATTAGTAAGTGCTTCAAGTCCTCTTCACTTTCAGTAAGCAAGGTTGTGTCATCTGCATAACACAGGTTGTTAATGAGTCTTCCTCCAACCTGATGCCCCATTCTTCTTCATATAGTCCAGCTTCTCATATTATTTGCTCAGCATACAGATTGAATAGGTATGGTGAAAGAATACAACCCTGATACACACCTTTCCTGACTTCAAACCAATTAGTATCCCCTTATTCTGTCCGAACTACTGCCTCTTGATCTATGTAAAGGTTCCTCATGAGCACAATTAAGTGTTCTGGAATTCCCATTCTTCGCAGTGTTATCCATAGTTTGTTCTGATCCACACAGACAAATGCCTTTGCATAATCAATAAAACACAGGTAAACATCATTCTGGTATTCTCTGCTTTCAGCCAGGATCCATCTGACATCAGCAATGATATCCCTGGTTCCACGTCCTCTTCTGAAACCAGCCTGAATTTCTGGCAGTTCCCTGTCAATACGTTGCTGCAGCTGTTTTTGAATGATCTTCAGCAAAATTTTGCTTGAGTGTGATATTAATGATATTGTTCTATAATTTCCACATTTGGTTGGATCACCTTTCCTGGGAATAGGAATAAATATGGATCTCTTCCAATCAGTTGGCCAGGAAGCTGTCTTCCATATTTCTTGGCATAGATGAGCGAGCACCTCCAGCGCTGAATCTGTTTTTTGAAACATCTCAATTGATATTGCATCAATTCCTGGAGCCTTGTTTTTCTCCAGTGCCTTCAGAGCAGCTTGGACTTCTTCCTTCAGTACCATTGGTTCATGATCATATGCCACCTCTTGAAATGGATGAATATCGACTAATTCTTTTTGGTATAATGACTGTGTATTCCTTCCATCTACTTTTTTTTTTTTTAATTAATTTTTATTAAGCTTCAAGTGAACATTTACCATTCCAATCAGTCTGTCACATGTAAGTTTACATACATCTTACTTCCTTCTCCCAATTGCTCTCCCCCTATTGAGTCAGCCCTTTCAGTCACTCGTTTCGTGCCAATTTTGCCGTCTTCCCTCTCTCTCTATTTTCCCATCCCCCCTCCAGTCAAGAGTTGCCAACACACTCTCCAGTGTCCACCTGATTTAATTAGCTCACTCTTCATCAGCATCTCTCTCCCCGCCGCTGAGCAGTCCTTTTCATGCCTGATGAGTTCTCTTCGGGGATGGTTCCTGTCCTGTGCCATCAGAAGGTCTAGGGAGCATTGTCTCCGGGATTCCTCTAGTCGCAGTCATACCATTAAGTATGGTCTTTTTATGAGAATTTGGGGTCTGTATCCCATTGGTCTCCTGCTCCCTCAGGAGTTGTCTGTTGTGCTCCCTGACAGGGCAGACATCGATTGTGGCCAGGCACCAACTAGTTCTTCTGGTCTCAGGATAATGTAGGTCTCTGGGTCATGTGTCCCTTTCTGTTTCTTGGGTTCTTGGTTGTCGGGTGACCTTGGTGTTCTTCATTCTCCTTTGCTCCAGGTGGGTTGAGACCAATTGATGCATCTTAGATGGCCGCTTGTTGACATTTAGGACCCAGATGCCACATTTCAAAGTGGGATGCAGAATGTTTTCATAATAGAGTTGTTTTGCCCTTTGACTTAGAAGTCCCCTCAAACCATGTTCCCCAGACCCCAGCCCCTGCTCCGCTGACCTTTGAAGCTTTCATTTTATCCCGGAAACCTCTTTGCTTTTAGTCCAGTCCAATTAGACTGACCTTCCTTGTATTGAGTGTTGTCTTTCGCTTCACCTAAAGCAGTTCTTATCTACTGATTGATCAATAAAAAACCCTCTCTCTCCCTCCCTCCCTCCCCCCTTTGTAACCACAAAAGTATGTGTTCTTCTCCGTTTTTTCTATTTCTCAAGATCTTATAATAGAGGTCTTATACAATATTTGTCCTTTTGCCTCTGACTCATTTCGCTCAGCATAATGTCTTCCAGATTCCTCCATGTTATGAAATGTTTCAGAGATTCGTCACTGTTCTTTATCGATGCGTAGTATTCCATTGTGTGAATATACCACAATTTATTTACCCATTCATCTGTTGACGGACACCTTGGTTGCTTCCAGCTTTTTGGTATTGTAAACAGAGCTGCAATAAACATGGGTGTGCATATATCTGTTTGTGTGAAGGCTCTCATATCTCTAGGGTATATTCTGAGGAGTAGGATTTCTGGGTTGTATGGTAGTTCTATTTCTAACTGCTTAAGATAACGCCAGATGGATTTCCAAAGTGGTTGTACCCTTTTACATTCCCACCAGCAGTGTATAAGAGTTCCAATCTCTCCACAGCCTCTCCAACATTTATTATTTTGTGTTTTTTGGGTTAATGCCAGTCTAGTTGGTGTGAGATGGAATCTCATCGTAGTTTTAATTTACATTTCTCTAATGGCTAATGATCGGGAGCATTTTCTCATGTATCTGTTGGCTGCCTGAATATCTTCTTTAGTGAAATGTGTGTTCATATCTTTTGCCCACTTCTTGATTGGGTTGTTTGTCTTTTTGTGGTTGAGTTTTGACAGAATCATGTAGATTTTAGAGATCAGGCGCTGGTGTGAGATGTCATAGCTGAATATTCTTTCCCAGTCTGTAGGTGGTCTTTTTACTCTTTTGGTGAAGTCTTTAGATGAGCATAGGTGTTTGATTTTTAGGAGCTCCCAGTTATCTGATTTCTCTTCATCATTTTTGGTAATGTTTTGTATTCTGTTTATGCCCTGTATTAGGGCTCCTAGGGTTGTCCCTATTTTTTCTTCCATGATCTTTATTGTTTTAGCCTTTATGTTTAGGTCTTTGATCCACTTGGAGTTAGTTTTTGTGCATGGTGTGAGGTATGGGTCCTGTTTCATTCTTTTGCAAATGGATATCCAGTTATGCCAGCACCATTTGTTAAAAAGACTATCATTTCCCCAATTAACTGACACTGGTCCTTTGTCAAATATCAGCTGCTCATACATGGATGGATTTGTATCTGGGTTCTCAATTCTGTTCCATTGGTCTATGTGCCTGTTGTTGTACCAATACCAGGCTGTTTTGACTACTGTAGCTGTATAATAGGTTCTGAAATCAGGTAGAGTGAGGCCTCCCACTTTCTTCTTCTTTTTCAGTAATGCTTTACTTATCTGGGGGTTCTTTCCCTTCCATATGAAATTAGTGATTTGTTTCTCTATCCCCTTAAAATATGACATTGGTATTTGGATCGGAAGTGCGTTGTATGTATAGATGGCTTTTGGTAGAATAGACATTTTTACTATGTTAAGTCTTCCTATCCATGAGCAGGGTATGTTTTTCCACTTAAGTATGTCCTTTTGAATTTCTTGTAGCAGAGTTTTATAGTTTTCTTTGTATAGGTCTTTTACATCCTTGGTGAGATTTATTCCTAAGTATTTTATCTTCTTGGGGGCTATTGTGAATGGTATTGATTTGGTTATTTCCTCTTCGGTGTTCTTTTTGTTGATGTACAGGAATCCAAGTGATTTTTGTATGTTTATTTCATAACCAGAGACTCTTCCAAACTCTTCTATTAGTTTCAGTAGTTTTCTGGAGGATTCCTTAGGGTTTTCCATGTATACGATCATGTCATCTGCAAATAGTGATAACTTTACTTCCTCCTTGCCAATCCGGATACCCTTTATTTCTTTGTCTAGCCTAATTGCGGTGGCTAGGACTTCAAGTACGATGTTGAATAAGAACAGTGATAAAGGGCATCCTTGTCTGGTTCCCGTTCTCAAGGGAAATGCTTTCAGGTTCTTTCCATTTAGAGTGATATTGGCTGTTGGCTTTGCATAGATGCCCTTTATTATGTTGAGGAATTTTCCTTCAATTCCTATTTTGGTAAGAGTTTTTATCATAAATGGGTGTTGAATTTTGTCAAATGCCTTTTCCGCATCTATTGATAAGATCATGTGGTTTTTATCTTTTGTTTTATTTATGTGATGGATTACATTAATGGTTTTTCTGATATTAAACCAGCCTTGCATACCTGGTATAAATCCCACTTGATCAGGGTGAATTATTTTTTTGATGCGTTGTTGGATTCTATTGGCTAGAATTTTGTTGAGGATTTTTGCATCTATGTTCATGAGGGATATAGGTCTATAATTTTCTTTTTTTGTAATGTCTTTACCTGGTTTTGGTATCAGGGAGATGGTAGCTTCATAGAAAGAGTTGGGTAGTATTCCGTCTTTTTCTATGCTTTGAAATACCTTCAGTAGTAGTGGTGTTAAGTCTTCTCTGAAGATTTGGTAGAACTCTGCAGTGAAGCCATCTGGGCCAGGACTTTTTTTTTGTTGGAAGTTTTTTGATTACCGTTTCAATCTCTTTTTTTGTTATGGGTCTATTTAGTTGTTCTACTTCTGAATGTGTTAGTTTAGGTAGGTAGTATTTTTCCAAGAATTTATCCATTTCTTCTAGGTTTTCAAATTTGTTAGAGTACAATTTTACATAGTAATCTGAAATGATTCTTTTAATTTCATTTGGCTCTGTTGTGATGTGGTCCTTCTCATTTCTTATTCGGGTTATTTGTTTCCTTTCCTGTTTTTCTTTAGTCAGTCTAGCCAATGGTTTATCAATTTTGTTAATTTTTTAAAAGAACCAGCTTTTGGCTTTGTTAATTCTTTCAATTGTTTTTCTGTTCTCTAATTCATTTAGTTCAGCTCTAATTTTTATTATTTGTTTTCTTCTGGTGCCTGATGGGTTCTTTTGTTGCTCACTTTCTATTTGTTCAAGTTGTCAGGACAGTTCTCTGATTTTGGCTCTTTCTTCTTTTTGTATGTGTGTATTTATCGATATAAATTGGCCTCTGAGCACTGCTTTTGCTGTGTCCCAGAGGTTTTGATAGGAAGTATTTTCATTCTCGTTGCTTTCTAAGAATTTCCTTATTCCCTCCTTGATGTCTTCTATAACCCAGTCTTTTTCAGGAGGGTATTGTTCATTTTCCAAGTATTTGATTTCTTTTCTCTAATTTTTCTGTTATTGATTTCCACTTTTATGGCCTTGTGGTCTGAGAAGATGCTTTGTAATATTTCGATGTTTTGGATTCTGCAAAGGTTTGTTTTATGACCTAATATGTGGTCTATTCTAGAGAATGTTCCATGCGCACTAGAAAAAAAAGTATATTTTGCAGCAGTTGGGTGGAGAGTTCTGTATAAGTCAATGAGGTCAAGTTGGTTGATTGTTGTAAGTAGGTCTTCCATGTCTCTATTGAGCTTCTTACTGGATGTCCTGTCCTTCTCCGAAAGTGGTGTGTTGAAGTCTCCTACTATAAATGTGGAGGTGACTATCTCACTTTTCAATTCTGTTAAAATTTGATTAATGTATCTTGCAGCCCTGTCATTGGGTGCATAAATATTTAATATGGTTATGTCTTCCTGATCAATTGTCCCTTTTATCATTATATAGTGTCCTTCTTTATCCTTTGTGGCAGATTTAAGTCTAAAGTCTATTTTGTCAGAAATTAATATTGCTACTCCTCTTCTTTTTTGCTTATTGTTTGCTTGATATACTTTTTTCCATCCTTTGAGTTTTAGTTTGTTTGTGTCTCTAAGTCTAAGGTGTGTCTCTTGTAGGCAGCATATAGATGGATCGTGTTTCTTTATCCAGTCCATGACTCTCTGTCTCTTTATTGGTGCATTTAGTCCATTTACATTCAGCGTAATTATAGATAAATAAGTTTTTAGTGCTGTCATTTTGATGCCTTTTCATGTGAGTTGTTGGCCATTTCATTTTTCCACATACTTTTTTGTGCTGAGACGTTTTTCTTAGTAGATTGTGAGATCCTCTTTTTCATAATGATTAACTTTATGTTAGTTGAGTCGTTACGTTTTTCTTGGCTTTTTTCTTGAGTTATGGAATTGATATTCCTTTTTGTGGTTACCTTATTATTTACCCCTGTTTTTCTAAGTAAAAACCTAACTTGTATCGTTCTATATCGCCCTGTATCAGTCTCCGTCTGGCAGTTCAATGCCTCCTATATTTAGTCCCTCTTTTTGATTATTGTGATCGTTTATCTATTGGTTTCCATGATTCCCTGTTATGTGTATTATTTTGTTTATTTATTTATTTTTTAGAATTAATCTTAATTTGTTTGTTTTTGTGCTTTCCCTATTTGAGTTGCGTTGATATCAGGACGTTCTGTTTTGTGACCCTGTATTGTGCTGGTACCTGATATTATTGGTCATCAGGCCAAACAATCTCCTTTAGCATTTCTTGCAGTCTTGGTTTAGTTTTTGCAAATTCTCTAAACTTGTGTTTATCTGTAAATATCTTAATTTCTTCTTCATATTTCAGAGAGAGTTTTGCTGGATATATGATCCTTGGTTGGCAGTTTTTCTCCTTCAGTGCTCTGTATACATCGTCCCATTCCCTTCTTGCCTGCATGGTTTCTGCTGAGTATTCTGAACTTATTCTTATTGATTCTCCCTTGAAGGAAACCTTTCTTTTCTCCCTGGCTGCTTTTAAAATTTTCTGTTTGTCTTTGTTTTTGGCAAGTTTGATGATAATATGTCTTGGTGTTTTTCTTTTTGGAGCAATCTTAAATGGGGTTCGATGAGCATCTTGGATAGATATCCTTTCGTCTTTCATGATGTCAGGGAAGTTTTGTGTCAGGAGTTCTTCAACTATTTTCTCTGTGTTTTCTGTCCCCCCTCCCTGTTCTGGGACTCCAATCACTCGCAAGTTTTCCTTCTTGATAGAGTCCCACATGATTCTTAGGGTTTCTTCCTTTTTTTAAAATCTTTTATCTGATTTTTTTTCAGCTATGTTGGTGTTGATTCCCTGGTCCTCCAGAAGTCCCAGTCTACATTCTAATTGCTCGAGTCTGCTCCTCTGACTTCCTATTGTGTTGTCTAATTCTGTAATTTTATTGTTAATCTTTTGGATTTCTACATGCTGTCTCTCTATGGATTCTTGCAACTTATTAATTTTTCCACTATGTTCTTGAATAATCTTTTTTAGTTCTTCAACTGTTTTATCAGTGTGTTCCTTGGCTTTTTCTGCAGTTAGCCTAATTTCATTTGTGATGTCTTTAAGCATTCTGTAAATTAGTTTTTTATATTCTGTATCTGATAATTCCAGGATTGTATCTTCATTTGGGAAAGATTTTGATTCTTTTGTTTGGGGGGTTGGAGAAGCTGTCATGGTCTGTTTCTTTAGGTGGTTTGATATGGACTGCTGTCTCCGAGCCATCACTGGGAAACTAGTTTTTCCAGGTAAACAGCTAAAAAAAATGCAGTCAGATCCTTATCTGAATTCTCCCTCTGGCTCAGGGTATTCGGATGTTAATGGAGCCACTTGGGGAGGGTGGGGGAGGGATCAGAGAGCTAGGAGTGTAGCACCTCAGAATATAGAGCTGATCCCCGCGCTCACGCTCTGCCCGCGTCCGCCAAAATCCCGGCGGGACGGCTCCCCGGCTGGGATGCTGCTCTCCCCGCTCCAAGACCAGTCACTTCCTCTCGGGGACTTCTCCCTCGTGGTGAACAGCACCGCTCGCGGAAACTGGGTGGGCGTCACCCGCACAAATGGCTGGGCCCGTCCCCGGGGTCCCTTTAGGGAAATATAGCTGATCCCCATGCTCGCGCCACGCCCGCTTCCTGCCAAACTCCCGGTGGGACGGCTCCCCGGCTGGGACGCTGCTCTCCCCGCTCCAAGATCAGTCACTGCCTCCCGGGTGCTTCTTCCACCGGCTGTGCCGCTACGCCGCCCACGCCAACCGGCTAGGCTGTCTCCCGAGATGAGTTCGGGGTGTAGGGCTGGGCCCCTTGTCTGTGCCGTCTGCCCCCCTGGGCTCTGCCCCAGATTGGGCTCTGAAGGTCACCTGCCTGGTACGCTGGCTCCTGGTTCTGAAAACGATCACTGTCTGCCCGTATTTGTTTGTTCTCCATCTCTAAGTTTGTGTTTTTTGTTCAGAGTTCGTAGATTGCTATGTATGTGATCGATTCACTTGTTTTTCCGAGTCTTTGTTGCAAGAGGGATCCGCGGTAGCGTCCACCTAGTCAGCCATCTTGGCCCCGCCTCCCCTTCCATCTTCTTTTGATGCTTCCTGCATCATTTAATATTTCCCCATGGAATCCTTCAGTATTGCAACTTGAGGCTTGAATTTTTTCTTCAGTTATTTCAGCTTGAGAAACGCCGAGCATGTTCTTCCCTTTTGGTTTTCCATCTCCAGCTCTTTGCACATGTCATTAGAATACTTTGTCTTTTCAAGAGGCCCTTTGAAATCTTCTATTCAGTTCTTTTACTTTGTGAATTCTTCCTTTCGCTTTAGCTGCTCGACGCTCAAGGGCCAGTTTCAGAGTCTCCTCTGACATCCACCTTGGTCTTTTCTTTTTTTCCTGTCTTTTCAGTGACCTCTTCCTTTTCATGGATATATGTCCTTGATGTCATTCCACAACCTGTCTGCTATTCAGTCACTAGTGCTAAATGCATCAAATCTATTCTTGAGATGGTCTCCAAATTCAGGTGGGATATACGCAAGGTCATATTTTGGCTCTCATAGACTTGCTGATTTTCTTCAGTTTCAGCTTGAACTGGCATATGAGCAGTTGATGGTCTGTTCCATAGTCAGCCCCTGGCCTTGTTCTGACTGACGATATTGAGCTTTTCCATTGTCTCTTACCACAGATGTAGTCAGTTTGATTTCTGTGTGTTCCATCTGGCAAGGTTCATGTGTATAGTCGCCGTTTATTTTGGTGAAGGAAGGTGTTTGCAATGAAGAAGTCATTGGTGTTTCAAAATTCTATCGTTGGATCTCCAGCATAGTCTCTATCACCAAGGGCATATTTTAAGCTACTGATCCTTCTTCTTTGTTTCCAACTTTTGCCTTAAAATCACCAGTAATTATCAATGCATCTTGATTGCATGTTTGATCAATTTCAGACTGCAGCAGCTGATAAAAATCTTCTATTTCTTCATCTTTGGCCCTAGTGTTTGGTGTGTAAATTTGAATAACAGTCGTATTAACTGGTCTTCCTTGTAGGCATATGGATATTATCCTATCACTGACAGCATTGTACTTCAGGATAGATCTTGAAACATTCTTTTTGATGATGAATGCAACACCATTCCTCTCCGAGTTGTGATTCCCAGCATAGTAGACTATATAATTGTCTGAATCAAAATGGCCAATACCAGTCCATTTCAGCTCACTAATGCCTAGGATATCGATGTTTACACGTTCCATTTCATTTTTTTATTTTAAATAATTTTTATTGTGCGTTAAGTGAAAGTTTACAAATCAAGTCAGTCTCTCACATATAAACTTATGTACACCCTACTATATACTCCCATTTACTCTCCCCCTAATAAGTCAGCCCGCTCTCTCCTTCCAGTCTCTCCTTTCATGACCGTATTGCCAGTTGCTAACCCTCTCTACCTTCCCATCTTCCCTCCAGATGGTAGATGCCAACACAGTCTCAAGTGTCCACCTGATAGAAGTAGCTCACTCCTCATCAGCATCTCTCTCCAACCCATTGTCTAGTCCATTCCATGTCTGATGAGTTGTCTTCAGGAATGTTTCCTATCCTGGGCCAACAGAAGGTTTGGGGACCATGGCCACCAGGATTCATCTAGTCTCAGTCAGACCATTAAGTCTAGTCTTTTTATGAGAATTTGGGGTCTGCATCCTACTGTTCTCTTGCTCCCTCAGGGGTTCTCTGTTGTGCTTCCTATCAGGGCTATCATCAGTTGTGGCTGGGCACCATCTAGTTCTCCTGGTCTCAGGATGATGTAAGTCTCTAGTTCATGTGGCCTTTTCTGTCTCTTGGGCTCATAATTATCTTGTGATCTTGGTGTTCTTCATTCTCCTTTGATCCAGGTGGGTTGAGACCAATTGATGCATCTTAGATGGCCACTTGTTAGCATTTAAGACCCCAGATGCCACACTTCAAAGTGGGATGCAGAATGTTTTCTTAGTAGAATTTATTTTACCGATTGACTTAGATGTCCCCTGAAGCCATAGCCCCTAAACCCCCGCCGTTGCTCTGCTGACCTTCGAAGCGTTCAGTTTATTCAGGAAACTTCTTTGCTTTTGGTCCAGTCCAGTTGAGCTGACCTTCCCTGTATTGAGTATTGACCTTCCCTTCACCTAAAGTAGTTCTTATCTTCTATCTAATCAGTAAATAACCCTCTCTCACCCTCCCTCCCTCCCCCTTCTCATAACCACAAAAGAATGTGTTCTTCTCAGTTTAAACTATTTCTCAAGATCTTATAATAGTGGTCTTATACAATATTTGTCCTTTTGCAACTGACTCATTTTATTCAGCATAATGCCTTCCAGGTTCCTCCATGTTATGAAATGTTTCACAGATTCATCACTGTTCTTTATCAATGCGTAGTATTCCATTGTGTGAATATACCACAATTTATTTATCCATTCATCCATTGATGGACACCTTGGTTGCTTCCAGCTTTTTGCTATCGTAAACAGTGCTGCAATAAACATGGGTGTTCATATATCTGTTCATGTAAAGGCTCTTATTTCTCTAGGATATATTCCAAGGAGTGGGATTTCTGGGTTGTATGGTAGTTCTATTTATAAATTTTTAAGGAAACGCCAGATAGATTTCCAAAGTGGTTGTACCGTTTTACATTCCCACCAGCAGTGTATAAGAGTTCCAATCTCTCCGCAGCCTCTCCAACATTTGTTATTTTGTGTTTTTTGGATTAATGCCAGCCTTGTTGGAGTGAGATGGAATCTCTTCGTAGTTTCAATTTACATTTCTCTAATGGCTAATAATCGAGAGCATTTTCTCATGTGTCTGTTAGCCACCTGAATATCTTCTTTAGTGAAGTGTGTGTTCATATCCTTTGCCCAATTTTTAATTGGGCTGTTTGTCTTTTTGTGGTTGAGTTTTAACAGAATCATATAGATTTTAGAGATCAGGCACTAGTCAGAGATGTCATAGCTGAAAATTTTTTCCCAATTTGTAGGTGGTCTTTTTACTCTTTTGGTGAAGTCTTTAGATGAGCATAGGTGTTTGATTTTTAGGAGCTCCCAGTTATCTGGTTTCTCTTTAACATTTTTAGTAATGTTTTGTATTCTGTTTATGCCTTGTTTTAGGTCTCCTAACGTTGTCCCTATTTTTTCTTCCATGATCTTTATCGTTTTAGTCTTTATGTTTAGGTCTTTGATCCACTTGGAGTTAGTTTTTGTGCATGGTGTGAGGTATGGGTCCTGTTTCATTTTTTTGCAAATGGATATCCAGTTATGCCAGCACCATTTGTTAAAAAGGCTATCTTTTCCCCAATTAACTGACACTGGACCTTTGTCAATATCAGCTGCTCATATGTGGATGAATTTATATCTGGGTTCTCAATTCTGTTCCATTGGTCTATGTGCCTGTTGTTGTATCAGTACCAGGCTGATTTGACTACTGTGGCTGTATAATACGTTCTAAAATCAGGTAGAGTGAGGCCTCTCGCTTTCTTCTTCTTTCTCAGTAATGCTTTACTTATCCAGGGTTTCTTTCCCTTCCATATGAAGTTGGTGATTTGTTTCTCCATCACATTAAAAAATGTCTTTGGAATTTGGATCGGAAGTGCATTGTGTGTGTAGATGGCTTTTGGTAGAATAGACGTTTTTACTATGTTAAGTCTTCCTATCCATGAGCAAGTCATGTTTTTCCACTTAAGTAGGTAGGTCCCTTTTAGTTTCTTGCACTAGCACTTTGCAGTTTTCTTTGTATAGGTCTTTTATATCTTTGGTAGGATTTATTCCTAAGTATTTTATTTTATCTTCTTGGTGGCTTCTATGAATGGTATTGATTTGATGATTTCCTCTTCGATGTTCTTTTTGTTGATGTAGAGGAATCCAAGTGATTTTTACATGTTAATCTTATAACCTGAAACTCTGCGAACTCTTCTATAAGTTTCAGTAGTTTTCTGGAGGATCCTTAGGGTTTTCTGTGTATAAGATCATGTCATCTGCAAATAGAGATAATTCTACTTCTTCCTTGCCAATCTGGATGCCCTTTATTTCTTCGTCTAGCCTAATTGCTCTGGCTGGGAGCTCTAGCACAATGTTGAAAAAGAGCGGTGATAAAGGGCATCCTTGTCTGGTTCCCGTTCTCAAGGGAAATGCTTTAAGGTCTCTCCATTTAGAATGATGTTGGCTGCTGGCTTTGTATAGATGCCCATTATTATGTTGAGGAACTTTTCTTCAATTCATATTTTGCTAAGAGTTTTTATCATGAATGGGTGTTGGACTTTGTCAAATGCCTTTTCTGCATAAATTGATAAGATCATGTGGTTTTTGTCTTGTTTTCTTTATATGGTGGATTACATTAATGGTTTTTCTAATACTGAACCAACCTTGCATACCTGGTATAAATCCCACTTGGTTATGGTGGATTATTTTTTTGATATGTTGTTGAATTCTATTGGCTAGAGTTTTGTTGAGGATTTTTGCATCTATGTTCATGAGGGATATAGGTCTGTAATTTTCTTTTTTTGTAATGTCTTTACCTGGTTTTGGTATCAGGGAGATGGTGGCTTCATAGAATGAGTTAGGTAGTATTCCATAATTTTCTATGCCTTGAAATACCTTTAGTAGCAGTGGTATTAACTCTTCTCTGAAAGTTTGGTAGAACTCTGCAGTGAAGCCATCCAGGCCAGGGCTTTTTTTTGTTGGGAGTTTTTTGATTACCTTTTCAATCTCTTTTTTTTGTTATGGGTCTATTTAGTTGTTCTACTTCTGATTGTGGTAGTTTAGGTGGGTAGTGTTTTTCTAGGAATTCATCTGTTTCTTCTAGGTTTGTAAATTTGTTAGAGTACAATTTTTCATAATAATCTGGTATGATTCTTTTAACTTCAGTTGGGTCTGTTGTGATATGGCCCATCTCATTTCTTATTTTGGTTATTTGTTTCCTTTCATGTACTTCTTTAGTCAGTCTGGCCAGAGGTTTATCCATTTTTTAAATTTTTTCAAAGAATCAGCTTTTGGCTTTGTTAATTCTTTCAATTGTTTTTCTGTTCTCTAATTCATTTAGTTCAGCTCTAATTTTTATTATTTGTTTTCTTCTGGTGCCTGATGGGTTCTTTTGTTGCTCATTTTTTATTTGTTCAAGTTGTAGGGACAGTTTTCTGATTTTGGCTCTTTCTTCTTTATGTATGTGTGCATTCGTCGATATAAATTGACCTCTGAGGACTGCTTTTGCTGTGTCCCAGAGGTTTTGATAGGAAGTATTTTCATTCTCATTGCTTTCTATGAATTTCTTTATTCCCTCCTTAAAGTCTTCTATAACCCAGTCTTTTTTGAGCAGGGTATTGTTGAGTTTCCAAGTATTTGATTTCTTTTCCCTGATTTTTCTGTTATTGATTTCTGCTTTTATGGCCTTTTGGTCTGAGAAGATGCTTTGTAATATTTTGATGTTTTGGATTCTGCAAAGGTTTGTTTTATGATCTAATAGGTGATCTATTCTAGAGAATGTTCCTTGTGCACTAGAAAAAAAGTATACTTTGTAGCTGTTGGGTAAAGTGTTCTGTTTAAGTCTATGAGGTCAAGTTGGTTGATTTTAGCAATTAGGTCTTCCGTGTCTCTATTGAGCTTCTTACTGGAAGTGCTATCGTTCTCTGAAAGTGGTGTGTTGAAGCCTCCTACTATAATTGTGGAGGTGTCTATCTCACTTTTCAGTTCTGTTAAAGTTTGTTACATGTATCTTGCAGCCCTGTCATTGGGTGCATAAATATTTAATATGGTTATATCTTCCTGGTCTATTGTCCCTTTAATAATTATGTAGTGTCCTTCTTTATCCTTTGTGGTGGATTTAACTTTAAAGTCTATTTTGTCAGAAATTAATATTGCCACTCTTGCTCTTTTTTAATTGTTGTTTGCTTGATGTTTTTTTTTTTTTTTTCATCCTTTGAGTTTTAGTTTGTTTGTATCTCTAAGGTGTGTCTCTTTTAGGCAGCATATAGACGGATGGTGTTTCTTTATCCAGTCTGAGACTCTCTGTCTCTTTATTGGTGCATTTAGTCCATTTACATTCAGTGTAATTATAGATAAGTACGAGTTTTGTGCTGTCATTTTGATGCCTTTTTGTATGTGTTGTTGACAATTTCATTTTTCCACTTTTTTGTGCTGAGATGTTTTTCTTTGTAAAGTGAGTGTTCTTCATTTTCATAGTAGTTAAATTTGTGTTTGCTGAGTTGTTGTGTTTTTCTTGGTTTTTATTTTGAATTATGGAATTGTTAGATCTCTTTGTGGTTACCTTAATATTTACCCCTATTTTTCTAAGTAAAAACCTAAGTTGTATCGTCCTATATCACCTTGTTTTCCTCTCCATATGGACGATCTATGCCTCCTGCATTTAGTCCCTCTTTTTTGATTATTGTGATCTTTTACATAATGACTTCAATGATTCCCTGTTTTGAGCATTTTTTTCTTTTTAAAATTAATCTTAATTTGTTTTTGTGATTTCCCTATTTGAGTCAATATCAGGATGTTCTGTTCTGTGAACTTGTGTTGGTATCTGATATTATTGGTTTTCTGACCAATTTCCTTTAGTAATTCTTGTAGCTTTGGTTTGGTTTTTGCAAATTCTCTAAGCTTGTGTTTATCTGTAACTGTTTTAATTTCACCTTCATATTTGAGAGAGAGTTTTGCTGGATATATGATCCTTGGCTGGCAGTTTTTCTCCTTCAGTGTTCTATATATGTCATTTCATTGCCTTCTTGCCTGCATGGTTTCTGCTGACTAGTCTGAACTTATTGATTCTCCTTTGTAGGAGACTTTTCTTTTATCCCTGGCTGCTTTTAAAATTTTCTCTTTATCTTTGGTTTTGGCAAGTTTGATGATGTCTTGGTGATTTTCTTTTTGGATCAATCTCATATGGGGTTCGATGAGCATCTTGGATAGATATCCTTTCATCTTTCATGATGCCAGGGAAGTTTCCTGCCAACAGGTCTTCAACTATTCTCTCTGTATTTTCTGTTACCACTCCCTGTCCTGGAACTCCAATCACACGTAAGTTATTCTTCTTGATAGAGTCCCACATGATTCTCAGTGTTTCTTCATTTTTTTAAATTCTTTTATCTGATTTTTCTCCAACTATATTGCTGTCAATTGCCTTATCCTCCAGCTCCCCCACTCTGCATTCCAAGTCCTCGAGTCTGCTCCTCTGACTTCCTACTGAGTTGTCTAATTCTGTAATTTTACTGTTAATCTTTTGGATTTCTGAATGCTGTCTCTCTATGGATTCTTGCAGCTTATTAATTTTTTCACTATGTTCTTGAATAATCTTTTTGATTTCTTCAACTGCTTTATCAATATGTTCCTTGACTTTTTCTGTAGATTGCCTTATTTCATTTCTGAGGTCATCCCTGATGTCTTGAAGCATTCTGTATATTAGTTTTTTATATTCTGCATCTGGCAATTCCAGGATTGTATCTTCATTTGGGAAAGATTTTGATTCTTTAATTTGGGGAGTTGTAGAAGCAATCATGGTCTGCTTCTTTACGTGGTTTGATATTGAGTGCTGTCTCTGAGCTATCTTTAAGATATTGCAATGATTTATTTTATATTTGCTCACTGAGTCTTATCTTGTTTTGTTTTCTTTCAGTATACCCAGATGGACTACTAGATTGGGCTGTCTTGATTTTTGTAGGCTTTGAATCACTTATGTTCTATCACCAGCTGGTTTGGGCTGTTACCAGATATATAAGCCTGAGTCCATTCACTATTCTTGAATAGCATCAGCTTAGGTGTTCTGATTTTGGGTCACCAAGTGTGTGGTGCAGACTGTCACCTATTAACTTAGAGGAGTAGTGGTGATAGTTGTGTGCACCAGATTCTAGTAGCGGCAGGGGGTCACACTCCAAGGGAGCAGGATGCTGACAGCCTTCCCCCACATGCCAGTGAGGTAGGTGTGTCTCCATTCCTAAAGCACTTTGGTGGGTGGGCTTTGCAGCTGTACCTTAGGCACCCAATGCATGTACCTCTAAAGATTGGTAGGTGTCAGTATCCTCAGACCCCTTTGGCAGGTGACTGGGTGGTTTGGGTGGAGCTTCAGGCCTCAGTTCCCCATTGTGGATCAGTGAGGGCTCTGTTTAATAGGTAGACATATCAGACCTGGAAAACTTGTCTGATCTCTTTTGGAATTGCCTTTGCATTATAATAGCCACCTTGTTCCCTGCAGGGATGAAAGCCAAAGACTGTGGATCTCATATGCTTGGCTGGAGCTGGTTCTGTATTTTTATTCCAATTTAGGGAAGTCAGGGAAGGATTTTTCATCCCTGGGTTTTTAGTAGCTGCTTCTCTCAGGCCAGGAGAATGGGTTAGGAAAAGATAAAAAACACCCGCAGAGCACTTCATTCCCCGGCCCAGGAAATTCCAATGTTAATGAAGCCTCCTGGGTCAGGGAGGGGAGGGATCAGGTAGATAGGAGAGAGTAGCACCCAGCGATATAGACGCAGTTACTTATCTTGCTTGGTGATGACTGTTTTATCTGAGATTCCCTAGGGGCGTGTAGCCTGTGTGCTCTGGCTGGGTCGAGATTGCCCCCGATAGTCAGGCAATCCTATGCTTGTGCTGTCAGGTAGTCCCGTGCTTGTGCTGTCTCAGAAGCCGTGGTCGGTTCCTCTGCTTCCAGTCCAAAGCCCAGTGCCAAAGTTCCCCAGGTGGGACGCTGCACTCCAGGCTCCAAAACCAGTCGCTGCCTCCCAGTGACTTCTCCTTCTGTCAGCAGCATCATTGCCCCTTCTGCATGCGCTGACTGGGCTTCCCCCAAGGTCACTTCAGGGGGCTAGGGCTGCATCCTGTGTTTGTGCTGTCTCAGGAAGCCGTACTCAGCTCCCCTGTGCCCAGACCAAAGCCCGGCGCTAAGGTTTTCTGACTGGGATGCTGAGTCCAAGCCCCGAAAACAGTCGCTCCTTCCCCGTGGTTGCTTGTTCTCTCGTTAGCTGCATCAGTGTGCAGCCTGCTTTCACTGGCTGAGTCTCTACTGAGACTACCCCAGGGAGCTAGGGGTTAGGGCTGTGTCCCGTGCCTGCCCTGCCTCAGCAAGCTGCAATCAGCCCCACCACTCGGCACCAGGGACCCGTGAGGGCTCAAGGCTGTGGTGTCGGAAGCCTGTTTCAGAGCCAATTGCTGCTTCAGGGCGCAGCTGTTCTCTCCCCTGTCACTCAGGTCAACTCTTTAGATCTGTGTTTGATGGTCAGGATTCGTAGATTGTCATGTATGTGATCGATTCACTTGTGTTTCCGGGTCTTTGTTGCAAGAGGGATCCGCAGTAGCTTCTACCTAGTCAGCCATTTGGCTCCTCCATTTCATTTTTGAGGATTTCTAATTTTCCTAGATTCATATTTCGTACATTCCAGGTTCTGGTTATTAATGGATGTTTGCAGCGGTTTCTTCTCATTTTGATTGTATGGTTGTTCTATTTCTAGCTTTTTAAGGAAGCGCCAAATCGATTTCCAAAGTGGTTGTACCGTTTGACATTCCCACCAGTAGTGTAGAAGTGTTCAAATCTCTCCACAGCCTCTCCAACATTTACTATTTTGTGTTTTTTGGATTAATGCCAGCCTTGTTGGAGTGAGATGAAATCTCATTGTAGTTTTGATCTGCTTTGCTCTAAAGGCTAATGATCGTGAACATTTCCTCATATATCTGTTAGCTACCTGAATGACTTCTTTAATGAAGCATCTATTCCTATCTTTTGCCCATTTTTTAATTGGGTTATTTGACTTTTTGCAGTTGAGTTTTTGCAGTATCATGTAGATTTTAGAGATCAGACGCTGATTGGAAATGTCATAGCTAAAAACTTTTTCCCAGTCTGCAGGTAGTCTTTTTACTCTTTTGATGAAGTCTTTGGATGAGCATAGTTGTTTGATATTTAGAAGCTCCCAGTCATCTAGTTTTTTTTCTACATCCCTTATAATGTTTTGTATACTGTATATGCCACGTATTAGGGCTCCTAAAGTTGCCCATATTTTTTCTTCCATGATCTTTATCATTTTAGATTTTATATTTAGGTCTTTGATCCATTTTGAGTTAGTTTTTGTGCATGGAGTGAGGTATGGGTCTTGTTTCATTTTTTTGCAGATGGATATCCAGTTATGCCAACACCACTTGTTAAAAAGACTCTCTTTTCCCCGTTTAACTGTTTTGGGGCCTTTGTGAAATATCAACTGCTCATATGTGGACGGATTTATGTCTGGATTCTCAATTCTGTTCCATTGGTCCATGTATCTGTTGTTGTACTAGTACCAGGCTGTTTTGACTGCTGTGGCAGTACAATAGGTTCTAAAATCAGGTAAAGTAGGCCTCCGACTTTGTTCTTCTTTTTCAGTAATGCCTTATTTATCTGGGGCCTCTTTCCCTTCCATATGAAGTTGGTGATTTGTTTCTCCATCTCATTAATGAATGTCATTGGGATCTGGATCAGAATTGCATTAAATGTATAGATCGCTTTTGGTAGAATAGACATTTTTATAATATTAAGTCTTCCTTTTTTTTTTTTTTTTTTATCCACGAGCAAGGTATGTTCTTCCACTTATGTAAGTCTCATTTGGTTTCTTGCAGAAGTGTATTGTCGTTTTCTTTGTATAAGTCTTTTACATCTCTGGTAAGATTTATTCCTAAGTATTTTACCTTCTTGGGGGCTACTGTAAATGGCTCTAATTTGGTCGTTTTTTCTTCGATGTTCTTTTTGTTGGTGTAGAGGAATCCAACTGTTTTTTGTATGTTTATCTTGTATCTTGATCTCTGCTGAACTCTTCTATTAGTTTCAGTAGTTTTCTGGAGGATTCCTTAGGGTTTTCTGTGTATAAGGTCATGTCATGTGCAAACAGAGATACTTTTACTTCTTCCTTACCAATCTGGATGCCCTTTATTTCTTTATCTAGCCTGATTGCTCTGGCTAGGACTTCCAGCACAATGTTGAATAAGAGTGGTGATAAAGGTAATCCTTGTCTGATTCCTGATCTCAGTGGGAATGCTTTCAGCCTCTCTTCATTTAGGGTTATGTTGGCTGTTGGCTTTGTATAAACGTCCTTTATTATGCTGAGGAATTTTCCTTTTATTCCTATTTTGCTGTGAGTTTTTATCATGAATGAGTGTTTAAGTTCGTCAAATGCCTTTTCTTTGTCAATTGATAAAATCATGTGATTCTTATCTTTTGTTTTCTTTATGTGGTGGATTACATTAATTGTTTTTCTAATGTTGAACCATCCCTGCATACCTGGTATGAATCCCACTTGGTCATGGTGAATTGTTTTTTCGATATGTTGTTTAATTCTATGGGCTAGAATTTTGTTGAGGATTTTTGCATCTACATTCCTGAGGCATATAGGTCTATAATTTTCTTTTATTGTGGTATCTTTACCTGGTTTTGGTATCAGGAAGATGGTGGCTTCATAGAATGAGTTTGATAGTATTCCATCCTTTTCTATGCTCTGAAATACCTTTAGTATTAGTGGTGTTAACTCTTCTCTGAAAATTTGGTAAAACTCTGCAGTGAAGCTGTCCGGACCAGTGCTTTTTTTTTGTTGGGAGTTTTTTGATTACCTTTTCAATCTCTTCTTTTGTTATGGGTCTATTTAGTTGTTCTACCTCTGTTTGTGTTAGTTTAGGTAGGTAGTGTGTTTCTAGGAATTCATCCATTTCTTCTAGGTTTTCAAATTTGTTTGAGTATAGTTTTTCATACTAATCTGATATGATTCTTTTAATTTCAGTTGGGTCTGTTGGGATATGGCCCAACTCATTTCTTATTTGGGTTATTTGTTTCCCCTCTGTTTTTCTTTTGTCAGTTTGGCCAGTGGTTTATCAATTTTGTTGATTTTTTCAAAAAACCTGCTTTTGGTTTTGTTAATTCTTTCAATTGTTTTTCTGTTTTCTATTTCATTTAGTTCAGCTCTAATTTTTATTATTTGTTTTCTTCTGGTGGCTGTCAGTTTCTTTTGTTGCTCTCTTTCTATTTGTTCAAGTTGTAGGGATAATTCTTTGATTTTGGCCCTTTCTTCCTTTTGGATGTGTACATTTATTGATATAAATTGGCCTCTGAGCACCGCATTTGCTGTGTCCCAAAAGTTCTGATAGGAAGTGTTTTCATTCTCATTGGATTCTATGAATTTCTTTATTCCATCCTTAATGTCTTCTATAATCCAGTCTTTTTTGAGCTGGTATTGTCCAGTTTCCAAGTGCTTGATTTCTCTTCCCTGCTTTTCCTGTTATTGATTTCCACTTTTATGACCTTATGGTCAGAGGAGATGCTTTGTAATGTTTCAATGTTTTGGATTCTGCTAAGGCTTGCTTTATGACCTAATATGTGGTCTATTCTAGAGAAAGTTCCGTGTGCACTAGAAAAGAAAGTATACTTGTTTGCTGTTGGGTGGAGTGATCTGTATATGTCTACGAGGTCAAGTTGGTTGATTTTGGCATTTAGATCTTCTGTGTCTTTATTGAGCTTCTTTCTGGATGTCCTGTCCTTCACCGAAAGTGGTGTGTTGAAGTCTCCTACTATTATTGTGGAGCTGACTATCTCACTTTTCAATGCTGATAGAGTTTGTTTTATGTATCTTGCAGCCCTGTCATTGGGTGCATAAATATTTAATATGGTTATATCTCCTTGGTGTATTGTCCCTTTAATCATTATATAGTGTTCTTCCTTATCCTTTCTGATGGATTTAACTTTAAAGTCTATTTTGTCAGAAATTAATATTGCCACTCCTGCTCTTTTTTGATTGTCGTTTGCTTGATATATTTTTTCCATCCTTTGAGTTTTAGTTTGTTTGTGTCTCTAAGTCTAAGGTGCATCTCTTGTAGGCAGCATATAGACAGATCTTGTTTTTTAATCCATTGTGCCACTCTCTCTTTATTGGTGCATTTAGTCCATTTACATTCAGGGTAATTATGGATAGGTTTGAATTTAGTGTTATCATTTTGATATCTTTTTTTTGTATGTTGACAGTTTCTTTTTCCCACATGATTTTATGTGCTGAGTAGATTTTCTTTATATGTTGTCCTTTCCTCATGTTTGTTGTTGATTTTGTTTCTGCTGAGTCTGTATTTTATTCTTGTATTTTATTTTGATGAGTAGGATAGTTTGTCTCCTTTGTGGTTACCTTATTATTTACCCCAATTTTTCTAAACTTAAAACTAACTTTTATTTCTTTGTATTGCGTATCTTCCTCTCCATATGGAAGGTCTATGGTTACATTTCTTAGTCCCTCTTTGTTATTTTAATGTTGTCTTCTTTTACATAATAACATCGCTGTTATCCTGTTTTGGGCTTTTTCTTTCTTTCTTTCTTTCTTGATTTTTTTGGATTTCCCTGTCTGGGTTGACTTCTGGTTGCTCTGCCCAGTCTTCTAGTCTTGGGTTGATAGCTGATATTATTGATTTTCTAACCAAAGAACTCCATTTAGTATTTCTTGTAGTTTTGGTTTGGTTTTTACAAATTCCCTAAATTTGTGCTTATCCGGAAACGTCTTGATTTCACCTTCATATTTAAGAGACAGTTTTGTTGGATATATGATTCTTGGCAGGCAATTTTTTTCCTTCAATTTTTTAAATATGTCATACCATTGCCTTCTTGCCTGCATGGTTTCTGCCGAGTAGTCCAAGCTTATTCTTATTGGCTCTCCTTTGTAGGTGACTTTTTGTTTATCCCTTGCTGCTCTTATAATTCTCTCTATCTTTGGTTTTGGGAAGTTTCATAGTAATATGTCTTGGTGACTTTCTTTTCAGATCTACCTTATGTGGAGTTCGATGAACATCTTGGATAGATATCTTCTCATCTTTCACACTATCAGGGAAGTTTTCTGCCAACAAATCTTCAACAATTTTCTCTGCATTATCTGTTATCCCTCCCTGTTCTGCTACTCCAATCACTCGTAGGTTATTTCTCTTGATAGAGTCCCACATGATTCTTAAGTTTTCTTCTTTTTAGTTTTTGTATCTGATTTTTCTTCAAATATATTAGTGCCAAGTGATTTCTCTTTGAGTTCAGAAATTCTAGCTTCTACTTGCTCAATTCTACTCCTCTTTCTATTGAGTTGTCTAATTCTGTAATTTTTTTGTTAGTCTTCTGAATTTCTGACTGCTGCCTGTCTATGGATTTTTCCAGCTTATTAAACTTTTCATTATGTTCCTGAATAATCTTTCTAATTTCCTTAATTGCTTTATCTGTGTGTTCCTTGGCTTGTTCTGCGTATTGTCTCATTTCCTTCCTGATGTCTTGAAGGGTTCTGTATATTAAACTTTTGTATTTTGCATCTGGTAATTCCAGAAATGCACTTTCATCTAGAAGATCCCTGGATTCTTTGTTTCGTGAACCTATTGAGGTGATCATGGTCTGTTTCTTTATGTGACTTGATAATGACTGTTGTCTCCAAGCCATCTATAAGTTATTGTATTAGTTTATGCTTGCTTACTGTGTCATAGCTGCTTGCTTTGTTTTGTTTTGGTATGCCCCTATGGGTTGCTTGAGTGAGCTAGCTTGATTATTTTTGCCTTTGGAGCTCTGGTGTCCTGTCCCCAGCTGGCTAGAGCTGTTATTAGGTATATGAGTCTAGGAGTCCATTTAGTTTTCTTGTATGAATTCAGCTCAGTTTTTCAGGTAGCTGATCATCAAGTGTGTGGTACAGGCTCTGTCCTACAATCTTAGAGGGGCAGGGGTGATTGGCCTATATACTGGTATCTGATTGCAGCAGGGGATCATGCTGTGAACAAGACAGGGAGCTGAGAACTGACCCCCAACTGTCCCTGAGGAAAATGTATCTCTGTTCCTTAGAGTGTGCTGGTGGGTGGGTTCTGCAGAGGGACCATGAGCACCCAGAGTTTTTGGTTGTAAGGACTGGGAGGTACCAGTTATCTTTGGACCCTTGTCGCAGGTGGCTGGGTGACCTGAATGGAGGTACGAGTCTTTAGGTCCCTGTTGTGGGTAGGTGAGGACCTTGTTTAATAGGCAAAACAATGTCAAACATCAAACACCCACCTCTCCTCCGCACAGCTAAAATGGTTGGAGTTTGCCAAAAGGGCCTATTCTCCTGGAATAGGCCCACACAGGTCCATGCAGAAGAGAAAGATGCTCAAGGTCCACAGATGGTTTATGCCTGGACAGGAGCCGCTTCTGTCCTGAGCTTCCCTGGTTAATGGGACTAGCAAATTATCTTTTCCCCCAGTTGCAAATTTTCTCTTTCCCCAAGATGGGGAGGATGGCTCTCACCCGGCTCTATCTCACACCCAGGGATTCAGCCACTGAAACCGGCTTGGGGTGGGGGTTGGGGGGCACACTAAAGTATATGCAAGTACTTAGCTTTTGCCGAGTGCACCGTTCTCCTCAGGTTCCAGAGGTGTGAGTAGGCTGTGTGGCTGGCTGCTTCTCCCTGAGGAAACTGCTGCCGAACACTACTACCAGCCCACCCCCTCCACTGCCGCTGCTCCAGGAATTGTGCCTGAGGGCTTCCTGTGATTCAGACCCGGTAACTCCTCTACACTTCTGAATGGTCTCTTCTTCCCCCTGCCCCTCAGTTCATTGTTGAAGCTTGCCTTTGATGCTCAGGGTTCCCAGCTTGTCAGAAATATACTCGTTTCACTTGCTTTTTGGGGTCTTTGTTGTAAAGAGGGCTCGCCAGAAGCGCCTGTCTATTCTACCGTCTTGGCTCCGCCTCCTCCATAGCATTTTTAATGGCTGTTTTTTTCAGGCAGTGGATCATCAAACCTTTCTTCTGAGGTACCTTTTGTAGACTTCAACCTCCAATCTTTGTTTAGCAGCCAAGTCTGTTAACCTTTTGCACCACCAAGGAACCCTAAGCCCTCTGGGGAACCATTATCCTAGAGCCTCTCTCTGTCCAGCATCCAAACACCAGACTTCGTTTTCTTATTCTTCAAGTTTCCAGGGGTCAAGTAGCTGGTCTCAGAAGCCAGTCTGTGCTAGTGGGAAGGGACAATTACCAGAGAACATGCCTTTTTTAAAATGGAAGTATAATTTACATTCCAGTTAAATGTACCATACAGTCAGTTTTGACAAATGTACATCATGGCACGGAATATTGTCATCACCCTGGAATGAGTCTTTATGCACCTTCCCAATCAACTCTCCCACCATTCCTCGTATTCTATAACCATATAAATGAGATCATATGTTGTTGTTGTTGTTAGGTGCCATTGAGTCGGCCACGAATCATAGCGACCCCATGCACAACAGAACGAAACACTCTCCAGTCCTGCACCATCCTTACAATCGTTATGCTTGAGCCCATTGTTGCAGCCACTGTGTCAATTCACCTCTTTGAGGGTCTTCCTCTTTTCTGCCAACCCTGTACTTTGACAAGCATGATGTCCTTCTCTGGAGACTGATCCCTCCTGACAACATGTCTAAAGTATGTAAGACGCAGTCTCGCCATCCTTGCTTCTAAGGAGCATTGTGGTTGTACTTCTTCCAAGACAGATTTGTTCGTTCTTTTGGCAGTCCCTGTTATATTCAATATTCTACACCAACACCACAATTCAAAGGCGTCATTTCTTCTTCGGTCTTCCTTGTTCTTTGTCCACCTTTCACATGCATTTGATACGAGTGAAAATACCATGGCTTGGGTCAGGTGCAGCTTAGTCTTCAAGGTGACATCTTTGCTCTTCAACACTTTAAAGAGGTCCTTTACAGTAGATTTACCCAATGCAATGTGTCTTTCGATTTCTCGACTCCTGCTTCCATGGCTGTTGATTGTGTGTCCAAGTAAAATGAAATCCTTGACAACTTCAATCTTTTCTCTGTTTATCATGATGTTGCTCATTGGTCCAGTTGTGAGGATTCTTGTTTTCTTTATGTTGAGGTGCAATCCACACTGAAGGCTGTGGTCTTTGATCTTCATTAGTAAGTGCTTCAAGTCCTCTTCACTTTCAGCAAGCAAGGTTGTGTCATCTGCATAACTCAGGTTGTTAATGAGTCTTCCTCCAATCCTGATGCCCCATTCTTCTCCATATAGTCCAGCTTCTTGTATTATTTGCTCAGTATGCAGATTGTATAGGTATGGTGAAAGAATACAACCCTGACACACACCTTTCCTGACTTTAAACCAATCAGTATCCCCTTGTTCTGTCCGAACAATTGCCTCTTGATCTATGTAAAGGCTCCTCATGAGCACAATTAAGTGTTCTGGAATTCCCATTCTTCTCAATGTTATCCATAATTTGTTATGATCCACACAGTCAAATGCCTTTGCATAGTCAGTAAAACACAGGTAAACATCGTTGTGGTATTCTCTGCTTTCAGCCAGGATCCATCTGACATCAGCAATGATATCCCTGGTTCCACGTCCTCTTCGGAAACCGAACTTCTGAATTTCTGGCAGTTCCCTGTCGATATACTGCTGCAGCTGTTCTTGAATGATCTTCAGCAAAATTTTGCTTGCATGTGATATTAATGATATTGTTCTATAATTTCCACGTTCGGTTGGATCACCTTTCTTGGGAATAGGCATAAATATAGATCTCTTCCAGTCACTTGGCCAGGAAGCTGCCTTCCATATTTTTTGGCATAGATGGGTGAGCACCTCCAGTGCTGCATCTGTTTGTTGAAACATCTGAGTTGATAGTCCATCAATTCCTGGAGCCTTGTTTTTTGCCAATGCCTTCAGAGCAGCTTGGACTTCTTCCTTCAGTACCATCAGTTCCCGATCTTATGTTACTTCTTAAAATGGTTGAACATCGACTAATTATTTTTGGTATAATGACTCCGTGTATTCCTTCCATCTTCTCCTGATGCTTCCTGCATCATTTCATATTTTCCCCATAGAAACCTTCACTATTGCAACTTGAGGCTTGAATTTTTTCTTCAGTTCTTTCAGCTTGAGAAACACCGAGTGTGTTCTTCCCTTTTGGTTTTCCATCTCCAGCTCTTTGCACATGTCATTATAATACTTTACTTTGTCTTCTCGAGATGCCCTTTGAAACCTTCTGTTCAGTTCTTTTAATTCATCAATTCTTCCTTTACTTTAGCTGCTCGACGTTCAAGAACAAGTTTCAGAGTCTCTTCTGACATCCATCTTGGTCTTTTCTTTCTTTCCTGTCTTTTCAATGGCCTCTTGCTTTCTTCATGTATGATGTCCTTGATGCCATTCCACAACTCGTCTGGTCTTCGGTCACCAGTGTCCAATGCGTGAAATCTCTTCTTCAGATGGTCTCTAAATTCAGGTGGGATATACTCAAGGTCATATTTTGGCTCTCGTAGACTTGCTCCGATTTTCTTCAGTTTCAACTTGAACTGGCTTATGAGCAATTGATGGTCTGTTCCATAGTCAGCCCCTGGCCTTGCTCTGACTGATGATATTGAGCTTTTCCATTGTCTCTTACCACAGATGTAGTCAGTTTGATTTCTGTGTGTTCCATCTGGCAAGGTTCATGTGTATAGTCACCGTTTATGTTGGTGAAGGAAGGTATTTGCAATGAAGAAGTCGTTGGTGTTTCAAAATTCTATCGTTGGATCTCCAGCATAGTTTCTATCACCAAGGGCATATTTTCCAACTACTGATCCTTCTTCTTTGTTTCCAACTTTCGCTTTAAAATCACCAGTAATTATCAATGCATCTTGACGGCATGTTTGATCAATTTCAGACTGCAGCAGCTGATAAAAATCTTCTATTTCTTCATCTTTGGCCCTAGTGTTTGGTACGTAAATTTGAATAATATTCGTATTAACTGGTCTTCCTTGTAGGAGTATGGATATTATCCTTTCACTGACAGCATTGCACTTCAGGATAGATCTTGAAACATTCTTTTTGATGATGAATGCAACACCATTCTTCTTCGAGTTGTCATTCCCAGCATAGTAGACTATATGATTGTCTGAATCAAAATGGCCAATACCAGTCCATTTCAGCTCACTAGTGCCTAGGATATCGATGTTTATGCATTCCATTTCATTTTTGATGATTTCTAATTTTCCTAGATTCATAATTCATACATTGCAGGTTCCGATTATTGATGGATGTCTGCAGCTGTTTCTTCTCATTTTGAGTCGTGCCACATCAGGAAGTGAAGGTCCCAAAAGCTTTACTCCATCCATGTCATTAAGGTCGACTCTACTTTGAGGAGGCCGCTCTTCCCCAGTCATCTTTTTAGTGCCTTCCAACCTGGGGAGCTCATCATCCAGCACTGTATCAGACAATGTTCCACTGCTGTTCATAAGGTTTTCACTGGCTAATGCTTTTCAGAAGTAGACTGCCGGGTCCTTTTTCCTAGTCTGTCTTAGTCTGGATGCTCAGCTGAAACCTGTCTTCCATGCGTGACCTTGCTGGTGTCTGAATACCAGTGGCATAGCTTCCAGCATCACAGCAACACACAAGCCCCCACACTATGACAAAGTGACAGACACGTAGGGGGTATATATGATACTGGGAGCAAAATAGTAGTGTACAGTAGGAGGACAAATCATAAGGATGAGAAAGATAAGTTTATTCGCTTTGAATATTTATTATGTACTGGGTGCCTTACATGGAGCCCTGGTGGCACAGTGGTTAAGAACTATAGCTGCTAACCAAAAGGTCAGCAGTTTGAATCTACCAGCTGCTCCTTGGAAACCCTATGAGGCAGTTCTACTCTGTCCTATAGGGTCACTGTGAGTCAGAATCAACTCTATGGGAATGAGCTTGGCTTCGAGTTTTGGGTGCCTTACATATGCATAGATTATTTTCATCCTCAGAACAACTCTGTGAGGTAGATATTATCATCCAATGTTATGGATGAGGAACCTGGGACTCGGAAAGTATGGTGTGCTTTGTATGTTTTGTCCTCATCCCTTCCTCACGACATTCACTCCACCTTGTTTTGTACCCCCAGGAGGCTGACTCTTGTGAACTACATCACCTTTGACTGCTGAATTCTGGTTGGGCTCAGGTAATGGAAACCAGTGTCGGGGTGTTTTCTTAGTTATCTAGTGCTGCTATAACAGAAATAACACAATTGAATGGCTTTAACAAAGAGAAATTTGTTTTCTCACAGCCTAGTAGGCTAGAAGCCCAAATTCAGGGCACCAGCTCCAGGAGAAGGCTTTCTTTTTTTGTCAGCTCTGGGAGAAAGTCCTCATCAATCTTCCCCTGGCCAAGGAGTTTCTCAGGCACAGGGACCCCAGGTCCAAGGAACGTGCTCTGCTCCTGGTGCTTCTTTCTTGGTGGTGTGAGGTCCCCCCTCTCTGCTTTCTCCCCTTTTCTTTTATCTCTTGTAAGATAAAAGGTGGTGCAGGCCACACTCCAGGAAAACTCCGTTTATGTTGGATCAGGAATCTGACTTTAGTAAGGCTGTGATAATCCCACTCTAATCCTCTTAACATCATGCTTGGCAAAGTACGGGGTCAGCAGAAAAGAGGAAGATCCTCAAGGAGGTGGATTGACACAGTGGCTGAAACAATGAACTCTAGCACAACAATGATTGTTAAGGATAGTGCAGGACCTGGCAGTGTTTCTTTCTGTTGTGCATGGGGTGGCTATGAGTCAGAACCCACTCAACGGCACCTAACAACAACAACAATCCTCTTTAACATAAAATTGCAATTACAAAATGGAGGACAACTGCACAATACTGGGAATTGTAGCCTAACCAAGTTTACATATATTTTGGAGGAACTCAATTCAATGTATGACAGGTGTGGAGGGTGGAAAGAAGAGAGTCCGCAGCATTTACACTGTTTCCTCCCAGCTTCAGCATCACTTCTCAAGCAGAGGCTGGTTCATGCTTCCAATGCTCACTGAACTCTGGTATTTCCACGCCCTGTGTCTGTAGGCTGAGAGCGGGCAACGGCAACGTCTTCTTGTGGTCACTAGGTCCTGGCTGCCTTCACCAGGAAGCTAACAGTCCTTCTTTGGTTCCTTGAACCTTGTCCAAATCTCTCATCTCTGTAAGCAGTCACTACATTGTAGTCTGTTCAGCTGAATCATCTGAGTGGAAATGGGTTTCTTGCCCTATCCCTGACTGATAGGATAAGCAATGTGTCCGGGAACAGCTAGCTAAATCTAATTATTCCTGAGCAACTCAGTCCCTAAGGGCAGATCTGGGTGAGCAAGCAAGTCCAATGAGAGAGGGTCTGGTTTCTCATTATTTCTGCCAGCAGAGGGAGGCTCCAGCAGCACTGAGGTGTGCCCTGGGCTTGGGAGGGAGAGGGTGTGGGGCTGGGTTAGGAGCCTGGAGACCCTGGTTCTTGTCCTCGCTCTAGGTAAATTGCTGGAAAACCTTGAGCTCCTCCTTTTCTGGCACGCTCAGCATTCAAATTTCAAGGTAGACTTTTCTCACTTCTTGGGATTTCAATGAATACCTAATAAGGAGATGATTTTGAAAAGTACAAAACAGAAAAGTATATAAGGTAGCTTTGTTTTCACGGCTATCAACACTGGAGGCTGCAGGCTGTGGGGTTAACTATTGTTCTGTCCCTTTCAGTTCTGAGTGTGGAATACGATGAGAAAAATTAGGGGGACTTTTCTGCCTCCTGTGCCCTCTGCCATGCTGGGCTTTGTAGGGGGGAGATGAGCCTGCGGTGCCCTCACATGGCCCTCATCTAAGGCTTGTTTGGGTCCTGCTGGGCAGAGAAGGGATTTCTCGCTTTAAAAAGAGAAATAAAATAAATCTGCAGCAGCAATGAGCTTACCTTGGCATTTTTCATGACTTCTGCAGTGTTAAAAGCTTTTGCCAATGTTTGCATTTAATAGCTTCTGCCTTGGTGAAATTATTGAGGTTCCCAACTGTGATTTCAATGATTCTTGGAGTAGTGGGGCAATTGCAAATTGCTGCCAGAAATTAATAGCAAAGTATGAGAAAGGGGGGAAACACCCGAAAAGACCAGGAACTAGTGAGTGAGGGTTTAAGTAAGAGAACAATGGAAAAATATGGATGGATGGATGGATGGATGGATGGATGGATGGATGGATGGATGGATGGATGGATGGATGGATGGATGGATGGATGGATGGATGGATGGATGGATGGATGGATGGATGGATGGATGGATGGATGGATGGATGGATGGATGGATGGATGGATGGATGGATGGATGGATGGATGGATGGATGGATGGATGGATGGATGGATGGATGGGTGGGTGGGTGGGTGGGTGGATGGATGGATGGATGATGGGTGGGTGGGTGAATGGATGGATGGATGGATGGATGGATGGATGGATGGATGGATGGATGGATGGATGGATGGATGGATAAATATTCATGTATACAAGCATATGTATTCCTTACTTTGGCGTTTTTGTTTATTTGATTTAGCAGAAAAACCTGAGAGAAAAATGAACGGTCTTGCTTTCTGCTGTGGTGATTACTTTATAAAGGAATGTGAGGAATCCCTGATTCTCCCACCCCCCTGACCCCACAGCATGTTTAAAAACTCGCCCCAACGTCTCTGCAGGAGCTGAGAATTCTCTTATCCCAGAGGATTATTGACAACTTTGTATTATTATTATTATTAATTTTATTGTGCTTTAGGTGAAAGTTTACAGGGCAAGTTAGTTTTTCATTCAAAATTTATACACAAATTATTTCATGACATTGGTCGTAATTCCCCAATGTGTCAGCACTCTCCCCCTTTCCCTCCATTCCAGGTTCCCCGGGTCCATTTGTCCAGTTTTCCAGTCCCTTCCTGCTTTCTTGTCTTTGGTTGCCCGTCTGGTCTCGTATATTTGTTTGAACTAAGAAGCATGTTCCTCACAAGTGTTATTGCTTATTTTATAGGCCTGTCTAATATTTGGCTGAAAGGTGGGCTTCAGGAATGGCTTCAGTTCTGAGTTAGGAAGGTGCCCGGGGGCCGTAGTCTCAGGGGTTTCTCCAGTTTCTGTCAGACCAGTAAATCTGGTCTTCGTGAATTTGAATTTTGTTCTACTTTTTTCTTCCACTCTATCTGGGACTCTCTATTGTGATCCCTGTGAGAGCAGTTGGTGGTGGTGGCTGGGCACCATATAGTTCTTCTGGGCTCAGGCTGATGGAGGCTGTGGTTCATGTGGTCCTTTAGTCCTTTGGACTAATATTTTCCTTGTGTCTTTGGTTTCCTTCATTCTCTTTTGCTCCAGACGGGATGGGACCAATATATGTATCTTAGGTGGCCACTCACAACCTTTTAAGACCCCAGATGCTGCTCACCGAAGTAGGACATAGAACATTTTCTTCATGAACTATGTTATCCCGATTGACCTAGATGTCCCCCAAGACCATGAGACCTTTAGATTTTAATGCCTGGTTAAACAAACAGTTTCCTTACTTACGGTGACTCAGACTCATGAGGACCCCGTGTGTGTCAGAGTAGAACTGTGCTACATAGGGTTTTCAATGGCTGGTTTTTCAGAAGTAGATCACCAGGCCTTTCTTCTGAGGCACCTCTCAGTGGATTCAAATCTCCAACCC
This sequence comes from Elephas maximus indicus, assembly GCF_024166365.1. Taxonomy (NCBI): domain Eukaryota; kingdom Metazoa; phylum Chordata; class Mammalia; order Proboscidea; family Elephantidae; genus Elephas; species Elephas maximus. The sequence goes on along the minus strand of NC_064839.1, from coordinate 10,796,466 downwards.
TTTGGTTAGCAGCTGAGTATGTTAACCTTTTGCACCATCCAGGGACTCCTAATGCTGTGTTAGAGGTTGCAAATTCAAATGCCTACAGCTCGAGATCAAATGTTCCTCAGGTTTCTGATTTTTTTAGAGAAGCCTGAAATCCACAGTCTTATGTAAGACCTTCCATTTTAAAGGTTGGAAACACATTTTTGTTAAAAGCACACGTCGTGCAGGCTCAACTAACAATATCAGGTGGGGCCTATAAGATGGCCATTTTGTGGGGCCAGATGTTGACTGTTTGCCACCTCTGGTACAAGCTGATGAATTTTTTCAGGAAAGGTCATATTTTTAGATTCAGGTAAAACACACTCAGCGATGTGTGCACGGTCACCAGTACTGAGGGTACAGTTCCGTGAATCTCATGTTAGTACACTCCTGTGTCTGTGTAATCACCACCCAGATCACAAGTTGAGTAGAACATTTCAGCACCCTAGGGGTGCTCAGTGCCCTACCCCATCAATACACTTGAGGAAACTTTAAGGGGGGAAAGGCTTAACTGAGATGGGGGAAGAATGGGTCTCTCTGAGGATAGGAAGGAGAGAGATGTGGAAGTTTCTGGGGTGGTTGATGGAGGCTTATGCCCTCTTGCACATACTCTGGGATACTGAGGAGGAAACAGTTCAGTGGGATTCCTAGGGAGCATCCCAGACTTTCGGCACCATGGCTGGGAATAGGCTAGGAGTGCTGGGGCAGGCTTGGTGTGTGTCTTAGTCATCTAGTGCTGCTGTAACACAAATACCACAAGTGGATGGTTTTAATGAACAGAAATTTATTCTCTCACAGTCTAGGAGTCTAGAAGTTCGAATACAGGGTGCTAGCTCCTGGGGGAGTTTTTCTCTCTCTGTCCCCTCTGGGAGAAAGTCCTTGTCATTGATCTTCCCCTGGTCTAGGAGCTTCTCAGCTCAGGAACCCCAGGTCCAAAGGACACACCCTATTCCCAGTGCTTCTTTCTTGGTGATATGAGGTCCCTTTCCTCTATTCTTGATCCTCACTTTTATATCTCAAAAGAGATGACTCAAGAGACAACCTAATCCTGTAGATTGAGCCCTGCCTCGTTAACATAACTGCCTCTAATCCTGCCTCATTAACATCACAGAGGTTAGGATTTACAACATGTAGGATAATCATATCAGGTTACAAAATGGTGGACAACTACCCAGTTTGGGAAATCATGGCCTAGCCAAGATGACACACATTTTTTGGGAACAAAATTCAATCCATAACAGTGTGGAAAGAGTGGAACCATGAACCTGGGAGTCAACTCCATACGCCATGGGGAGGGAGTTGGGAAAGTGACAGTCTCCAGGGCCTGGAGCCTTTATAGGTGTGGACTGTACAGGCACCCAGGATCGCTGTAGGCATTGAAGGCAAGGAGAGGCCCCCAAGACTCTACAGAGTTTCTACAGGCTATGACTAACAGCTGGTGAGGGGCAGATAGGTGGACAGTGAACAGCCAGATTAACTTATTTAGGAAAATACAGACGTGGTGCTTCTATTTCTTGCACGGCATGTCAGGGAAAAAGTCATACCGTTACATTTGTTTTATTTGAATTTTTCATTGGCAGAGTCCGCAGGCAAACCGAGGGTGTGTGGCTGGTTTCACCGGCTGGAGCTCTGGCCCAGCCTGTAGTGTCCAGCCTGGGATGAAGTTGCACAAATGAGGCAGAATCTCTGCAGCTTCTCAGCATGAGGTTTCAGTGAGCTTGCTTCCAGATTTCACTGTTTCCCGCATGCCTTCCAGCTCTTTGTGTAGCAGGCTTTGTCTAATAAGCAAGGGGCAGGGGGTGGGAAGGATTCCAACCCATCAGTGAAAATAGACAAAGGGTTGCAACCAACTTTTTTCCTATCCTGGCTGGTGGGACTTGGCCCCCCTCCGAGTGAGAAGAGATTCAAACGCCTTTCCCCTGTGAAGTCGGCAGTGGCGGCAGAGCCCCAATTTTCACCTGGTGACTTGCTGCACTGTATTAATGAGGTGTTGGAACTGTTTTCTGAACTTTCTCTTGTTACAGGTTGGCCTCTGTGAGCCATGCAGATGAGAGCTGGCTTTGTCTCTGCGAGTACTAATGGCTTCCATCGTAACTCTTGCCGTTCTCCTCTCCTCTTCACTCCTGAGACCTGTCCTTTCACTCAAGGTGACTGAGCAGAGCATGGTAGATATCAGGGTTCACAGGTCCAATGGCCACTGGTCATGTGCCCAGAGTCCCTCTGCCTGTGTCTCGCCCAGGTCCCCTGGATGCACCCACCAGCTGTGCTGGCCTGGCAGATCGGACAGGGCCCCTTTTTGCCAGCTCCCAGAGCCTCACTGGTCTCACTTTCCCCTGGCATCCAGTGAGCAGGTTTGCAGGCTGTTAAGATGAGGGTGGTGACTGAGAGCCCCAGGCCCAGACCTAGTAGACATAGACATCCTTGCATCCCCAGCTTTGAATGCCACGCTGAGTATTTAGGCAGGTATGGTGGGAACAGGTGCCTCGAAAAGAATGCTAATTATATTAACAATGGCCATGACTATTGTGTCCACACTGGTATACAGTGCTGGGTCATGCCCTTTATAGCTAGGGTCACATTAATACTCACCATGGCCCTGTGAGGAAGGTGGTTTTATTTCTTTGAACAGATGAGGAAGCAGGTTAGAGGATGCTAAATAACTTGTCCAATGGTTGTGAGTCCAGACCGCTCTGGTTCCAGGGTCCGTGTGCTCGTTAGGGGCCTGGTGGCACAGTGATTAAGTGCTTGGCTGCTAACTGAAAGGTGGGTGGTTTGAATCCACTAGCCACTCTGTGGGAAAAATGTGGCAGTCTGCTCCCATAAAGATTACAGCCTTGGAACCCTACGGGGAAGCTCTACTCTGTCCCATATGGTAGCTATAAGTTGGAATTGACTGGACCACAATGAGTTTGAGGGGCCACAGGCACAAATGCACACAAAGGGACCCCAGAACCAGCTACACAATTTGTGGGACCCAGTGCAAAATGAAAATGTGGGGACCTTTTGTTCAAAAAGTTAGACAGTGAAAGCAGAGGATTAAAGCAATCTTTGGGCCCTTCTAAGTATGAGGTTGTATGACTCCATACAGGTCACACACCTGAAGCCGGCCCTGGGAGAGGCAGGCTGGGTGTGACAACAACAGTTGCCAACGAGTCAGTTCTGACTCATGGTGACCCCACGGATGTCAGAGCAGATCTGTGCTCCACAGGGTTTCCGTGGCTGCCTTTTCAGAAGTAGACTACCAGTGCTTTCTTTAGAGAGGCCTCTGGGTGGATTTGAACCACCAAACTTTCAGTTAGCTGCCAAGTGTTAACTGTTTGTTCCACCCAGGAACTCTGGGTGCAATGTACATTCAACAAGCAAACTGAATACTGAGGAAGGTGTGGCAGAGTGGGAGAGCAGGGGCTGGGCATAGTTCCCAGTGGGAGTACCCACAAGTCACCTGCTGCAAACTTCTGGCACCGTGAAATGCAGGCCTTGTGCTGCCAGGTCTTATTTTTCCAAAGAACCCGATAGAAAGCTCCAGAGAGATGAAAGGTGGTGCAGGCCACACCCCAGGGAAATTCCCTTTACATTGGATCCGGGATGTAACCTGGTTAGGGTGTTACAATCCCACCCTAATCCTCTTTAACATAAAATTACAATCACAAAATGCAGGACAACACAGAGTACTGGGAATCATGGCCTGAGCTGCTACATATATTTTTTGAGGGACATAATTCAATCCATGACAGGTACCCTCTAGTCCATTCCAACTCATGGCGACACTATGTGACAGAATAGAACTGCCCCACAGGGTTTTCTTGGTTATCATCCTTACAGAAACAGAATGCCAGGTTTTTCTACAGTGGAGCCCTGAGGGGTTCAAACCACCAACCTTTCAGTTAGCAGCCTACTGCTTAACTGTTTCACCACCAGGGCTCAGCTAAAACTGTACTTCCCAGACTTCCTGTGGTAAGGGTGGTCATGTGACATGATATTGGCCAATGAGGAGTAAACAGAGGTCTGCTGGGGGCTTCTGGGAAAGTTTTGTTTTTCTAAGGTAGGTGCTGCTCCTTCCTTCTAGATGTTTCTCTTTCCTCTGTCTTCTTGGCTGCAGTGGAGCCAGGGCCAGATGAAGAAATTTGAGGGCCCTAAACACTGATAATCCATGGCACCCCCTCCTCTGCATAGTCACACATTCAAACACAATGTATGAGTTATATACACACATGTATATATTTACATGCGTGTGTGTGTCTTAGCTGTCCACGATGTAACTTCTTTTTAAACGTGACTGTAACATTAGCAATTGAACACACCAGCGGCATATGCCATTTTAGCGGAGTGAGATGAACTGGATTATAACATGTCAGTGGATGCAGGGTACTAAGATTTTTACTACACACCACATTTTCTACAAGAAGAATATTCCACATATTCCACAACAAAGAAAATGAGTCAGTGAACTTAGTTGTTTGAACAAACCCATTGCGGTTGAGTCGATACCGACTCATACTGATTATATAGGACAGAGTAGAACTGCCCCATAGTGTTTCCAAGGAGCGCCGGGTGGATTTGAACTGCTGACCTTTCGCTTAGCAGCTAAACTCTTAACCACTACGCCATCAGGGCTTTCGCAAGTTAATTGTCCAACAATCAACATAAAATTCTGTTGATCTCCCACAACAAAAAATTGACTTTTGCCAATTTTGCTTTAAATGGCTCCTACTTCAATTTTAATGCTTGTTCATAATAAATGCTATAGTTATAAATAAGCAAATGAAAAGATATCACAAAAGAAAATTTAATGATCAGAAAACAAATATTACGACAAATTGCTATATTTTATTTTTAGATAGCTCTTTTATCTCTAACATGTTATAATTAAAAATTTTTTCTATTCTTTGCTCTTAAAAATTCTTCAATGATTTTGACATAATTAAGCTCCTAAACAATATCTACTTCCATACATAATCAGGATAATGAATCAGGTCTTTCTTGAATCACTGTCACACGCTGAGGGTTTTCGAATCTCTTCAGGGGCCAAAATGAACGTTCTGTTGTGCAGTTTGTGATCATTAAAGTTAGGAATATGTGTAACGTGATTCCAACACTAGGAAATAGGCATCGTATTTTATCTTCTATTATGGTATCATACATGCCTACATGAGTAAATCTGTAAACTTAGTTCATGTGAGAATGAAATTGTCACACTTCTATGTAAAAGTTTGTATTGACGTCACCAGGATAAGCCTGCAGTAATTTCTTGGATGCCTTCATGCATTCTTCATCAGGTACATCCACATTGTTTAAGAAGGCAAATCTATTTGAAAGAACTTCATACACTTTTGCCCTTCTTTTCATGCAAAATTCAAGTGTGTCAATGATGGTGCAGTGTGTGGTTACATGAAACTGATCTCTGGCACTCAGCGATACTTCTGGAGCATTTCCGTAATTTACTTGCTTTTTTCTAATGCTTCTGTGACAGTGAACCGATTGATAACTAGTATTCGGCAGTACTTGTTTTGTTGTGGTTTCAAAGTTTTCAAAATCTTCTCTTAAATTATGTTGATAACTAGTATCCGGCAGTACTTGTTTTGTCGTGTTTTCAGAATTTTCAAAATCTTCTCTTAAATTATGTAACTACCCTATTAATGACTAGTAGAGATCTGTATATGTCTTTAAATTTACTTCTGAATCTTGGAGTGCTTGACTTGTCCAGTGAAAATGTTGCAATATATTATTTCACATGACCAACATAAATATATACTCCAGTGTTGACATTTTATTGCCAATGATTTTATCTTCTCTTTTGCTATCTTCTTTTTGTCTCTGGTCTTCAGTAATATTTTCTAAGGCATCTAGAATCTGAGAGTTCGATTCCAGGATTGGACTTGTTGCTACAGTATGTGCTTACCAGTGTGTATTAGAAAGATCCTTTAATACTCTATCATTGCCTAAATATATTTTAAGAACTGTCCATCGGTGAGTAGAGACAGCAAAAAAGTGTAGAGTGACTGAACAGTAGAAAAAAAATTAACTGCTTCTGTACAATAATCTACTGTGCTACGTCCTACAAGAGTAAGTGAAGTGCAGCACATGGTATGAAAATGGCATATTCATTATGTTCTAAAATATTCTGATGCAGCCACTGTGTTAATTCGTTTTGTTGAGAGTCTTCCTCTTTTTCGCTGACCTTCTACTTTACCAAGAATGATGTCCTTCTCCAAGAACTGGTCCCTCCTGACAACATGTCCAAAGTATGTGAGACATAGTCTTCCCATCCTTGCTTCTAAGGAGCATCCTGGTTGTACTTCTTCCAAGATGGACTTGTTCTTTTGGCAGTCCATGGTATATTCAATATTCTTCTCCAATGCCACAATTCAAAGGCGTCAATTCTTCTTCGGTCTTCCTTATTCATTGTCCAGCTTTCGCATGCATATGATGAGATTGAAAACACTGTGGCTTGGGTCAGGCGCACCTTAATCTTCAAGGTGACATCTTTGCTTTTCAACACTTTAAAGAAGTCTTTTGCAGCAGATTTGCCCAACGCAATGCGTCTTTTGACTTCCTGACTGCTGCTTCCATGGCTGTTGATTGTGGATCCAAGTAAAATGAAATCCTTGACAACTTCAGTCTTTTCTCCATATATCATAATGTTGCTCACTGGTCCAATTGTGAGGATTTTTGTTTTCTTTATGTTGAGGTGTAATCCATACTGAAAGCTGTAGTCTCCAATCTTCATCAGTAAGTGCTTCAAGTCCTCTTCACCTTCAGCAAGCAAGGTTTTGTCATCTGCATAACACAGGCTGTTAATGAGACTTCATCCAGCCCTGATGCCACATTCTTCTTCATATAGTCCAGCTTCTCATATTATTTGCTCAGCATACAGATTGAATAGGTATGGTGAAAGGATACAACCCTGACACACAACTTTCCTGAGTTTAAGTCACGCAATATCCCACTGTCCTGTTTGAATAACCGCCTCTTGGTCTATGTACGGGTTCCTCATGAGCACAATTAAGAGTTCTGGAATTCCCATTCTTCACAATGTTATCCATAATTTGTTATTATTCACACAGTCTAATGCTTGAGCATAGTCAATAAAACACAGGTAGATATCTTTCTGGTGTTCTCTGCTTTCAGGCAGGATCCATCTGACATCAGCAATGATATCCCTGATTCTACATCCTCTTCTGGAACCAAATTGAACATTCTGGCAGTTCCCTGTCGATATTGCTGCAGCTGCTTTTGAATGTTCTTCAGCAAAATATTATTTGCTTGGGATATTAGTGATATTCTTTGAAAATTCCTGCATTCAGTCGGGTCAACTTTCTTGGGAAGAGGCATAAATATGGATCTCTTCCAGTAGGTTGGCCAGGTCTGTCTTCCAAATTTCTTGACATAGATGAGTGAGCATTTCCAGCACTGCATCCATTTATTAAGTTTATTAATTTTTCACATTTTGTTTTAGGCATATACAATGGGTTGCACTTTCCTGTGTCACCATGCTTTGAGATGTGACCTGCTAAATATGGATCAAAGTGAGCAATAAGTTCAAGTAAATCCTCAAAATTTCCATTTTGTGGGAACCTAAACACTTCATTTTTTCCTCAAAAAGATAATCTATGTTCAGTGATTGTTATAATGATGGCAACAATGCGTTGCAAAATGACTTTCCAATACTGACGTTCTTCATTAATCTGTGATTCCAGTTCATGATTTAAGCGAAAACTATGTCTTCAGTTTAAATATGGCAACATACAATCTCTGTGAATTGAACTACTTTCATGTTTATCAATCATATTCAAGTTGAACCCATGGCTAAATTCATTCGTAGGAAATCGAGAATTAAATGATTTAGTACTGAATAGTTGGCAAACAAAACAATGTACAGAGCTGACCGATGGAGAATACAGTAGCCTCTCCCTCTTATAATTGTCATCATAAACTTTGCACCCTAGAAGTATATTCTGACTGCATAACCTTGTTTGTTTACCATCCAGAAATTTTGGACACAAATTTTCAAATGGTGCGTTGTGATGTTAACGATCGCTTGGCCCTCTTTTGATCCAATAGTTTACACCATTAGAAGAAAGGTTATTCTACAAAGTAGAATCTATATTTCTGTTATTTTGGGGGGTCTGCAGATGTGACAATTTCAGATTCTAAAATAGTTTCACTTTCTATTCCATTATTTTTTTCCTACAGTAAGGAATGTATATAGAATTTGAAACAAATTCTGTTATATTAGTAATGCTATTAGTAATTTCAGCATTGTCAGTGCCAGTATAAGATTTGCACCCATTAAATTCGAGCTTCCAATGGAAGAAATCTCTTCTGATTCATTGTTTTAAAAAGGAAGTTAATTTTGGAATTGTCTTCAAGGATTCACAAATTCTTTTCTTTTTATCTTCTGTGAGTTTGTGTTTTTGTGCTCCACTTAGTTGTTGCTGTTTCATTCTACCTGGATGTAGAGTTGTCACTTTTTAAATTTGCTTCTATCGTAGCAAATAAATTTGAATAATTGAAAATAAATAAAATTTATAAAGCAGGTAAAATTTATAAAATAAAATTTACATTTGAATTAGGACATTAACACAAAAAATTATATATGAAAATTAGTAAGTAAAAAAAGTTGATTTGGAACATGTAATTTTGTTCTTCAGGTCTGAGGTAGTCAAAAGAAATAGTACTTACAAGGTAGTCGGAAAGAATTTCATTCGTCATACAATGTTTGTTGGCGGGCCCTTCACAGATCTCCACGAGTGTTTTTCATCTTGAAATAATACTTAAAAAATTGTGCGCTCACTTTCTGTCCTTTGAAGCTGTGTCTTCACAGTTCATCGGACTACAGCTGATACTCAGCAGGGATGAGAACAATCACAAAGAGCATGATACAAATACAAGCATGTGCTCAATCTGAAGACGAATTTCGGTTTGCTTTGCACAGGACCAGACAAGTCACGAATCACGCGATTATAGTGCCGCTAGTGCCTAGGAGTTGGAATTGACTCGATGGCAGTGGGTTTGGAGTGCCTTCTTATGTGGTCAATGATAGATAACTGAATGTGAGGTTATACTCGATCAGTCCAAAATGAAGAGAAAAATATACTTATTATCGTATACAAAATTTATAAAATGACATCAATTTTATTTAATGCCCTGCCAGTTCCCTTCTACTGTGGCACTTGGTTTTCCTTGTGTCCTGTCTGCTTGGCGTCTGTGGGACTTTGCTTTGGACAACTGGTACTCCTGTTTTGTTGATGCCCTAAGCACGTGCTTACCCTGCTTATTGGACAATCTGCCTCTGAGCGGAGAAATCAAGGAGCACCTGTGATAATGAGGTGTCATGAGAACGAAAGCACAAGCTGAGGGTTGTGGGACAGAAAGACAAGGAGCATGGGATATGGGTAGCATCTTGGAACCACCATTCCATCTCAAATGGCTTCCATGGGACTTCTTGTCACATAGAAAAATAAACCCCTAATGGCACAGCACCAGGCGATGTTTTGTTCTGTTGTACATAAGGTTGTCATGAGTTGGAGCTGACTTGACAGCAATTAACAGCTACAACAAGGGGTTGTTTTAGTTACATAGGGCTGCCATAACAAAATACCACATACCAAAAAAAAAAAAAAAACACTAAACCAAGTGCCGTCGAGTCGATTCCGACTCATAGCAACCCTATAGGACAGAGTAGAACTGCCCCATAGAGTTTCCAAGGAGCACCTGGCAGATTCAAATTGCTGACCCTTTGGTTAGCAGCTGTAGCACTTAACCACTATGCTACCAGGGTTTCCACATAGTGGGTGGCTTTAAAAGTATAGAAATGCATTCTTTCACTGTATGATGGCTGGAAGTCCCAAATGAGGGCGTTGGCAGCTCTACACTCTCTTTTCATCTACTCCAGGAGAAGAGTCTTCCTTGCAGACTGGGGTATTTCTTGGGATTCCCTTTTTTGTAGACAAACCCTCACAAGGCATGTTCCTCCTGTGCATGATTCTGACTCTAGGTCTGTCCTTTTCTTTTACAAGACACCACTCAGAAAGGACAGGATTAGAATCCACCCTAATCCAGTATAATTTTGTGAACTGACAACTAATCTGCAAAGGAAACTCCTATTTCCCCAACAAGGTCATGTTGGTGCAGAGGTCAGGACTTCAGCATCTTTTTGGTGACACGCTTCAATCCATAACAAGGGTTAAACCGTGTTAGTTGGTTTTCTGGTATATGCAATGGCAATCCCAAGCAAATCCAGCAACCATTGCGACATTTTTAAAAACTCAGGGAGCAAGGCAAACAGAACACAGCTATGGGCTGTGTTTGTCCCAGGGCTGTGAACTGAGGGGCTGTGAGCAGGACCTGGGAACATGTGTCCCCCCCCCCCCACCTTTGAGCATCCTGTCTTCACCAACCTTTTGATGACCAGGCCAGCCAGTGGGCAATCATGATTTATTCTCGCAGCTGCTGTGGTAGATATCACCAGTGTTGTTCTCCTCTCCTTCTAGTTACGTGGAAAACGCATCCTCAGCCCCCTTGCAGGTGGGCAGGACTTTGTGATGACTCCTAGGACTGTTCATGGAAGCCACGTAGTTCACATCTGGGCTGAAGCTCGAGGAGTGGGTGTGAGAGCTCCATGTAAGCAAGTCTGTTTCCCCTGATGGGGAACTGAGGAGGTCTGGTTTTGAGATGGTGGATTCCTAACATCAGAGCAGCCCGTATCGTTGAGTTACTGCAGAGAGGATAACTGCCCAGAGAGTTGCCTGGATTCACAGTGACTTTGCAGAGGTGAGAAATAAATGCGTTTTTAGACACTAACATTTTGGGTTTATCAACCGGACAACGAATGAGGAAGACCAAAGAAATGACACCTTTGAATTATGGTGTTGGCGAAGAATATTGAATATACCTTGCATGGACTGCCAGAAGAACAAACAAATCTGTCTTGGAAAAAATACAGCCAGAGTGCTCTTTAGAAGCAAGGATGGTGAGACTTTGTCTCACATACTTTGAACGCGTTATCAGGAGAGACCCGTCCCTGGAGAAGGACATTATGCTTGGTAAGTAGGGGGTCAGTGAAAAAGAGGAAGACCCTCCGTGAGATGGATTGACACAGTGACTGCAGCAATGAGCTCAAGTATAACAACAACTGTGAGGATGGTGCAGGACCAGGTAGTCTTTCCTTCTGTTGTACATAGGGTTGCTATGAGACATGTCTGCCTCGACAGCACTTAACAACAACTAACAACAACTATTCCAAGCTTGTTGTTGTTAGGTGCCATCGGGTCAGTTCCAACTCATAGTGGTCCTATGTACAACAGAATGAAACATTGCCGGGTCCTGTGGCAGCCTCACAATCCCAAGTTTAGCCTGGCTTAATCTAACCAGTTCACCTGCTACTCCTGTGGTAAAATCTGCACTAATGTGAATGAAGGACTTGGGAGCTTAGGTTAGGTTGTTTGCTCTTGGGAACTCCTCTTCATCTGGGAGTGCCTTTTGCTGAAAGGTGAGATTTGGGGCAGCATGATGCAGGTAGTTATATGTTTAGAAGCAAAGTCAGAGCCAACTCGATGGCAGCTAACAAGAACAACCACAATTCTTCAGGTATATTTCACATTACAAGTACCAGTTCAAGGCTATAGGCAAAAAGAACCAGCCCTGAGATGAGTAAGCTGGGACCTATGTCTCCAATTATGACCACACACAGCTCTTTGCCTCCAGCGACTATCTTATCTACCCATAATCACTGAACTGACAGGGACATGCTTAAAATGGCTAAAGCTAAAGAGGGAATGAATTGGCTCAGTAACAATCAGGTCCAGGTGTCAGACACATGGCATCATTGTCAATAGTGATGTCAATATTGTCAATGATGATTGTCAGCCACAGGACAAGGCTCCTTGTCTTTCTATCCCACCATCCTCAGCCTCTTCACCATCATGGCGGAATAGAGGTGTTCAAAGGATGCTATAAGCACTGTCTCACTTCTCACTCCTTATCTTCTAGCTTCTTTTTCATTTGGGTTGGTGTCACTCTCAAGCAGGCTTTCTTGATACAGTGGCTCCCAGTGGCTCTGGGCTTTTTTCTGGCCAGCTTTAAGAGTTAGCAAGAAGAGAAATTAACTTTCTAGGGAGTTCCATGTTAGATTCTATTGGCCTGGCTTAGGCCACATGGGCCTCCCTGAGCAATGCTATGGCATGTGATGGATGATCCAATTTTCCAGACAGGATTAAGAATCCATCACTGCAGTTAGTGGTGGGACTTGACCTCACCCAAAGTGGGAAAGGTTGGAAAAGGGGTAGCTACCCTAGGAAAATCAGGCAACTGTTACTTCCTCCTTTATCTGTCTCAGTTCCTAGTGATAGAATGTTGCTTAAAACTGAGTGAAGATGAGGGAGCGGATTCTGGATCACCAAATGCAACATATGTGCACCACCCACCCCCAAAACTGTAACCAGATTAAAGTACCAAAATGGAACTCTGATTATGTGACTCATCTGCTCAAGAGCCCTCTATGGTTCCCTAGTACCTCTCAGAAAAAAAGTCTTAACCCTGTGGCCTGTGATGTCTGGCCCATGTCTCCAGGGTCGTCTCCCACAGGCTTCCTGTAAGAATCTGCTCTGGGGGCTGCCTGGGCAGCTCACTCTTCTCTCATCCTGTGCCTGAAGTCCCTGCCGTTGTTCTCTCTTCCTCAAAGGGTGGAAATTCTTCATGGCCCAGCTTTACTGCCACCTCCTCTACAAAAAAAGCCCTGTGAGTCCCCTCCTTGGGAGCTCAGCTATTTCTTGCTTGAAATGGAGTGTTTAAGAGCATAAGCCAAGAGTCAAGCAGACGTGGTTTGGAATCCCACCTCCATAGCCTCCTAGCTTTGTGGCATGGTTGTCTTTGAGCCTCAGTTTCCTCACCTGTAAAATGGATGGTGGGAGGGATGAGAATGAAAATACCCATCTCCCAGGGTTGTCATCAGGATTTGACAACAAATGGAAAGAACTTAGTAGCGTGTAGTAACTACAAAATAATGGTAGAGTAAAAAAAAAAAATTTATTTTTTTACTCTTATTTATAAATTTAGCTGATTTTGTACTTGCATTATCTCTTGTTTGTACAGAGAGCCCCTTTTGGGGGCTTATTCTTATTTAATATCTCATAAGGGGCATAGTCTCCAATGAAAGGGTCCCAGAGCTGTATGTCCCATCCCCTGAGGCTAAGCCCTGGCTCCATGCCAGGCTCTACTACTTGAGTCTCCATAGAGGGGCCACGCAGTCTCCTGCTTACACAACACTGATGGCTTCTGTCCATACCTTCACATGAGGGGTCTTTACAGCAGAGCAGCTTTCCCTCCAGCCCCCCTGACACTTGTACTCATACTGGGGCTTAGAGTGCTCTGAGCAAACAGCCAATGGGTAACTTTCTCCCTTAGAGCCTCTTGATGTTTTTGAGTCTAATATATTCCTTCTCTCCCCTAAATATCCTCCAAGTTTCCTCATGGCTCCCCTAGCCCTCTCCTTGTCCTACTTCTATAGGGTTTCGGTAAATAAAGGGGACTGTAGATGTGATGGGTGGCTGGGCTGCTTAGTTATGGCCGGATGGGGAAGCGGCCCTCTCCTCTCTGGCTGTGTAGAGCAGCCCCAGATGATTCAGTTCTGTGCTTGGGAACAGCTCTCTTTTTGGGGGGATTTTTTTTTTTTTTTATTGTACTTAAAGTGAAAGTTTACAAATCAAGTCAGAGTCTCGTACAAAAACTTAAAAACACCTTGCTGTACACTCCTAGTTGCTCTACTCCCAATGAGACAGCACACTCCGTCTCTCCACCCTGTATTCCCCGTGTCCATTCAACCAGCTCTTATCCCTCTCTGCCTTCTCATCTTGCCTCTAGACAGGAGTTGCCCACATAGTCTCATGTGTCTACCTGAGGAGTGTCTACTCATGCCTCATCAGTATCTTTTTCTTAGAGTTCAGTCCAATCCCTGTCTGAAGAGCTGACTTTGGGAATGATTTCAGTTTTGGGCTAACAAAAGGTCCAGGGATCATGACCTCTGGGATCCCTCTAGTCTCAGTCAGACCATTAAGTCTGATCTTTTTACAAGAATTTGAGGTCTGCGTCCCACTGTTCTCCTGTTCCATCAGGGATTCTTTCTTGTGTTCCCTGTCAGGGTAGTCATTGGTTGTAAGGAACAGCTCTCTTAATGCAAGTGAGCAATAGGCTCTTGCATTAGCCTTGTGGTAACATTGTTTCTATGGGGCCATCAGACATGACTTAGAGAGTAACCAACAATGCCTGGGGAATGTCTGCTTGTCTCTCCCAGGAATCCACTGTGTGTGTGTGTACAGATTGGCATGTACATGTGTGTCTACCCACCTGCACTGGGCAGGCAATATACCGTAACAGCCAATCACCGCTTAAGCACCACTTACGTATGAGGCACACTGTTAAGCATCAGACAGGAGTGTCAGGTTGGGATTCACATAAAAACCCTGAAAATATAATTCACGTGAGAGTGATTTAGTAGGAGCTGCCTCCAGGAAAAACCAGTAGGGCAATGGGAACTGCAGCTGGGAAAGGAGGAGGCCAGGCAAGGATGCAGTCTCAAGCAAAGTCCCATGGAGAATAACTGGCTCAAACTCTTTGGTTGGGGGTGGAGGGGGTTGCTCTGGAGAACAAATCAAGGGCAAGAGGGCTGGCGTGTTTATACCCTCACCTGTTAGGCATTGGTTTAGGGCTGACTGGGGTGAGGCATGGGGTATACATTTCCAGGTACTTGGGGGTTCTCCTTCCTTCCCACAGCCTGAGGGTAGCCTCCCAACAGAAAGACACAGGCTCTGGCCTCAGGCCAGTGAGGGGAAGGGAGGATGGAAAAGTGATCCAAGGGAATGTGGGCAGAGAAACCCTGAGAAAATTCCTATGAAGCAGATTCTATGTACAATAGGATGACTGGAGGTACAGTGGTTAAGAGCTTAGCTGCTAACCAAAAGGTCGGCAGTTCAAATCCGCCAGCTGCTCCTTGGAAACACTATGGGGCAGTTCTACTCTGTCCTATAGAGTGACTATGAGTTGGATTTGACTTGATGGCAATGAGTTTGATGGTTTTTTGGATTATACATATGGGGAAGCTGAGGCTTGGAAAGATAAAGTAACAAGATGGCTTGAAAGTAGAACAGCTAGAAATTAAACCCAGGTTCTCTAGCTCCCATCCTGCTCCAGGTGTGAGGCTACACGAACCCTAGGAGAGGGGTGGGTCCACTGGAGTTGACCTCCTCTGACTGGGCAGTGAAATAAGGAGCGAGAGACACATTCTTACAAAGAGTAAGAGGGCTACCTGAGCAGGCAGAGGGTTCCCAGTGCAAAGCCCCAGTGTAAAGCCCCAGCTCGCCAATGTGTTGGGCCCCATTGCTCTTCCTAGACTGGTTCCTGCACCTGGCAGTACAGCCAGGGGCATGGGGAGGATCTGAACCTGGAGGTCCAGGGACATGGGGAGGATCTGGATGTTGGCCAGAAAGCCCAGGGTCAGATCTCAGGCTCTTGGGGCCCCCGGAGATTGGGTAGGAGACCTTAGCACACAGGGCACACTCTGAGAGGAATTATCCAGAGTCCTGGACAAAAGGAGCTGCTGTCACCTCTAGGGAATACAGAGTACAAATGCCCCCATGTTACAGACAGGGAAACAGAGGCCCAGGATGGAGAAGAATCCAAGTGATATAGTTACCAGGAATGCAGGCTGTGAGTCTATTCTTTTTATGCCACATCACGCATCTCAAGAAAAGACAATTTCCAAAAGTTGGTTTCACCAGGCCCTTGTCAGAAATATTAGTCAAGGGAGTTATTGGTTGCAAATGAGAGAAACTCACCTCCAGGTGGCTTGAGCAGAAAGGGACTGACTTGGCTCCCACAGCTGGAAAGTCAAGGCTGATGATCTAGGGCTCAGATCGCGTTCTCGGAATTTTGTCTTTCACAACTTACTGCTTGGTTTTGTTTTCTTCTGTGATTGGCTCAATCTTGGGCAGCTCCTTCCTGTGAGAGGCAGGTGACCCTCAGCAGCCCCAGGCTTATTTCTTGCAGATTAGCCATCTCAGTGGAAAGAGGGCACCACTTTCCCAAGGGCTTCTGCCAAATTCCAAGGACTGAGACTCATTGGCTCAGCTGGTTCATGTGCTCATCTCAGAGCTAATCCCTGGGACTCCGAATGGCCAGGCCTAGATCATATGGCCCCCTCTGGAGGACTGTATCATGCCCAAACTTAATTAATTGAGATCCGTGGAAGTTTGATCCCCAAAGGAAAGCGAGGGTGCTATTACTAGAAGAAGGAAACATGGACATTGGGCTGCACGGAAGGGCAGGAGCCCACTGTTGCGGATGTTGTCCATTGGATGGAATGGAGGAAATTTCAGGATCAGGACAAGCCTGTAGTCATCAAAGTTAGCTTAACTCTTGATCCTTAGACCTGTAAGGTGTTCTAGATACAGTATTCAGAAGCAGAGCCTGTGATGAGGATTCTTATGCAAGTGAGATATTAAGAGACAGGGTAAGGAAGAAGCAAGATGGAGAAATGGAAGAGGCATTGGTTGAGGCTGTTGGTGCCCAGCCCAGCTTCCCTTTACTGGGCTGGCATCTTGATCCCTCAGTACTCAGAATGTTGGCTCTAATGATTCAGAGCTCTTGAAGAATAGATATTACATACCCCCTGGAGGCTGGCCCACAGCCAAGGACTGACTGGTATGGAGATACTAAAGACGAGTCCCTTTGCTTCAAGGTGGGGCAATGAGGTGGGGCTGTTCACCCTTCTGGAGTGCCCTGAGTGATCAGGCTTCAGCTGAACTCTGGCTTTTTCCCCTGTGCCTTTCTGCTTCCCCCACTTCTCTGAAGCTTTCTCTTAGAGCAATCCCTCCATAAATGATTTTCATAGAATCCACCTCTCAGAGTCTACTTCAGAAGAACCAGACCTAACACAGAAGCTGAGCAGGGCTTCCATTTCAGGTGAAGTTCTAGCCTCAGTCTGATCATGTGGGGAGCTCTGGAGTATAAATAATAACACAGAGTGTGTCCCACCTCAAGGCAAAGGAGCAGCTTTATATTCCCACACCAGTCATTGGCCATGACCACTGGGGTAGGCCCAAATGGAAGGAAACTAAAAACTCAAACCCATGGCTGTTGAGTAGGTTCCAACTCCTAGTGACCCTATAGGACAGAGTAGAACTGCCTCATAGGGTTTCCAAGGAGTGGTTGATGGATTCAAACTGTTGACCTTTTGGTTAGCACCACCAGGGCTCCAGCACAAGGTGAAAAAAAAAAAAAAATGAAACTCATTTTCATTGAGTCGATTCTGACTCATAGTGACCCTATAGGACTGTGTAGAGCTGCCCCGTAGAATTTCCAAGGAACTGCTGTTCGATTTGAACTGTTGCCCTTTTGGTTCGATCTTAACCACTACGCCACCAGGGCTCCAAATGGGAGGGGGTAAAACCATAACCTCCCAGGTACTCCTGGGTCTCTTTATGGGGGAGGTGGTTCTAGTAGCCCAAGGGAAAGTGCCTGAAGACAGAGGTAAGAGTCTTTAGTAGCAAAATCCACAGTAAAAGGGATTCGGGGGGATTGAATGGGTCACCAACAAAGTATACCTCATAGGGAAAAGAAATCAGGCTGCAGAGAACTTTGAGAATCAAGAATTTCTAAACTGGTACCAGCTTAACTATTGGCAGCCATAAGTGTCCTCTAATTAGCTGACAACAAGTTACTGTTTATAAATTTATTGGTACTTGTATAACAAGAAGTAGAGAGTACCGTACTTATAAGCACTTGCAATGAAATATTTTTCCTTTATTGAGGCTGTGTTTATATAGATGTGCATTAGTTTAAACTTTTTGACCTCATTTGCAGCATTCTAAAATTACAGCACCATAATTTTCCTTTTCCCAATGCATTCACTCTTAATTAATCCTAAACACTCTCGAGCTTTTCTGATTTCTATTATCACTATTTAAAGTTGAGAAGACTTTTAGTGGATCTAAATCACATATTCAAATTAGTTTCTTTTCCTAAAGTTATAATGACTCAAAATTTTATTTGATTTGAGCCCAAGGTATTACCTGAAAAGTAATTTGATTGTTTTACAATTTAAATCATCTCTGTGGAATAAAATTCATTAACCTATTTACATGTGTATAAAAATTTTGACACTCTAACCAATTAACATTTAAGAAATTATGCAGTATTTTACAACATCAAGTTTTGACTGGTACCGTAGTTCTGTCATTTACGTCTCAGAACACTCGTAGCTCCAGAAACCTGAGGTAGCTGTTAATTTCCAACTTTGGCTAAAACTCTGTTAATTTAGCTGTCTGTCTAGACAATGTAGTATGTGGACACCTTGTCTACTCCAGGGCTTGAGGGAGCAGCGGTCTATTGGGCCTGAACTTTAAAATTATCTTTGTAGGGTAGTGAGAAGAGGGACCCCTAGAGGGCCTGGTCTGGGGGCCCTGATGGGCACTTGAAGCATAGGTTGGAAAGTGTCAAACCTTGGGCATAGACTCCTTTCTTTCAGAGGTTTACTCTGGAAAAGCCCAAACACACGGTGCTCTGGACATTACCAGATGGGGCACAGTGATGGGAAGTGTTTTTAAGCAAGCCCCAGTCAATAGATGGGGCAGTCCATGGAGTTGGTCCAAGATGCCGGTTGAAGCTTAATGCACTTGGTCTAGCTTTGACTGTGGTTTGAGTTCAGGCTTTGCCACTTGCTACCTGTGCGATGCTCAAGTTCAAGCCACCTGTCACCTAGGCTATTGACATCCTCACTGGTCCCCTGTACCTGTGCTGTCCCCACCTCCAACATTTCCTTCACTACATAGACAGGATAGTTATTCTGAAGCACAAAGTTCATTGTGTCAATACTTACTCAGTAAGCTTTCCATGGCTTCCCATTGCTGCCTGAATAGACAACCCCTTACCAGGACCCACAAAGCCTTCCTTCCCCTGCCCTCCAGCCACTCTGCCTTTCACTGA
Source organism: Elephas maximus indicus (assembly GCF_024166365.1). Lineage (NCBI taxonomy): Eukaryota > Metazoa > Chordata > Mammalia > Proboscidea > Elephantidae > Elephas > Elephas maximus. The sequence continues at coordinate 10,777,464 of NC_064839.1, read as the reverse complement.
TCTTTGCACTTCCTGTTTTTCCTCACGCTCCCAAGACTGCGCATGTGCTGTCCCACTGCACAAAGTGCCCTTCCCTGCCTTCTTGGCCAAGTCATCTCTTACCCATAATTCTGGTCTCAACTTGAGGCCAGACTTCCTTGACTGGGACAAATCCCTTGTCACAGGCTCACATGGAGCACCTATATTGAAAGTTGCTGATTCTCCTCTCTTTCCTGGCCCTTATCACAATCTCAATTCCCCCATTTTCTATTGTGTTTATTTATCATCTGTGCCCTGACTGAAGGCTCTGTGAAGGGTAAAGCCAGTTGACGTATTTTACTCTTCTTTACCTACAACCTCACTCAGTGTCTGACTCCTTAATTAATATATGTTGAATTAACTATGAATAAGAATTTATTGTAAGACAGCAGCCCTGGTGGCACCATGGTTAAAGTGCTTCAGTGCTAACCGAAAGGTCGGGGCTTTGGCCACCAGCAGTCCCATGGGAGAAAGATGTGGCGAACCCCATGGGGTTGCCAAGAGTTGGAATTGACTTGATGGCAGAGGGTTTAGTTTGGTTTGGCTATTTTAAGACAGCGAGAACTTATTTTCATAATATTTATGTAAGGCACCTAGTGTAGCCCTGGGCCCCAACCTCCCTTGGAGATATTTAGGCTTCTGAGATGGGAGCCAGACTAGGTGAGGATAGACAGGGGCTCAGTCAGAGTTCCAGGTGTACACACCTGCTCATAGGTAGAAGAGCTAGGAAGTTACACCACAGAACCCTGGCTCATACCACTGTGTCTTTGACTTTTTATTTTTAACACACTAGGCAGAGAATTACAGTAAACAGTGAATTGTACACCAATATTCATTGCAGCATGGAACCCTGGTGGTGCAGTGGTTAAGTGCTCGGTGACTAACGAAAAGGTGGGTGTTCAAATCCACCAGCCTTTCTGTGGGAGAAAGATGTGGCAGTCTACTTCTATAAAGATTACAGCCTGGAAACCCTATGGGACATTTCTATAAGGTCGCTATGAGTTTGGTTTGACTTGATAGCCATGGGTTTGGGGTTTTCTGGTTTTGGGTACATTGCAGTATTATTCACAACAGCCAGAAGGTAAAAACAACCCCAATGTCCATCAACATATGATACATAAAATGTGGTACATACATACAATGGAATATTATTAAGCCATAAAGTAGGGGCAGAAAGCCCTCACCAGGGACGCATCTGAGTAGATGATGTCCATCAACCAGCTCCCAGAGAGACGTGGGGCTCAGCTCTGTTGGGACTTGGGGAAAGAATAGACCTTGAAATGAAGTTCTGATGCATTTTACAACATGAGTTAACCTGGAAAGTTATGCTGAGTGAAACATGGCAGACACAAGTATGACCCCACTTACATGAGAAATCTAGAATAGGCAAACGGAGAGAGACAAAGGTGGACTAGTGGCTGAGGGGAAGGGGAGAAAGGGAGTTCTTGCTTAAGGAGCACTGAGTTTCTGTTTGGGGTGATAAAAAAACTTCCAGAAATAGATAACCGCGATAGTTGCACAACATTGTAAATATAATTAATGTTACACGAATTGTACACTTGGAATGGTTAAAATGACAAAAAAGAAAACCTGTTATATATATTTTACCACAATTAAAAAAAGAAAACCAAAAAAAAAAAAAAAAAAAAGAATAAGTAGTGAAGAGAATTAAAACAGTTTTTTGGTCTTGGAAGTTTTGCCTTCAATTTCTGGTTCCTCCCGAGGTCAGAATTATCCATTTGAAAAGAGGAAACTGGAAGAGGCTCTGCTCCCCAACAGGTGCTGGCCCTCAAGGCCCAGCCCTTCTCTGGGTCCCAGCACAGCTGAGCCTCACGCCTCTCTGGTTGTTGGTTGATGGACGTCATCTACTCAGGCGCATCCTTGGTGAGGACTTTCTACGACTGTTTCCGTGGCTTCTGGCTTGGGCTGCTGGTGCAAGCCATGGGACAGAGACAGTGAGTTCTTGAAGAAGTCCCCACAGTCTCTAAGCATCAATTTCTCATCTACCAAAAGACAACAGCCATACTTGGCTTCTACCTCTGGGAAGCTCATGAGAATATATTACGGAAAAGTTCTACAGGAAGGACAAGCTCTGAGGACTGTTACCCATTCAAGGGACTTCACAGTGGTGGGCTGGACACACTTTTCCTGGGGAGGGAAACAGCACCCCAAGTGCAGAACCATAGTCCACATCCAGGTCCATGCAGAGGACAAGGAGCCCAGTCTTGGTTCTGCCATGTGCTCAATGCCCTTGGTTGGGCACCTCCTCTCCAGCGTGGGATTTTTCTTTTGTAAAATTAGCATGTTCAGATTGGGTTAGACATATTCTGAGTCCCTTAATCAAATTTGATTCTCCAGTGTCTTCTCACCCTGACCATTTCCACAGTCATTCAGCCAATCCATTACTAGATTGTATGGGCTTTTCATTTGCAGCATTGAGGCAAAACCAAAAAAAGAAAACAAAACAAAAAATAAAACCTGTTGCCCTGAAGTTGATTTCACCTCATATTGACCCTATAGGACAGAATAGAACTGTCCCATAGGGTTTCCAAAGAGCTGCTGGTGGATTTGAACTTCTCACCTTTTTGGTTAGCAGCTGAGCTCTTAATCACTGCCCCACCAGGGGTCCAGCCTTGAGGCAAGATAGCTTTATTTCTGCTAAGATGCAAACTTTTCTTTTCTGTAGATGCGCCAAGGCAACTGTGTTTACTGCCCCGTAGCTGGAAGGGCAAGGAACTGCTCCCACTGCAGTTCCACTCAGTGCCCAGTACATGTGAATTCACGCTGGCTCATTGGGAATGATATTCAACAGTGACCCTTTCTCATCTCCTTCTGCTGTTAACTCTCTGCTAATGCCTCGAGGCCCTGCTCCTTTGCAGTTTAGCTTTCTTCTGTGTGACTGAGCAGAAATTATGACTCTGAGATCTTGCTGGCATTTCCAGGTCTTCATTAGTCCTGAAAACACGCCTTCTTCGAGACTGCATGCAGTGGCAGCCCGAGTTTCTCCAAGGCTCACAGCCTGCGGGGTAGAGTAGGCTTCCTACACAGTCATAATTCCAACTTCACTGGCTCTGTGCAGGACCTTAGCCCTCTGAAAACTTTCCTCTCTAATTTGGAAAATATCCACAGTGTGCCTCATGGTGACCTGGAAATGTAGTCAACCATGTTTGTAGTAAGTTAATAGCATCCCCCCCCCCAATTCATATCTACCCAGAACCTCAGAACATGACCTTATTTGGAAATAGAGTCTTTGCCCTATTAATCCTTAAGCTGAGATAAGGTCAACTGGATTCTAAAAACCTAAACCCCTTGGCATCGAGTTGATTCTGACTCATACCAACCCTACAGGAGAGAGTAGAACTACCTCCATAGAATTTCGACAGAGCAGCTGGTGGATTTGAACTGCCAACCTTATGGTTAACAGCCGAGCTGTTAACCACTGTGCCACCAGGGCTCCTTACCTGGATTAACCAAAGCAAAACCAAACCCGTTGCCATTGAGTTGATTCAGACTCATAACGACGCTATAGGACAAAGTAGAACTGCCCCATAGGGTTTCCAAGGAGCAGGTGGTGGATTTGAACTGCTGACCTTTTGGTTAGCAGCCAGCTCTTAACTACTCCTAAATTCAATGACCAGTGTCCTTACAGAGAGAGGTCAGAGAGAGGCACACAGAGAAGATGGTGATGTGAAGGCAGATGCACAGGTTGGAATTACACAGCCACAAGCCAAGGAACAGCCTGGGGCCACCAGAAGCTAGAAGAGACCAGGAATCCTTCCCCTGAAGCCTCTGCTGTTTCAAGTCACCTGGCTTGTGGGTGTTTGTTACGGCAGACATAGAACACTAACACCGTGTTATACGTCAGCACCTCAATGCTGTTCTCCCTCCACAGGTCCACTCAAGGTGGTGGCTCCTGATGTCACTGTCATTGCATCTTCTCAGCAGCCATGCTTCTCTGCTCTGCTAGGAAATTTTTGGTCACAAGTAAAATCTCCTGAAATGACAGTAGCCAATCAACTGGAATTTACTTTCTGTTGCTATGAGTTTTTTTTTTTTTTTTTTTCATCATGATAATAAATACAAAGGCAGGATGTTCTAGTGGATTTTCAGCAGCTCAGTGGCCTCTGGGCTGGCTTTTTATGGTTCTCTTGATCTCCTCATGGCTACAAAATGACTGCAGAAAATCTAAGCATCACGGTCTCACACAAGCAGGAAGAGAGGGTTTCCCAGTTATCTCTCTTCTTTTAATCAGAGAAGAACATAATTCCAAAAGCTCCCAGTGCCTTCTCAAGTCTCATTAGTCAGAGCTGGGTTACATGCTCTTGCCATTCTTGCAAGGGACATGTGGAAAGAGGCTCTCTGAGTATAAAAACCTGGGAGCTGAGTGTTCAAGCCAGAAAGGGAGGAAGCCTGCTGTTTAGTAGAACGGAGGTTGTTGGGTGGTGGTTAACATGCCCACCATCGGATTTCCTCCCAGGACCAGCCTGGGCCTGCTGTGGACCTGTCTGTGCTGAGCTGGCGTGCTGCAAGCAGAATTAGGCATAAGTTTTTATCTTCACAGTGAGGGAAAGCCTGCCACTGGGCCACCGTGGTAGACTGAATAATGGCCCCAAAGATGCCCATGTCCTGATCTCCAGAGCCTGTGACTGTGTTGCCTTACGTACCTATTACATATGTGTTTCCAAGGAACACCTTACATAGCAAAAATAATTTGCTGGTGTGATTAAGCAAAGGATGCTGAGATGGAGAGAGCATCCTGGGTTATCCAGGTGGGTCCAATGTAATCACCCCAAAACTTGTTGCCATTGAATCAATTCTGACTCATAGCAACCCTACAGGAAAGAGTAGAACTGCTCCCACAGGGTTTCCAAGGAGCCGTTGGTGATTATAACTTCCAACCTTTTGGTTAGCAGCCAAATACTTAACCACTGCTCCACCAGGGCCCCATGTAATCACAAGGGCTCTTATAAGAGGGATACAGGAGGGCCAGAGTCAGAGAAGATGTTCACATGCATACAGAGGTCACAATCATGTGGTCATGAGTCTCTAGAAGCTGGAAATGTGGACAGCCTTTAGAAGCTGGGAAAGGCAAGGAACAGTTCCTCCCCTGCAGCCTCCAGAAGAAACACAACTCTGCCAGCACTTCAGTTGTAGCCCTGTAAGATCAGGAACATCATGGTTGGTAAAGAAGAGGGTGAGCAAAAACAAGGGAACCCCTTAGTGAGATGAATTTGTACAATAGCAACAACAATGACTCAAACATACCAACAACCATGAAGACGGCACAGGAGCTGGCTAGGTGTTAGTCCTGACAACTAACAAGACCCATTTTGGACCTCTGACCTCCAGAACTATAAGACGATAAATCTGTGTCACTTTACATCTCCAGGTATTTGGTGATTTGTTTGTTATAGCAGCCATCAGAAGCTAATATAGCTTTGGACAGGGGAAATGGCTCCTTCGTCCTCTTCCAGATCTTTCTCTCCCTAGAACCCGCCATGTGTCCCTCAGCCTGGGCTAGAAAATGGGTCCATGTCACCCACCCCATTCTCACCTTCCCCAGACGCCCACTCAAACACCTAGGGCCTTGCTAAAAGCCCTGGTGTTAATGGACTCCTGGGGTCTATGCTCTGTCAGGGCTGAATCTCCCTGAGGTCCGCCTGGGAAACTTGTTTGACAAGACTTCCTTACCTGTGGGAGTCTGATATCCTTTTCTAACATTCTCAGTAAAATCTTCTCATCAGTGTGACTCCCCTGCCCCCAGTAGAGAGGGACCCTTGACCTGAGGCCATTGGAGCTCAGTCCCCAGCCACTGGGCTGTGATGGGTAAAGCAACCAGGTCCCCAGGCCTTGGTTGTCCTACGAGAAGTGGTGCCAAGGAAGAAGGAAGCTGCTCTCCAGTGAGGCTGGGACCTGAACAGAACAAACTAGAAGCAGGATGCAGGTGGGCAAAAGGACAGCTCACCGTCCACTCCTCTCTCCGGGACACGCTCCCACCCCAGTGGATGGTGCTGTAACTCAGAGGCGGTGACGCTGAGTGTGAAAGTAGCGGTGATCTTCACAGCTCTGTAGGTGCGATCCGGCTCCCCCGCGGGTCCCAGGACAGCACGGCTCCTGACCCGGGAGCGACGCAGAGAAGGTTCAGCCACAGACCCTGCTGACGTGGTTCGTCCGGGTCCTGACGCCCCGAGTAATCAGGGTCTCCTGGGTGTATGAGGCTGACGCCCACTCTGGCTGTCTCAGGTAAGGGCCCAGCTCCTGGAGTGCTCAGCTCCGCGGAAGTGCCTGCATCTGCGAAGCTGCCTGGTCAGTCAGCGGCTGTGCTTGTCCACTCTTCCTCACATCTCCAGTTCCTCTGCCTGCAGCTTCCCTCCTTTTTTTGTGCGTCCATTTGGGGCCATCAGTGACACTGCACTAGAAGTGAATCTTATCTGACTGGGTTTCTAAGGATTTTCACCTTAATAATTCCCTGAACGTAAGAGGTCTGCACCCCAATGAGGCTGGAAAGACGTGCACTGATAATTCTGAGTCCTGCAGCCCTCACGAGATTCGAAGACTGGACCCTTCAAAGGCTGGGGTCTTGGTGAAAAACAGCACCCTCCTGCCTGGCACAGCCTTGAGAGTATGGCCACCATTCTTCTTCTGACCTGGATCTGTGTCTTTGGAAGGAAAAAGCTAGTCATAGGATGGGTGGTTCAAAGCAGCCTCCAAATTTGAACATCCCTTGGCCAGATTTGGGCCCAGAGAAGCAAAAAACTATTCATGTGAGGAAGAGGCTAGCTGTGCAGCTGTAGGCAAACAAGCAAGACTATGGCTGGTGCCTCTTAGTACTTTCAGTCTTTGGAGAACTGGAAGACCATGCATAGTATCCCCATACCAGACTTGAGACTACTTTCAGGCCCTTCAGTCTCTGCAGACAGGGTGGGATGTGCACATTTTCTGGGTTCCCCCTGTCCCTAGAGAAGTCCTGGTAGCTGGGCCTTCAGGGTTTTTAACAGAAGTTGAAGGCAAAGATTTTCACTTGGGAAGAAAGATATCTAACATGAAAGTTTCCATAGGTGGATTCTTTGTTTATCAGTTAGGAATTCTGTTTAGCCCTGAATAGTTAAGACTTGAAAAATAGTGGTAGAAATAGCACAGAAGTGCGTATTTTTTTCTCTCAGGTAATGAGAAATACAAGCAGTTCAAGGCTGTATGGGGCTCCTAGACTTTCATCAAGGACTTTAGTCAACTTCCATCTTTCAGTTTCACTGCCCTCTAGGGAAGGGCCCTCAAACTCATAACTGCAGGATGGTAGCCATGTGTCTGTGTGGTAGGCAGGAGAAAGTGTGTGTAGGTGTGTGTTGGTGGTGGGTGAACATAGAACAAAAGGAGCCTGTCACTGGGATAGTCCCTCCTCTGTTTTAAAGAATTTTCCCAGAAGTTTCACCTGATGAGTTTGTAACTCAGTGACATGGAACTCTGACACCCTTGGAAAAATTATGATTCTGAGAAACTGAAAAACATCAATATCCTAGCAACCTGCTTGCTGTTGTACACGTTCTTTTATGGGGCCACCTGAACTTCCTTCCCCTCTGTCTTTCCTTATATTTTTCTCTCCATATCGGTGTTGGCTTCATTCTGTCCTACTAAAATCGCTTTCTTCACATATCAAGGGTTGCTCACCAACTCCACAAAGATCTGTATAGCTCCATAACCAGAGCAGAGAGGCCTCTTCCCCACCAGCTTCAGTATGAAAATACTGGGGAAGACTCTGTTGGTCCAGCTTGACCACTTATCCATCCATTGGCCAATCACTATGGCAGAGAATAAGGATCTTGTAAAAGGATCTGTTATACCCTTTCAGATTCCATGGCTAGATCAGGGCTGGGGAAGGGAAGCCCAGAGGGAGTAGTGATTCAGGAATTCTACTGAATCAGGGTATGACACAGGTGCATCTATGGAAGGAATTATGTTTAGTCAGGCAACCACCTGAATTCCTGGGTGCCATGCCTTCCTCTGTCAGTCCTGTCTGTCTTTGATTGTTTTTCCCTCCCCTGTGCCTTTTTTGTGCCATATACTCGAAGGGCTGTGATTCCTGTAGGCTGCTTTTTTCAAGCTCCCATCTTGGCTTCCAGCTGGGCTCAGCCAATGGGATGCCTTGGTGGAAGACGGGAGGGAGGGAGAAGCCCTGGTAGTTCTTTCCCTTCCTCTCTGCCTTGGACGGCATCCCTGGCAGCAGCTGGTCTCCTTTGTGGCTCCATCTTTGGCAAGTAAGGCCCCCATGCTTAAGTTTCACAGGGATGACCCTGGTCCCTGGGCTTCACAAACTGTGCCTCCTCCCTTCGTCCCATCATCCTGGGGGAAGTAGATCTTCTGCTCTCGCTACTTTTGGGCAAATTTTCACCTTTCCCTCTTTGGCTTCCCAGGTCTTCCATCACTTATGTAACCACTTACCTGCATTAAATTGAAGGGAGTTCTGTTTTCCTGGTTAGAGCTGATTTATCTGCCTCCTTTCTCCACACACGCACTCCCTGTTCCTTCCTCTCCAAAGGACGTTCGCAACTGAATCCTTTTTCCTAACTTGGGAATAAAAGGCTGCATCTCCTGTAAACGAATTTTAGACTTCAGTGAGCAGCTGCAGGAAGAATACTTAGAAGGGAAGGGTGGCTTCTTCGCACCTCACCTCCACCTGCAGCCACCTATCAGGGAAATGCAGCCCTTTCTCAATGATTTGTGAGTGGTGTGCCTGAAGAACCCACATGGAGACCTTCATTCTCAGCCTGCCTCCACCTGCCTGTCAGCAGGAATAAGATGTTTTCAAGTGACCAGAAACAAAACAAAAACCAGAAACTAAACCAGCAGTAAAAGAGTCATGTATAAGAAAATCACACTAAAATGGCTCCAGGATTCATCTGTGACCTGCGTTCTCTGCTACACAATGAATGGAGCGTTGACACAATAATGGATTTTTTACATTTGATTGCTTACCCCCTGGGTTGTTAATCTAGGTGAAGGCCACAGTCCTGCTGAGCTAGCTGGAGAGGCAGTACTAGGCCACTTTTTCCAGCAGTTGGTTTTGAAGAGCGGAAATGGCGCTGATATGGTTTTTTCTTCTGGAATGTCACATGTGAATTTACTCACCCAATGTCAGACTCACAAAGCTACCTTGAATTATGCTCCTCATTTCTTTCTGCCCTCTTTGTTTTAATGATGGTAGGGTTCCTGTACCCGTCAGGATAATCTAGGTTCTGCTATGGTAACAAAATCCTAAATTCTTAGATGCTTACAACAATTAAAATTCATTTCTCACCCATGGGACATACCCATTGAGAGTTGGCTGGGGTGCTGCTCAATGTGTCATCGCGTTGGGGTCCAGGCTAATGAAGCACAAGTCTCTGGAATATCGCTGGTTGCTGTGGCGACAGGAAGTGACCAACATTATATCCAGTACATTTCAAGGTCAGAGAAAGCCCCATGGTGACATCTGACTTCTCGGGACCACTTTTATTTTCCCAAAGTTACATCTCTGTTGTTGTTTTTAGATACCATCAAGTTGGCCGTTGACTTATGCCAACCCCGTGCACAATGGGATCAGACCATTGTGATCCATAGGCTTTTCAGTGGCTGATTTTTTGGGAGCAGATCACCAGGCCTTTCTTCTTAGTCTGCCTTAGTCTGGAAGCTCTGCTGACATCTGTTCAGCATCACAGCTGACAGACAGGTGGTGGCTGTGCATGGGATGCGTTGGCCTGGAACTGAACCTGGGTCTTCTGCAAAGAAGGCAAGAATTCTATCACTGAACCAGTTCTGCCCCCCATTATATCTCTATCCCAGACATAATTGATATCTCTTCTTTGTTGTCTTATAGAAATCTCAAATATAATGTCAAAAAAAATGTCTCTTGATTTTCTACCCCTTTAGGAGTACAGGTGGTGCAGCAGTTAAGAGCTCAGCTGTTAACCAAAAGGTCAGCAGTTTGAACCCACCAGCTGCTCCTTGAAAACCCTGTGGGGCAGTTCTACTCTCTCCTATAGAGTCAGTATGAGTTGGAAACGACTCAATGGCAATGGGTTTGAGTTACCCCTCTAGTCACTCAGCAAATGATACCACTTTCTACCCAGTTTCTTAAGTCAGAAATCTAAGCATCATCCTTGATTCTTCTCTTTCTTCAGCTGCCATATTCGACTCACCAAGTCTTGTTGACTCCACCTTCAAAATAGTTTTGGAATCTGTCTACCATTTCCCATAGTCACTGTACCATCTGTCTTAGTTTGGGTTCCCCCAGAAGAGACTGTGATGCAAGGATTAAATCTAAGTAGTTTATCTTGGAGGTGCATGAAACACTGATGGGGGAGGGGGAAAGTGAGACAGGGAACAAAGGTAGCAAAAAAAAAAAAAAAGGGAGCGGTCATTACCAAGTCAGATTCAGTTGAATCTGAATCTAACAGCTAACTAACCAAAAACCAAACCAAACCCATTGCCATTGAGTCCATTCCAGCTCATAGTGACCCTATAGAGCTTAATGCTGCAGGAAATCTCTGGGAAATGATGTAGAACAATCTTGGGGTTACCCCCATAGAGGAGAGTTACGTCATCAATAGATGGCTGCTCCTGGAAGCTATTCACTCTCTGCACTTCCAGGCTGCCATACAGGCAGGCAAAGTGGCTTCACATGGCTTTGAAGAAAGTCTGTCAGCAAAAAGACACAGATCTGGGCAATTTGAAGTCAGCTGGCTCACTGAGGTGATGCGGCCAGAGAGAGAGGTGTGGGGAGAGCACCAGCAGCATCTGTTCAGCCCATCCATTGACCGCTCAGGTCCACTCATGGCCCACATTAAGTTCCTTTATAACAACTGCTCTTCAAGATGAGGCCAGTTTCTCACTGAATAAATAAATGCACACAACAGGGAAGTCCATGCGACATGCTGAGGCTGATCCTGAGATTGCTCCTGCTGTTCATCATCTCACTCCTCTTCTATCACTTCTAGATTCCCTCAGCCCCTGCCAGCATTTCAGCTTGTCCAGGCTGCTTGCCTGGGGGTGATAACCTGGACCTTCACAGCTGAGGGGTCTGAGCGTCTTTTACCATGCCTTCGTCAAGTCATTGTTCTGAAATTACCCTTTTGCAGTTATCAACCAACAAGGAATCACAAAGAATTGCCCAAACAGATCCCCTAAGTTCTAGACAAATTCCTCCTGTCTTCCATTATGTATCAGCAACTTTATCACTCATGATGTTGTTGTCATTAGTTGCTCTTGAGTCAGCCGTGACTCCTGGCAACCCCACGCACAGTGGAACAAAACACGGCCCAGTTGGTCCTGTGACAGCCCAGTGATCGGATGTGGGTAAGACTATTGTGATACATATGGTTTCCACTGGCTGAGTTTTGGAAGTAGATCATCAGGCCTTTCTTCTTTGTCTTAGTCTAGAAGCTCCACTGAAACCTGTTCAGCATCACAGCAACACACAAGCCTCCACTGACAAACAGGTGTTGGCTACAAATGAGGTGCCTTGGCCAGAAATTGAACCCAGGCTTCCAGCATGGAAAGTAAGAATTCTACCGTTGAACCACAATGCCCCCTCACTCACGATGAAACCCAAAAAAACCCATTGCCATTGAGTCTATTCTGAATCATAGTGACCATATACGATAGAGTAGAACTGACTTGTAGGGTTTCCAAGAGTGACTGGTGGATTCAAACTGCTGACCTTTTAGTTGGCAGCCAAGAGCTTAACCACTGCACCACGAGGTTTCCAACTCATGATAAGCAGAGCTAATTATCTCATCAAGTTAGTAATTTCTTTCTTTGTTTACAGGTGTACTGACATAAGAAGCCCCACATGACAAGGCAGCGTCTATACCTATACATTTAGTGGAATCCTTATTGTGTCTTCTGGTAGAAGTATTCCTTCTAGAATTTCTAGCCTAGCAGAGCTGAAGATATGGGGACAGGAAGCACAAATTCCCCATTGGGTTTAATAGTGAGAGGGACCCCCTCCTATTCCCACTTCCTGGTTCCCAGACTAGTGTATTCTACCTCATGTATGCACAGTACCACATATGGCCTTTGGGTCAAAGTATATATTGCTTCTTGAAGAACAGTACCTTTAAGCCCGCAGAGGACCCCTCCAATCTTTTCCTCTACCTGTGCCTTTAAGTAGCCATTCCAACCTTCTCTTGGTCAGGCAGCTCTGGGTGATGCAGTCTATTAACAGCCCTGGATTCAGTGGTATGTTGGCGAATTGGTTTATGGGGGGTATGGGGAGGTGGGTAGGGGACGTGAAGAGGAGCTGCAATTTGTAGAGTTTTTTTTTTTTTCTTTAATTTGTGATGTAAATACTTTAACTATGGCCAATTTCAAGGCACTAATGGTTTAGCAACTGTCTTGCATATTTCCTGAATATTTAACAACCAGCTCTCCTGGGTTGGCACGAGCTGCTCCAAGGTACCATTGATTGATTGGAGCCCTTGGTCATCTGCCATTGTTATACCTCTTTTATTATAAATTTGGTCATTTGGTGGGTGCCAATGTTATGTGGGACTCTCCTGAGAATAACTCAGACCCTGTAAGACACTACAGAAGAAGAATGTGCTTTCTTACCAGGAATATGGAACAGTCGTGGGTTATGTGTCCGATGTCATCAACTTGCCACTATATGGCTAGTTGGGTGTGTGACTGCCATCCAGGAGCCTTCCCCAGAGCTTTCTTCAAGAAAAAACCTGCCACAGGTGTGCAGTTAACTGACACAGGTTTCAGACCTGGGTACCTCAGAATTTTCCTCTGGTTTTTTTTTTTTTGAGCTAAGAACACACATTCCTTGGGCTGTGGCACAAGAGCTGACCATTCCAGGCCAGCAGGGGACTCTTCAGCAGGCAATCTTTTCACTAGGGCCTGCTGTGGGTGGAGCTACAACTTGATTAAGTGTATGGTGGTTGTATTAATTTCTTATGGCTGCTACAACTATTACCACAAATTTGGTGGCTTAAAATAACACACGTCTATATATATATATATATTATTCTCTTACTGTTCTGGTGGTCAGAAGTCCAAAATCAGTTCCTTGGGCCAGCTTCCTCCAGAGTTCTCCAGAGGTGAATCTCTTTCCTTGCCTTTCCCAGCTTCAAGAGCTCCATTCCTTGCATTCTTTGGCCTATGGCCACTCCCTCCATCTTCAAAGCTGGCAGCAAAACATCTTGCTTCAGTTGTCACCTTGCTTTCTTCTTCTGTAATCAGATCTCTCTTCGCTCTCCTCTTAGAAGGATGCTTGTGATTACATTTAGGGCCCACCAGGATAATCCAGGAAAATCTCCCCATCTCAAGATACTTAACTTCATTACATCTGCAAAATCTCCTTTTCCTTATAAAGTAACATTCATAGGTTCCAGAGATTCAGGCCTGAATATCTTTGGAGGCCACTAGTCAGTCTATCACAGTACTCTTTCTCACCTGCCATGTCGGTGAACTGAAAATCGGGGATATGATGGGAACCATCTCCCAAAACGACTGATTTTATTGGAAGTAGATCACCAGGACTTTCTTCTGAGGTGCCTCTGGGTAGACTTGAATCTCCAACCTTTTGGTGAACAGTCAAGCACATCAACCATTTTCACCACTGAGGGACTCCACCTGGCACGTATTATATAGTTGATAAATGCTTTTTAAATGAATGAAGAAACCTTGATAAAATAACCCATCCTCTACTTCTGTAGAAACATTTGCTGAAAATATTATTGAAAATGTGCATCAAACCTTAATATATTGTTATGCCCTACTATTTATCAATTTATGTATTTTTAGGTAGATTAAAGAAAAAGTTTTTGTCTAGCTGATTCCAACTCATGGTGACCCCGTGTGTGTCCAAGTAGAACTGCCCATAGGGTTTTCAGTGGCTGATTTTTCAGAAGAAGATTTTCAAGACTTTCTTCGGAGTCTCCTATGGGTGAGCTGGAACCTCCAACCTTTCAGTTAGGAGCCAGGCACATTAATCATTTGTACCACCCAGGGACCTCTTTAGGTAGATACCAAAAACCAAACCTGCTGCTGTCAAGTCGATTCTGAAGCATAGCAATCCTATGGGACAGAAGAGAACTTCCCCTTAGGGTTTCCATGAGAAGTTGCGGGATTCGAACTGCTGACCTTTTGGTTAGTAGCCGAGCTCTTAATCACTGCCCCACCAGGGCTGCCTTTAGGTGGATACCCAAAAAACCAAACCCACTGCTGACTCAGCGACCCTATAGGACAGAGTAGAACTGCCCCATAGCCCCATAAAAAAAAAAAAATAGACTACCTTAAATTCTATCATATTCTGATGAGTTCCATTTCTTGCAGGCTTTATTTTCTTTAAGAAAAACAAATGGCACTCCAAGCCAGTGAGTGCTCGTGCACTGTCTGCAATATTGGTTGGCAGCTATGGCGGCAAGAGGTGGGGAGGTTTGACAGTAATGTCCCATACCACAGACCCGAATCTCATGTACAATAGGAGGGCAGAGACCTGGCTGGGCTCAGCTTTGCCCTTTGGGGCTCTTCCTAAATGGGCAAAAGGGGCCAGATGAGACATTGCATCTCAATGGAATTCGGTATAATATTTTGAGAACAACACGAATAGAATACTGTATAATGTTTGATGTACAATATTTCCTAGTTCATGGGACATTTTCTTGAAAGTTCTTGTTTGTTCCTGACAGCCAAGAGTGATATACGTGGAGAAAAGATAGGTGATCCCATTGTAGAGGTGAGGAAACTGTGCCTCAGAGAAGTTGTACCCAACAGAAGTGAAGCTAAACCTGAGATGCTCTGACCCCCAGCATTACCCAGGGATGAACTGGGCCCTGCAGGGAACACAGATGTGGTTGGGACATGACTATGTATCCAAGTGGCTCCCCAGCTCAGGGGAAGACGCCACTAAACAGGCATTGATGAAGAAAGTTTGTAAACTGGTTTGTGGAAGTGGTTGGTATTGTATATTGTGCTGTCAGAAAATTTGGCTCACCAGGATTTTAGCTCCCTGGGTCTTATTTACAAGACATGGCTGGCCCTAAGCAGGTAGGGTTGCAGTTTAGCAAATGAAAATACAGAACACCCAGTTAAATTTGATCTCAGATAAATAAAACATAATGTTTTAATATAAGTGTGCCCTAAATACGAATCCCTGGGTGACACAAGGGATTAAGCTCTCAACCACTAACTGAAGCGTTGGAGGTTCGAATCCACCCAGAGGCTCCTTGGCAGAAAGACCTAGTGATTTGCTTCCAGAAGGTGGTCACGGCCATTTAAAACCCCATGGGCAGTTCTTCTCCAAAACACATGGGATCTCCATGAGTCGGAATCGACTTGATGGCAACTGTCTTATTTTTGTTTGTTTGTTTTGTTATGCCCCAAATACTGCATGGGCACACTTATACTAAACAATTACTCATTGTTTCCCTGAGATTCAAATTTAGCTGGGTGTCTTGTACTTTATCTGGGAATTCTTATCAGTAGGTTAGTGGCCCTTGAAGAACTTTGTTTTCCCAACTACTCATTACCCCTATCTAGTGCCCCACATTCTGGATCTTTCTCACCAGGCCCAGGCAGAATACCCCACCTCAGCCCAGTGTGGGTGAGTTAGTGAGTATTCCACCTCCCAGGGGATTTCCACGTGGACAAGGGCCCTCTGGAAACAAATGACTTATCTCACAAGACTGAGACTCATGGTAAGATTTTAGGCCACGTTATCTCAAGGCACATGGGTTCTGGGGAGCCCTAATTCACATCAGAGGAATAGGCAAGGCCCTGCTGGCTTCTGTTCCATAGATCTTGGCTTAACTAGGCAGGAAGCTATGTGCAGGGGTGGGGCTCTGAGACCACTGGACAGACCAGCTTTAAATCCAGGACCTCTAGAAGCTCAGAGACCTCTCCAAGTGGTAGATGGGCAATCATGGCCCACATTCTCTGCCTAGACACCTGCACACATGCACTCAGCAGGTCTCACACCTGATTACAGGTGCACGCATTTAAGATATGCCTACTCACAGGGAGCCCTCAACCACAGGTGACCAGCAGCTGGAAGGGTTGGTTTCTTCTCACATGAAATCCTCTTCCCATTTGCTGATTTAATTTAGATTCACAAATAAAAAGTCATGGACTGCTTTCCTGCAAGCTGAGTGAATATGTTTAAAACTGACTGGACTGCTTAATTTCAAGGAGAGATAAGGGGGTGTCTGGGGGTCCTCTTCCTGTATAGTCTAAGGAAGGGAAGGAAGCTGACTGAGGCTCTGGGGTGGTTTCTGGAATTCTGGAGGCACCGTCCCACACTCCAACTGTGCTTATCATCATGAGGGCTCCTGGGGGTGCTGGCAGGCTGGACCTGGAGACTGGGCAGCCGTGGAAATAGGAGAATATTCTCTATCTGTAAGAGCCAGGAACTCAAGTAAGACCTCACAGATGACAGACTTGAAGCTGCCCAGCTGTCAAGGTCCCTTGTCAAGCTACCCACTACCTCCACAGCCTTGGCATGCACGTTGGGTCCTGGGTCAAAGAATGTCAGAGCGGAGCACAGGGGGCTAAGAGATTTAGGGTAGTGAGAACTTTTAGTTCCCTAGAAGTCACAGCACTGCCTTCTCCTGCCTAGACACACAACTGACTGGTCCCTCTGTGGGAATGCCAAGGCCCTGAGAAGCTTCGCCTCCAGATGGGCAGGCAGGAATGCCAATCTCAGAGTTTCCCTGGGCTCTCTGGCCTGGTTGCTGATGGCTGAGTTCTTGGTTTTTAGTATTAGGAAGTTATTGCTGCCCTCCCCTCCACAAAGGGGATGCACTGAAGCTAAGCAAGACCTGTAGGAGGACAGACCATCCTCTCTCAAAAGTCTCCCAAACTATTGTCATTCTGATCACTGTAATTCTGAAATGCAACTGGTTCTTCACTTCCATCCTGCAGTCTTTCCTCTTCCAGATTCAATTTAGATTACAGAGAACAAAGGCAGGGATATTTGCCCTCTGCTGAATTAACAGTGTCTGCAGTTCAGCTGTCACCATTGCCCTCCTGGGCAGAGCCTCTCAGCTCTTCCAGGCTGGAAGGAATTGGCAAAGGGAAGGGTCTCCGGGATTGACGAGATGGGGTGCTTTTGAAACCATCACACCCTCAGGCTAATTCCTTTCTGCTCCCTCTGTGAGCTGCTAAATGCTTCTGCTAAGACCCGAGGACTCAGGTTCTTAAGTTGTCCTCAGGGACTCAGTTTCCATCCCCAGAAGGCCTCCCATGGTAGTCCTTCCACACACACACAAATAAGCCCACCCTTTTGAAGAATTTTTTTGAAGAATGGGGACTTTGGGGCAGAGGGACTGTGCTCCAGAAAGAAGAAAGAGGTGGCAGAGGAAAAGCCAGAGAGCACTTCCTCCTCCCCCTTCTTGGAGAAACCCTAGAAAAAGCCCCAGTCTCGTCCACACTAAGCTCTCCAGCCCGGCCTCTTAGAGGGATCTGGAGGAGGTTATGGTGCAACCCACTCACACTGACCAGGCTGTTCCCAACTGGGCTGCCTCCTAGCATAGCTGTGTGTGTCCTGGGTGCCCTGGCTGCTCCCTTTCCTCTTTCAGCTGCCGGAAACCTGGCCTGAGTCGCCTCTGAGCAACTTCCATCTCCACTACAAGACTTGAGAATAGGATCTTTAACGGAGTCATGCTCTTGCATACGTGACTTGAGCACGTGCCAAGGAGTCTTCTCTCCCAGCCAGGCGTATGGGCTCCCAGCTCTGCGGAGGGCAGGCTGCGGTCCTGGCAGGGGCATAGGCAAGCCCTCCAGCTTGATTTTGGGGCCTCATACTCTGCATAGGAGATACAGGAGCTAAACTCTACTTTCATAGACCCAGGGACCACAGGACAGATATTCTGAATGTTTAGACCTCAAATTTTTAACTCCCATAGAATATTCTCCCTCTGCTCGGGTTTGCAGACTGGAGAATGGAGGCACCCCTCCAGGGTGGCACTAGGGGGGATGGGATTGTCCCTTCCTGAGAGCTGCCATGCCCCTCACTGCATGTAGTCAAACTGTGAGCCTTTCTAGGACTTGAGACTCACAATAGATTAATGATCACGGCTGGTCCAAAAAAAAAAAAAAAATGAAATTATTAATAATCTATTCCTGACAGGACAAGGCTCCGCTTTCTGTCTCCCAGCCCCTTCGCTTTCTGTGGAAGGGTGGGCAGGGCTCCATTAATCACATGCTGACAGTCCTGCCCGCTCAATAGGCACAGGAATGAATATATTGCTCAGAAAACACGTGAGGGGTTGTTACAACAGAGAAGCTGTGAAAGCATTATTTTCATTGTCAGGTTGCTTGATGGTTTCATAATTCTAATAAAAGAACTGGATTTTATCCTCAGAGGAGCAATTAATAAAGGAGTCCACAGACACACGGCAATGGCTGAAGAGCTTGCATTCAAAGCAGGAAGAATTGTGGATGGGTCTGAGGGTGGCAGCCCTCCCTCACCTGGCTCTCCAGTGGATAGAGATGTTTGCTCATCACTCAGCCTTACATCTTCCTCCCACCCCCACATGCACGTCACTTCTGCTTTGAGATCCTAAGGTGAAATGTGTGCATCCTCCACCTAGAGAGAGAAATAAAGAAAGCAGCAGCTTTTCACCACTGGCATTAGTCAGGACTCTGAAACTCAGCTCTGATTTAAGAAAGAAAAAGGTGGAGTGGATGGGAAGGTGTATTTGCTCAAAGAAGTACAAAGACCAGGAGGGTAGATGTCCCTTCAGGCATGGCTGAACCCAGGGACTCAATGAAGTGATCAGGACCCAGCGCTTTGTTTCCTCTTGCAGCTCAGCCTCCTGTGTGCTGACTGCATCCTCAGACTGCCTCAGCAGCTGCAGGCAGCCTTCTCTGAGCACGGTCATCCTCCAGCATATGTTTCTGCTTTGCTTTTCTTCTTAACCCTACTCTTCCCTTCCTTTGTTTGTTTGGTGTCTGTTCTCCCCTGGGCTTCATTGCTTTATAGCCAGAGCCTTGAACAGTGTCTGGAACAGAGAAGGCTCAAACATTTGCTGAAAAAAACGAATAAGCCCTAGGAAGTAAGCATATTGTGTTGTTCATATTTTAAATAGGGAAGGTGAGATTCAGAGAGGAGAAGTAAATTCCCCTTGGTCACTCCGCTTGCAAGTGGCAGAACTGAGATTTGAACCAGATTGTTTGACTGCAGATCCCCGATTGTGTAGGCTGCATAGTGGAGGCCTGGCACTTATTTCCAATGTGGCTGGGACTAGATAGCCCTTGATTCTCAAGATGAAGAAAGAGATATTTATATACAGAGAGAGAGATCTAGAAAGAGAGAGGGAAAGAGAGACCTAAACTCAAAACCCGCTGCTGTCGAGTTGATTCTGACTCATAGCAACACTATAGGACAGGATGGAACTGCCCCAAAGAGTTTCCAGGGCTGTAATTTTTACCAAAGCAGATTGGCACTTCTTTCCCCTGAGGAGCTGCTGGTGGGTTTGAACCACCAAACTTTTGGTTAGCAGTTGAGTGCTTTAACCACTGTACCACCAGAAAGACCTACCCACCCTAGAGAGAGAAAAAAAGAGAGACAGAGAGGGAGATCTAAAGAGAGATTGAGAGGGAAAGATCTAAATAGAAAGAGCAAGATCTAGAGAGAGCTCTAAAAAGACAGTGAAAGAGAGAGATCTAGAGAGATAAAGAAGATCTAGAGAGATACAGAAAGGAAGATCCAGAGAGAGAGAAAGATCCAAAGAACTAAAGAGAGACAGAGAGAGTGAGAGCAAGTGCACACCAGCAACACCACCCCCAGTTGGCTGCTCGGCTTCAGTCATCAGGGGGAGAAGGTGATGCTGTGATAACTCTATTTCCCCACATCCTCAGTGGGATGCACTCATCTGGAAAAGCCAGAGGGGGAACCTAATACAGGAACATTTGAAATCGCTAGCAAGATCTAATTATTGAATAATTTCATTTTCTACGAGTTGTGCCTGATCATTTACCTGAAGGAATTGATTCGTTTAATATTTACCTCCTTAAGAGATGCAGTGGGGCACCATGCTCCAGCTGACCCTGTCTCCAGGCCACAAGGGAACTCTGAATATTAGGCGTGGGTGGAAAGGCAACTCAGAGATGCTAAACCCACATTCATTTTGCTCTGCCCGGTATGCTCCACAGACTGACAGGCCAAGGCTGAGTCCCACTCCACCATCCACATCTCTGGGTCTTTAGGCAAGTCACTTAGCCTTGTTGTGCTTCAGGGTTGCTGAGGAACAAATGAAGTGATGCAGGGAACTCTTGAATTATGGTATTGGGGAAGAGTATTGAATATATCATGGACTGCCAGGAATATAAACAAATCTGTCATGGAAGAAGTATATCCAGAATGCTCCTTAGAAGTAAGGATGGCGAGAGTTTGTCTCACATACTTTGGACATCAGGAGGGACCAGTCCCTGGAGAAGGACATCATGCTTTGTAAAGTAGAGGGTCAGTGAAAAACAGGAAGACTCTTGCTGAGATGGATTGACACAGTCCCTGCAACAATGGGCTCAAACATAGCAACAATTGTGAGGATGGTGCAGGACCAGGTACTGCCTCCTTCTGTTTTACACAGGGTCACTACGAGTTGGAATTGACTCGACAGCACCTAACAACAACAGGGAACTCTTAGCACAGGTCCTGCTGAGCACAGCCACCATACACTTCATGACTAAATGGGACAGGTGTACATTTGGGGGACATGTCAGGTGCACAAGGCCTTTTACTGGTCCCTGCTACTGAGGATATGGATTCTTTGTTGCCTGAGGTGGCACAATCCATCCTCCAAGTTCATTAGCCCACCCTCCCTGCCATAACATAGCCACAGAGTAGGTGATCTCATAGCCATTAAACCCAGTGCCATTAGAGGCACATAAAAGTGGCTGCAACAAAGCCCATTAGTTAATTATAAAGGAATTGCAAACACACCAGAAGGAACATCTGCTTGATTTTTCTAGATTCTACAGATTGGAATGTGAGCTTTAGGAGGGTGACAGGGATGGAAGCTTTTAGGTCCAGGGCCCCTGCATTGAACTGAGATGGGGGCCTAAGGCTCATGGGCCAACAGCGTGAGGTGGGCAAAGACCCAGCCTCTGAGTGCAACTCTCACAGGGCCCCTCTGGGGTTCAGGGATGGAGCCTTCTTTGGGGTCTGTTGGCGCCTCTGTTTGAGCTGCTGAGTAGGCACCCAGGGTAATAAGTGGGGGAGGAAAGGGCCCAGAGGCAACAGAGCCAGCTTCCACAGTGCCAGCAGAAAAATCAGAGCACCTGTCCCTGCCCACTCCATCCCCCACCCCAGACACAATTCCTCAGGAGTTGTATTTGCCATGGCACAAATATTATTTCAGACTCCTCAGAAAAAAAAAAGAAAAAGTGTCCAGCGGTGCCCAGAACATGCTAAAGGGACCTTTGTGGGCTGAGTGTGGCTCACCCACTCCTCTCTCTGCCCTTGGTTGTGCCCTCCTCTGTGACATGGAGGGACTGATAGGCCAGATGCTGGAGAAATTAGCTTCCAGAGGCCTGTTAGCCTAACTGCCCAGTACAGGACGCTGTAGGTCAGCATGAAGTGTGGGGCCTGTTGAGCCCTTTCGTCTACTTGTGGCTTAGCTTCAGCCTCCCCACACCTTCCTGGGTTGGCTCTCCATGCCCCTGAAGGTCCCTGGATCAGCTTCCACGTTGCCTCAGGAGGAATAACAATAGACCTGGGCCCTGACAGAGCGACTGCTGCCTCTGTGCTGACCAGATGGGTGCTGGCAGGCTGGACTGGAAGAGGGGGCCTTCCCGTGATGGTCTGCTTGGAAGGGTGCTGCATGGCAGGCCAGCAAAGGGGGTCCCTCCTTAGAACCTAAAGGTCAGATATCAAGCATGTTATTTTCCAGGAAGGGTGACTCTTCCATTAAAATAAACACTTCGCCTTTTTTTTTTTTTCTTGCACGTGGCTGTCTTTGAAGCGATGTTGCAGAACAGAGTAAGGGCATTTCCACTCCTGAGAAATTAGTTGCAAATTGTATTTTCTCCACTGATTTTATTGACAAGTCAGCGATGTGTTATCTAACCACCTATGCACACCTGCAGATTTGCCATTTCTGCTTCCTTCTCTATCCATTTCTGATCCATGGTCCTTATTTTTGGCTTACATCTTACTCTGGTGAGGTAGCCTTCAACAAGCCTTCCCCCCATTTCCAATTCTGTTCTGCACTCCACCTCCATTCTGGGCTTCCCACATGGGGTTTCTTATGTCATCTACTCACCTGGTTCCCACTGCCTGCAGGAGAAGGGCAGACTGCTTACACTAGTGTCTCCTTGGCCTGATGTCTTGTCGGTCACTCAGTGGTACTCTCTTCTACCCATTCAACCTCACAGCACCAGGGTGAATGCCTGCTTCCTCACGCTTTGGGTGTGCCTTGAAAAACATGTGGTCTTCTTTGCCTGGAATATCCCACTACTTCACCTCCAACCATTTAAATCCTTCTTGGATCTACATGCTTTATAAAGCCTTTGGCAACCACTCCAGTGACAAGAGAGTGTCATCCATTGGTGAACTCCTGTAACCTCAGTAGGAGGCAGAGGTGAACATGACCACAACAGGTGACAGGAAGAAGGGAGACTTGGGCTGTGGTCTCCTCCATCTTTGAGTGAGCTTAGTGCCTCTTCCTATTCCTTCCCCCAAATGGAGACATCTGGAAAATGAGTCAGCAGGCTATGTTGGATGATATGAACAAGTATGTTTTTATTTACCGTCAAGTCAGCTCTGACTCATAGCAACCTTATGCATAACATCCTGTGTCATCTTCATGATTGTTGTTATGTTCCAGTCAATTATTTTAGACACTGTGTCAATCCATCTCACTGAGGGCCTCCCTTGCCTTTGCCAACACACCATTTTACTAACCATGATGTCCTTTTCTAGTGATTGGTCTGTCCTGATGATGTGACCAAATTATGTGAGCCAAAATCTCACCATCCTAGCTTCTAAGGAGCATTCTGGTCATATTTCTTCTAAAACTGATTTGTTCAGTCTTCTGGAAGTTCATGGTATAGTTGATATTCTTCACCAACACCCAGTTGGAATGCGTTAATTCTTCACCTGTCTTGCTTTTTCATTGTCCAACTTTCAAATGCATTTGAGGTGATCGAAAACACCATGGCTTGGGTCAGATGCACCTTTAGGTGCGGGAAGTAGTTAGTACCCAAGGCAAACAGGTACAGCCTGAAAGCTTGTTAGAAAAGCAAATTCTTAGGCCTCTCCCAGGAATCTCTGGGGTTGGGATCCAGAAGCCTGTGTTTTTAACAAGCTCTTCAAGTGATTCTTATAGCAGGATAAATTTTGAGAAGCACCAGTTTGGAAAATGATAGAAGTGTATCAAGATAGCAAGCACCCCTGACCAGACACAGTGGCTGGGGTGCCATTACCCTGCTCCTTAGCTCTAGTCAGTGTCCATCACCTTTTTATTCCCCTCCCCCAACCATGTGTGTCTCCTCTCTGCTCATCTGAGCTGGCTCTTCTACCATGTGTGTCTCCTCTCTACTCGTCTGAGCTGGTTTTCTACCATGTATGTCCTTTCTCTGCTCATCTGAGCTGGCTCTCCTACCATGTGTGTCTCCTCTCTGCTCTTCTGTGCTGGCTCTTCTAGGCAGCCTTGTCCCCTCCTTGCAGACAAGGGGTCAGTCATTACAGAAAGTATCTGTCAGAGCTCAGCCCTGTGAGCAAACGCTAGCCCCAGAAAGTCCCCTTAGGGAACCACATGTCAGCAGGGTTTGGTGACTGTGGCAGCCATGAGAACCGCCTGGCCCATCTCCAGCTACAGGGAGTATAAGGGCTGTGCCCTGAGCAGCGTTTGAGACAAAGCCACACTTCAGGAGCCTCCCCCAGCCAGTGTCTGAGCCTGGCAAGGGTCCAAAGACAGAAGAGTCCCTGTGAGACTAGGAACTGGGACTTCTTTGATGGCTGACATTGGCTGGAGGTGTCCCTGACAACTTTGCTGAGTAGGCCCTGGACTGAACTGTGCTCTAGAAACCTCCCATCAACCTTCCTTCCCTGTTTTCTTCACTGGGGACCACATTTGCGTTGTCATCTGTCCACTCTCCTGGCTTTTTCTGGCTCATTTCCTATTTTTTCTCACTGGTGTTTTCCCTCGAAAAATTCTTACACTTGTCATCAATCCAATTTTGGCAACTACTTTTCCAAGGATATGGGCTAACAACTTCAGATTAGAAAATGTCAAAGGAAAATTTGTGGTGTGTTTGTGTGTGAGAGAGGGAAAGATAGGGAGAGAGAGAGAGAGAGAAGGAGAGACAGGGAAGGAGGGAGACAGAGAGAGAGGGAGAGACAGGGAGAGAGAGACAGAGAGAGAGAGAGCTCGTGAAAGGTGCACACAGGAATTAGACAAGCTGAGCTCAGGATAAAGGTTCAGCCTGGAGATAAAAACTGGGGGTCATATTTAAAACCTTTGGGGAGGATTAATTGATCAAGGGAGCCTTCAACGGGGAGAAGTAAAGAGGCTGAGGATGGAACATCACCATGTTTTAGGAACAGTCACTGGGAAATGAAGCTTTAAGGCCCCAGGAGGGAATGGCAGAGAGGAAGGGGGCAGAGCAGGGGACTGTGGGGTCAGGGGATCCTGGAGGAGACACATCTGGTCAGACAGTCCAATGCTGCCACTAGATCCAGTTACACGTGTGCTGAGAGTGACTGAGAGAGCAGGGCTTCTTTTGATGACCTGTCATGAGAGCAGTTCTGGCAGCGTGGTGGAGACTGGGGCTAGGGTGCAGTAAGATAGGACCCAAGTAAGGAGGTGGATGTGGGGTCGAGGGCAGGGCTCTCACATGGAAGAACCTGAAGCCCCTCCAAGCCCCTGAAGGTACTGGTAGAAGGAAGCCAAGGTGGGAGAGATACGGAGCATGCAGGGAGGAATGAGCCTTAAGCAGGAGGAGAGAAAGCACTGCTTTGAGACAAAACCCAAGGAGAGACAGTGCTCGTGTTTTCAGGTGGCTTTGGGGTCTGGAGGCAGAAAGCTGAAGGTGTTCACACCTGGCGCCTCTATTTGCCTCCATTTTGCCTGTGGATTGGGAATCGAGATGACCTGCTGAGTGGCGCCGGGACGTGAGAGTGGGAGGTGGGCTTAGTGGTTGGAGAGGTGAACTAGTGGCCACGGAGAAGGCTCCTGGGCAGCTCAGGGAACACAAGTTGGAGGCTTCACCAACATCACTCAGGAGGTCTGGCTCCTGTGAGGTTAGGCTGTGGCAGAGTGGGTGTGACAGAAAGACAAGGATCAAGGAACACGAGGGTCTTCATAAGAGAGGGCTGATACACACATGCCACACAGCAGCATCCTATCCCCGGAGGTGACTTACCCTTAGATTTTCCATGCTCAGACTGCAGTCTCGCATCCTCCCAGCTCATCCCCTCTGGTATCCCCCTGCACCTTGCCCGGGTCTTTCCTTTCTCCCTCCTTACCCAGCCTGGAACACAGGGCTTCTGATGGGAGGAAGAGCCCACGCTTCTCGGGGTGAGCATTAGCAAGGCTTTTATGGACTGTTGCTTCAGGTGGAGTGTGGAGTAATTATTTTCTTATGACTGTTTATAGATATAATTGTATCCCCACTACTCAGGAATTTATGTCCAGAAAATAATTACTATCGGATTAACTGCATTGACAACCGTTTAATTCCACTATCAAAATTGTTTGCGTTTAAGCTGAGCTTCCTCCTTGCCAGTCTGATGTGTCTGTTAAAATAAGTGTTTCAACTCAATTAGCATCTCAGTAACAATCAAATTATCTTTAATATGATGTAATTACTTTTTTTTTTTTCATTAGGCTAACCTGGGGATCCTGAGCTGTGGAAGTCTAGAGTAGCTTTGAGAAGTGATTAAAACAAACCCACAGGACTTTGTAAGATATGAATAAGTTTTCCAAAAGGCCTAGTTAGGTTCTCAATCCTCCAGGCCCCAGAAACACAACACTTGTCCTAAATCCACTCCTTGCAGAAGGCTTCTCTGTTGGTAGTTGCCCTGTGCCATCTGCGCCATTCCTCATGCCAAGAGCTGGAGCTCTTACGTATCAACTACCAACTGCTGTGGCTTCAAGACGCCCTCAAGCCAGCCATGTGTGGACCTGGTAGGCCGAACCATGAGGCTTGTCACCCTAAAAGGAGCCCATCTTCTGAAGGTGACTTACAAGAGTGGGTAAGCCCAGCACTAGACTCAGGGTACCTGCGTCTGAATCCCAGAGCAGTGCTTACTAGCATTAGGTGTTTTAATCATGTGCCTGAGTTTTCCCGTTCTTCAAATGGGACTAAAAAAGGCGTCTGCCTTATAGGGTTGTTGTGGTTCATATAAAGAGCTTAATACAGTGACTGGAATGTAGTAAACTTTTTTTTTCTTTTTTTCTTCCAGTTGTGGTTCGGTTGATTCTGACTCATGGTGACCCCATGTGTGTCAGAGTAGAACTGTGCTCCCTAGGGTTCTCAATGGCTGATTTTCTGGAAGTAGATCGTCAAGGCTTTCCCCCAAGGTGCCTCTGGGTGGACTTGAGCCTCCAACATTTCAGTTAGCAGCTGAGTGCTTTAATCGTTTACACTCCAGTAAGTGTTTAATACGTGTTAATTTTGACTGTGCATCAGGCACTGGGCTAGCGTTTCACAGGCACTCATTCAAATCCTCACTGCCATCCTGTGAAGTAGGAGCTTTTACTTTTCTGTGAGAAAGTAGAGTCAGAGATGGACTGAACACTGTCTAAGGGGTGGGTGTCAGGGAGAACTCAACCTGACACTGGGCCAGACTTAAACCATCCGGTGGTCCAGGGAGCCCAGGCCTGACCAGGCTACTGCTGTTGTTTTCTTTTATTTAATCACCCATTTACTTAGTTTGAAAACCCTGGTGTTGTAGTAGTTAGGGGCTATGGCTGCTAACCAAAAGGTCAGCAGTTCAA
Organism: Elephas maximus indicus; assembly: GCF_024166365.1. NCBI lineage: Eukaryota > Metazoa > Chordata > Mammalia > Proboscidea > Elephantidae > Elephas > Elephas maximus. The sequence continues at coordinate 10,750,522 of NC_064839.1, read as the reverse complement.
ATCCAACAGGCATTCCTTGGAAACCCTATGGGGAAGTTCTACTCTGTCCTAGAGACTCATTGTGAGTCAGAATTGACTCAGTGGCAACGGGTTTTTGTTTTTTGGTGTTTTACTTAGTTTGACTTTTAAAATTTACTTTTAGGTCAAGTAACACATGAATCCAGTCTCATAACAAGTTCCAACAATACAGACAAGAAGAGACATTCCCTCTCAGGGAAGGGATTATTCTCCCTGCTTGGCTTTTAATGTGGATGTGTTTAAAAGCTTGGCACCATCTTGGTAAGACAGCTCTGGAGACTATCTTTGAGTGACAGCAAATTTCCTGTGCCAAGGTCCAAGATGAGGAGGACAAATCCCTGGAACACAAATGTGTGCCTTCTGGCTGCCTAGAGGCCCTGCCAGGCTCTGGCCTGCAGTTCTGCTTGCCTTTGGTACAGCAGGTAGGATCAGGAGCGAGGACGTCTGGGTGTTAAAAGAAGCCCTGTCACTCCTCTGACCGACAGGACCATCCAGCAAGGTGAAGTCTGGCTGCTCCTCTCTTGCTCTGTGGCCACTAAGAGTCCCTGCTTGTTCTGCCATTTCAAGAACACTTTAGGGCAGGAGGTATTATTTGGGATTGATGGAATTGTTTGGTATCTTGATGGTGGTTTGAAGGGTGATTACATCTTTCCATCATTTTAATCAATCGATTTCATGTCAAATCATGAAATTGTGTACTTCAAATGGGTGTGATTTATTATATGTAAATCACATTTCAAAAGGTTGATTAAAAAATGTTGGAGAGGCTGTGGAGAGATTGGAACACTTATACACTGCTGGTGGGAATGTAAAATGGTACAACCACTTTGGAAATCAATTTGGCGCTTCCTTAAAAAGCTAGAAATAGAACTACCATACGATCCAGCAATTCCACTCCTTGGAATATATCCTAGAGAAATAAGAGCCTTTACACAAACGGATACATGAACGCCCATGTTCACTGCAGCACTGTTTACGGTAGCAAAAAGATGGAAGCAACCAAGGTGCCCATCAACGGATGGATGGATAAATAAATTATGGTATATTCACACAATGGAATACTACGCATCAATAAAGAAAAGTGATGAATCTGTGAAACATTTCATAACATGGAGGAATCTGGAAGGCATTATGCTGAGTGAAATGAGTCAGTTGCAAAAGGACAAATATTGTATAAGACCACTAGTATAAGAACTCAAGAAATAGTTTAAATAGAGAAGAAAATAGTCTTTGATAGTTAGGAGAGGGGGGAGGGAAGGAGGGAGAGGGGTATTCACTAATTAGATAGTAGATAAGAACTACTTTAGGTGACGAGAAAGACAACACACAATACAGGCAAGGTCAGCACAATTGGACTAAACCAAAAGCAAAGTAGTTTCCTGAATGAACTGAACGCTTCGAAGTCCTGTGAAGCAGGGGCAGGGGTCTGGGGACCATGGTTTCAGAGGACTTCTAAGTCAATTGGCATAACAAAATCTATTAGGAAAACATTTTGCATCCCACCTTGGAGAGAGGTGTCTGGGGTCTTAAACGCTAGCAAGTGACCATCTAAGATGCATCAATTGGTTTCAACCCACCTGGATCAAAGGAGAATGAAGAACACCAAGGACACAAGATAATTATGAGCCCAAGAGACAGAAAGGGCCACATAAACCAGAGGCTACATCAGCCTGAGACCAGAAGAGCTAGATGGTGCCCAGCTACAACCGATGACTGCCCTGACAGGGAACACAACAGAGAACCCCTGAGGGAGCAGGAGAGCAGTAGGATGCAGATCCCAAATTCTTATAAAAAGACCAGGCTTAATGGTCTGACTGAGACTAGAAGGACCCCGGTGGTCATGGCCCCCAGACCTTCTGTTGGGCCAGGACAGGAACCATACCCAAAACCAACTTTTCAGGTGTGGATTGGACTGGACAATGGGTTGGAGAGGGATGCTGGTGAGGAGTGAGCTTCTTGGATCAGGTGGACACTTGAAACTATGTTAGCATCTCCTCCCTGGAGGGGAGATGAGAGGGTAGAGGAGGCTAGAAGCTGGTGAGACGGTCAGGAAAAGAGGGTGTGGAGGGAGGGAGCGGGTTGTCTCATTAGGGGGAAAACAATTAGGAATATGTAGCAAGGTGTATATAAGTTTTTGTGTGAGAGACTGACTTGATTTGTAAACTTCCACTTAAAGCACAAAAAAAAATTAAAAAAAAAAGGTTGATTAAAAATAACAAAATATCCCCCCCCCCCAAAAAAAACCTTTAATTGGAGCCCAGTACTAGCCCAGTTATGGCCGCTGAAACCAGCAAATGCCCAGTCAGGTGGTGTCACCAACAGTAGTTAGGAAGGCCGCAAAGGGGTAGGTAGGGTTTTTCTCTGTTCCCTGTTAAGTCAGGGGGAAGGAAACACACGCACCAACCTTCATTCACCCATTAGCGCACACCAAGCCCTTCCTCTGGGGGACATGGTGCTGGGTCTGTGGGAGCTTAGGGATGTAGTCAGGGCCGTACTCCTGGGCTTCCCTGTCAGAATTGGGTGCCGGTCTAGGCAATTCTAGGTTACAGGTGGTGAGTCCTGGGGAGGGCATGATTGATGCTGTCTGGGTGGGAAAACAACGTGCTGACATTGGGTATGCTTCGTGGAGAAGAGTATGTAAGCTGAGACGTGGGCTATATTTCCGAAGGTAAGAGAAGGGTGAGGCAAGAGGATACCTTGTGGACAAGGCAGTCAACAGAGTGGAGGATCAAAGGAATCAGCCCAGGAATGTTGATGAGGTCTGGAGTGTGTGTGTGTGTGTGTGGGGTGTGTGTGTGTGTGAGTTAGGTGGGTATATGTGGTGGTTCGATGATAGAATTCTTGCCTTCCATGTCATAGAGCTGGGTTCGATTCCCAGCCAAAGTACCTCATGTGCAGCTAGCACTTGTCTGTCAGTAGAGGCCTGTGTGAGGCTATGATGCTGAATATATTTCAGCAGAGCTTACAGACCAAGACAGACCAGGAAGAAAGACCTGACAACCTACTTCCAAAAAAAAAAAAATCAGCCAATGACAATCCTATGGCACAATTCCATTGTCAGGGGCTGACTGGACAGCAGCTAAGAACATGTGTATATGGGTGTGTGTGTATGTGTGTGTGTGCGTACGCGTGTGAGAGAAAGATAGGTGAGTGTGTGTGCATATGTATATGTATGTATATATGTGCGTTGAGTGTGTGTGTGCTAGTTAGGTGAGTGTATCTGTGTATGTACGTGTGTATATGTATATATGTGTGTATATGTGCTAGGTATATAAGTGTGCATATTTGTGTATTAGGTGAGTATTTACATGTATGTATATTTGTGTGTTAGGTGTATGTGTGTATGTGCTCATTAGGTGAGTGTATGTGTGTATATGAGTGTATATCTGTGCGCATATATGTGCGTTGGGTGGGTTGGGTGTGTGCGTATGTGTGTATGTATATGTGTGTGTAGGTGTATTAGGTGTATATGTGTGCCTTTTTTTTTATGAGGTGAGTATATACATTTATGTATATTTGTATATTTGTGTGTGTGTGCTAGTTAGGTGAGAGTATGTGTGCACGTATTAGGTGTAAATATGTGTGAATTTGTGGATTTCGTGAGTATATACATGTATGTATACTTGTATATTTGTGTGTTAGTGGTGTGGGCATACGTGTTAGGAGAGGAAGGATAATAGGAAAATAATGTTACTTGGAAATCAGACAAACTTTCCACGGGGGAGTCCCACTTGGCCTTCAAGTTGTGTAAATCCACCAACCAGAAAATAACTGTGATGTTTTCAGGAAGACACATCACCAGGCACCTTAAAGCCCCACATTTGTGAGGCATTTAGCACCTGTGCTAAGTGCTGGGTAAACTGCAAAGGTATTAATTCTCCTAACAGCCTGCCAGGCAGGTGTCATTATCTCACTGTTAGACTAGGCACCTGGGATTCCAGAGGGGAAGGGGCTTGCCCGAGGCCCCAGGGCAGGAGTTGAGAGGCCTGGTCTTTGATGCTGGGCTCCTGACTTTCGGCTGCTTCTCAGCCCCCACCCCAGAGCTGAGATTGTGGCTCCAGTCAGCAGCAGCAGCGCAGTTCATGCCCTCAAAGAATCCTCCTTCTCGCCATGTCAGAATTCTCTATAGTTCTGAACATTTAGTGTGCATAAAAATCATCTGGGGGCTCATAAAGTGACAATTCCCAGGCTCTTTCCCAAACAACTCCAATTTGGTCAAGTAGTCTTGGGCCCTGGGGTGATTCTACTGAGCTAATCCTTGAACCAGACTTTGGAGAGCACCAGCCTAGAGTTTCTACTGCATCTGGTACCAGTCTGGTTCTTATCCAAAGGCTGTACCAAGTTCCCTCTGACTACTGTTTATAGAATAGACCTTATGGCAACAGCCAGGAAGCAAAGGGACCAGTGGGGAGGTCATCACAGTCATCAGCTGAGACAGGACTGGGCTGCAGTAGCAGCAAGGGAAGTGGGACTGGATGGAAATTTTTGGAGATGTAGTTGACATGTAGCTAATGGACTGGCGTTGACGCTGATGTCCAGGTGTAGCCTGATCCACTGGCTGGTGATGGTGACACTTATGGTGATGAGATGCACCTGGATGGAGTGTGTTTGGTGATGGGGCAGGATAGTGTTTGGTTTTAGACAAGCTGATAGAGACTATGAGGGCAGGAGGAGCCTGATTTCAGCAGAGATTGGTAGGGGGTAGGACATAGTTGGGGAACTGGGTGACAGTTTGTGGGTAGCAATTAGGCTAAGAAGAAAAGGCAAATAGCCCAAGGGGAAGAAAGGAGGGGGTCATATGATGAGATGAAGTTGAATTCTCGGTGCAGACTCAGAGTCATTTCTGTGTAGTGAGAAGAACATGGGCTAGGAGTCCTGGGTGGAGTCCTGGCTCCTTCTTCACCAGCTCGGTGACCTTGGGTTCCTTGGCTGCTCCAAGCTCAGAATTTCCCCAACTGAAAGGCAAGCTAATGCCTGTACTATACAGCTCCAGGAGGGCTGCCGTGAAAATCCAATGTCAAGGAAATCGTCAGGCAGAATGAATACCTTCACCTGTTGAGAGGCGATGGGGATGCTTGGGCTTGATGTCTGTCATCCTGCCTTCAAATTCCAGCTCGGCCACGTCCCCACTGTGTGAACTTGGGCCACTTATTTGACCTCTTCAGAACCCCTGGGTCTTCATTAGTACAATGGGAAAATCCATCCCAAACTGGAATTAGTGAGAAATCTCTTGGTGCAGGAAACAGAAACCCACTTGGGCTCACTCAAGTAAAGAAAGGTTTATCAGCAGGAGGGAATGTGTCCCACAGAACCTGTTAGAAAGGAAGCACCTTGAGGGCACTGCTGTGTACTCTGGCCTGGAACAGGAGCTGGCACATGGTTTTGTTGTTGGTGTTAGTTTCCATTGATTCAGCTCCAACTAGTGAAGACCTTGTGTGTAACAAAATGAAACGTTGCCTGGTCTTTTGCCGTCTTCGTGATTGTTGGTATGTTTGAGTTCATTGTTGAAGCTATTGTGTCTGTCCATCTCACAGTTTCCCTCATTTTCACTGACCTACTTTACCAAACATGATGTTATTTTCTAGCAGTTGGTCTTTCCTGATGACATATCCAAAGTAAGTCAGCCATAGTCTTGTTATTCTTGCTTCTGGCTGTATTTCTTCTATGACTGATTTGTTCGTTCTTCTGGTAGTCCATGGCATATTAAATTCTTTGCCAATACCACAATTCAAATGCACAATTCTTGTTCTGTCTGCCTTTTTCATTGCCTAGCTTTTGCATGCATGTGAGAATGCATGGTAACCCCTGATAATATTGATTGAATAAATGTACCCAAGGTGGAAAGTGGGGCCTCAAAAGGAATGGGAGCTGAAAGCTGGGAATCTGTCAGGAGCCTCTGTAGTCAATCACTCCAGCATCTCTCCCTCTCTGGCATCGTTCCTGGCTCATGACTTTTAAGGTACTGTATTTTTCATTTGGCATGTTCCCTAAAGGCAAGCTTTCATCAGGTGCTTAACTGAAGAAACAGTGGTGGTCCTGAGGCTGGAGAGGAAGACGGGTGGATGGTGAAGAAGTGGTAGGCGGGTCTTCTCCAGGGCACCTTCCTAAGGGGAATTCTGATTGTGCATGATGTTCACCTTATGTGCTGACATTAGCATATAACTCGGTGGCAAATGTAACCCTGGCCAGTATTTTCTTTTCCTGCTTATCATGGGCACGAGGTGTGAGAGCTTGCTACAAACCCTAGAGTTACATACAGCTGCGAGAACTTGCCAGTAGGGCAGTTGGCTTCACGGGGCTGGGTCTTCTTCTCCCTTGGGTGTTATTGAGGATGAAGCCCTTCTTTGCTCTTTGACCCATAGAATGTCAGATTGAAAGGGAGTCCAAGTCTCTGGTCATTCAGCTGGGCAAGCTGAGGGCCCAGAGCTTGGAAGCGCTTTTCCCAGGTCCTAGGATGAGCTGCTAAGGGAGGTGAGATAAACACCCTTGCCCCTGGTTCCTTCCTCTCAGCCCAATTCACATGCATTTTCCCTGCTGGACATTTTTGACTGGAAGTTTTGACTAAAAATAGTGACCCAGTTAGGGCAGCCAGAGGGAAACTCAACCCTGGGCTTTGGTAACTGTGTTATTTTGGCCTCACTCTGAGGGCGTCATTAACATAAGTATCACTCTCCAGCTGCCTTTGCTGTCAAGATGACTGAAAACAAAAGGAGACAGTACTGAGGCATGCCTGGCTTTATCAAAGAATTCTAGGGGTATTCCCCTAGCCCTAGGCAATTGTTGGGTGGTTAATTGCCAGTTCATCAGCAGCTCTGAAGACTTGAGTTTAAGAGCCTTGGTCAGGAGTGGACAGCTGGCTGCCTGGAGCCAGTCATGAGTGTGAAAGCTGCCACTCAGAGAGAAGCCTCCTATGTGGAGAAGCCAGGCAGGTAGGGCGATGCTGGGAGCAAGAAGGAAAGATGGGGAGTTGCATTGAAGCAGCCTGGGCCAGGCTTTTTATGGACTGAGCATTCGGAGGCTTAACAAAAGCTGGTAGGCACACAGCTAAAGCCTGAGCTTTTCATTCAAGACCCAAGAGCCCCATCAGGGTTCCCAGGCACCCAACGTGTTAGGAATTCCCCTAGAAAGTAGCACCCAGAGCTCCCAAACCTTCTTTCTTAAGATACCTGAGAAATACCTTATTGTCTTTCTGTAAGCGTCTTAGTTCACGTCTAGACCCAGGGCCCTATGAGGGCAGGGGCTATGAGGCTTGGGTTCACCCTACACACCCCAGGGCCAGCACAGGGTGTCCTGTCTAAACCACATGCTTTGTTGCTGTTAGGTGCTTTGTTGTTGTTAGTTCTACTCTCATAGAGTAGAACTGCTCCATAGCGTTTTCTAGGCTGTAATCTTCATGGAAGCAGATCCCTGGGTCTTTCTCCCATAGAGATGATTGGTGAGTTCAAACCGCCAACATTTCTGTTAGCAGTCCAGGGCTTAACTATTTGTGCCATGAGCGCTCCTAAACCACATGCTTTAGTTTACCCTGTTATGATTGTTTTTTCTGTTCTAGAGGTGAGGCTGCCACCCACCTTCCCACTGGCACCCTCCTGGGATCCTCTCAGAGCCTGCCTAAAGCACGGGGCTGGATGGAAGAAAGTTCTGCAAGAAAGTTAAAAGCCTCTCAGTTGCGCTCCCAACATGGAGTTTGGGAATTTTCCTTTTCCACTCCTTTGGGTGGGTGTAGCATTTGTTTAGTCAACATTATCCTTGTTTAGACAACATTTTCTTCCAGAAAAGTGCATTTTCCAAGGAGACTTTTATTCCTAGGTTTGGTCATCTGGAAAAACCTTTCCTCCTTTTTTCACCACTTAAGCAGAAACAAGAATGCATTTCTGCAGGGAATAAAGAACTCGCCTGGAGGCCAAGACTCTGGAGGAAATCAGTCCAAATGCTCATTTGCATATCCGTGTTCTTCCTCTGCAGTGTTGGAAACTGGCAAGAAGGGCTGGCTCGGTGCTCCCAGAGCTGCCTTTTATGAAACCCAAACCAAGCTGATTCATGAAATCAGTCGCCCAAAAATGTTTACTGCCAAAAGTGAGTCTCCCAATTCTTGGGAGCTACGCTTGCACCTGGAAGGATGATGAGGAAGAGGGAAGGCATCTCTGGGTTAGACCCAGCTCTGCCACTTAACAGCTGAGTTATCTTGAGCAATTTTCTTTATGTCTCTGAGGCTTATTATCCTCTTCTATAAAATAGACGTACCTTGTTTTTTTGATTTGAGGACACTTTTTGGGGGGCCACATTTTAACCTTGTTGATGTTGGCTGCTCCACTCTCAGTGTGCCGGCCATTCCCTTAACTGGCTCCGCCTATAAGCTGTCTTCTGTAGAAAGAGATACCAGGTCTATGTTTGGCAGGAGGAGAGAGCTGGGAGCCAGGAGGCGGGAGCAGCAGCTTCTGGGTTCCTGCTGGCTGGCTGGTGGGCAATGCAGTTCTCCTCCAAGGCTGCTGCCGGAGTTCCAGGGACTGGTGACATTTCCTCCCCAGCTCATGGGTTCTAGCGTGGCTGTACCTCCAGATATCTGGGCTTTTCCAGGGCTCCACGGTGTCCTCCACACCAGTGTTGGGGCTGTGTCTTAAACTGTTCCCAGAGATGCATAGGTGCCTTTTTCTCTGAGGAATCCCTCTGTCCCTGAAACTTGCACCACTGGATTCCAAGGTAGGCTTCCTCCCAGCTCTGCTCCTAACTTCTTACCCTCGTCTGCCCCTTATATTCTGAGTGTGTGTAAAGGGCAGTTTACACATTCCCGCTCCAGAGACCCAGCTCTCTGAGTCCTCAAAAGCTCACCACATCCAGCACCCAGAATGGCTGATGCAGGGGAGAGGGTGCATTTGTGGATGAAATGATACAATGCCCGGTATTTGCCTTCAAAATGGGTGTGGGGGAGGGGTAGATGAAAGCAGAATGGCCAAATGGTAATTATTGGAAATGAGTGACGGGAGCTTATATTTACTTTTGAGAATGTTCAAAAAATTCCCTTAAAAAAAGCTACAAAAAGAAAACAAAATTAGAACTAGAGAATTGAAAGGCTGTGCTTGGATGTGTGCCCTGTAGATGTTAATAAACAGTTCTCGCACAGAGCAGGGTGGGGAGGGCTGGGATATCACTTTTCCCTGGTTTCCTAATTCACCTTACCCATTAAGCTAATTACTTGGCTAATAGCAGGGTGCACAAAACTAGGAGAGGTGCTTGGCCAGCAGCAGCATTTTCCAGAAGGTGTGTGAGCTCTCTGTGTGCCATCTTGGCTGCTTGGGGTACCACTACCCCTTGGGATGTCCCAGAAAAGACGCAGAGTGCAGCCCAGGCTGGGAGGTCATCTCCAAGCTGTAGCCCAGGAGTGAGATGGTGATGCTAATGAAAGCAGCCCACATCTGCTGAGCTCCTCTTGTTCTCTGCCGTGGAGCTGGCCTCACCTCATGGTGATACACTGCCCAGTCTGCGTCATCCCATGATAGGTTGGGGATCAGACCATTGTGATCCATATGGTTTTCGTTGGCTGATTTTTAGAAATAGATCACCAGGTCTTTCTTCCTAGTCCTTCTTAGTCTGGAAGCTCCGCTGAAACCTGTTCAGCATCACAGCAACACTCAAGCCTCCACTGAGAGATGGGTGATGGCTGCACATGAGGTGCACTGGCTGGGAATTGAACCCGGGTTTCCCACATGGAAGGCAAAAATTCTGCCACTAACCCATCTGTGTTCAAAACTCTAGGTATCTCATTACCGAGCAGGTCTTCAAGGTAGTCACCAGAGCTTATGGGAAAGGAACCTGAGGCTCAGAAGGACCAAAAGTGGCCAGTTGCAGTGTTTGAACCCAGGTCTCCCTCCAGTGACTTCTTCGCCCAGGAGCCTGAGCCAGGATTGGAATCAGGTTTGGCAGCCTCAGCTCAGGAACTGCTCAGGAGGTAGGGAGAGAGGTGTCAGCCTGAGGAAGATGAAGGACTCTAAAGGCCCTGGGGTTCCACCACAGCCACTTCTCTGTCCCTGACAGAGAGACAAATACCTTACAAGCCACCCTGAGGCTGCAAGGTGCTGGTGAAGGCCCCAGGTGTGACTCCCTCAGCTCCCATCCCCAGGGCAATTTGCACCATCTGTGTGTACCTGCCAAGGGCTGGTGTTCAAAATGCTGTCTTTGGAGAGGCCCAGTCAGCTAGGGCTTGAATGCATGCCAAGAGCACCCGGGCTGTGTGTGCCATGTCTGACTGCCTCAAGCGAGACTGATAAGCTCCGACATTACAGGGTATTATATCTGACCTGACATCCATTAGGGGAAAGTCATAAAAATCTCTGTACCATCAACAGCTCTAGCTGCATCCTCATCACCCGCCGATGCCGAGGGCTGTTATTTTTCAGTGGTTACACAGCACTCTATATTTGCAAAGCCCAGACAAGAAAGGTTATTCTCCTCTGCCTTCTCCTCTGTCTTATTAGGCTTCTGGGCCCTGGCCTGGAAGAGAGTAGGCACAGAAAGATTGCTAGGTGTGGAGCCAGGCCTACTCAGCTTCCAGTTCTAATTCTGCTACTAAATGGCCAGTCACTGACCCTCTCCCACCCATCAAAGGGTAAATGACTCTTAACCCTGCCCCCAGCAGTTTTGTTGTGAAGGATAAATGACCTAATTTATGAGCAGTAATGAGCTAAATCCTTCGTATTATTTTACCGTTAGACGTGGCAAATGCTCTTTATGTCAATGAACTGATAAAAATGTGTCCTGTCCCCTGGGAGTATACAGTGCAGCAGGAGAAACAAGACATAAACATGTTATGGTTTCTATTAATTGTAAGGAATTTATATTTCAAGGTAGAATAGGCCATCGACCCTAGAGTAATGGACCTCGTGAGCCAAGGCTTAAATTACAGGGAAGCAGGTGGTTTAATTAGGCTGGCTGTATGCTTTATCATTTAAACTGAGACGCTGTTAGGAGTGTAAGAGGTGATCTCAGTAATCAACTCCGAGGCAGTAGATGTAAACCGGACTGACCTGGGCACACCAAGTGTATGGCATGCTGAGGATAGCACTTGTTGGTTCATAGATGGTATGGACGGTGTGTGTCTAACACATCCTTGGGATCATCTGCCAGGACAGAGCTCATGGCTTTTCTTGCATAATCTAGGTCTTTGTGAATAGAATTGTCATGCAGAAGCTTGTACATCTATCAGGATTTCAGAACCCCTGTTTTCTGACCCTGTTCCCTGTGCTCACAAGCTTTTTACTTGGAATACAGTCCAAATTCCTTATCATAGCCTACACAGTCTAGTCCCTGACCACCTCCTGCCTCAAATGCTACTACCTCTCTCCCCTTCCACTAGGCTCCAGTCACAATCATTCTTCCATCTGAAGCCACTGAAGTTGCCCCTCCTCCTGCCTGGGATGGTTTTCCCTCAGGCCTTAACACAATATCTTAGCTCTGTAATTCATGTCTCTGCTCAGATGACACTCTCCCAGGGGCCTCCTAATTCCAGCTAGCCTCCCCAGTCTCTCACTCACTTGTGCCATTGTCTTCTAAGCACTCAGCACAGACAGTATACACTTTTTATTTTAAGACAATTCTGTCTCCCTTACTCAACTAAGCTCTCTCAAAACACAGCCATGACAGTTCTTGCTTCTGGTGTCATCTCTACGCCCAGACTAGGCCTGGCACATCAAAAGACTTGGTACCTGAGCCGTTGGTCCAGTGGCATGTAGGGGGAGCCTTTGGACAGAGGCATTCTTTCTGGAGAACCCTCATCACCCACATTAATGAGCCAAGAGAATAGAGACCAGGAGATAAAGGAAGAGAAACTCAGAGGTAGAGCTGTGAGAAGAGGAAGGGGCTCCTGGAAATGGCATAAGTATCAGGAGCCCAGTATTTTTCTCCCCGCTTTGCTCAGGACCTTTGGCAAGACCCTTCTCTTTCTGGGTCACAGTTTCACTGCCTGTGAAATGGGGAAAAAGAGGTTAGTCTAGAACAGGAGACAGCAAACCATTTCTGCAAAGGGCCAGGTCATAAATATTTTAGGCTTTGAGGGCCCTGCAGTCTCAGTCACAACTACTTGACTCTGCTGCTGTGGTGTGAAGACAGCTGTAGATAACTTGTAAATGAATGGGAATGGCTGTGGTGAACACAACTTTACTTACAAAAAGAGGTGGCAGGTGACATTTGGCCCATGGGTCTTAGTTGCCAACTGCTTGCTAGAATAGGAATCCCCAAGCTGCCTTCTATGGAAAAAGGTTCAAATAAATTTGATGAATATTGAGCTCAGCATACTTCTTTATGGTGAATATTGAGTTCAACATGTTTCTTTTAGAACTTCTCAGATCTTTAATATGTTACTGAACATTGAAGCTTTCTGTGAGGTTTAATATTGATTTATTTCATCCAAATAATTTGGTTCTTGTCCTTGGTTCCTGACAGATAATCTCTAAGACCTTGGGATTTCCCCAGTGATTGAAGTAGTTTTGTTCTCTAAGAAGGCTCCAGACCTGACAGGTTATGCTACTGAGGTGACTCAGGTTGAGACTGGTCATGCCAGAAAGACTCAGCATGGTGGTATCAGTGGACCTCAGGGCAGGGGGCAGGGCATGATTCAATCAATCTCAGCTATGTAGTTGAGGTCCCAATAAAGGCTCTGGACATGGAAGTTCCATGGGATTCCTGGTTGGTAAAAGACATCAATGCATGTGGAGGCTAGTTCATCCCATTCTGGCACAGATAAGCTCCACAATGGGAACACTCTGAGACCTCAACCTATGTGTCTCTTTGTTTGTATTCTTTCTCCTATAATAAAAGTGTAATCATAAATATAGTGCTTTCCTCAGTTCTGTACTAGCAAATTTTTTTTTTTAAGGGAGTAGCAGGAGCCAGTAGTTCAGAAATGAGGGAAGCCCTGGTGATCCCTAAGCTAATGCCTGGCATCCTGAAGGGGTAGTGGGAAAACCTAAATCGGTAGACAGCAGGTCAGAAGTGAAGGTGTCATGGGGACTCTCAAGCTGCAGCTGGTGTCTGAGATCTTGGGCAAACTTGGCAGTCTGGAGGACTATGCCCTTTATCTTGTGAAGTGTGACTTATCTCTAGGTGGTTGGGGTCAGAGGAAGAAGTGCTACATGTGCAGCTGGTGTCAGAACAGAAGCGGAATAGAGGGGAGCAGAGTGGATATGAAACTGATTTTGACTGATCACCACATTTGGTGTCAGAAAGGTGGGATTTGATTTTCCACATACTTTCCAAGAAGGGATATAGATTGCAGGATTTTTCTATCTTCTTTGACCACAAAAATTTTTGGGGGGGTAGGATGCCATAATGGACACTGCTAGTGTCCTGCCTATACCCCTTAGCACTAAGTCTTCCCATGCATGCTCACGGGCTCCCACTGCAAGCACTCAGTTCTCCACCTAAGAACTTTCTCCTCAGAGACAGGTCACAAGTGCTGGGGAGCCTTTGATCCCGTGAGTTGCCCTCAGGCAATGATGAAGGGAAATTGGATGATAAATATTCCAGCTTCTTTCCTCTTGGGGATGGAGGTTTGGAACAACTCTGAGGCATGTTATACGAATCTATAACAGTAGTTCTCAAAGTGTGGCGCCAGACGGCAGCCTCATGTTACCTGGGAGCCTACTGAATCAGGAGCTCTGGGGGTGGGGACCCCCAGGTAATTCTAATATGTGATTCTCATAGTTTGAGAACCACTGTCTATCCTGACTTTCCCATGGGGATTGAGCACCAATTGCTCATTAATAGATCTTGGTTTGGCTTTCTCCTCTTTTCTGTCTCCCCACTTTCTCACTTTGCTAATGGTGCCTCCTGGGATCTTCTCTCAAATAAACCACTTGGCACATAAATCTTTGTCTCAGGGTCTGCTTCTGTGATCCCCAGCCTAAGATAAATTCAGTTAATATCTCTTGGGAGAGATGTTTTATAAATATTGATCTAGATGCTCTTAGAGGCCCCTCCCAGCAATATGTTGTACAATGATTGGGGCTTTTGAGTGACCTGATGAGTCTGCTTCATTAAACAAGTGTGCGTTGGTTAAATGTCTTTTTTTTTTTTTCTTTTCTTTTTTTAGGTCTTGTACTAGCTGGAAAGAAAAAAAAAAAAAAAAGGAACGATTTAGGTATGTCTAAGATATTCTCTACACCTAGGGAATCAAAAGGAGAATCTGTGAATGAGTATGTAACCACTCCATTATTGATTGCTTTTCTGAGTTTGTCTGAGCACCCTGCTCACTGTGTGCCTCCTAATTGTTGAGCAAGTGTTAGTTGGCCAAGGCTTGAAAGTTCCAGATAAAGATGTTCTGGGACCTGACAAGCAAGCACCATGCAGGTCAGAGGTACTAAAGTATCCAGGCTGGGCCTCCCAGGCTTGAAGGGGGGTGCAAATGGCCAACAAACTTCACTGTTAACAAAAATGCTAGTGATTCAAGTCCACCCATAAGTACCTGAGAAGAAAGACCTGGAGACCTACTTCTGAAAAATCAGCCACTGAAAACCTGTGGAGCACAATTCTACTCCGGATACACATGGGGTCACCACAAGTCAGAATCAACTCAACAACTGGTTTTATGCTGCAGAAGATAAGCAATATCATTTAAAATTAATAGTAACTTTACTTCTATTTTCAAAAGTGTAGCACATGCTTATTAGAAAGAAACTAGAAAATTTAGAACAGGAAAAGAAAGCTATAAAACATCAACATCCTGATCTTATCACTCATAGATAACCACCAGAAACTTTGCCTTATAGTCCGTTGTCTAAATATACAATTTCTTTCAGTTCCAAGAAAGAAAAAACCCAATCTGAACTGGCAAAAAAAATCAAATTTATATCAATGATAAATCCAGAAGTCGGGCTACCTTCAGGTGCAGTTTAATCTGGAGATGCAAATTGTCGTGGAGATTCCAGCTCTGTTTCTCTGAGATCATCTTCTCTGGGTGTGAACTTTATCTTCAGATTGGCTCCCCTTATGGTGAGAATAATGCTTTCAGCATCCTCGTGGCAGCCAGATCTGTGGGAAGAGGGACTGTGTCTCAGAATTCCCAGAAAAAAGTAGTAGGCCTATTCCCATCAGATGAGATTGGGTCACATGCTCACCCATGAACCAATCTCTGTGGCCTGGGGAATGTGAGTCATGAGATGAGAGCCAATTAGGGGTCTCTGTATTTGAGGGTGAGTTAAATCACACTGACATCATAGTACCCAGAATTCTCTTTGAATTTTGGAACTATGGTCTCCCATTCATGTTCCTGTTTTCTGAACAAAGAATAAATGGATGTTGGGCAGCAAGCAGCAAGTATCCACTGTGCATTATTTTACCAGTCCCTTTTACGTTATTTTTCCTACTATAAACGGTCTTACAGCCAAATCTTCACGCATCCTTGATTAGGAAATGTTCTCCTTTTGTCCCATTCAGCTCAAGCAGTGGGCTTTTAAGGAAGTCTCTCAGGACTCGCCTAGGAGAGAGGAAAACTTACAGGCCAGGTATAAATTTCATGACCAGGAAAGTGCTTTCCACTGACAAAACAATGCTCAGAGATGCCCCTAGCTGGAGGGTCCCAGGGAAGAACATGACTTTCTGGGTGCTAATGGGCTAAGAGATGCCTACCTGTCTGCTTTCCTCCCCAGTATACGCACAAGCCCTTCCACCCTCTCCAGCCTCACAGACAATGTGAATGTGACTCTGCCTGGAAGGAACCAGCTGCTGCTGCCACCTAGTCCTGTGCCAACAGTGAGGCTGACTGGAATGGAAAGAGAGAGGACAGGCTTTCTTCCCAAACCATACAGCCAGCTAAGTGGCATACGCAGAAGGCCTATGTGCTTTCTCCGTGATGAGGGGCCCTCTGTAGGAAAAGCCTTCAAGATATCAGAGCCTCTGATGCTATTGGAGCTGTCAGGACCCCACAGGCTACTAATTCCTCTGGGCTCTGGATTGTATGTCTTGTATCCCAAAACTCCACAGAGAAAGCCCTATGCATTTTACAGTGCGATTTTGGGAGCTTGGCCACAATCCAAAAGCTGGCGGATGCTGGGGCTTGGTGAGTAGCTTCTTGACCTTGGATCTTGAAGGCACATAAGGGCAGGACTCCAAGCCGATTCCACTCTGCTCTCTGCAGCTCCTGCCCCAGTGACAACACCTTACCTGATCCAGAAAGAAGGTACAGCACATGGTCTCCTGGTTCCCATAGGGATCCAGCTGAAAATACAGGCAGTGCCTTAGGAAAAGAGCCTCATTGGTGAAGGAGAGAGGAGAAGGCACGGTGAAGCCTATTTGGCATGTTAGTGATTTCCATAGTCCCTTTCCAAGCTGAGTTCCAGATGTAGGCAAGAAATGGAGGAACAAGAAAAGAGACACTCAGCGATATTGTGGTGTTATCCCTTACACCAGAATGAGAATCTAATTTTGGTGTATGTGGCATTGTTAAAATTGCTTGAGAATTCCTTAGGCGGGTACTTGTTGGAGACCAAGATGTCCTTCTCATTCCATTCAGACAACTGGTTTTTCTTCTTGTGAGTGAACTCTTTGCTGTTCTTCCTTTAGGGCTCCATATGAAGTAACTGACTTGTGTTTCAGGGCCACATTACGTGAGGCACTCACACTACAAAAGGACAGAGAGCACATATTCACGTCTCCTATCTCACACTCCCCGAGAACAATGGCAGACAGAATTGTCCACATTTATATTACTTTTCTCTGCTGCTCCCTTCTTTTTTATTTTTGATTTTTTTTTTAATTTTAATGTAATTTTAAAGTTACCAAAGAATTGCAAAAATAGTACAGAATTCCTTTATACCCTTCACCCGTTTACCCATATGTTAACATTTTACAAGACCATGGATCATTTATCAAAATGGGGCATTAATCTTGTTACAATACTATTAAGTAAAGTGCAGAACTTACTTGAACTTCACAAGTTTTTCCTCTAGTGACCTTTTTCTGTTCTAGGATCTGAATCAGGCTCCCACATTGTATTTAGTTATTGTTGTGGATTTAATTGTGTCCCCCAAAATATCTGTCAACTTGGCTGGGCCAAGACTCTAAGTATTGTGTGATTGTCCACCATTTTATCATCTGATGTAATTTTCCTATGCATTGTAAATTCTATTTCTATGATGCCGATGAGATGGTATTTGCGGCAGTTATGTTAATGAGACAGGACTCCATCTACAAGATTGGATTGTGTTTTGAGCCAATCTCTTTTGAGATATAAAAAAGAAAAGCCCTCCTCAGTGTGTCATACCAGGGTGTACACAACTTCGGTATGTCTTATTACTGGTGATTACTTGAGCGCTTGACTGAGGTAGCATCTGCCAGTCTTTTTCACTATAAACTTACTATTTTTCACTTTGAAATTACCTAACTACCTAAATACCACCAAGAAACAAGAGCCAGGAGAATGGCACATCTTTTGGACCCAGGGTCCCAGTGCTGAGAAGCTCCTTGACAAAGGGAAGATTGATGATAAGGACCTTTCTCCAGAGCTGACAGAGAGAGAAAGCCTTCCCCTGAAGCCAATGACCTGAATTTGGACTTGGAACTTTCAGGCTGTGAGAGAATAAATTTCTCTTTGTTAATTCATTCACTTGCAGTATTCCTGTTATAGCAGCACTAGATGACCAAGGCAGAATTTGGTACCAGGAGTGGGGTGCTGCTCTAACAGATACCTAAAATGTGGAAGTGGTTTTAAAAGCTGTGAATGGACAGAAGACACAGGAGGAAGTGAGGAGAACTGTTAACACTGGAGAAGGCACAGACGGTAAGAAACAGCAGCAAAGGACTGGCAGCAGCAGCGAACTGGCAGCAGCAGAACCAGGAGACCAGTGCGAGACAGTGCTGGAGCTGACCCACGGAGGGTGAGAGCTGAGTGCCTGTGCACAGAAGGCTCCCTGGTGGAGTGGGGTGCCTCCAGGCACTTATCGGCGGAACTACTGAGCTTTGGAACACTTGCCTCAGCAAGGCAGATAGGGGTGTGAAGCCTGAGGCCCGAGAGGCCAAGGAACCAGGAAGCAGAAACTGAAGAGACAAAACACAGGAAACCAAGCTGCCTTAGTCTTAAAAGGTATGGCCACGACCTCTGGGGTTTCAAAGGGTGGAGTCATGGCCTCTGGTGTTTCAAAGGGTGGAGTCGCCACTCAGATGGACTAGGAGAATGGTGCACTTAAAGCCAAGGGAGCAGAGTTGCCATCCCAATGGTCCTGGAAGGCAGAACTGAAGCCCAGGTCCGAGGGGCCTCTACTCAGAATCTTGAGAGTGTGGCCAATACCGAGAGTCTGGGGGACAGGGCCATTGTGTAAATTGTCTCAGAGGACAGAGGATTATTTTCAAAGCCTTGAGGGCTAATGTAATGTGTTCTGCTGACTTGCTTCAGGCTTGTTATGCTTTCTTTCCCTCCAATTTCTTCAATTTGTAATGGAAATGCCTAGCTTGTGCCTGTTCCACCATTGTACTTTGGAAGCAGATAACTTATATTCTAGATTTCACAGATGAAGAGGAGTTTTTGGATTTTGGACTTGGAGTTGATTTAAGGCTTTTGCTATGATATGATGGGGTGAATATGTCCTATATGTGGCAAGGACATGAATTTTGGGGGGTCAAAGTGTAGAATGTCATGGACTGAATTGTGTCCCCCCAAAATATGTGTCAACTTGGTTAGGCCATGATTCCCGGTATTGTGTGGTTGTCCTCCACTTTGTAATTGTAATTTTATGTTAAAGAGGATTAGGGTGGGATTGTTACACCCTCACTGAAGTCACATCCCTGATCCAATGTAAAGGGAGTTTCCCTGAAGTGTGACCTGCACCACCTTTTATCTTACAAGAGACAAAAGAAAAGGAAAGCAAGCAAGTGGGGACCTCATACCACCAAGAAAACAGTGCTGGGAGCACAGCACATCCTTTAGACCCAAGGTTCCTGAAAGGAGAAGCTTCTAGTCCAGCGAAGATTGATGACGAGGACCTTCCTCCAGAGCTAACAGAGAGAAAAAGCCTTTCCCTGGAGCTAATGCCCTGAATTTGAATTTCTAGCCTACTAGACTGTGAGAAAATAAATTTCTCTTTGTTGAAGCCATCTACTTGTTGTATTTCTGTTATAGCAGAACTAGATGACTAAGACAATGCCATAAGGGATTTCCTGTATTTCAGACATACTTTTCTTTACCCCATTATGTAATAACAATCCAGTTTCACCTTGGTCATCAGGATCAATCATGCCATCCAATATGGTAACTCCTTATTTGTCTGTTGATTCAGAAGCATGAGGAGCTCATAGTGGCCAGGTGGCATTCTTAGCTTTCAATTCAATGAAATCAGTGTTGTATCTTCTGGTAGGAGCATTCCTCCTCCTTGGAAGTAAGAATTCTAGGCCTGCAGAGCATAGTGTCATGGGGACAGGGAGCAAAAATTTTGCACATGAGTGACTAGGGATAATAGTGAGTGCCACTACTATTTTCATCCTTTGATTCCTGGATGCATGGATCCCAGCTAGGGGAGAAAGAACACTATTTATTGGATGCTAATTAAAGCATACACAGCCTCCTGGAGAACATTACTCCAGCCCTGCAAGGTATTTCCACCTAGCCGTCAGGTGAGTCTTTAAAAGACCATTCCATCATTCTATCAATCCAACTTCTTCAGTATGATGGGGAACATGGTAAGACCAGTGAATTCCATGAGCATGGGCCCATTGCTTCACTTCTCTTGCTGTGAAGTGAGTTCCTTAATTTGAAACAATGCTGTATGGGATATCTTGATGGTAGATAGGGCATTCTGTAAGTCCACAGATGGTAGTTTTGGTGGAAACATTGCATGCTGGAAAGGAAAATCCATATCCAGTGTAAATGTCTATTCCAGAAAGAAGAAAACTCTGCCTTTTCCATGATAGAAGTGGTGCAATGTAGTCAACCTGCCACCAGGTTGCTGTCTGATCACCGTGAGAAATGATGTTATGTTGGGGACTCAGTGTTGGTCTCTGCTTCTGGCAGGTTGGGCACTCAGCAGTGGCTGTAGCCAAGTTGGCCTTGGTGAGTGAATACCCGTGCTCCTGAGCCCATGTATAACCTCTGTCCCTGCCACCATAGCCATTTTTTTCTTAAGCCCATGGGGTAATGACAGAAGTGGCTGGAAAAAGAGGCTGACTAGTATCCATGGAAAATGTCATCCTTTCCCCTCGATTGTTAAAATCCTCCTCTGCTGATACCAGGCAATGAGGAGAGTGCAGGGTTGAGGGAGAGAGTTTTGCCTGAACATCCATTTATATACTAGAGGCAGGCCACACCCCCAAGTAAACTCCCCTTTCAACTGGTTGGCTGATTGTATCAGATCACAAAATGCAAGGTGATAACATTATGGAAGAACACATGCCAAATCACTGAGAAGCATTGCCTAGCTAAGTTGACATATAACATTAACCATCACACCTCCAGTCTGTGACAGCTCCTCAGTCTTATCTTTTTGTCCCTGAGACTTTTGGAAAGTGCTGGTAGGCTATATTGTAGGACGACAGATTGTACTTGAGTTTGACTGATATTTTCTCCCCTGTAGAGTGAGGTTGTGCTTTATTGGGAGGATGTCACAGAGGAGGGTGTGCCCTTCTCGCTGTGTCATACCAGGATGTACATGACATCAATATGTCTTATTACTGGTGATTACTTGAGCACTTGACTGAGGTAGCATCTGCCAGGCTTCTTCACTATAAACTTACTATTTTTCACTTTGAAATTACCAAGTATAGGTGGGAGATAACTTTGTGGTTGTTCTTAGTTGCCACCTAGTTGATTTCAACTCACGGCGACCCCATTTGTACGAAGTAGAACTGCTCCATAAGGTTTTCAAGGTAGATCACCAGGCCTGTCTTCCGAGGTGCCTTTGGGTGTGTTGAAACCACCAACTTTTTGGCTAGTAGTGGAGAGCTTAACTATTTGTGCCACCCAGTAACACCTTTGGAGGTAATTTAAGACTGTAAATACTCTGCTGTTGCTTAAGAGTTAGCCCACTCATTTTTAACATCCATTGGTAGATCTTGATTACAGCAATTATTATTGTGGTGTGCTGCTGGTGACTTTCTATTTTCTTCATTTCTTTTACATTTGGTAATTGGAATTACTCTGTAAGAAAGCATTATGATTTCTCCTCCATTTATTTATTTATTGAGTATGGACTCATAGATATTTATATTATTCTTTGGGTTATAATTAAATACTGTCATTACTTATTTTGCCCAAGTTGTTCCAACTTTGGTCCCTGGGTGGAACAAGTGGTTAAGCACTCAGCTACTAATCGAAAGGTTGTTAAGCCAAACCCACCCAGCAGCAGTGTTGAAGAAAGGCCTGGCAATCTGCTTCCATAAAGATTAGAGCCAATAAAACCCTATGGGTCAGTTCTATTCTGTAATACATAGGGTCATCATGAGTTGGAATCAACAGAGTGGCAAGGTTTTTGTTTTTTGTTTTAATTCTAGCTTTGGCCATTGGGAGTTCTTTCAGGCTGACTCCTGGGTTTTTTTGAAATATACACATACACACACATATTTTTGTTGTTGCTTGTTCTTACTACTTTCTCAATGTCTTACTGCTTCAGGCTCATCTTTTATTTTTTCTACACCAACTCTAGAATCAACTAGTTCTCCAAGGTTGCTCCCATCTTTTTATTTCCCCCATTATTTATGGTCACTGTACTGGTACTTTATTCTCAGAGGCAGGTCAGAGGGTATCTGGGAAATAAAGCTGGGAGAGGCCAGAATCTCTGAGTTCCTGAGAATCGTGGGAATGCCTGTGGCATGACCACAAGTGGTTATGGCTAGGGGCTGCAAATTCCAAAGCCCTGAGAAGGTATCTCAGAGACTTGGTCACGTGCCTGGAGTTCAGGACTTGTTTCTTCACATGGAGGCTGCATTCAGGAATCCCTGACTGTCACTTCCCAGTGGGGGTGAGGCAATGGAGCCAACCTACTCTACCTCACTCTGCCCACCCACAAAGAAGGCCAGGCAATAAAACAGCAGTGTAGCCATCAGTGGGGTGGGATCACATGTGACAAGCCTGGGTTTACTGTTGGTGTGCAGATTCCTCTATGTTCTCTTGGAAACTTCTAGAATTCAGAGTCTGGAATGGCTTGTGTGTGCAGGTGGTTGGTTTTTGGAAGTGAGTTCAGGTAACAACAGTGGGACACTGGGAGGAGTAGAAAAGGGAAGGAGAGGAAGACTCTATGAGGATGGCTTCATAAGTTGGTCACCAGTATGGATATCTGGACTCTTTCATGCTGGGGGCCCTCTGAGGAGTTATGTAGAATTCACCTCAGAATTGCTAGCTCAGGGGTAGAAGAGAGGCATATGTGTCCACCAGGTTCTGCCCCTCATTAGTCAAGGGCTATTTCACAGGGTGCTAACTTCCTCACAGCTTCAGAGTGGCACATGCATCAGAATGGTCAAGTAGATTCCTACAAGTGTCCTTTGCAGTAGTGGTGGCAGAGAAGCTCTTGGGCAGAGAGAGAGAGAGATGGCCAATGTGGCTGATGCAAGGAGCTGCCAGGTTACACTGCACACCGCTGGTTCTCTTAGCAGTGACCAAGCAAAAAGATGGGCCACAAGGATAGGAGGCATGGCACCAAATGTGTCAGATACAGCCTCCCAGCAACACACAGTAGCGAATGTCCATATTCTAGACCAACATATTGACTGCATGTCTGCTGACAGGTGATAAAACATTGGGCAGAAGAATATCATTAGGATGAATAGGAGAAGGAAGCAGAGTAGGTAAAGAAATCGGGGCCATCACAGCCTTGGTTTATTGATCACCGTCCTTTGTTCTAAGCGATCCTGTGTCTGTCAGCATCCCTTCTAAATTCAAAACTCATCATTTTACATCAGGTAGTATGGACCCAACATGTCCCTCCAACCCTATATCAGTAGGTACTCATTTTCTACATGGATTGGGATCCAATCTAGTTTTTTTCAGGTTTTACAACAACAATTACACAGCTGTTGCCCAAAATGAACCAGACTATATTATAGCCATTCTTTATCACTAAGTCATTGCCAAATCCCCCTTTCCTCTACCGCCTTCATACTTCTCCCCACTCCTGCCTTGGAAAAAAGTGATCCCGGGCCTTCAAGACCCGTGGGAAGGTTCGTTGTTGTTACTTGCCATCGAGTCAGCTCCAGCTCATGGCGATCTTACGTATAGCACAATGGAACGTTACCCAGTCCTGCGCTATCTTCATGATCTTTGATGTTTTGAGCCCATTGTTAGGAAGGTAGGATCCTGCTATTAAAGAGTTTTTGGAATTCTTTACCTTTCAGAAATAGTTTCCCAAGGATCTCAGAATGGTGCAGCATTCTAGAGAGGATCAGAAATATTTCCAAGTGAAGCTTAGAGTCCTCGTGAGTTTAGCTCAGCTAACAGAAGATCACAGCCATCTCCTTTTATCAGAAGTGGCTGAGTCCTGGGAAAAGCCTGTGGCCTGAAGGGCAGGAGACTTGTCTCTGGCTAGAGTTCGTGTGCCTTGCACTCACTGTTCCCTGCCGCAGTGTTCTCCCACTGGGTCTCTCCTTAGAGGTTCCTTCTCCCTTCCCTTAATTGCCTCTTCAAGGTATCTTTCTCTTATCATCCAGCCTAAAATAGTTCCACCATCTTCACTCAAGGCTTCCTCTATCACGTCTCCCTGTTTGTAATTTCTCCAAAGAACTTATCGCTGTATGAATTTATCTGGTTGATTGATTGATGTACCTGTTTTTTGTTGTCTTCCCCCAATCTAAGGGGTGCTCCTTGAGGGCAAGGGACTTGGCCTGTTTTGTCCTCAGCTACACACAGGGCCCTGTCTAACACCCGGGAGGTGTTCAGTAACTGTTTACTACAGGTATATGTGATTCACTGCTTGCCTGCTCTAAGTGTGGGCTGCAGGCCAACATCCTCAGCATCACCTGGGTGCTTCTTAGAAGGCCAGAATCTTGGGGTCCATCCCTAACCTACTGAGTCAGAATCTGCATTTAAGCGTATCCCCAGGCTATTTGGAGGCACATAAAAGCTGGGAAGTACTGTCTCCTGAGTTCTTTAAGTTACCCTGTTTCAGAGAGCCCTGGGTAATCACTATGTGGTACATGAGAGTGAGACGCTGACTCATTCCTCGGCTCACACTCTCAGTCAGACCTGTCAGTTCATCCCCGTTTCAGCCTCCAAGGGCAAGAGCAGTTGCTGCATCCTATTTAAGCACCGTAAGAGAATGTGTGGATCATGCGTATGACTGGGTGAGGCTTTTAGCCAGGGGGAGCTGTCCAGTCCCCAGCCCTGGGGAGCACACACTCTGGCATCCCCTGGGGCTACCATATTTGCTCATGCGGATCTTGGGCATTTTAGTGGAAGGGCTGGAACATCTCAGATGTAATGATATGAAAGAGAATTAAGACAGAAGAAACAAAGGCAGTTTTCTTGCTGAGTTTTCCATAGTCCTCTGAAGGCCAAGTTCTGTGCCTAGGCAAGGCCTGCTGTGAGGTCGCAGATCTATCACCCTAGGCAAGGTCAGGCCCCCCCCCTTGACTGGAGAAGACCCCTGGACATGTTGCTCGGGCTTTCAGGATCTGAATTTCCTCATTTTCCACATACCCTCTAGACTTCATCTTGTTGTTAGTTGCTGTTGAGTAGGCTCTGACTCATGGTGACCCCCTGAACAACAGAATGGAATGTTGCCCAGTCTCGTACCATCTTGAGGATCACTGGTATGCTCAAGTCCATTGTGGCAGCTATTATGTAGTGCCTTCCAACCAGAGGGCTCATCTTCCAGCACTATATTGGATAACATTCTGTTGTGATCCAGTGTTTTCATTTGCTAATTTTGGAAGACTGTCAGGTCTTTCATTCTAGTCTGTCTTTTTCTGGAAGTTCTAGTGAAACCTCTCCACCTTGGGTAACTCTGATGAATTAGAAATACCAGTGGCTTAGCTTCTAGCATCACAGCAACATGAAAACCACTACAGTAAAATAAAGCCCTCTTTAAAGTGTTAAAAAGCAAAGAGGTCACCTTGAGGACTAAGGTGCACCTGACCCAAACCGTGGTATCTTCAATTGCCTCATAAGCATACAAAAGTTGGACAATGAATAAGGACGACCAAAGAAGAACTGATGAATTTAAATTATGGTGTTGACAAAGAATATTGAATATACCATGGACGGCCAGAAGAACTAACAAAATCTGTCTTGGAACAAGTGCAGCCAGAATGCTCCTTAGACACAAGGATGGTGAGATTTCGTCTCATGTACTTTGGACATGTTATCAGGAGGGACTGGAAAAGGACATCACGATTGGTAAAATACAGGGGCAGTGAAAAAGAGAAAGACCCTCAACAAGATGAATTGACACAGTGGCTGCAACAATGGCCTCAAACATAACGAAATTGTGAGGATGGTGCAGGGCCGGGCAGTGTTTCATTTTGTTGTACAGGCGGTTGCTATAGGTCAGAACTGACTTGACGACGATGGCATCACTAGGGCCGGTGTCACCCAGTGTGGTAACTCATGGTGTCACCCCCTCCATGGGCCTCCTCCTGTATCAGACCATACGGAATCCTTAGTAATATTTATTTTAATCATTTAATCAATTCTAGTCATAGAATAATTTAATAAATATAGTTGGAAATTGCTTAAATGTAGTATTTCTTAGATTATCCAAATACTAACAGCAGAATTGTTTTGTAAAATCTTTCTACTTTGAATTACAACATTACTATTACAACATTATTAGTTACTGAGTGGAATCATTTTTTTATCTCTCTTATTCCTTTAGTTACTACAACATCCTCAAAAAAGTTATCGATATAGGTTCATATATGCTAATTAGCACAAAATCATAGTTAAAACTTGTACAAAATCAGCTGCTGTAGAAACACCAGCAGCCATGGAAACAACAGCGCATGCTCGTAGTGCGTGCAGTCGAAACCGTGTGATTTGAAGCATTATTGTAATTGGGTAATAATGACAGCTCTGACTGGAGCACATTAACCAAAAAAAAAAAAAAAAAAACCCATTGCCTTCGAGTTGATTCCGACTCATAGTGACCCTATAGGACAGAGTAGAGCTGCCCCATATAGTTTCCAAGGAGCACCTGGTGGATTCGAACTGTTAACCTTTTGGTTAACAGCTGTTGCACTTAACCACTACGGCACCAGGATTTCTACATTAGAAGGTTCAAAAAGCAAATTAACTTAGAGTCTTGTAGGTATATTGATACACGTAAGCTGGGCTTATGAAAAATATTTTTATTGTTACAACTAACACTGCACAAAAAATTTGTAGAAAGCCATTTCGGTGTCACTCCCTCTGACAGTGTTACCCAGTATAGTCCACATTCCCTGCACCCACCTAGTGACACTGCTGCTCGACAGCACCTAACAATAATGACAGAACAGTAAACTGAACAGGTGGGTGCTAGAGCGTTCATCTCAAGATCTATCTTGTTTAGGAAGCCTCCTTGGGCTGGCAAGAAAAGTACCCCCAGGTGTTTCTGTCATAGCATTTACAACTTTGTTGGGATTGCTGCTTTGTCTGTTTGTCTTTCCGTGAGTTTTGTGAGAACTGTGTGTCTCGATGGAAGGTGGTGGTGGATGTATAAGAGACTTCAATTAATTCAACGGCCTCTGTGCTTTGGCCCATGACAAGCCCTTTGTCTGAAATGTCCTTTCCATTTATCCTCATGGAAATGTGTTCATCCTTGAAGACTCCATGCAGAAGCCAGCTACTCTGGAGAACTCCCGTCCCCTGTCCCCAAGGCACTGGACAGTCTTCTTCATGGTCACAGTCCGTTTTATGACAACTGTTTGTTGGTGTCCCTCCCTTAGAGGTCTCTAAGCTTCTTGAGGACTTCTCATCTTCGTATGCCCTGTGCTCAGCTCAGCAACAGCAGCAACGTTGTACAACCATTGCCACGAAGAGGCCACCACTGACAGAATGCACTGACAGAGACAGTTCGGGTCATTTTCACATTCAATCCCTTCAACCGTCCGGGTGAGGTAGGCATTCCTAACCTCCACTCTACAGAAGAGGAAACTGAGGCTCTGAGAGCTGACGAATTGTCCAGAGTGGCAGAGCTGGGGTTCACCCCTAGGTCTGTGAGTTCAGTGGACCAAACAGCTTCACATAAATACTTGCCACGTGTATGCTCTAGTTCTTAGATGCCTGTAAACTCCAGGTGGCTTCTCCTGTCCTTGGGCTTGCAAAGTGCCATGTGCTTCAGAAAAGGGAGCTTGCATTTCCACTTCACAGCAGGCTTAGCAAATGAGTGGCCCTTGTGCTCAGCATGACTCAGCCTTTTAGCTATCCCTTCAAAAGCAGGAAGAAATGGGGGCTACTGCTTCTGGCATCTTCGAACCTGCCCAGCCCTTCAAAAGGAAGCCACTCTCGTCTTCCTCTTCAAAGTAAGCGGCATGACAGGGGAGCAACTGACAGCTGCCCAGCCTGCCCAGCACTCTGAGGACTTCAGAGCAGAGGACAGCAGGTGCTGACGTCACTTGGATCCAGTGGCCTGAGCATGCCTGGCTTTCTCTGAAAAATGTGTAACTGCCCGCCTGACTTGGGGGCCCTGCCTAGCTCACTACTGTTGATGAGTCAGCCTAAGGCCATGGCCACCTTGAGCTTTGGGCGGGGGCGCTTTGGATGAAATAGTGGTGTGTGTGGTTTGTTGTTTTTAGTTGCCTTAGTTGACCCCTGACTCATAGTGACCCCATGCATAACGGGACTGGATCGTTGTGATCCACAGGGTTTTCATGGGCTGCTTTTTGGAAGTGGGTTGCCAGGACCTTCTTCCTGGTACGTCCTAGTCTGGAAGCTCTGCTGAAATCTGTTCAGCATCATAGCAAAACACAAGCCTCCCCTCCTTGGTGTCTCTGCATGAAGTGCATTGGCCAGGAATTGAACCTGGGTCTCCTGTGTAGAAAGCAAGACATCTACCCTCCTAAACCACCACTGCCCCTGGTGTGGTTTGCATGGTGTGGGAGTGCCTGATCCCCATCCCTCTGGTCATGCTTTGTCCCTTTGTATCAAGGGCTGCCCTTTCTTGGCTCCTGTGCTTCAAAGGCAGAGTGCATTGGGAAGTAGGACATGCAGCTGCTACTAACGTGGCGTGACTGCATATGTCAGGTCTTTTCCTTTCTCTAGAAAGAAATTGCAGACAGCCTGAAGGGGCTGGACACCAAAGGGGCAGAGGGAAGTGCCAAATGAGAGCCCCATCAAAGCTTGCCCACAAGTGGTACCATGCCCAGCTCAGTACTGCTCCCCTCACCCCAGCCTTGCCTTCTAGGGGCTTTTGAATGGTGGAAAAGCTGTCCTGTGGGCTTGCCCTGCTCAGAATACTGGTCTACTTCCATGTCTTCCTCAGAGGCCTGCAGGGTGGGAGGCACCCGGCCTCCCAGAGGAGCCTTTGGCCCTGGCAGGAGCTGCTGTGTGACCTTGGCTCTGGGCTCCACTTCCTGTTCTCACCAAGGTGGGTGGGCAATGATGGAATTCTGTGGGTCTTGCCATCTGTGCAGACTCAGGAAACGATCCTAAGCATCTGCAGACTGCCTACAGGGAGGCAGAGGGGATTGGGGATGAGCTGTCTTCCCACCCAGCCTGTTCTGCTCCAATAACCGCTGCTGCCGCAACTGTCTCTAGAAAGAGGACTTTCTGCATATTCATGAATCCTTCCCTTTGGTAAGTACTACCGGGGGCGGCCTGTTTTTCTGTCAAACAGCATTTCATCAAAACAGTAAGCTCAGCTATTCAGGTACTTTCCGAAGCCCTAGCTGGCTGGCTTGGTGTTTTGGGGAAAATGACTTTGAGGTGTCTGCACAGAGCGCCTTCCAAATGGCGAGCTTCTGTGGCAGCGTGCAGGCGGAAGCTGCAGAACACTCGGCGCACTGGGGGCCTGACTCAACCGCCCGTGAACACAAATATGCGTCAAGCATTTAGGGCTGCTCAGAGGGATGACCCATACCACCTTGGGAGGCCATGGTTTTCCCAGCCCCTGCCCTGTCTCTGAGCAGCTCTGGAACCACTCTTGCTCTTTACAGCCCCTTTCTGTTCCAGCGGGTGCTCCACACCCCCTCCCTCTCCACACCTGGGGTCTTGGTGCAGTGTCAGATGCTGACTCTGCCCCGTACAGCTGCACGACGCATCTTTCTCTCCAGAACCTCAGTTCTTGTATGAAAAATGGGACAGGAAATCCCATCCACCCAGTGGGACTGTTGGATCCCTGGAGTCATGCTTATGGGAGGGATTGAACACAGCAGGGCTGTAGTCAATGCAGGTGTGGGTGAGGTCTGGGTGCTAGGGAAGCACGTAGTTCCCTAGTGCTGCTATGGCAGAAATACCAGTGGGTGGCAATGGTTAAAAAACAGAAATTTACTTTCTCACAGTTCAGGAGGCTGGAAGTCTGAGTTTAGGATGTGGCTCTAGGGGGAGGTAGTCTTTGTCTATTTTAGCTTCTAGTAATAAAAATAATAATAAAAAACAAAAAACCAAATTCATTGCCATCAATTCCAACTCATAGTGACCCTATAGGATAGAGTAGAGCTGCCTCATAGGGTTTCCAAGGAGTGGCTGGTGGATTTGAGGTGCTTACCTTTTGGTGAGCAGCTGAGCTCTTAACTACTGTGCCACCAGGGCTCCCAGCTTCTGGTAGCTGCCTGCAGTCCTTGGAGTTCCTGGGCTCCTGGGTCATCTCCCTCCATCATCATCATCAGATGATGTCTCCCCTGTGTCTGCTTGCTCCTGTGTCTCATCTGCTCCTTTTATAACTCCGAAGTGATTGGGTTTAGGACATACCCTACACTGAAACAGCATCATTAATATAACAAAAGAGCCCTGGTGGCACACAGGTTTAACACTCAGCTGCTAGCCTAAAGGTTGGTAGTTCTAACCCACCCAGCAGCTCCCAGGGAGAAAGATCTGCCCTCTTAAAGATCGTTCTTGTTGTTGTTAGAGCAGATTGCCAAGTCTGTTCTCTCACATAGCCACTGGGTGGTTTACAGCCTAGAAAACCATATGGGGTCTGGTTACAGTGGTTAAGCACTTGGCTGATAACCAAAAGTTTGATGGTTCAAACCCACTGGTTGCTCTGTAGGAGAAAGATGTGGCAGTCTGCTTCTGTAAAGATGCTCAGCCTTGGAAATCCTATGGGGCAGTTCTACTCTGTCCTGTAGGGTTGCTACCAGTCAGAATTGACTTGACAGCACCTATAAACAACATAACAAAGAAAACCCTATTTCCAAGTAGGATTACATCTACAAGTATAAACTCAAAAAGCTCATGGCAATCCCATGTGTAGCAGAATAGAACTGCTCCATAGGGTTTTCAAGACTGACCTTCTAGAAACAAATGTCCAGGCCTTTCTTCTGATGCCTCTCTGGGTGGGTTTGAACCATCAACCTTTCTGCTAGTACTCAAGCACTTCACTGTTTGCACCACCCATGGACTCCTTCTACAGCTACAGGGATTAGAACTTCAATACGTATTTTGGGGGAACACAAGTCAATCCATAATGGCTGTCACCGGGCACTACCCCTTCTGTAGCTAGTTTCTCTGTGATGGCCTGTGGGGCTCCACATACGTGAGTTGCCATCTCTGCTTCCCTTTAAGCAGTACTACGGTAGTTTGTTTTGAATCTTCCACTTTTTCTGCCTCTCCCTCTTCCTCCTCTCTTTCCATTTTTCCTTCCTTTCTCCCTTCTTTTTATTTTGTGCCCAATGACTCCTCCTTTCCACATCACTCCCAGAACAAACTGGACCAGCAGCAAGTGATCCAAGGGGAGTCCGGCTGGCCATCTCTACCCACGCCCTTATTCCTTGGAATACATTTGAATGGGCCCATAGCTTCAGTCTGTCCTCATCTCTCAAGAGTTCAATTTCCTCTGCTTATCCTTCTCCCCCTCTCTCCTCTCCTCACGGAAAGTGTTTTGTCCTCAGGCCAGGGTCCAGGGACCTAGCCCTCACCTGCATGTCCCTCCTTCACCTCCTCCTGAAGATGCCTACTTGGCACAAAAAGGCTTTTCTGCATTTGTAGCCCTAGGCTCGCTTTATTTTTAACTACAAGGGGCTCCGCAAAGGTCACAGCCATTTGTTGCGTCTTTGTGAACAGGGATTTGCACAAATGCTGATTGTGAGGCACAGGGAGGCCAGTTGTAATGGGGATGGAGATGTAGGCTGGTGTTTGCTGGATTCTGCTCCTGCTTGTTTTCTGGGTTGTCATCCATTACAGGCCAGAGGAAACTCCCATTTTATTCTTTTACTCATTCATTCCCACCTTTATTCACAGGTTTGTTTGCCAAGCACAGGTGATGGTTTCTTCTGTTCTAGTTTATCCTTTGAAAGGACAATCCAGTCGCTAAGGGCTGTGATTGCTAGTTAGGATGCCCGAAGGCTCCTTGTGCCAGAGGTAAGCCCAAGGCACCCCTTCCTCACTTCCCATCTCTTTCGCAAAGCATCAACGCACATTTCTTGTGATGAAATCTGAAACGTCCAAAAGTATGAATAATAAAATAAAACGCCGTCTCTTATTCCATTACACAAATATAACCAGGTGGCTAAGGCAGACAATAAAAAAGGAAATACACAAAATATATAATGCCCGTTTGTGATCAGTGCTATGAAGAAAAATAAAAAAGGGTTAAGGATCAGAGAGTGATGGAAATGGAGAGAAAGGGGGAAGCAGTTTGGATCAAGGATCCAGGCCTGTCCTCTCTAAGGAGAAGCACATCTCTGCTAAACCTAGGAGAGGGTTGTTCCAGGCAATACAGATGCCCTGAGGTGGAATGACTTGGGTTCAACGAAATGATAGCAAAGACGGTGTGGTTGGGGCACCTGGTATGACAAGAGTTTGGTAAGGTGAGAAAACCACATAATGATGGTCTTGGTGGGCCAACGTAAACAATTTAGGTTTTGTTCTAAGTGTGGAGGTGAACACAGAGGACTTTGAGCTTGGGAGTCTCATGATCTGACTTGTTTTTTAGTAAATTACTCTGGCTGCAGACAGAGACTAGCTTAGACAGAGGCTGGCCAAAGTGGAAGCAGGACAGCCATTTAGGAGCTTCAAGGGGTTCAGAGGAGACGAAGTCTTGGGCCTGGACAGTAACAGCGCAGTTGGTGAGGAGAGGCTGTATTCAGGATTTATTTTGAATGGTGAGGAGTCTGGACCCACTAGTGGATTGGAGGTGAAGTGTAAGCACGAGAGAGGAATCCATGACAATCTGTAAGTCTTTGGTCTGAACAGCGGGGTAACTGATGGTACTGCTTTTCTGAAATACTTAAGATACGGGGAAAGGCAGGTTAGGGAGAGGGATCAGGAGCTTGACATGGAACCTGTTAACTGGAGATGCTTATTGGATATTTAAGTAGAGATGTCTAATCTAATAGGCAGTTAGGTACACAAGCCTGGAGCTCAGCAGAGAAGCTGGAATCGGATACATAAGTTTGGAAGTCATCAAGGTGTAAACCAAAAACCCAGTGCCGTCGTGTAGATGGCTTATAAAACACTGAGACAGTAAAGACTTCCTTAGGGAAAGAGTGTAGGCAAAAGTCCTTGAGTCCCAACTTTTAGAGATAAGGAGTGGGAGGGTCAGTCAGCAGGAGGATAGAAAGGCGGTGAGTTAGGAGGAACCCACAGAGAAGGCAGGTGAGATGGGCTGTGCTAGGCAGGGACTTCCCACGGATGTACCTCTTACTCTTTATCTTTGGTCATTTCTTTAGCAGAGATTCCTAGCAGTGGAATTATTAGGTCAAAGGAAATATAAACACATTTAAAACTCTTGCTAAGTGTTGTCATATTGTTTTTCAAACATGTCACATCGATTTATATTTCCATTATAAGTGCATGGTTTTGCCCATGGCAGGGAACCATTACATCTTTGGCAATTTAATAGACCAAAAATATGACATCCTTATTTTAACTTGCGATTTTTGCCTTCTAGTGAGCTTGAACCCTTTTTATTTCCCACATTGTATTGCCCATTTGCATTTCTTGTATAGATTATTATCTCCTAATGTCCTTTTCTATTATGGTTATGTAATATTTTTTAAATAGTTAAAAAATTATGTGGAAAACAAATTCTTTGTTGTATTTCTTACAAATGTTTTTTGGTTTGCTATCTCCTTTTTCATTTCGCCAGGATGTTTTCTGATAGGGGGAGGTTGAGCACCTTGACTTAAGTACACCTGTCCATCTCGTTCTTATGACCTCCTGCTTTGCCTGTATGCTTTAAAAAGCCTCCCCACCATTATATTTTGGAAGGTGCTGACAGACCAATTTTTGTGCTATTTTTTGTTAAGTTTGGTTAATAGAATTTCTTCATAAAATATAGTGAGTAGCCTTTCATCTTCTTCTATATTCTGCTGTAGAGTTTATAATATGGAAATAATCTGTTCTGTAAAATCTAGACAATGTTCACCAGTAAAGTCAGACAGGCCGGAGTGATTTCCAGGGCAGTGCATCAGCAGCTCTTTCCTGTTTCTTCCATGACCATGGGTCCACTCCGGGCTGTTACTTCCTCTTGACCTATTTTTCCTAATTTAATATTTTCACTAAGTATTACATTTTCGCATGTTGATGGAATTTATTACCACATAACTGTGCATTATATTACCTCATAATTATAATTATTTTTATAATTATACCCCCTTTCTTATTTCCAATTTTTCTTAATTAGATTTGTGAAAGTTTTATATATTTATTGTGTTCTTCAACGGGGCCAAACTCCCAAACTTACCAAATAAGGTTAAAGCTTTCTCTTCTGAATTTGCAAATTTCTGATTTAAATTTGATTTTTATTCTGCTTTCCCCAGGCTCGTCTTGCTGAGCTTTCTCCATCGCTTGAACTGCATTTCTGTTTAGGACATACACAACTGCCAGCCTGGCTGCGTCTTCCCTGCCCAGTTCTCGGAAGACATGACTCCATTGTTGCCCAGCATGCGGTGTCGCAGAGAAATAGGAGGTCAGAAAGATTTCCCTTCCGTTAAAACTATTTTTTCCCATCTAGATGCTTATGGGCATTTTCCTTGAAATTCTAAAACTTCACTTGGTCCAGAATGACATGTGGAGTGATGGCAGCCATCCTCTCCATGCAGACATGGAGCTGACCACAGTCCTCTTTTCTTACAGAGAAGCCGTACCCCAGGTTTCTGCCCTCTCTCCAGGACAGCTGGCCCTGGAGGAGGCACACATTGGCCTTCCAACTTCCAGGGAGTAACCTTTTCTCACTCCTTTTATCTGGTATTCAGTCAACCCTTTCAATCAGTGGATTCAAATCTTCCTTTAGTTCAGCAACGCTTTTGTCTTTTTGGTTTTCAATATTGCTTCTCTATCATCTATTTTATTTTAACCTCCCAACTTCCTTTTATATGAGGATAGGGGCTCCTGGGTTAGTTCTTCATGTTTACTATCTGTTAGGGATTGAATTGTGTCCCCCCAAATGTGTATCAACTTGGCTAGGCCCTGACTCCCAGTATTGTGTGGCTGTCCACCGTTTTGTGATCTGATGCGATTATCCTCTGTGTTGTAACTTCTGCGATGTTACAGAGACGGGATTAGAGGTAGTTATGTTAATGAGACAGGCCTCAATCTACAAGATTAGAAGGTACCTTAAGTCAATCTCTTCTGAGATATAAAAGAGAAAATGGAGCAGAGAGGAGAGGGGCCTCATGACCACCAAGCAAAAACGGCCAGTAGTGGAGCGTGTCCTTCGGACCCGAATTCCCTGCTTGGAGAAGCTCCTAGACCAGGGGAAGATTGATGTCAAGGGCCTTCCTCCAGAACTGACAGAGAGCAAAAGCCTTCCCCTGGAGCTGGCACCCCTAATCTGGACTTCTAGCCTCCTAAACTGTTAAAGAATAAATTTCTCTTTGTTAAAGTCATCCACTTGTGGCATTTCTGTTATAGCCATCTTAGATGACTAAGACTTTATTCTTTCATGTTCCATTGCTTTCATTGTATTAACAAAAGGAGATCTAACACTAAGATAGCATCGCTCAAGTGGAACAGAAATGTATATT
This sequence comes from Elephas maximus indicus, assembly GCF_024166365.1. Lineage (NCBI taxonomy): Eukaryota > Metazoa > Chordata > Mammalia > Proboscidea > Elephantidae > Elephas > Elephas maximus. Next base: position 10,715,497 of record NC_064839.1, on the reverse strand, counting down.
CTCAAGGCAGGTTGCTGTCCTTTGTTCTTTCCCTCCTAGGGCACCTCAGTTATCACTGTATTCCTGAACTTGGACCTCGCTGTAACCCTTTCACACAAGGATAGAAGTGAAAAGGGGCTGACATCATGTTCTTTCCTCTCTGGACCCAAGATCCAGAGTATTTGATTTTGTCATGGGCTATCAAGGAGCTTGGTCATGGCTTGTGTACATTTTATTCATTTAGTCAACAAATATTTAGTCATTTAACCACTAGAATTTTTAGGAACTTTTTAAAGCACTCCAAGAACCTTGAGTTATGGCCGTGACAACAAAGTCCCTGCCATCATGGGGCTTAAATTCTGGTAGAAGGAGGCAGGCAATTAAAACTAGAGACAAGTGACATAAGAAGCAATCTAAAGAAGATGAAAGAAAGACAGGAACATAGAGGGACTGGGGCTTGTTCGTCCTGTTTTAATAGGAGGTACGATGCTCCCAGGTCTCTATGTGACATTAACAGATTGCATTTGACTACTAACCTAAAGGTTGGTGGTTCAAACCCACCCAGCATCACCTTGGAATAAAGGCCTGGTGATCTGCTTCCATAAAGATTACAGCCAAGAAAACCCTCATGGAACAGTTCTGCTCTATAACACATGCGGTTGCCATGAGTTGGAATCAAGGTAACAGCAGAGTTTCGTTGTTTTTTGTGGTTTATTATGCTCCCTGATTTGATGACATTTGAACTGAAGCCTGAAGGAAGTGAGCACGTGGTCTCCATACTATCTGGGGTGAGGTGCTCCTGGCAGGGGAGGGTGTGCAAAGGCCCCGAGCTGAGGGCGGCCGGGGGCAGGCGTGGCAGGACAGAGGGAGGTCAGAGGAGACACTTGGGGGCCACAGAACATGAGTCTCTTAAGCCCTGGTAACAGGCTTAGAAGTCAGAACAAGCAGGAAGCCCTCCTGGGGGTGAGAGCCAAGAAGACACTGCAAATAAAGCGAATGGTGGAGAAAAGGAGGCCTGGGAGGAGAGGAGGAAGACAGTGGGAGAGAAGAAGCGTCGATTTTGAGATGAACATCTGGGATGGTGGACTTGTCCATGCATGCCTTCAGCTAGTCCACTCCTCACTGAGCATCCACTGTGTTCTGGGCCCCGAGTCACGTGACCCTGAGTGCTGACTGTGTTCTGAGTCTTCAGAGAGTAGGATCTCGCTCTTGCTTATTTCCACAGCGCATGATACCCCAGCTGGTTGCAGATATGTACTTAGAACATTGAATCAAATTATTATAATTTTGGTAAATAAATAGTCCATGTACGTGCCACAAATAGATAAACCAAAAACCAAACTCATTGACATTGAGTGGAATCCAACTCAGAGAAACCCTAAGGGACAGTGTAGAAGTGCCCGTAGGGTTTCCAAGGAGTGGCTGGTGGATTCAAACTGCCGAGCTTTTGGTTAGCAGCTAAACTCTTAATCACCTCCCCAGATTTGCAATACTTACCATTAAAATCAGCTTCCCCACTTTCCCTCATCACCCAGTCACCCTAAAGTAGGTGATAAAAGTACAGAGACTCCAGTGTCTCAGGTGGGGGTCTGTGGGGCCAGAGTGCGTGGGTTCAAATCTCCACTCTGCTGCTTGTTAGTGTGTAATCTTGAGTAAATACTAAATCTCTCTGTGCCTCAGTTTCTCCATACATCAAATGGGGATAAAAATAGGACCTACTTCACAGGATTGTTGGGAGAAGTAAATGAATTAATACACATGAAGTGCTAAGAGCAATGTCGGGCATCTCGTGATTGCTACATAAGCATTAACAAAGTTATGATTATCGTCTGTAAAGAGATAGATGATCTCCATTTTATAAACTGTTTCAGATCCGGGCTGCCACTGTCAACCAAAGACCCACACACATTGCTGGTGTTGTCTCTCCTTCACTTCCACTGGGGGCTAGCAAGGAAGGTTGTCACGGAGTGCCCTAGTAGGCGGTAGATATGGAATCCAGCCCCTCAATTCAGTATTTATTCTTTTCACAGGGATCTCTGGACGTTGAGGGTTTTAATGTCCATTATGGTGGCACAGTGGTTAAGTGTTTGGCTGCTAACCAAAAGGTCAACAGTTCGAATCTACCAGCTACTCCTTGGAAACCCTATGGGGCAGTTCTACTCTGTCCTAGAGGATTGCTATGAGTTGAATCTGACTCCAGGGCACACAACAACAGCAACAAATGGGATCTCTGAGGAGCCTGAGGATTATTTTTGAAAGTGGTTTGCATGTTCACTGTTTGTGAAGCACCATACTAAGTGCCTTGTTCGTTTTCTTTCATTTAACACAGCTATTTTATGAGGTAAGAACTGCTATTATCCCTACTTTATGTCTGAGAAAACTGTGGCACGTAGAGTAGTGAAGGAATGCCAGCAAGATCACACAGTTGGTCCAAGGAGAAATCACAATTTATTTCGAGCGTTTGGCTTTGCTCTCGACTGCTATGTTTTTATTGCCTTTCTTGATCGCTGCTTTGTGGCCTTAATTAGCATTTTTCTGATTAATAATTTCTTTGAGAATCTGTTCATATATTGATGGCCATTTGTGTATGCTCCTCCATGACTTGTATTCTTTTCTTATTTTGATTTTTACCCTTTATTTTTTGTGTTAAGATATTTTAAATAATGATCCTTTATTTGTTCCATGTGTTGCAAATACCTTCTCTAGTTTCTGGCTTGTCTTTTTACTGTCTTTATAGTGTCTTCTGATGAATAGAAGTTCTTAATTACAATGTTCATAATAAAAAAAAAAAAACTTTTTTTTTTTTTATTATAGTTACCAGTTATTTATGGTTAGTGGTTTTGTGTCTTGTTTAAGAAACCCTTTCCTACTTCAAGGTAGTAAATATGTCCTTCTCAACATTTCATATTTTGGCCTTTTACAATGACACCTTTAATCCATCAGGAATTGATTTGTGTGTATGGTCTAGTGATCTGATGTCATATTTCTTTATATAGGTAATTGTCATGGATTGAACTATGCCCCCCCAAAAATGTGTATATCAACTTGGTTAGGCCATGATTCCCAGTATTGTGTGGTTATCCTCCATTTTGTGGTTGTAATTTTATGTTGAGAGGATTAGGGTGGGGTTGTAATACCACCCTTACTCAGGTCACCTCCCTGATCCAAGGTCAAGGGAGTTTCCCTGGGGTGTAGCCTGCACCACCTTTGATCTCTCAAGAGATAAAAGGAAATGGAAGCAAGCAGAGAGTTGGGGACCTCATACCACCAAGAAAGCAGCACCAGGAGCAGAGCGAGTCCTTTGGACACAGGGTCCCTGCACCTGACAAGCTCCTGGACTAGGGGAAGATTGAGGACAAGGATCTTCTTCCTGAGCCGACAGACAGAGAAAGCCTTCCCCTGGAGCCGATGCCCTGAATTTGGGCTTGTAACATACTAGACTGTGAGAAAATAAATTTCTCTTTGTTAAAGCCATCTGCTTGTAGTATTTCTGTTATGGCAGCACTAGATGACTAAGACAGTAATCAATTGCCCCAGCATCATGTTTTGAACAGTCCATCTGCCTTAGGTGGGTTCCACCAAAAGCAATAACTTGGGCTGTTCATTTGGGAGGTAACTCCAAGAAGCAAGAGTGCGGGTGTGAGGAGAGAAGGCAAGGAAGAACACATTGGTAAGGTTGCTGCTGTGGAAAGCAGGATTCACGTCCACTAGGACATGCCAAGGCCTGAATAGAATGTCTTTCAGAGTTGTCACCGGAAAGATGGGAAGCAGGATAATCTGGACACCATCTCCCCTTTCTTCTTCTTGTTGTTGTTAGCTGCCGGCTTCAATTCATGGTGACCTCAAGTATAACAAAACAAAATGTTGCCCGGTCCTGCACCATCTTCATGATCATTGGAATGTTTGAGTCCGTTGAGGCAATTGTGTCAATAGCTCTTTCCTCCTGTTTGAAGCTTATTTCCGGGGGTGTTAACCCCACATTTCTGAGAAGCCCCTAAGTGCAGACCTAGAGGTTTCCCATGGAATCAGACACAGACTTGGGGCAGAAAGGGGAAGAACCTTGAGGTGGGATAACCCCAATGTCAGGGGAACAGTGGCACAGAGCTGTCCATTTTAGCTGCAGCTGTAATTAGAGGTGAGCAGAGGGATGGGCCCCAGGGTGTCTGAGTTGTCTGCTGTGCCTTCTTGAGACCTACTTCTTCACCTTACAGAAGAGATCCAAGGAAGCCTGCCCAGCCTGCCCCATGGGAGCTTCTCTGCCTCGCTCTGTGCCTCAGGAGGCCACCTCCATGGACAGCATCAACAGGTTGCCTTGCCCTCTGGCTGGTGGAAGTCCTCAGAGGGAAAAAAGAGGGAGGGAGGAGAAAGGGGTCAGAGCATTTGTTCCTCCTACTCGGTGCCTGCAGGGTTGCCTCAGGCAGCAGTCTCTCAGCTGATGGTCACTGCTGCTCTCCAGGCAGCAAGTCTAGAAAAGCTTCTCCTCTGAGAACTGGCAGCCACTTGTTCCCCTCAACCCTTTGGGCCTGTGTGGTAACAGCTTCACCTAAACCTTCATAAAATGTCACTTGATGACCCCCCCAATGCTGATGTCCATCTGCTTTGTGCGGGGACCCTGACTGATACGTGCAGCTCAATCCGTTTCCCAGAGACCAGGACTACTGTTGGTCTCTGAAATGGTGGCTCACATAGGCACTGGATTCCGTCGCATGCCCACAGGGCACCGGCTCTGTGTCTACACTGGCTCAGAGTCATGGAACAGATGTGTGTGTGTGAGATAGAGAGAGAGAGAGAGAATTTATGTAGTCCCTGTCCTTGGGAAGCCTCCAATTGAGTCAGCGAGATGAACAAAGAGGAACAAGGCCCTGCTAGGGTCAGAAGAGAATGCTCAGAAGAGGTCTGGGGCTAGAGTCATCCAACATCAGGGTCAGCTGCCCCCTCCTCTCTCCCCACCCCAACCAAAACATAAGTGCCATTGAGTTGATTCTGACACATGGTGGCTCCATGGGTGCCAGAGTAGAACTGTGTTCCACAGGGTTTTCGATGGCTGATTTTTCTGAAGTAGATTGCCAGGGTTTTTCCCCCAGCCACCTCTAGGCAGACTTGAACCACCAAATTTTTGGTTAGCAGCTGAGCACATTAAACCTTTGCACTACCCAGGGATGCGCCACCACATATCCTCTGACACCTGACCCTCCAGGTCCTCTGGGCCAGCACCCTGCTTCTGGTCCTACCTCTCTCTTTCCCTCCATCTCACCCAGTTTTGGCTTTTCCCTTATTCTCCTTCATGATTGCAGTTCCAGAGGTTTCTGCTGACTGATGTCTCTTTTATAGATATTCATATGACTAAAAAACAGGCTTCGGAGGCATAAATAGCATATTGACAAGAGAGTGAATGAGAAGAATGGGGGAATTCATGGTCTTTTAACCAAGCACAGGGATTTTGCGGTTGTGTGTTTTTTCCCCTTTTCCTCCTGAAATCTGCAGAAGCTGTTACACTAATAGCAGTAATTTGCATAATTTCTGGAGTGCAGCAGAATAAAAAGCCAGGCCGCAGGCAGCAGTCTGGCTGTGCTGGTGCGGGCCAGGGCCTTGTGTTAGGAAAAGGACCAATACACGTATCAGTCTTCAAAGCCTTGAGAGAGTGAGGCAGGGTGGAGGAATGGGGGCAGAGACCAGAGGGTGCCTTCTAAGACACTCCCTGTGACAGGCTGTCTAAATCAGACACAGGGAGGGGACAGTCCCCTGCCTGCCCATGAGGGATCCCTGGCCCCTGCCAAACCCATCATAGTTGAGGATGCTCTGCGGAGTTGCACAGATCTGGACTGTCCTGGCCGAGAGTGAGGTCTCTCTGAATTGGGATTCATCCGCTAGTGGAGTACTTTGGAGGGATCAGTCATTGTCTGGTCTATGCTGTAACCCAGGCCAGGCTCATGGAGTGGCAGAAGTCTCCACCTTAAATGGGTTAAATATTTACCCTTGTTGGACTACCAAGGAGGATCTGTGTGGTGCAGAGGAAAACCAAAGGGCTTTGGAGTTGGCAAGAGCAGGAATGAATCCAGGATCCCCATGTATCAGGTGAAGCAAGTTGCTTCTGCCAAAGAATAAAGGTTGCCTGGCTTTGTGAGGGTATGGAGACAGTTGTGATCATAAAGGCAATGAACCCGGCATGCCTGCATGCTTGCCAAGTAGTCACTATTGTTCTGTTTCATTTTATCAGCAATCCCTTAATTCAAAATTCGTGGTAAATGTTCACTTGAAGCTTAATAAAAATTAATTAAAAAAAAAATTCGTGATAAGGGGTCTGGTTTAGGGGTGAAATTCATCAATGTCTTTTCAAAGGCAAGTCATTGTTACAGATGTTTTCCCACAGTTCCAAATTTGATGAATTCCCAGCTAGAAAGTCTTATTGTTGGCATCAGCTGCCGCCTCCTTCTCTGGCTCCCACTTTTGAAGATTAAAGGCCTCTTGTTGGAGGTAGGCTGACTGTAGCAGGTTTGGCCAGTGGCTCTCCAGGCCACAGCCAGAGAGGCAGAGAGGAGGGAGCAGGGACCAGGAAGATTCAGGCCAGAAGAGTTCTTGAGGGGAATGGGCCACAGTGCAGACGTGGAGGCTGGGCAGGTGGGATTCCAGCATGGAAGGACATTGTCTCCTTTCCCCGCACTCTGTCGGCTTGCCTCTATGCCTCCCTGGGCTGCAACTGTTATTAACGTTCCGATTTTGGAGATAATGGTTTTAATTAAACTACTTTGCTGTTTACTACTGTTTCGGGAATTTGCTAAATTAATCTTTATGTAATTGTTTTGCAACAGTTGTTCAGCAAAAGTTCTTAAATTATCAGTTGAATCTCTCACAGAGAATCTGATTTCTAATCAGAGTCCCATGTTAATAAGCAACAACAGAGTCAGAGAATTCACCATTTACGTATCTCCCGATATGGAGTCTTGTCAGTCATCGACTTTGCAAGTTGACCATGCCTTGGAGATCCTTCTGTTTGCATCTGCATTTTGATAATGTCTGAGGAGCTGATAATGTCCACACATTAAAATACTAACTCTGATCCTATATTTGCAGAGGATATTGCTTAGAGAGTGTTCCTCCTCAGAGATGCCGAAAACTACCCTCTATTACATTCTAGAAGCCCTAGCGGCACAGTGGTTAAGAGCGTGGCTGGTAACCAAAAGGTCAGCAGTTCAAATCCACCAGTTGCTCCTTGGAAACCCTATGAGGAAGTTCTACTCTGTCGTATATGGTCACTATGATTTGGAATTGATTCGACAGCAAAGGTTTGGTTTTTATTATATCCTAGATTCTTCTTCTGTTGGAATCAGTGTCAGTGAAAATTTGTGTGAATCAAATCTCTTGAACTTTGGGAAGTGTTAAAGGTGTCTGAGAGTATCCTACAAGATGTGATCTGGAGTAGAAGATGCAACAGCTCCTAGGATAGAGCAGAGGGTGGTCTTAGGCAGCTCTGAGGATTAGCTCTCTCTAAGTGATATCCTTTACCAATATGGGGTCAGAATTAATATTTTAATGCGTGGGCATTAGCAATTCCTTAGACACCATCAAAATGCAGAAGCAGACACAGGGATCTCCACAGCACAGGCAGCTTTCCAAGTCAATAATAGATGAGACTCCATACTGGGAGGGATGTGAAGGGTTAAGTCTCTGACTCCCTTATTAACAGTGTCTCCTGGACCTTGGAGGCACCTGCTCTTTAATGTTTAAAATAAGAACAACAACAGCACCACATGAGCCTGTAGCTGTTTCATAGCTGCTCTTTCTGACTGTGGGAAGGAAAGGCTGCAGGAAGGCCGGTCCCTGTCCTGGGCACCAGCCCCAGTGAAGAGGCCCGCAGTCTGATCAGTGCTGTGCCTGCAAGTCAGGACCACCTGCTAGCAGAGAGCTCCGCTAAGCTGTGCTGCTCAAGGGTTAGGCCCTGTGCCCTGGAGACAGACTGCCTGGGATCAAAGCCTGCCTCTGCTACTTCCTAGCTGCTTGGCCGTGGGCTAATTACTCAATCCACCCAGGTCTGTTTTCTCATCTGTATACAGATTTCAGAAGCATGAAAGCCTTCTAGTGCCATGATTGACTAAACAACATGAGGCATGGGAGGATCCTAGTCCAATGCCTGGCACACAGTAACTGTTGTAAAAGTACAATCCATTAAGCCGTTGCACCCATCTTTTTGTTTTCAGCCTCTATCCAGGGCACGCAGAGCCGCGCAGGTGGCTGCCCTCTATGAAGCGAATGTCTAACTCGCTCTCAGCTGTCATCTTTCCAGCACCAAAGGTCTCTCCTATTGTGGTTTCCCACTTCCCGGGCAGACATTGGCCACAGTAGAGAGGGTATGGTTTAGGGTGTTGGGTACCGGGCGTCTTTTCTCATACCTGTGGCAGTCTCACTCATTGATCGCGGCACTCTTATTTACCAGGTTTAGTCCTCACTCAGGACATACTGCTGAACTCCTTCTCAACACATGGCCTAGGGAACCAATTGAATACAGTTAATGTCTTAGCCCAGGAAACAGAGCCCCACGCAAAGCTGACATGCTGGTGCTTTACTGGGAGATGCAGTCCCAGCCAGCAAGAGTGAGAGATACAGGAAAGAGAAGCAGGGAAGGAGAGAAAGCAAATACAAGGTGATGTATTACAGATGGGCAGGGTTTTTCAAGAAGCCACTTGTTGCTCAGTTACAGTGTAAAAACACTGTATTTCTTAACAATCCATCTTAGAGGAGGAAGGTCAGGCAATTTATCTGCTGACTTCCTTTCATCTCCTGTTTCTCACTGGTTAGAGTTCATCTGATGGCCTATCAGTGTCTTGGCATGTCCAGGTTGTGTTAACTGGCCCCTTCCTCTTGGATGACCACTGAGGAAGTCAGAGGCTCCAGGGATTCAGTTGAATTGAACTAGGGCACCCGAGCTGTTCCAGCCAGTACACTCCTTGGGGGTGGGGGTGCTGAGGCCATTGGGGTGTTAGGAGAGAAGGTGACAGGCAGTGCTAAATGGAGCCATGGCAAGTGGCCAAAGCTCAGGAAGCTGGAATTGCTGAGTGGCTCTGAGTGGCTCATGCACTGGCTTCGTATAGTCAGTGCATGGTATAAAAATCTATTTTGGCATCCAGGGTTTGGTTGAGAAATATCCCAGGGTCTTTAATCTTCAAACTCATCTTCATTTTCATGTCCCTTCCCTGGTGAGCCAATGAAAATGAGGAAAACCCTTGATGAGATGGATTGGTGCAATAACCACTACAGTAGACTCAAACATACCAATGATCATGAAGATGGAGCAGGACCAGGTAACACTTCATTCTGTTACACAAAAGGTGGCTGAGTTGGAGCTGACTCGATGGTAACTAACAACGATACCTGGTTCTACTATGTTTGCTAGGGTGCAGGGGTCACTCTTGCCCAAGTTATGCAGTACACTGTAGTCCCTAGACTTAAGCCCCACAAAACCAGGGTAGACCCATATGAAAGAAGAACAGCGGGACCAGTGATTCCGGAATGTAGATACGCTATGCCAACCTCTCTGCTGTTATTTTTAGGTGCTATTGAATTATTCCAAATCATGGGTACCCTATACAAAAAAAAAAAATTTTCCCTATATACAACAGAGCAAAACACTACCCTGTCCTGTGCCATCCTCATGGTCCTTACTATGTTTGAACCCATTATTGCAGCCTCTGTGTCAATCCATCTTTTGCTGGTCTTTCTCTTTTTTTTGCTTACCCTCTACTTTACCAAGCATAATGTCCTTCTCCAGGTGCTGGTTCCTCCTGATAACACGTCCAAAGTACATGAGACAAAGTCTTGCTATCCTTGTTTCTAAGGAGCATTCTGGCTGTATTTCTTCCAAGACAGATTCATTTATTCTTCTGGCAGTCTATGGTACAGTCAATATTCTTCGCCAGCACCATAATTCAAATGCAGCAATTCCTCTTCAGTCTTTTTTACTCATTGTCCAGATTCTGCATGCATATGAGGAGATTGAAAATGCCATGGATTGGGTCAGGCACACCTTAGTCCTCAAGGTGACGTCTTTGCTTTTTAACACTTTAAAGAGGTCTTTTGCAGCAGATTTGTCCAAGGCAATAAGTCGTTTGATTTCTTGATTGCTTCCGTGGCTGTTGATTGTGGATCCAAGTGAAATGAAATCCTTGACAAGTTCAATCTTTTCTCCATTTATCATGATGTCGCTTACTGATCCTGTTTTGAGGATTTTTGTTATCTTTATGTTGAGGTGTCATCCATACTGAAGGCTGTAGTCTTAGGTCTTCATCAGTAAGTGCTTCAAGTCCTCTTCACTTTCAGCAAGTAAGATTGTGTCATCTATGTATCGCAGGCTGTTGATGAGTCTTCCTCCAGTCCTGATGTCGTGTTCATCTTCATAAAGTCCAGCTTCTTAGGTTATTTGTTCAGCATACGGATTGAATATGTATGTCCTCTTTCCTGTACCATATTCCCTCTTTTAGCCTATCGTTAGACTCTTGTCAGTGAGGTCCTGCCTGAGGACCCTCCCCCCCCCTTCTTGTCTTATGTTGGCCTCCTTCTCACCTAAGGATCTCTGGCCAAACTGTCCTCTTTTCAGCTCCCATCAAAGAGAGAAGTTTGTATAAAAGCCTTTTAAGAAGAAACATCCGCCCATCTTCGTCAGGCTAAGTTCTGCTCATTCTGCTAGTCTCAGCTTCAAAAAGAACTTTCTGGGCTCCACAGTGTAAAACAGGTCTTGGCTATCCCGTTTCATTGCATGTTATAACTCCCCTCCATCTGTAGCAGTATATTTATTCGTATAATTTTTAAATTCACATCCGTCTTCTTCACTAAGCTGTAAGCCCCATGAAGGCAGGGGAAACAAAAAAAATTCTATTCACCACTGTGTCTCTCCCTCCTACCCTTTGGCCCATAGTAGATTACACAACATGCACACACACACACATACGTGATGAAGGCATAAGCAAATGAATAAATGAACAACCAAATACCTCTACTTTTCTTTTTTTTCATCCTTTTTCTCCATGAGCCTTGAGCCTGACAAGCTAAAAAGTCCCACAGGCTGAGTGGGCCTGCTATCATTTTCTCTAATGGTTGTCATGGTGGTCTTTCAGAAAGTAATTGTCTTAATCATGCCCTAAACTGACCTTTTGGATGGAACCGAAGGATAACTGAAGAGAGAGAAACAGTTTGGAACGGTCCTATTGGGTTCAATTACTAGTAAAGAAAGTGGCTGAGAATTAGGGCTGTGTAAACTTGGGCTCCCCAGCATGAACCCCAGTCTGCTCATCATATCTGACCAGTGGTTGTCTGAGCATCTGATAAACTGGTCTGCCTACTACTGAGGCCCATTTATCTCACCAAAAGGGGTGGCAGAAATAGGCTGAGTTTTGGGGACACAGTGGGAGTTCTAGAACCTCAAGATCAAGTGTCAATAAGGGCTATCGATATTTCTCCAGGCTTTTTGGGTACAGGGGTTGCTTGGGTAGCACTGACTCAAGGGGCAGAGGACAAGGAGGTAACTGCCAAAGTTCTCTCTCTCTGCTCTAAGGAGAAGAGCTCATCATGGCCCTAGAGTGACCCAGGGGAAAAACCAGGTGTGGAGTCAGAACTGTTTCCTTGTCCTTTAGATGGCAATGAGAGACCCTACCTCATGGAGGTGTAATTGACCCCAAATACAGAAGTTTAGGGGATGCACCAGCCCTATACTTATAAAAGGTGGCACAACTGTCTGAAATTTCAGGCTGTTGACACTTTCTCTGCTCCCTGCCCCGTGGGGCCGCATGCACCCCGGTCAGTTTGTTTTGCAAGGAGCACTCTGTTCTTTCTTTCAAATCTTCTGGGACTTTATGGCAAGTTTTCCGTATTCTCTCTTTGCCCCTCAGTTCAAATAAGTCTTAAGAGTTGATTCATCTCTGGATCCCTTTGTTATGAGCAGCAGAAGATCCAGGAAGATCTGCTCTTCTATTTCTCTTCTCCGAACCCTGACTTCAATGCGAACGTAAGAAATTTGGGGGCTGTGCACATTTCCTTGTATGACTCCCATTGGTGTGTGTGGAGTCATATATTTTTGTTTGTTTTTGTGTTTTTAATGCTGGGGAAGACAAAGACTCTTCTTTTTGTCTCCAGTTAGGTGGGCCATTCCTTGCTACTTGCACTACTTATTTAGGGAAAATCCTTTTACAGCAAATCCTTGGGAGAATACCCTAATCTCAGGTCATATTTGAAAGTTGTTGAATAGGTACGCAGACATGAGGACTGTATAGAAACTATATTGTCTTTATAGGGTCCTTGTCAATCATATGTTCTTTTACATTAACTGGAAGTGTTTGTAATTTAGGATAAGCCATAAATGGGACATAATGGATCCCTCTCTTTGTGGGACTAGATTTCTTCTGACTGAGGGTTCTACGCCAATGCTATCTCCAGTGAGATGAGGAATGTTATGGATTGAATTATGTCCCTTAAAAATATGTGTTGTAAATCCTAACCTCTATGTCTGTGGATTTAATCCCATTGGGGAATGGATTGTCTTTGTTATGTTAATGAAGCAAGATTAGTGTAGGGTGCATTTGAATCAATCTTTTTTGAGATACAAAAGAGATTAAACAAGTCAGCAGAGAAGAGATGGGGGAAGATTGATGCCAAGCCACGTGGAGATCTCCAAGGAACCAAGAAACAAGTTGAAGAGACAAAGACCTTCCCTCAGCTCTGACAGAGAGAGAAAGCCTTCCCCTGGAGCTGATACCCTGAATTCAAACTTTTTACTTCCTAGGCTGTGAGAGAATAGATTTCTCTTTGTTAAAGCCATTCGCTTGTGGTGTTTCTGTTATAGCAGCACTAGACAACTAAGACAAGGAGGGAAAGTCTCAGAAAAGTGTCCTGTGTCCTAAGGGGCAAGGAGTGTACCTTGTCACTTTCATGCAGTGCATAATTCATCCCAGGGAGAGTCAAGCTTCCCAAATTACAGATGGTGTTATCCTTGCAGAGGCCAAATTGGGGTGGATTGGATTATTCTGTTTATTTATTTTTTTCTAAAAAAGTTTTATTTCAGATTTTAAATGTATACAAATAGTGTAATAAATCCCCATGTGCCGATCACCAGCTTCAACAATTACTGACAGATGGCCAATCTTATTTCATCTCTCTTCCTACCTACTTCCCATGCCCCCCCCAGATTATTGTGAAGCAACTCCAAGATTTACATCAGTATTATCTGTAAAAACAAGAGGACTTGTTTTGAGAATTGTAAACACAATAAAATTTTCACACCAAAAATATTAACATCTCATATTCCTTATATTCCTAATATTCCTAATAACATCAAGTTAGTGTTCACATTTCCTCGGTTGTTATGTGGAAGCTTTTTAAATTTTTAAACAATGCTTGATCTGGATCTAAAACATATCCAAGCATTGTAATTGGCTCATGTATCTATTATGTTTCTTTCGAGTTACCTTCTCTTTCCCTTTTTTTTTTTTTTTGCTCCCTTGCAATATTTTTTGTTGTCGTTGAAGAAACTGAGCCTTTTGCCCTGGATAGTTTCTAACAGTACACATTTAGTTCTCATAAAAAGAACTAACCCAATTTGATCCACAGACGTGGGGACATGGGAACGAATTATTATTTTAAGCTACTGAAATTGAGGGTAATTTGTTACATACCACTTTTGTAAATATAGTTGATTGATACACTAACCATTAATTTTTTTTGTTTGTTTATCCTTCTTTTTAATGAAAGCAAATTATATGTGTGTGTGTATGTATATGTATATATATTTGACTCAGTGGCAAAGGGTTTGGTTTTGGGAGGGATATACGCACACACACACACACACACACACACATATATATATATATATATATATATATATATATATATACACACACATATTCTTTGAGCCCTGGTAGCACAGTGGTTAAGAGCTGTGGCTGCTAACAAAAAGGTCTGAAGTTCAAATCTACCAGCTGCTCCTTGGAAACCCTATGAGGCAGTTCTACTCTGTCTTATAGGGTCACTATGAGTCAGAATCCACTCGACAGCAATGGGGTTTTTTTTGGTGTTGTTATTATATACATTCCCTTTTTTTTTTTTTTTTTAGTTAATGGTACGATACTACCAAGGACCCCTGGTGGTTCAACAGTTAAGAACTTGGTTGCGAACCAAAAGGTTGGCAGCTCAAATTCACCCAGTGGCTCCACTGGAGAAAGACCTGGCAATCTGTTGCCATAAAGATTACAGCCTAGACAACCCTATGCAGCAGTTCTATTGTCACATGGGGTCACCATGAGTCAGAATTGACTCAATACCACCTAACAACAACAACAGCATACTACTGTTGTTTGAATCTCTTAAATACACCCCAGAGGTCACTGCATATAGTGTATTCCTTTTTACAGCTTCAGGTTACTCCACTTGCACCATAGTTTATTTAGACAATCCCCTGCAGATCTGCTCGGAAAGACCTCTTTAAAGTGTTAAAAAGTGTTTAAAGCATTAGAAAGCAAACACATCACCTTGAAGACTAAGGTGCGCCTGATCCGAACCACGGTGTTTTCAATCACCTCATGCACATGCGAAAGCTGGACAATGAATAAGGGAAACAGAAGGAGAATTGGGGCCTTTGAATTGTGGGGTTGGCAGAGAATACTGAATACACCACAGACTGTCAAAGAACAAACCAATCTGTCTTGGAAGAAGTACAACAGGAATGCTCCTTAGAAGCAAGGATGGTGAGACAATGTCTCACATGCTTTGGACATGTTATCAGGAGGGACCAGCCTCTGGAGAAGGACATCATACTTGGCAAAGTAGACGGTCAGCAAAAGAGAGGAAAGCCCTCCACAAGATGGATTGACACTGTGGCTGCAACAATGGCCTTGAGCATAACAATGACTGTGAGGATGGTGCAGGACCGGGCAGTGTTTCATTTCGTTGTACACAGGGTCACCATGAATCGGAACCGACTCCACGGCACATAACGACAACGACAGTGCTGCGTGGAGTTGCGGTGATACAGAGTCTGACTTGACAGCAGCAAATAACACAAAAATAGTGCTGCAGTGAATAACCTTTTAATATGGAGTTTTACGTTTTTGCCAGTGCATCTTTGAGTTAGATCTCTAGAAGCGGTATTGCCAAGTCAAAGATAAATGCATTCATGACTTTACTTCATATCGTCAAATTTCCCTCCACTGAGTTACACTATGTTGAATTCACACTATCAGTTTTTCAGAGTGCCTGTTTCCCACAGAATCACCAAAAGAGTATATTGTCAAGCTTTTAGATTTTTTTGTCTGACAAGTGAGAAAACTCAGTTCACTTTTACTTTACTTTTTTATTTTATTTTTAATTATTATGAGTTTGGTCAAACTTCATTTCACATTTTTAAGAGATACTTGCATTTATTTTTCTGTGAAATGTGCGTACATATTTCCAGTTCATTATAGGGTAATTGGCTTTTTCTTGCCATTTTAAAAAGTTCTAGATTAGGTATATTAATTCATTGTCTGCCTTGTAACTTGCAAATACTTTATCCTAATTTACTGATTGACTCTTTGTGTAGGTTATTTTTCTGTCGTGTTCATATTTTTTGTTTTGATGTAGTTAGATTTAACAAAATTTTCCCTTATGTTTCTGCATTTTATGTTAGTTTTAAAAAAATAATAATTCTTTTGTTCTCATTCTTTAATTTAAAAATAGTAATTTAATAAATTATTAGCTCTTCTTTATTTTTTTACATTAAAAACTCTGACTTGTTTAGAATTTTCTGGTATACAAGGTTAAGGAATGGATTCAATTTTATCTTTTTCTATATGGCTATATAGCTTTTCCAATACCACTTTTAAATAATTTCATCTTTTTCCCACTAATATGAGATGATGCTTTTCCTATATACTAAATTTCCATTAATAGTGGGGTACATTTTCTGAAGTTTTGATTCTATGATTGGGTTCTTTTTGAAGTTTTATGGAAACTAGACACATTGAAATAAATTTTAATTCTTATCACAATGGGATTGATTATCCAAAGGAGGAAAAAAAACTAGACACGCTTAAAGATGCCATCCAAAGTCTTTAATGTTTGTTTAATTAACACAGACTTGCCCAGCAGTAACATCTCTGGTACAAGGGAAATCTGGAGGTTGGAGGAAAAGACCTTTGAATGGCTTGATAGGCCAGGAGGATAGTATGCTGCTTTGTGGCTGTTACCTTTTAGGATGCTCTATGCAATACTTAGAAGAATGAACAAATCTGTCATGGAAGAAGTACAACCAGAATGCTCCTTAGAAGCAAGGATGGCAAGACTTCGTCTCACATACTTTAGACATGATAGTTGGTAAAGTAGAGGATCATCGAAAAAGAGGAAGACTCTCAATGAGAAGGATTGGCACAGTGGCTTCAACAATGCGCTTAAACATAACAACGATTGTGAGGATGGCACATGACCGGGCAGTGTTTCATTCTGGTGTACATAGGTTTGCTATGAGTTGGGACCAACTCAATGGCACCTAACAACAACAACAATACAATACTCAGCTGGGAAGCCCTGGTATGAGTTGAGGTGTGAGAGACTTCTGGACTTCAGTCTCCTTTTTTTTTTTTTATTAACTTTTATTGAGCTTCAAGTGAACGTTTACAAATCAAGTCAGACTGTCACATATAAGTTTATATACATCTTACTCCGTACTCCCACTTGCTCTCCCTCTAATGAGTCAGCCCTTCCAGTCTCTCCTTTCGTGACAATTTTGCCAGCTTCCAACTCTCTCTATCCTCCCATCCCCCCTCCAGACAGGAGATGCCAACACAGTCTCAAGTGTCCACCTGATATAATTAGCTCACTCTTCATCAGCATCTCTCTCCTACCCACTGTCCAGTCCCTTCCATGTCTGATGAGTTGTCTTCGGGGATGGTTCCTGTCCTGTGCCAACAGAAGGTTTGGGGGCCATGACCGCCGGGATTCCTCTAGTCTCAGTCAGACCATTAAGTATGGTCTTTTTATGAGAATTTGGGGTCTGCATCCCACTGATCTCCTGCTCCCTCAGAGGTTCTCTGTTGTGCTCCCTGTCAGGGCAGTCATCGATTGTGGCCAGGCACCAACTAGTTCTTCTGGTCTCAGGATGATGTAGGTCTCTGGGTCATGTGGCCCTTTCTGTTTCTTGGGCTCTTAGTTGTCCTGTGACCTTGGTGTTCTTCATTCTCCTTTGCTCCAGGTGGGTTGAGACCAATTGATGCATCTTAGATGGCCGCTTGTCAGCATTTAAGACCCCAGACACCACATTTCAAAGTGGGATGCAGAATGTTTTCATAATAGAATTATTTTGCCAATTGACTTAGAAGTCCCCTTAAACCATGGTCCCCAAACCCCCACCCTTGCTCCGCTGACCTTTGAAGCATTCATTTTATCCCGGAAACTTCTTTGCTTTTGGTCCAGTCCAGTTGAGCTGACCTTCCATGTATTGAGTGTTGTCCTTCCCTTCACCTAAAGCA
This sequence comes from Elephas maximus indicus, assembly GCF_024166365.1. Classification (NCBI taxonomy): domain Eukaryota; kingdom Metazoa; phylum Chordata; class Mammalia; order Proboscidea; family Elephantidae; genus Elephas; species Elephas maximus. Next base: position 10,698,038 of record NC_064839.1, on the reverse strand, counting down.
GTTCTTATCTACTAATTAATCAATAAAAAACTCCCTCCCTCCCTCCCCCCCTCGTAACCACAAAAGTATGTGTTCTTCTCAGTTTATACTATTTCTCCAGATCTTATAATAGTGGTCTTATACAATATTTGTCCTTTTGCCTCTGACTCATTTCGCTCAGCATAATGCCTTCCAGGTTCCTCCATGTTATGAAATGTTTCAGAGATTCGTCACTGTTCTTTATCGAAGCGTAGTATTCCATTGTGTGAATATACCACAATTTATTTACCCATTCATCCGTTGACGGACACCTTGGTTGCTTCCAGCTTTTTGCTATTGTAAACAGAGCTGCAATAAACATGGGTGTGCATATATTGTTTGTGTGAAGGCTCTTGTTTCTCTAGGGTATATTCCGAGAAGTGGGATTTCTGGGTTGTATGGTAGTTCTATTTCTAACTGTTTAAGATAACGCCAGATAGATTTCCAAAGTGGTTGTACCATTTTACATTCCCACCAGCAGTGTATAAGAGTTCCAATCTCTCCGCAGCCTCTCCAACATTTATTATTTTGTGTTTTTTGGATTAATGCCAGCCTTGTTGGAGTGAGATGGAATCTCATCGTAGTTTTAATTAGCATTTCTCTAATGGCTAATGATCGAGAGCATTTTCTCATGTATCTGTTAGCTGCCTGAATATCTTCTTTAGTGAAGTGTGTGTTCATATCCTTTGCCCACTTCTTGATTGGGTTGATTGTCTTTTTGTGGTTGAGTTTTGAAGGAATCATATAGATTTTAGAGATCAGGTGCTGGTCGGAGATGTCACAGCTGAAAATTCTTTCCCAGTCTGTAGGTGGTCTTTTTTACTCTTTTGGTGAAGTCTTTAGATGAGCACATGTGTTTGATTTTTAGGAGCTCCCAGTTATCTGGTTTCTCTTCGTCATTTTTAATAATGTTTTGTATTCTGTTTATGCCTTGTATTAGGGCTCCTAAGGTTGTTCCTATTTTTTCTTCCATGATCTTTATCGTTTTAGTCTTTATGTTTAGGTCTTTGATCCACTTGGAGTTAGTTTTTGTGCATGGTGTGAAGTATGGGTCCTGTTTCATTTTTTTTGCAGATGGATATCCAGTTATGCCAGCACCATTTGTTAAAAAGACTATCTTTTCCCCAATTAACTGACACTGGGCCTTTGTCAAATATCAGTTGCTCATATGTGGATGGATTTATATCTGGGTTCTCAATTCTGTTCCACTGGTCTATGTGCCTGTTGTTGTACCAGTACCAGGCTGTTTTGACTACTGTGGCTGTATAATAGGTTCTGAAATCAGGTAGAGTGAGGCCTCCCACTTTCTTCTTCTTTTTCAGTAATGCTTTGCTTATCCGAGGCTTCTTTCCCTTCCATATGAAATTGGTGATTTGTTTCTCTATCACCTTAAAAAATGACATTGGAATTTGGATCGGAAGTGCATTAAATGTATAGATGGCTTTTAGTAGAATAGACATTTTTACTATGTTAAGTCTTCCTATCCATGAGCAAGGTATGTTTTTCCACCTAAGTATGTCCTTTTTAATTTCTTGTAGTAGAGCTTTGTAGTTTTCTTTGTATAGGTCTTTTACATCCTTGGTAAGATTTATTCCTAAGTATTTTATTTTCTTGGGGGCGACTGTGAATGGTATTGATTAGGTTATTTCCTCTTCGATGTTCTTTTTGTTGATGTAGAGGAATCCAAGTGATTTTTGTATGTTTATCTTATAACCTGATACTCTGCCAAACTCTCCTATTAGTTTCAGTAGTTTTCTGGAGGATTCCTTAGGGTTTTCTGTGTATAAGATCATGTCATCTGCAAATAGAGATACTTTTACTTCCTCCTTGCCAATCCGGATGCCCTTTATTTCTTTGTCTAGCCTAATTACTCTGGCTAGGACTTGTAGCACAATGTTGAATAAGAGCAGTGATAAAGGGCATCCTTGCCTGGTTCCCGTTCTCAAGGGAAATGCTTTCAGGTTCTCTCCATTTAGAGTGATGTTGGCTGTTGGCTTTGCATAAAATAGATGCCCTTTATTATGTTGAGGAATTTTCCTTCAATTCCTATTTTGGTGAGAGTTTTTATCATGAATGGGTGTTGGACTTTGTCAAATGCCTTTTCTGCATCAATTGATAAGATCATGTGGTTTTTGTCTTTTGTTTTATTTATGTGGTGGATTACATTGATGGTTTTTCTCATATTAAACCAGCCTTGCATACCTGGTATAAATCCCACTTGATCGTGGTGAATTATTTTTTTGATATGTTGTTGAATTCTATTGGCTAGAATTTTGTTGAGGATTTTTGCATCTATGTTCATGAGGGATATAGGTCTGTAATTTTCTTTTTTTGTAATGTCTTTACCTGGTTTTGGTATCAGGGAGATGGTGGCTTCATAGAATGAGTTGGGAAGTATTCCGTCTTTTTCTATGCTTTGAAATACCTTTAGTAGTAGTGGTGTTAACTCTTCTCTGAAAGTTTGGAAGAACTCTGCGGTGAAGCCGTCCAGGCCAGGGCTTTTTTTTGTTGGGAGTTTTTTGATGACCGTTTCAATCTCTTTTTTTGTTATGGGTCTAATTAGTTGCTCTACTTCTGAATGTGTTAGTTTAGGTAGGTAGTGTTTTCCCAGGAATTCATCCATTTCTTCTAGGTTTGCAAATTTGTTAGAATACAATTTTTTGTAATAATCTGATATGATTCTTTTAATTTCAGTTGGGTCTGTTGTGATGTGGCCCTTCTCGTTTCTTATTTGGGTTATTTGTTTCCTTTCCTGTATTTCTTTAGTCAGTCTAGCCAATGGTTTATCAATTTTGTTAATTTTTTCAAAGAACCAGCTTTTGGCTTTGTTAATTCTTTCAATTGTTTTTCTGTTCTCTAATTCATTTAGTTCAGCTCTAATTTTTATTATTTGTTTTCTTCTGGTGCCTGATGGATTCTTTTGTTGCTCACTTTCTATTTGTTCAAGTTGTAGGGACAGTTCTCTGATTTTGGCTCTTTCTTCTTTTTGTATGTGTGCATTTATCGATGTAAATTGGCCTCTGAGCACTGCTTTTGCTGTGTCCCAGAGGCTTTCATAGGAAGTATTTTCATTCTCATTGCATTCTATGAATTTCCTTTTTCCCTCCTTGATGTCTTCTATAACCCAGTCTTTTTTCAGGAGGGTATTGTTCAGTTTCCAAGTATTTGATTTCTTTTCCCTAGTTTTTCTGTTATTGATTTCTAGTTTTATTGCCTTGTGGTCTGAGAAGATGCTTTGTAATATTTTGATGTTTTGGATTCTGCAAAGGTTTGTTTTATGACCTAATATGTGGTCTATTCTAGATAATGTTCCATATGCGCTAGAAAAAAAAGTATATTTTGCAGTAGTTGGGTGGAGATTTCTGTATAAGTCTATGAGGTCAAGGTGGTTGATTGTTGTAATTAGGTCTTCCGTGTCTCTATTGAGCTTCTTACTGGATGTCCTGTCCTTCTCCGAAAGTGGTGTGTTGAAATCTCCTACTATAATTGTGGAGGTGTCTATCTCATTTTTCAGTTCTGTTAAAATTTGATTTATGTATCTTGCAGCCCTGTCATTGGGTGCATAAATATTTAATATGGTTATGTCTTCCTGATCAATTGTCCCTTTTATCATGATGTAGTGTCCTTCTTTATCCTTTGTGGTGGGTTTAAGTCTAAAGTCTATTTTGTCAGAAATTAATATTGCTACTCCTCTTCTTTTTTGCTTGATATATTTTTTCCATCCTTTGAGTTTTAGTTTGTGTCTCTAAGTCTAAGGTGTGTCTCTTGTAGGCAGCATATAGACGGATCGTGTTTCTTTATCCAGTCCGAGACTCTCTGTCTCTTTATTGGTGCATTTAGTCCATTTACATTCAGTGTAATTATAGATAAATAAGTGTTTAGTGTTGTCATTTTGATGCCTTTTTATGATGCCTTTTTATGTGTGTTGTTGACAATTTCATTTTTCCACTTACTTTTTTGTCCTGAGACGTTTTTGTTAGTAAATTGTGAGATCCTCATTTTTGTGGTGTTTGACTTTATGTTTGTTGAGTCGTTATGTTTTTCTTGGCTTTTATCTTGAGTTATGGAGTTGTTATACCTCTTTGTGGTTACCTTAATATTTACCCCTATTTTTCTAAGTAAAAACCTAACTTGTATTGTTCTATATCGCCTTGTATCACTCTCCATATGGCAGTTCTATGCTACCTGTATTTAGTCCCTCTTTCTGATTATTGTGATCTTTTACATATTGACTTCAATGATTCCCTGTTATGAGCATTTTTTTTTTAATTAATCTTAATTTGTTTTTGTGATTTCCCTATTTGAGTTGATATCAGGATGTTCTGTTCTGTGACCTTGTGTTGTGCTGGTATCTGATATTATTGGTTTTCTGACCAAACAATATCCTTTAGTATTTCTTGTAGCTTTGGTTTGGTTTTTGCGAATTCTCTAAGCTTGTGTTTGTCTGTAAATATCTTAATTTCGCATTCATATTTCAGAGAGAGTTTTGCTGGATATATGATCCTTGGCTGGCAGTTTTTCTCCTTCAGTGCTCTGTATATGTCATCCCATTGCCTTCTTGCCTGCATGGTTTCTGCTGAGTAGTCTGAACTTATTCTTATTGATTCTCCCTTGAAGGAGACCTTTCTTTTATCCCTGGCTGCTTTTAAAATTTTCTCTTTATCTTTGGTTTTGGCAAGTTTGATGATAATATGTCTTGGTGTTTTTCTCTTAGGATCAATCTTAAATGGCGTTCGATGAGCATCTTGGATAGATATCCTTTCGTCTTTCATGATGTCAGGGAAGTTTTCTGTCAGCAGATCTTCAACTATTCCCTCTGTGTTTTCTGTCCTCCCTCCCTGTTCTGGGACTCCAATCACACGCAAATTATCCTTCTTGATAGAGTCCCACATGATTCTTAGGGTTTCTCCATTTTTTTTAATTCTTTTATCTGATTTTTTTTCAGCTATGTTGGTGTTAATTCCCTGGTCCTCCAGATTTCCCACTCTGCATTCTAATTGCTCGAGTCTGCTCCTCTGACTTCCTATTGCGTTGTCTAATGCTGTAATTTTATTGTTAATCTTTTGGATTTCTACGTGCTGTCTCTCTATGGATTCTTGCAACTTATTAATTTTTCCACTATGTTCTTGAATAATCTTTTTTAGTTCTTCAACTGTTTTATCAGTGTGTTCCTTGGCTTTTTCTGCAGTTTGCCTTATTTTGTTTCTGATGTCTTGAAGCATTCTGTAAATTAGTTTTTTGTATTCTGTATCTGATAATTCCAGGATTGTATCTTCATTTGGGAAAGATTTTGATTCTTTTGTTTGGGGGGTTGTAGAAGCTGTTATGGTCTGCTTCTTTATGTGGTTTGATATCGACTGCTGTCTCTTAGCCATCACTTTAAAAGAAAAAGATATAGTAGTGGTTTATTCTATAATTGCTCACTGAGTCTTAGCTTGTTTTCTTTCAATATATGTGGATGGGCTACTAGATTGTGCTGTCTTGTTTGTTGTAGCCCTTGACTTACTTATGAGCTATTACCAGCTGGTTTGGGCTGTTGCCAGATATATATGCCTGAATCTATTCACTATTCTGGAGTAGAGTCTGATTTTGGGTCATCTAGTGTGTGCTGCACCCTAACGCCTATCCACCTCGAGAAGTAGTGGTGATAGTTGTGTGCACCAGATTCTATTAGCAGCTGGGGTTCACCCCTCAGGGGGGGCAGGACGCTGACATGCTTCCCCCAAGTGTCAGTGAGGTAGGTGTGTCTCTATTCCTATAGCACCTTGGTGGGAGGGCACTGCAGCTGTACCTTAGGCCCCCAATGCAAGTACCTCTACTGATTGGTAGATATCACCGTCCTTAGACCCCTAAGGCAAGAGGCTAGGTGGTCTGGGGGGAGCTTCAGCCCTCAGTTCCCTGTTGTGGGTCAGTTAGGGCTCTGTTGAATAAGCAGAGATATCAGACCTAGGAAACTTGTTTTTCCAGAAAATCTGCTAAAAAAAAAAAATGCAGTCAGATCCCTATCAGAACTGCCTTTAGATTATAACCGCCACCTTGTTCCCTGTAAGGATGAAAGTCCGAGATTTGGATCATATATGCTTGGCTGTAGCTGGTTCTGTGTTTTTAGTCCAATTAGGGATGGATTTTTGGTCCCTGGGTTGTTTGTGGTTCCTTCTCTCAGGCTGGAAGAATGGGTTCGGAAAAGACCAAAAAAAAAAAAAGAGGGGGAAAAGTAAAGCTGCCGCGGAGCCGGAGCTGTTCTCCCTCTGGCTCAGGAAATTCCAATGTTAATGAAGCCGCCTGGGAAGAGTGGGGGAGGGTTCAGAAAAATAGGAGAGTAGCACCTCGGAATATAGCCAAAGTTGCTTACTTTGCTTGTAATGACTATTTTATCTGAGATTCCCAAGGGGCATGTCGCCTATGTGTGCTGGCTGTGTGGAGATTGCCCCCGAGGGTCTGGCCTGCTGAAGCCGTGGTCAGATCCTCTGCTGCCAATCCAAAGCCCAGCGTCAAGTTTCCCCTGCTGGGACGCTGCACTCCCGGCTCCAAAATCAGTCGCTGCCTCCCGGGGACTTCTCGTCATCACACCGCCCCCGCGGACCGGCTGGGCCCCCTCCCAGGGTTAGTTTAGGGTAGGAGGGCTTCGCCCCGTGCTTGCACTGTGACAGTGCCCAGTCAAATGTCTGGCGCCAAGGTTCCCTGGCTGGGACGCTGCACTCTGGCTCCAAAACCAGTCACTGCCTCCCGGGGACTTCTCCCACCAGCTGCGTCGCCATGCCACCCGTGAGGACCGGCTGGGCCCCCTCCCGGGGTCAGTTCAGTGGGGTAGGGCTGCGCCCCTTGTTTGCGCCATCACAAGATTTTGAGTTCAGCTCCCCTGGGCCCAGACCTAAGCCCGGCACCAAGGTTACCTGACTGGGACGCTGGCTCCAGGCTCCGAAAACAGTCGCTGCTTCCCCGTATTTGTTCGTTCTCCGTCTCTAAATCTGTGTTTGTTGTTCAGCGTTCGTAGATTGTTATGTCTGTGATTGATTCACTTGTTTTTCCGAGTCTTTGTTGCAAGAGGGATATGAGGTAGCGTCTACCTAGTCCGCCATCTTGGCCCCGCCCTCTTCAGTCTCCTTGCATGAAACCAAAACATTGCCTGCCCATCGCATCTTCCGATTGTCTCTCATAGCTGTGCTTCAGGCAGTAGACTCAAGAGGCAGGAGCTACTACTTTATGGATTTTTAGTAATAACTATTGATGTGTTAGGAAACTCTGGTGGTGTAGTGGTTGGCAGTTTGCACCCACTAGGTACTCCTTGGAAGCCCTATGGGGAAGTTCTACTCTGTCCTGTACGGTTGCTATGAGTAGGAATCAACTCAATGGTACAGTATGGTATTGGGTGCAGTATGGTATTGACATATTGGAGCCCTGGTGGTGCAGTAGTTAAGAGCTCGGCTGCTAACCAAAACGTCAGCAGTTCAAATCCACCAGCCCCTCTTTAAAAACCCTATGAGGAAGTTCTACTCTGTCCTATAGGGTTGCTATGAGTTGGAATCAACTCAACAACGGGTTTTTTATTGACATAGACATATTTTTGGAGATATGATCCAACCACTCTGGAATAATTAATCTAGGGACAAAGGCAGTTGACAGAAGAAGTGGAATAGTGAAGTATCTAAAAGACTGAGTGTGATTTTACATCTCTTGTCATTTCTAGTGGTTAAGAATCCATTACCAACTCACAAGCACAACTTTGCAGAAAGGAGCTCTTTGGGCTTATTGTATGATTTTTTAGCGTTGCCACTCCTGGTTTTACTATAAATGTAAACTCTAGAAATTCTTATATTCCTTGTCTTTAATGTGAAAGACAATCTCACTACATTTCTCCACTCCTCTCTTGTCTCCTCCTTATAATTTTATTTTTACTTATCCTTTTGGTTACCCACATAACTATAGATAATATACACAAATCTCTGTTTCTTGATAGCTTGAAAGAGTATGAATTTCTAGGTTTGAAATTCTGTTCTCTTAATCACTCTACTTGATGGATGTAATTGTGGAAAGCTGAATAAAAGGATAATTACAAAAAGACTTGGCCAAGATTTAGGAAAACCAAAGTTAGCAACAGCAGGGAGTTGCTTCCCTTTCAGGCCTGAGGAGAGAGTAGATGGATGGAGAAAGCTTCCTTACAGGAGCTGTGGCCTTGGATAGAGAGAAGCAGTCAATCCAAAATTATTTGGAAAGTCTCACACTGAGGGAATAATTATCTTCACTTCATTATCCTTCTCTTCCCTTTCCTGCTGGTACCTTTCACTGGTAAAACCCACTGAAAGCCAGAGGGCAAGAAAGCACATAGAAGCTGGCCTCCTGGGTCACAGAGCAGGATGGAAAAGGACAGGGAGGCCAAACTAGAAATATCCCAGCTCAAAATAATTTTTCTTCAGAAGATATAAGGCATTAAATCTTTGCCTTCTCGTGCCTAGAATTGCCAATGAAAGATTTGTGTGCAGCCTGAATTTTTTGTAAATTTCTGGAAGTTTAGATAAGCTTCTCTTAACACTTGTTAGCTGCCATCAGGTTGGCCTCTGACTCATGGAGACCCCACGTACAACAGAATGAAACACTGTTCGGTCCTGCACCATGGCCATGGTAAGTTGTGGATAGAACTGTTGGTATCCATAGTGCTTTCATTGACTGATATTTGGAAGTAGATCATCAGGCCATACTTCCTAGTTCATCTTAGACTGGCAGCTCCATTGAAACCTGTTCAACAACATAGCAACATTCAAGCCCCCACAGATAGATGAGGTTTGCACATGAGGTGCATTGGCCAAGAATCAAATTCTGACCTTGTGCGTGGAAGGCGAGAATTCTAACACTGAATGCTCCTTCTTAACACTTAGTGTTTTAAAATTTCATGGGGATAAGTTGATGTGCAGCTCTTTTTGTAGTCACACTTCCAAGAAATCAGTGGACAGTTTTAATCTAAAAACTCCAGAGAGGTGTCAGTTCCAGGAAACAGTCTTCTCTTTTTTCTATGATATCCTCTCTTATCATGTCTTCTCTTCTTTTCCTAGAACATTTATCCTCTCTTATCATGTCTTCTCTTCTTTTCCTAGAACATTTGCTAAATGGCTGTTGCCCTCTAGATGGATTGATTCTCTACGCTTCTTAAAACTTTTATATTTTTTGCTCTGTATTTTTGAATATTTTGCTAACACTTCTTAAGCCCTTAGATTACATTTCTTATTTTGGCAATCATATTTTTAAGTTCTCAATGATTTGTTCTTGTTTTCATATTATTTTTTTCATATTGCAACCTGTTCTTGTTTTATGGATGGGAGATAGTCTTGATTTTTTTTTTCTGTGAAAATTAATTACATTTCTTTTAAATGTATTTCCTCTCAATTTGCTGTGTCCCCTCAGGGCCACATGTTTCTCTGTTTACAAGAGACAGGGAGCTGTAGTAGCTAAGAACTTGGCTGTGAATCATGGCTCTAGCACTTAGTAATTTTTTGACTTAGGGCAAGCCACCCAGCCTCTGTACCTTGGTTTCCCATTTATAAAAACCATCACACAGAGAGGATTAAATGAGTTAATATAGGTGAGATCTTTAGAGAGATGCTCAACACAAAATGCTCAATAAGTGTTGGCTAGAACATTTATACATTTCTGCCTCTTTTCTGGGCTGCTGTTTTCCCTTGAATAGCTGGGACTCCTTAATGGTGTAAAAAATATTTATAAATAGAAGACTATGGATCTTCTGGGGAGCCCTGGTGGCACAGTAGTTAAGAGATTGGTTACTAACCAAATGTTGGCAGTTCAAAACCATCAGCTGTCCCTTGGAAACCCTAAATGGCAGTTCCATGCTGTCCTACGGGGTTGCTGTGAGTCCAAATTGACTCGATGACAATGGGTTTGATTTTTGGGATGGGTCTTCTGTACTATTACTAGCCATCCTCCTGAACCAAAAGGTTGATTGTGAGCACTTGATAGATGGATAGATCATGTTGGCTGGCAGAATTTACCTCCAGGGGTGGGTAGGCTGGCCTGTAGACTGTATCAGCCTCGTCCTTACAGACACATATGAGAGGATTCAACTCAGGGTCAGCTCTCCCTTCCAAGCAGATAACTCAATGTCTCAGGGTTAACACCCTGGCTGCATAACTGTGTATTATGCAAGGAAACTTGCTTAGTCATTCATCTGGTCTTTCTTCGAGTAAACATTTCTATTGCAGTACATTCTTTTTTAACTCTGTAGCTGCTGCTTCTGGAATTGCATTTCCTTCCTCCCCAGAGGCTTCTTCTGGGTCAGCTCTGAGCTATGCTCCCAACACTCTGCTCTACCCATCAGCAGAATGCCAATGGTCTACGTTTGCTGTTTCAGAAATTCTTTACAATTCTGCCATCTCTGATATCCCCCCATTCTGCCCGATCCTTTTGTGAATTTATTCTCTTTTACACTCTTTACTGCTGTTTGCTAGAAGGAGAAGAGGTAAACACATACTTACTCTATCATCTGAACTGATGCCTGAAACTCAACATAAAATTTTTACTTTCTGAGTCTTGCTATTTAGAATACTCGGCTATTTGCAGGTTTACTTGGCTATTTGCTGGTCCTTCTTTCAGGTCTCCAAGGCACTATGTATAAATCCTTGCTGTAGACAGTCTCACTCGACACTAATCATCGATGTGTCCACATCTGCCATTAAGTTGCTTATAGTCAAATGGGGAGAAGTGTCTTCCCAGTAATCACAGTTCCTAGCACAGTAGCAGGTACTCAGCATTTATCTAGACCCTATTCTCCACCTCTCCAAATAGAGATTTGATGGAAATCACAAATTTATACTAAACAATTTCAGTGGGGTTATAAAAAACCTGGGCCAAAGAAAAATTTAAACGGAGTAGGGGCATAACACTAGTTAAATGAGTGGGCAGTGGGCAAGATATTACATACAGGGCTACAAATTTGGCATGTAGCATCTGGGAGACCAAACAAAAGAGTAAGATGCATTAGAAAGAGTTCCTTTTTGTAAAGTGTTCTTGAAAACATACACAAAAGACATCCAAAAATAAAGTGTACAATTATACTTTCGTTTATGATAGTGGGTCGATGGGTGGTGTTCCATTGACAGAGACTGAAAGATGCTACAAAATATCTAGATTAATCATCCTTTAAGCATAATATATTTCAAACATTTCATTTACTTTCATTCATTAAATTTATAATTCAAACATATTCAAAACTCCATTTGAGAGGGAGCCTCGCGCATTCAGCACAGTTGATCAATTCTCACTTGGTCTTAATTATATTACATTTATAGGTCTCATATTTTTGTTACTAGTATCAGCAGTTTCAAATTCATTTTCATTTCAAAAAGCACAGGTAAGAAACACATAAACAGCTGCACAAACACTGGTTCACTGGACTGAACTCACAGGAGGTGGGCAGTTCATTGCCCACGAGAGCTTCTAATGCCTGTCAACTGATGTCCAAATGTCCAAGTCCGGACTATGAAAGGCTTAGTTCTGTCAATAAATCATCTATGAAAATAAAAAAAAGTTAAGACTATAATTGCAAAAAATAACATTTTTCTGTAAGAAAAATTAATTATGGGTATTCAACCCAAGGATGAAAGAACGTTAAAATTGGGAATCTTCCTTCAAAATCGATTCCTAATGTTTCAATTTTGGTGGGCACCTCAAGACAAAAAAAAAAAAAAAGCCTAACCTACTGCTGTCGGAGCCAATTCTGACTCACAGAGACCCTATAGGATAGAGGAGAACGGCCCCACAGGGTTTCCGAGGCTGTAATCTTTACAGAAGCAGACTGCTACATCTTTCTCCCCAGGAGTGGCCGGTGGCTTTGAACTGCTGAATTTTTGTTAGCAGCGAGTGCTTTAACCACGATGCCATCAATTATTCCCAATTTCAATAGCAAAGTATGAGACCCCCTATTTTAGTTAGGGTCTCACTTGCTGCTTCAACAAGTAAATCCCCACATTCAGCGTCTTAAATAATACTCTATGTCTAACCCATCTAGTGGTCTAATGCAGCTTTCCTCTTCCAAGGCTCCTGTCATCTGTGGCTCCACCATGCCTAGGGTCTAGAATCCTCTGGGCCTACCCAGAGGGAAGGGAACAGGGAGCTGGAGAAAGCTTGCCACTTTTGAGACACTGAGCCTGTCAGTGACACTCAGCACTTCTGCTTACATTCCGTCAGTGAGATCTCACCGTCAGGCTTGACTTAGATGCATCGGGGCTGAGAAATGTGGCCCCTCTTTGTGCAGCCGCTTCCCAGAAACAACTCTATGCTATGAAAAGAGGAGCTAGGCTATTGGTGGACAGCCAGCCACTTGGCCATTCCACCAAAACAGGACATGCAGAGATGGCCAAAAACCAGTAAGTAATGTCCCCTGAGATGACAATATAGAGAAAACAGAATGACACGATTTCATGAACCTTGGGGAAGATTACTGTTATTGTCTCAAGACCTCTGTCAGGCTAGCTGATGGCCCTTCCTTTCTCCACTCCACCCCACCCAACACTAGAATCTTAAATTAAAAAAAAATTGAACTTAAAAAATCTGAATTTTAATCCCTGGCCATGAACAATCTCCCAGCCTCACCGTACACAGTTGCAGTACCTGAAAATGGGGACAATATTGCCTACCACACAGCAATGTTGTGAAGATAAAATAACACAACAAATGTAAAAGAGCTTTGTAAGCTATGGGGTGCTGTGGCATGCATCTGAAGTTAACCACAAACTATTGGCCCTCACAGACATCCATTCTTCGCTATCATTTGCACTCCCCTAGTTACTGTTTTTGTGTGATGTAGATCTAATACTCCTCATTTTCTTAGTATTCTGACTACAGGGGAAAATTATAGTCATTAATGTGCACCACTAAATTATATCAAACACTAGACAAAACATTTCTGCTGAAATACCAAATAGATCTTGGTTAAAAGGAAAACCTGAGGTAGAGTTAGGGTTATATTTGGAATTCTCCCTTTAGCTTCCGCTTTGCTCTGCCCCATCTTCTCCAGAGTGGTATACAACACTGATATATTTGGAAGGGAATTAGAATAAATAATGTGAAAGGGATCTGGGTCAGTTGTAGGGTATGAGCTCCTCTCTGGCAGGGTCGGGCTATGGGCATACAGAACCTTAGACCAGCTGTGGAAAGAAAAGAGTGTCCACGCACAGTGCAACTTGGATGTGGCAGGTCTCCCACCGGCACTCTTGGATTTTGTTTGTGCTACCTTGAAGCTTCCAAATGCAAGTCCTCTTCACAAGGTTGTAGTAGTCATGTGTTTGCCGAAGGCTTCACAGGGAGACCCAGAAGCGAGTCTACGTCAGACAACTTCATAACCGTCCGTCCCCTCAGACTTTGCAGCTGCAATCACTCCCCCTTCCTTCCCTTCATCCCCCAGCCACTATATTCCCCCGGCCCCACCCCCATTCCTGTGTTCTCCCCCACCTTATTTTCATTTATTTATTTATTTATTTATTTTTCTTTTCTTGTACAGCAATGCAGCTCTGTCTCATCTCCTCTCTATTTGTGTCTTCACACCCATCATTCACTCAGAAAAGGCCTCTCATGACACAGTGTACCTTCCTTGGGAGCAGCTGGGGTGGTAACTTACACATGTGCATGTGTTTTGCTTTCTAGCATACAGTGTGTCACACAGTGCGTGGCACAAAAACCCCAACCATGACTGAGAGTCAGTCCTGGCCCACGAGGTGCTCGCCTTCTGGTGGGCTCAGCAGCTATCTTTCTACCCTGAGGTTAAATTTTGCATCATGCTTTCAATATCCATCTTCATTCACACCCATAAAAGTGCTGTCCAAGATGGCAGGCTTCATCATCTTTGTCAGCAGATGACTCAGGGTCGGTGAGGAGATGTGTCTCCTACAATGTCACACACTGAGTTCAGGCAGAATCCACCATCCCTCACGTTCTGAGAAAAGTACTTTAGCTTCTACAACAGAAAACTCACAAACCATGCAAGAGTGTTTCAAAGGCTGAGAGTTTCGTTCACCAAGCTTTTCCTTCTCTCTCTGTCTTGTCGTTTAGAGAAGAGCTCGCATGACCAAATGGAGCCCTGGTTCCCCGCAGGAGGCACTGGGAAGGTGAAGACCTGAGGTGTGGCCCTGCCCTGCAGCAAGAGCCTTCTCAGCTTGTGCTGGCTTGTCCTCTGGGCAAGGAAACAGGAACCATAAATCCTGCCTCCCTCACTCTCACCTTCAACCAGCCTCGCTTCCTGGGAAAAATAGACTCTGTTCTGAGTCTGAATTTGGAACCACATGTGGTGGTGCAGCGGTTAAGAGCTCTGCTGCTAACCAAAAGATGGGCAGTTCAAATCCACCAGCCTCTCCTTAGAAACTCTATGGGGCAGTTCTACTCTGTCCTATAGGGTCACTATGAGTGGGAATCAACTCAACAGCAACAGATTTTTTTTTTTTTTTATGGTGGAGGGAAGAGGTAGCCAGCCCTGTGAATATCTAGCTGAGAGCCCTCAGCCCACTTCACAATTTCCTTAGTGTCTCTTCCTCTCTGCAGAGTGGCCATAGCACTAAACACAGCCATCCATCCAGGCAGTTACGCAGCTTTAATCAGGAGTCTGCCTGACAGCACTAGAGCACAGCAAAGCAGCTCCCCTGCTGTGATAAAGAACTGATCAATGTTCCATTATTCTTTCATTTATTGGTGGCTCTCCTCCCTCCCTCCCCCTCTTTCTCCTTGGCTCCCCTCCTCCTCCTCCCCCCTCCCTCCTGTGCACACCCCATTACAATATCCGAGGCTGGCCATTGAGGTGACTCATTCCAGACATCCTCTTGCCCATCCGCACAGCCAGGGTACAGTTTCAAGGTGGAGACTTGGTGGGAGCCAGAGGCACTGAGCTCCACCAGGCTGCCCTACAGGGAGAGGGAGGAGGGAGAGACCTTGAGTCCTAACCTGTTATAGAAGTCTAATAGGATGGCTTCATCATAGTCTTCCTGACCTTCAGGGACTCTCCTCTCTTCCTTTTGGTACAGTTTCTGATACAATTCAAGACAGGAGTTGAAAAGGGTTGGAGTGCCAAGGAGCCGGTCAGGGTTAATGGCAGTTTCAGAACCCTAATTCTGGGGTTTAGATTTCTTATATACCTAGACCCGGGTTTCTCATCCTCAGCAATAATGACACTTTGAACCAGATAATTCTTTGGTGTGGGGCTCTGTCCTGTGCATTGTAGGTTGTTTGGCAGCATCCTTAGCCTCTACCCACCAGATGCCATTAGCATCCTCCCCTCAGTTGTGACAACCAAAATTGTCTCCAGACATTGCCAAATGTCTCCTGGCAGGCAACAACTGATTGAGAATCACTGACCTCGATGGTCAGCTCCTGTCCTTTCAGGACCGTATTGTCTTGCTTCGTCATTATCACCTCATCATAAACATCGTCACCGTCATCACCGCTGCTAGCAGCAGCAGCAGCTTCTCTATTCTCGTCCCCACTTAACATTTGTTCGGGATGATTGAGGACCTGATTAATGAGCTGTACTGAACAAATCTGTCCTGGAAGAAGCACAACCAGGATGCTCCTTAGAAGCAAGGATGGAGAGACTACATCTCACATACTTTGGATATGTTGTCAGGAGGGATCTGTCCCTGGAGAAGGACATCATGCTTGGATAAGTAAATGGTCAGTGAAAAAGAGGAAGACCTTCAATGAGATGGATTGACACAGTGGCTGCATGAATGGGCTCAAGTACAGCAACAACTGTGAGGATGGTGCAGGACCGGGCAGTATTTCGTTCTGTTGTACATGGAGTCACTATGAGTCAGAATCCAACTCGATGGTACCTAACAACAACAACAACACTGACCTCCAGGTGCCCGGCATGTTCCTCACAACCCTAAGAGGTAAGTGCTGATTGCCAGGGAGTTGAAGTAACTTTCCCCAAGGTAAGCCAGAACATGATCACTCCACTGCCTGACGAGCTGGAGCTTTTTGAACTACCCTCATCTACTATAAGGTTTTCTTCTGTCCCATTGCCTGTATCTCCCCATGCTCTTAGCAAAGGCCTGATACAAACTGGCGATCAAATCAATCTTTGTAAAGAGCAGCAATCAAATCAATCTTTGTAAAGAGCAGAAATCAAATCATTCAGCTTACTTCAAGTAATTCAGATTAATCTGTACCTTGTCTGTCGAGTCAATAAAGAATTGTGACACAGAGCTAAACCCAAAATTCTGGCACCAGTCTTGGCCAGCTGTGTGAGCTCAGACAAGCTGCTTGACCTTTCGGAGCCTCTGATACTTCCTCTGTAAGGAGGGAAGACCTACACCTGAATACAGGACTCAGAACAAGCTAGCTGTTTCTATTAGTGATAGGTGCTCTTGATCCCCAAATTCTTTGTCTCCTCCTGTCCCACCCCCACCCCCCACAACTACTCAGTAAATTTACATTTTTCTCTTTGTTTTTTTTGCAAAAGTGATTGAGAAGGTGCTGTGTGTGTTTAGGAGAGATTAGAGCCCACGTGGCCTGGACCAGGGAGGAGGACAGATGGCTTTATCTCTCACCGTCTGTTCTGAGAAATGGTAATCTGACTGGACAGAGCCTTGCTTGGGTGTCAGAGGCCCTGAAGTCCATCCTGGCTCTCAAGGACCAGCTACATTGAGGCTGGGCCAGTCATATCCCCCTCTCAGGGCCCCAATTCCCTTATCTGTAGATTAGGCTAGATAATCTCGAAGCTGCCATATCAGCATGTTCTGTAGCAAGCAATTTGTACCATCATATTATTATTATTTGGGTCATTCATATCAGCTTTGGATGAGTTTTTTCTCCTGGGCTGCCTGGGGCTCTCTGAGGCCAGAGAATGGGCCAGCTCCCTCCCTGGGGTGGAGCAAGCTCTCTGGATGGCTGGCATGAGCTCTGCCCACCCCTGTCAGCAGAGACTGTGCCCCCCCCGCTCTGTAGTCCTCCGTGACCCAAGATTGGCACCAGAATTTTTTTTTAAATAATTTTTATTGTGCTTTAAGTGAAAGTTTACAAATCAAGTCAGTTTCTCACACCAAAACCCATATACACCTTGCTACACACTCCCAATTACTCTCCCCCTAATGAGACAGCCTGCTCTCTCCCTCCACTCTATCTTTTTGTGTCCTTTTCGCCAGCTTCTAACCCCCTCCACCCTCTCATCATCCCTCCAGGCAGGAGATGCCAACATAGACTCAAGTGTCCCCCTGATCCAAGAAGCTCACTCCTCACCAGCATTCTTCTCCAACCCATTGTCCAGTCCAATCCATGTCTGAAGAGTTGGCTTCAGGAATGGTTCCTGTCCTGGGTTAACAGAAGGTCTGGGGCCATGACCACTGGGGTCCTTCCAGCCTCAGTCAGACTATTAAGTGTGGTCTTAGGAGAATTTGGGGTCTCCATCCCACTGCTCCCCTGCTCCCTCAAGGGTTCTCTGTTGTGTTCCCTGTAAGGGCGTCATCGGTTGTAGCCAGGCACCATCTAGTTCTTCTGGTCTCAGGAAGATGTAGTCGCTGGTTCATGTGGCCCTTTCTGTCTCTTGGGCTTGTAATTACCTTGTGTCCTTGGTGTTCTTCATTTTCCTTTGATCCAGGTGGGTTGAGACCAATTAATGCATCTTAGGTGGTTGCTTCCTAGCATTTAAGACCCCAGACGTCACTCTTCAAAGTGGGATGCAGAATGTTTTGTTAATAGGTTTTATTATGGCAATTGACTTAGATGTCCCCTGAAACCATGGTCCCCAGACCCCTGCCCCTGCCACACAGGCCTTCGAAGCATTCAGTTTATTTGGGAAACTTCTTTGCTTTTAGTTTAGTCCAATTGTGCTGACATCCCCTGTATTGTGTGCTGTCTTTCCCTTCACCTGAAGAGTTCTTATCTACTATCTAATTAGTGAATGCCCCTCTCCCACCCTCCGTCCTTCCCCTCTGAGAAGAATGTTTTTTTCTCAGTTTAAACTATTTCTCAAGTTCTTATAATAGTGGTCTTATACAATGTTTGTCCTTTTGCAACTGACTAATTTCATTCAGCATAATGCCTTCCAGGTTCCTCCATGTTATGAAATGTTTCACAGATTCCTCACTGTACTTTATCGATGCATAGTATTCCATTGCATGAATATACCATAATTTATCCCTTTCATCCATTGAGGGACACCTTGGTTGCTTCCATGTTTTTGCTATTTTAAACAGTGCTGCAGTAAACATGGGTGTGCATATATCTGTTCGTGTAAAGGCTCTTATTTCTCTAGGATGTATTCCAAGGAGTGTGATTGCTTGATCGTATGGTAGTTCTATTTCTAGCTTCTTAAGGAAGCACCAAATCGATTTCCAAAGTGGTTATACCATTTGACATTTCCACCAGCAGTGTAGAAGTGTTCCAATCTCTCCACAGCCTCTCCAACATTTAATATTTTGTGTTTTTTGGATTAATGCCAGCCATGCTGGAGTGAGATGAAATCTCATTGTAGTTTTGATCTGCATTTCTCTAATGGCTAATGATTGTGAACATTTCCTCATGTATCTGTTAGCTACCTGAATGTCTTCTTTAGTGAAGTGTCTATTCATATCTTTTGCCCATTTTTTAATTGGGTTATTTGCCTTTTTGCAGTTGAGTTTTTGCAGTATCATGTAGATTTTAGAGAACAGGCGCTGATCAGAAATGTCATAGCTAAAAACTTTTCCCCAGCCAGTAGGTAGTCTTTTTACTCCTTTGGTGAAGTCTTTGGATGAGCGTAAATGTTTGATTTTTAGGAGCTCCCAGTTATCTAGTTTTTCTTCTACGTTCTTTATAATGTTTCTATACTGTTTATGCCATGTATTAGGGCTCCTAACGTTGTCCCTATTTTTTCTTCCATGATCTTTCTTTTTTTAAAAAAAATAATTTTTATTGTGCTTTACGTGAAAGTTTACAAATCAAGGCAGTCTCTCACATATAAACTTATATACACCTTACTACATACTCCCATTTACTCTTCCCCTAATGAGTCAGTCCACTTCCTCCTTCCAGTCTCTCCTTTCGTGATCATTTTGCCAGTTTCTAACCCTCTCTACTCTCTCATCTCCCCTCCAGACAGGAGATGCCAACACAGTCTCGAGTGTCTACCTGATATAAGTAGCTCACTCCTCATCAGCATCTCTCTCCAACCCATTGTCTAGACCATCCCGTGTCTGATGGGTGGTCTTTGGGAACGGTTCCTATCCTCGGCCAACAGAAGGTTTGGGGACCATGGCCGCTGGGATTCTTCTAGTCTCAGCCAGACCCTTAAGTCTGGTCTTTTTATGAGAATTTGGGGTCTGCATCCCACTGTTCTCCTGCTCCCTCTGGGGTTCTACTTTGTGCTCCCTGTCAGGGCAGTCATCGGTTGCTGCCGGGCACCATCTAGTTCTTCTGGTCACAGGATGATGTAAGTCTCTAGTTCATGTGGCCCTTTCTGTCTCTTGGGCTCATAATTATCTCATGACCTTGTTGTTCTTCATTCTCCTTTGATCCAGGTGGGTTGAGACCAATTGATGCATCTTAGATGGCCACTTGTTAGCATTTAAGACCCCAGATGCCACACTTCAAAGTGGGATGCAGAATGTTTTCTTAATAGAATTTATTTTGCCAATTGACTTAGAAGTTCCCTGAAGCCATAGCCCCTAAACCCCCACCCTTGCTCCGCTGACCTTCGAAGCATTCAGTTTATTCAGGAAACTGCTTTTGGTCCAGTCCAGTTGAGCTGACCTTCCCTGTATTGAGTATTGTCCTTCCCTTCACCTAAAGTAGTTCTTATCTACTATGTAATCAGTAAATAACCCTCTCCCACCGTCCCTCCCTCCCCCCTCTCCTAACCACAAAAGTATGTGTTCTTCTCAGTTTATACTATTTCTCAAGATCTTATAATAGTGGTCTTATACAATATTTGTCCTTTTGCACCTGACTGATTTCACTCAGCATAATGCCTTCCAGGTTCCTCCATGTTATGAAATGTTTCACATATTACTCACTGTTCTTTATCGATGTGTAGTATTCCATTGCGTGAATATACCATAATTTATTTATCCATTCATCTGTTGATGGACACCTTGGTTGCTTCCATCTTTTTGCTATTGTAAACAGTGCTGCAATAAACATGAGTGTGCATATATCTGTTCATGTAAAGGCTCTTATTCTCTGGGATATATTCCGAGAAGTGGGATTTCTACGGTAGTTCTATTTCTAACTTTTTAAGAAAACTCCAGATAGATTTCCAAAGTGGTTGTACCACATTACATTCCCACCAGCGGTATATAAGTGTTCCAATCTCTCCGCGGCCTCTCCAACATTTATTATTTTGTGTTTTTTGGATTAATGCCAGCCTTGTTGGACTGAAATGGAATCTCATTGTAGTTTTAATTTGCATTTCTCTAATGGCTAATGATCGAGAACATTTTCTCATGTGTCTGTTAACCCACCCACTGCCATAGACATGTGTCTGTTAGCCGCCTGAATATCTTCTTTAGTGAAGTGCGTGTTCATATCCTTTGCCCGATTTTTAACTGGGTTGTTTGTCTTTTTGTGGATGAGTTTTAACAGAATCATTATAGATTTTAGAGATCAGGTGCTGGTTGGAGATGTCATAGCTGAAAATTTTTTCCCAATCTGTAGGTGGTCTTTTTACTCTTTTGGTGAAGTCTTTAGATGAGCATAGGTGTTTGATTTTTAGGAGCTCCCACTTAATCTGGTTTCTCTTTGTCATTTTTAATAATGTTTTGTATTCTGTTTATGCCTTTTATTGGGGCTCCTAACATTGTCCCTATTTTTTCTTCCATGATCTTTACCGTTTTAGTCTTTATGTTTAGGTCTTTGATCCACTTGGAGTTAGTTTTTGTGCATGGTGTGAGGTATGGGTCCTGTTTCATTTTTTTGCAAATGGATATCCAGTTATGCCAGCACCATTTGTTAAAAAGACTATCTTTTCCCCAATTAACTGACACTGGGCCTTTGTCAAATATCAGTTGCTCATATGCGGATGGATTTATATATGGGTTCTCAATTCTGTTCCATTGGTTTATGTGCCTGTTGTTGTACCAGTACCAGGCTGTTTTGACTACTTTGGCTGTTCTAAAATCAGGTAGAGTGAGGCCTCCCACTTTCTTCTTCTTTTTCAGTAATGCTTTACTTATCCGGGGCTTCTTTCCCTTCCATATGAAGTTGGTGATTTGTTTTTCCATCACATTAAAAAATGACATTGGAATTTGGATCAGAAGTGCATTGTATATATAGATGGCTTTTGGTAGAATAGACATTTTTACTATGTTAAGTCTTCCTATCCATGAGTGAGGTACGTTTTTCCACTTATGTAGGTCCTTTTTAGTTTCTTGCTCTAGTACTTTGTACTTTTCTTTGTATAGGTCTTTTACATCTTTGGTAAAATTTATTCCTAAGTATTTATCTTCTTGGGGGCTACTGTGAATGGTATTGATTTGGTGCTTTCTTTTTCGATGTTCTTTTTGTTGATGTAGCGGAATCCAAGTGATTTTTGTATGTTAATCTTGTAACCTGAAACTCTGCCGAACTCTTCTATTAGTTTCAGTAGTTTTCTGGAGGATTCCTCAGGGTTTTCTGTGTATAAGATCATGTCATCTGCAAATAGAGATAATTTTACTTCTTCCTTGCCAGTCCCAATGCCCTTTATTTCTTTGTCTAGCCTAATTGCTCTGGCTAGGACCTCTAGCACAATGTTGAATAAGAGTGGTGATAAAGGGCATCCTCGTGTGGTTCCCGTTCTCAAGGGAAATGCTTCCAGGCTCTCTCCATTTAGAATGATGTTGGCTGTTCGCTTTGTATAGATGCCCTTTATTATGTTGAGGAGTTTTCCTTCTATTCCTATTTTGCTCAGAGTTTTTATCATGAATGGGTGTTGGACTTTGTCAAATGCCTTTTCTGCATCAATTGATAGAATCATGCGGTTTCTGTCTTTTGTTTTATTTATATGGTGGATTACATTAATGGTTTTTCTAATATTGAACCAACCTTGCATACCTGGTATAAATCCCACTTGGTCGTGGTGGATTATTTTTTTGTTATGTTGTTGAATTCTATTGGCTAGAATTCTGTTGAGGATTTTTGCATCTATGTTCATGAGGGATATAGGTCTATAATTTTCTTTTTTTGTAATGTCTTTACCTGGTTTTGGTATCAGGGATATGGTGGCTTCATAGAATGAGCTAGGTAGTATTCCATCATTTTCTATGCCTTGAAATACCTTTAGTAGTAGTGGTATTAACTCTCCTCTGAAAGTTTGGTAGAACTCTGCAGTGAAGCCGTCTAGACCACGGCTTTTTTTTTTTTTGTTGGGAGTTTTTTGATTACCTTTTCAATCTCTTTTTTTGTTATGGGTCTATTTAGTTGTTCTACTTCTGATTGCATTAGTTTAGGTGGGTAGTGTTTTTCTAGGAATTCATCCATTTCTTCTAGGTTTGCAAATTTGTTAGAGTACAATTTTTCATAATAATCTGATACGATTCTTTTACTTTCAGTTGGATCTATTGTGATATGGCCCATCTCATTTCTTATTTGGGTTATTTGTTTCCTTTCCTGTATTTCTTTAGTCAGTCTGGCCAATGGTTAATCAATTTTGTTAATTTTTTCAAAGAATCAGCTTTTGGCTTTGTTAATTCTTTCAATTGTTTTTCTGTTCTCTAATTCATTTAGTTCAGCTCTAATTTTTATTATTTGTTTTCTTCTGGTACCTGATGGATTCTTCTGTTGCTTGCTTTCTATTTGTTCAAGTTGTCGGGACAGTTCTCTGATTTTGGCTCTTTATTCTTTATGTATGTGTGCATTTATCGATATAAATTGATCTATGAGCACTGCTTTTGCTGTGTCTCAGAGGTTTTGATAGGAAGTTTTTTCATTCTCGCTGCATTCTCTGAATTTCTTTATTCCCTCCTTAATGTCTGCTATAACCCAGTCTTTTTGAGCAGGGTATTTTTCAGTTTCCAAGTATTTATTTCTTTTCCCTGATTTTTCTCTTATTGATTTCTACTTTTACGGCCTTGTGGTCCGAGAAGATGCTTTGTAATATTTCGATGTTTTGGATTCCACAAAGGTTTGTTTTATGACTTAATATGTGATCTCTTCTAGAGGATGTTCCATGTGCACTAGAAAAAAAGTATACTTTGTAGCTGTTGGGTAGAGTGTTCTGTATAAGTCTGTGAGGTCAAGTTGGTGGATTGTAGCAATTAGGTCTTCCATGTCTCTATTGAGCTTCTTACTGGAAGTCCTATCCTTCTCCGAAAATGGTGTGTTGAAGCCTCCTACTATAATTCTGGAGATGTCTATCTCACTTTTCAGTTCTGTAAAATTTTGTTTTATGTATTTTGCAGCCCTGTCATTGGGTGCATAAATATTTGATATGGTTATATCTTCCTGGTCAATTGTCTCTTTAATCATTATGTAGTGTCCTTCATTATCCTTTCTGGTGGATTTAATTTTAAAGTCCATTTTGTCAGAAATTAATATTGCCTTGCTGCTCTTTTTTGATTGTTTTTTCCTTGATATATTTTTTTCCATCCTTTGAGTTTTAGTTTGCTTGTGTCTCTAAGTCTAAGGTGTTTCTCTTGTAGGCAGCTAGACGGATGGTGTTTCTTTATGCAGTCTGAGACTGTCTCTTTATTGATGCATTTAGTCCATTTACATTCAGCGTAATTATAGATAAGTATGAGTTTAGTGCTGTCATTTTGATTTCTTTTTGTGTGTGTTATTGACAATTTCATTTTTCCACTTATTTTTTTGTGCTGAGATGCTTTTCTTTGTAAATTGTGTGTTCCTCATTTTCATAGTAGTCGAATTTATGTTTGCTGAGTCCTCATGTTTTTCTTAGTTTTTATTTTGAATTATGGAATTGTTAGACCTCTTTGTGGTCACCTTAATATTTACCCCTATTTGTCTAAGTAAAAACCTAACTTGTATCATCCTATATCGCCTTGTTTTCCTCTCCATGTGGAAGACCTATGCCTCCTGTATTTAGTCCCTCTTTTTGATTATTGTGATCTTTTACATAATGACTTCAATGATTCCCTGTTTTGAGCCCTTTTTTCTTTTTGAAGTTAATCATAATTCGTTTTGTGATTTCCCTATTTGAGTTGATATCAGGATATTCTGTTCTGTGACCTTGTGTTGTGTTGGTATCTGATATTATTGATTTTCTGACCAAGCAATTTCCTTTAGTAATTCTTGTAGCTTTGATTCAGGTTTTGCAAATTCTCTAAGCTTGCGTTTATCTGTAAATGTTTTAATTTCACCTTCATATTTGAGAGAGAGTTTTGCTGGATATATGATCCTTGGCTGGCAGTTTTTCTCCTTCATTGCTCTATATATGTCATCCCATTACCTTCTTGCCTGCATGATTTCTGCTGAGTAATCTGAACTTATTGATTCTCCTTTGTAGGAGACTTTTCTTTTATCCCTGGCTGCTTTTAAAATTTTCTCTTTATCTTTGGTTTTGGCAAGTTTGTTGATAATATGCCTTGGTGATTTTCTTTTTGGATCAATCTCATATGGGGTTCGACGAGCATCTTGGATAGATGCTTTCATGATGCTTTTGTCTTTCATGATGCCGGGGAAGTTTTCTGCTAACAGATCTTCAACTATTCTCTCTGTATTTTCTGTTACCACTCCCTGTTCTGGAACTCCAATCACACGCAAGTTATTCTTCTTGATAGAGTCCCATATGATTCTTAGGGTTTCTTCATTTTTTTTAATTCTTTTATCTGATTTTTCTTCAACTATATTGGTGTCAATTGCCTTATTCTCCAACTCTCCCACTCTACATTCCAATTGCTCGATTCTGCTCCTCTGACTTCCTACTGAGTTGTCTAATTCTGTAATTTTACTGTTAATCTTTTGGATTTCTGAATGCTGTCTCTCTATGGATTCTTACAGCTTATCAGTTTTTCCACTATGTTCTTGAATAATCTTTTGGATTTCTTCAACTGCTTTATCAATGTGTTCCTTGACTTTTTCTGTAGATTGCCTTATTTCATTTCTGAGGTCATCCCTGATGTCTTGAAGCATTCTGTATATTAGTTTTTTATATTCTGCATCTGGCAATTCCAGGATTGTATCTTCATTTGAGAAAGATTTTGATTCTTTAGTTTGGGGAGTTGTAGAAGCTGTTATGGTCTGCTTCTTTACGTGGTTTGATATCGACTGCTTTCTCTGAGCCATCTATAAGATATTGTAATGATTTATTTAATATTTGCTCACTGGGCCTTATCTTGTTTTGTTTTCTTTCAATATACGCAGATGGGCTGCTAGATTGCCCTGTCTTGATTTTTGTAGCCTTTGAATCACTTATGTCTTATTATCAGCTGGTTTGGGCTTTTATCAGATATATAAGCCTAAGAGTCCATTCACTATTCTTGAATAGAATCAGCTTAGGTGTTCTGATTTTCGGTCACCAAGTGTGTGATGTAGACTGTCACCTATTAACCTAGAGGAGTAGTGGTGATAGTTGTGTGCACCAGATTCTAGTAGCGGCAGGGGGTCACACTCCAAGGGAGCAGGATGCTGACAGCCTTCCCCCACGTGCCAGTGAGGTAGGTGTGTCTCTATTCCTAAAGCACTTTGGTGGGTGGGCTCTGCAGCTGTACCTTTGGCACCCAATGCTTGTACCTCTAAAAATTGGTAGGCATCAGTATCCTCAGACCCCTTTGGCCAGTGGCTAGGTGGTTTGGGTGGAGCTTCAGGCCTCAGTTCCCCATTGTGGATCAGTGAGGGCTCTGTTTAATAGGTAGAGATATCAGACCTGGAAAACTTGTCAGATCTCTTTTGGAATTGCCTTTGCATTATAATAGCCGCCTTGTTCCCTGCAGGAATGAAAGCCAAAGACTGTGGATCTCATATGCTTGGCTGGAGCTGGTTCTGTATTTTTATTCCAATTTAGGGAAGTCAGGGAAGGATTTTTCATCCCTGGGTTTTTAGTAGCTGCTTCTCTCAGGCCAGGAGAATGGGTTAGGAAAAGAAAGAAAGAGAGCACTTCACTCCCTGGCCCAGGAAATTCCAATGTTAATGAAGCTGCCTGGGGCAGGGAGGGGAGAGATCAGATAGATAGGAGAGTGTAGCACCCAGAAATATAGACAAAGTTACGTATCTTGCTTGGTGATGACTGTTTTATCTGAGATTTCCTAGGGGCGTGTAGCCTGTGTGCTCTGGCTGGGCTGAGATTGCCCTGAGGGTCAGGCAATCCCATGCTTGTGCTGTCAGGTAGTCCCGTGCTTGTGCTGTCTCAGAAGCCATGGTCAGCTCCTCAGCTCCCAGTGCAAAGCCCAGCACCAAGGTTCCCCGGCTGGAACGCCGCACTCCAGGCTCCAAAACCAGTCGCTGCCTCCTGATGACTTCTTGTCCTGTCAGCCGCATTGTTGTGCTGCCTTCACGTGCTGGCTGGGCTTCCCCCGAGGTCACTTCAGGGGGCTATGGCTGTGTCTGGTGTTTGCGCCGTCTCAGGAAGCCGTGCTCAGCTCCCCTGTGCCCAGTCCAAAGCCTGGCGCCAAGGTTTTATGACTAGTACACTGGGTCCAGGCTCTGAAAACAGTCGCTCCTTCCCCGTGGTTGCTCATTCTCTCATTAGCCGTGTCAGTGTGCAGCCTTCTTACACTGGCTGAGTCTCTACCGAGGTTACCCCAGGGCGCTAGGGGTTAGGGATGTGTCCTGTGCCTGCCCCTCCTCTGCAAGCCGCAATCAGCCCCACCACTCAGTGCCAGGGAACCGCCAGTGCTCAAGACTGTGGAAAAGGACGCCGGTTCCAGAGGCGGTCGCTGCTTCACAGCGAAGTTTTCGCTCCCCCGTCACTCAGGTCAACTTTTTAGATCTGTGTTTGATGGTCAGGTTCATAGATTGTCATGTATGTGATCGATTGACTTGTTTTTCCAAGTCTTTGTTGCAAGAGGGATCAGAGGTAGCTTCTACCTAGTCAGCCATCTTGGCCCCTCCCCTCTTCCATGATCTTTACCATTTTAGATTTTATATTTAGGTCTTTGATCCATTTTGAGCTCGTTTTTGTGCATGGAGTGAGGTATTGGTCTTGTTTCATTTTTTTGCAGATGGATATCCAGTTATGCCAGCACCATTTGTTAAAAAGACTCTTTTCCCCATTTAACTGTTTTGGGGCCTTTGTCAAATATCAACTGCTGACATGTGGATGGATTTATGTCTGGATTCTCAATTCTGCTCCATTGGACCACATATCTGTTATTGTACCAGTACCAGGCTGTTTTGACTACTGTGGCGGTATAATAGTTTCTAAAATCAGGTAAAGTAAGGCCTCCCACTTTGTCCATCTTATTTCAGTAATGCCTTATTTATCCGGGGCCTCTTTCCCTTCCATATGAAATTGGTGATTGTTTCTCCATCTCATTAAAGAATGTCCTTGGTATTTGGATCAGAATTGCATTAAATGTATAGATCGCTTTTGGTAGAATAGACATTTTTATAATGTTAAGTCTTCCTATCCAGGAGCAAGGTATGTTCTTCCACTTATGTAAGTCTCTTTTGGTTTCTTGCAGAAGTGTACTGTAGTTTTCTTTGTATAAGTCTTTTACATCTCTGGTAAGATTTATTCCTAAGTATTTGATCTTCTTGGGGGCTACTGTAAATGGCATTGATTTGGTGATTTCCTCTTCGACGTTCTTTTTTTCATGTAGAGGAATCCAACTGATTTTTGTATGTTTATCTTGTATCCCGATACTCTGCTGAACTCTTCTATTAGTTTCAGTAGTTTTCTGGAGGGTTCCTTAGGGTTTTCTGTGTATAAGATCATGTCATCTGCAAATAGAGATATTTTACTTCTTCCTTGCCAATCTGGATGCCCTTTATTTCTTCGTCTAGCCTAATTGCTCTGGCTAGGACTTCCAGCACAATGTTGAATAAGAGTGATGATAAAGGGAATCCTTGTCTGGTTCCCGATCTCAATGGGAATGCTTTCAGGCTCTCTCCATGTAGGGTGATGTTGGCTGTTGGCTTTGTGTAAATGCCCTTTATTATGTTGAGAAATTTTCCTTCTATTCCTATTTTGGTGAGAGTTTTTATCATGAATGAGTGTTGAACTTTGTCAAATGCCTTTTCTGCATCAACTGATAAAATCATGTGATTCTTGTCTTTTGTTTTATTTATGTGGTGGATTACATTAATTGTTTTTCTAATGTTGAACCATCCCTGCATACCTGGTATGTATCCCACTTGGTCATGGTAAATTATTTTTTTGATATATTGTTGAATTCTATTGGCTAGAATTTTGTTGAGGATTTTTGCATCTACATTCCTGAGGCATATAGGTCTATAATTTTCTTTTCTTGTGGTGTCTTTACCTGGTTTTGGTATCAGGTATATGGTGGCTTCATAGAATGAGTTTGATAGTATTCCATCCTTTTCTATGCTCTGAAATACCTTTAGTAGTAGTGGTGTTAACTCTTCTCTGAAAGTTTGGTAGAACTCTGCAGCGAAGCTGTCCAGACCAGGGCTTTTTGTTGTTGTTGTTGGGAATTTTTTGATTACCTTTTCGATCTCTTCTTTTGTTATGGGTCTATTTAATTGTTCAACCTCTGTTTGTATTAGTTTAAGTAGGTAGTGTGTTTCTAGGAATTCATCCATTTCTTCTAGGTTTTCAAATTTGTTTCAGTATAGTTTTTCATAATAATCTGATATGATTCTTTTAATTTCAGTTGGGTCTGTTGTAATATCTCCCATCTCATCTCTTATTCAGGTTATTTGCTTCCTCTCCTGTTTTTCTTTTGTCAGTTTGGCCAATGGTTTATCAATTTTGTTGAGTTTTTCAAAAAACCAGCTTTTGGTCTTGTTAATTCTATCAATTATTCTTCTGTTTTCTATTTCATTTAGTTCAGCTCTAATTTTTATTATTTGTTTTCTTCTGGTGCCTGTGGGTTTCTTACGTTGCTCTCTTTCTATTTGTTCAAGTTGTAGGGGTAATTCTTTGATTTTGGCCCTTTCTTCCTTTTGGATGTGTGCATTTATTGATATAAATTGGCCTCTGAGCACTGCTTTTGCTGTGTCCCAAAAGTTCTGATAGGAAGTGTTTTCATTCTCATTGGATTTTCTGAATTTCTTTATTCCATCCTTAATGTCTTCTATAATCCAGTCTCTTTTGAGCAGGGTATTGTTCACTTTCCAAGTGTTTGATTTCTTTTCCCTGCTTTTCCTCTTATTGATTTCCACTTTTATGGCCTTATTGTCAGAGAAGATGCTTTGTAACATTTCCATGTTTTGGATTCTGCTAAGGCTTGCTTTATGACGTAATATGTGGTCTATTCTAGAAAATGTTCCATGTGCAGTAGAAAAGAAAGTATAGTTGGTTGCTGTTGCGTGGAGTGTCCTGTATATGTCTATGAGGTCAAGTTGGCTGATTGTGGCATTTAGATCTTGCGTGTCTTTATTGAGCTTCTTTCTGGATGTCCTGTCCTTCACCGAAAGTGGTGTGATGTGGAGCTGTCTATCTCACTTTTCAATGCTGATAGAGTTTGTTTTATGTATCTTGCAGCCCTGTCATTGGGTGCATAAATATTTAATATGGTTATATCTTCTTGGTGTATTGTCCCTTTAGTCATTATATAGTGTCCTTCCTTATCCTTTCTGATGGATTTAACTTTAAAGTCTATTTTGTCAGAAATTAATATTGCCACTCCTGCTCTTTTTTTGATTGTTGTTTGCTTGATATATTTTTTTCCATCCTTTGAGTTTTAGTTTGTTTGTGTCTCTAAGTCTAAGGTGTGTCTCTTGTAGGCAGCAAGCATATAGACAGATCTTGTTTTTTAATCCATTCTGCCACTCTCTGTCTCTTTATTGGTATATTTAGTCCATTTACATTCAGGGTAATTATGAATAGGTAATTATGGATTTTGATGTCTTTTTTTGTGTGTGTTGACAGCTTCTTTTTCCCACTTGATTTTATGTGCTGAGTAGATTTTCTTTATATATTGTCCTTTCCTCGTATTTGTTGTTGTTGATTTTGTTTCTGCTGAGTCTGTATTTTTCCCTTGTATTTTATTTTGATGAGTAGGATAGTTTGTCTCCTTTGTGTTTACCTTAGTATTTACCCCTATTTTTCTAAATTTAAAACTAACTTTTATTTCTTCGTATCGCTGTATCTTCCTCTCCATATTGAAGGTGTATGATTACATTTCTTAATCCCTCTTTATTATTTTAATGTCTTCTTTTATAAAATAACATGCGATTACCCTGTGTTAGGCTTTTTTTTTTTTTTTTTAATCTTGCTTTGTTTTTTTTTTTATTTCCCTGTCTGGGTTTACTTCTGGTTCCTCTGCCCAGTGTTCTAGTCTTGGGTTGATACCTGATATTATTGATTTTCTAACCAAAGAACTCCCTTTAGTATTTTTTGTAGTTTTGGTTTGGTTTTTACAAATTCCCTCAATTTGTGTTTATCTGGAAATGTCTTAATTTCATCTTCATATTTAAGAGACAGTTTTGCTGGATATAAGATTCTTGGCAGGCAGTTTTTTTCCTTCAGTTTTTTAAATCTGTCATCCCATTGCCTTCTTGCCTGCATGGTTTCTGCCGAGTAGTCTGAGCTTATTCTTATTGGCTCTCCTTTGTAGCTGACTTTTCTTTTATCCCTCACTATTCTATAATTGTCTCTTTATCTCTGGTTTTGGCAAGTTTGATTATAATATGTCTTGGTGACTTTCTTTTAAGATCTACCTTATGTGGAGTTTGATGAACATCTTGGATAGATATCTTCTCATCTTTCACAATACCAGAGAAGTTTTCTGCCAACAAGTCCTCAACAATTTTCTCTGTATTTTCTGTTATCCCTCCCTGTTCTGGTACTCCAATCACTCGTAGGTTATTCTCTTGATAGAGTCCCATATGATTTTTAAGATTTCTTCATTTTTTAAAATTCTTTTATCTGAGTTTTGTTCAAATATGTTAGTGCCAAGTGATTTATCTTAGAGTTCAGAAATTCTAGCTTCTACTTGCTCAATTCATCTCCTCTGACTTTCTATTATCTAATTCTGTAATTTTATTGTTAATCTTCTGAATTTCTGATTGTTGTCTGTCTGTGGATTTTTCTAGCTTATTAAACTTTTCATTGTGTTCTTGAATAATCTTTCTGATTTCTTCAGTTGATTTATCTGTGTTTTCCTTGGCTTGTTCTGCATATTGCCTCATTTCCTTCCCGATGTCTTGAAGGGTTCTGTATATTAAATTTTTGTATTCTGAATCTGGTAATTCCAGGAATGAGCCTTCATTTAGAAGATCCCTGGATTTTCTGTTTTTCGATCCTGTTGAGGTGATCATGACCTGTTTCTTTATGCGACTTGGTATTGAGTGTTGTCTCCACGCCATCTATAATTTATTGTATTAGTTTATACTTGCTTACTGTGTCACAGCTGCTTGCTTTGTTTTGTTTTGTCACACCCCTGTGGGTTGCTTGAGTGAGATAGCTTGATTATTTTTGCCTTTGGAGCTCTGGTGTCCTGTCCCCAGCTGGCTAGAGCTGTTATCAGTTTTCTTGTATGAATTCAGCTCAGGTTTCCAGGTAGCTGATATCAAGGGTGTGGTACTGGCTCTGTTCTACAGTCTTAGAGGGGCAGGGGTGATTGGTGTATATACTGGTATCTGATTGCAGCAGTGGGTCACGCTCTGAACAAGGCAGGGGGCTGAGAACTGACCTCCAAGTGTCTCTGAGGAATACGCATCTCTGTTCCCTACAGCATGCTGGTGGGTGGGCTCTGCAGAGGGACCATGGGCACCCAAAGTTTTTGTTGTAAGGACTGGGAGGTACCAGTTATCCCTGGACCCCTGTCACGGGTGGCTGGTTGACCCGAGTGGAGCCACCAGTCCTTAGGTCCCTGTTGTGGGTAGGTGAGAACCTTGTTTAATAGGCAAAGCAATGTCAAACGTCAAACACCCACCTGTCCACCACACTGCTGAAATGGTTGGAGTTTGCCAACAAGGGCCTATTCTCCCGAAATAGGTCCACACAGGTCCATGAAGAAGGGAAATGTGCTCAAGGTCCACAGACGGTTTATGCCTGGACAGGAGTCGCTTCTGTCCTGAGCTCCATCAGTTAATGGAGCTAGCAAATTATCTTTTCCCCCCAGTTGGAAATTTTTTCCTTCCCCAAGGTGGGGAGGATGGCTCTAGTTGCTCACCAGGGTCTATCTCAGGCCCAGGGATTCAGCAGCTGAAGCCGGCTTGGGGGGGGGGGCATGG
This sequence comes from Elephas maximus indicus, assembly GCF_024166365.1. Lineage (NCBI taxonomy): Eukaryota > Metazoa > Chordata > Mammalia > Proboscidea > Elephantidae > Elephas > Elephas maximus. The sequence goes on along the minus strand of NC_064839.1, from coordinate 10,665,812 downwards.
TAAAAAATAAGCAAGTTCTTAGCTTTTGCTGAGAGCACCCTTCTCCTCAAGTTCGGGAAGTTTGAGTGGGCTGGGTGGCTGGCTGCTTCTCCCTGAGGAAACTGCGGCCGAATGTGAGTACCAACCCGCCGCCGCCACCACTGCCGCTGATGCTGCTCTGGGAATGGTGCCTGAGGGTTCCTCGTGATTCTGGTCCAGTAACTCCTCTCCACTTCTGAACGGTCTCTTCCTTCCCCTGCCCCTCAGTTCGTTGTCTAACCTTGCCTTTGATGCTCAGGGCTCCCAGCTTGTCACAAATATACTTGTTTCACTTGTTTTTTCGGGCCTTTGTTGTAAAGAGGGCTCCACGGAAGCGTCTGTCTATTCTGCCGTCTTGGCTCTGCCTCCGCCTCCGCCTGGTGTGAAATCTTCAGCCCCAGAATTTTTAATGTGTGTGTATGTTTTTTTTCCTTTTTTCCTCACACAGCAGCAAATTGTTCAAACAAGTTGCACCTCTGTCGAGTATGCTTTTCTTAGGTGGTAAGCAGGTCATGCAATTAGAATTCACAAACAGCTAGTAGGACTTTGTGGAAACATCTGAAGAGCTGATTGGTTGGACATGTTTTTAAATACATGTCTTCTTGACCAGTAGCCCGAAAATTGATCCCTCTGAGAGAAAGGGGTGAACTGCAGGTCAATACCTCTTTTTATGAACCTCCTGACTTTAATTAGTTGTGCTCACAAAGTCCTAGATTAGAGCTGAGGACAGGTGATAAGGAATTAATGCAGATGCAGAGACGGGAGAGGTAAGCCACTGACAAGATGACAGGAGTACAGGAGCGGGGGGGAGGGGGGTTTGTGAAGTGGACTGAGAGGAAGCACCAGCGTCCTGGGCAGCAGCAAAGGGCAGATTATCTGTCTGTCCACCTGTCTGTCTCGGCATCTACCCATCTGACAGCATTGCCTTCAGGGCTGTTTTGCAGAGGTACTGGATGCAGCTCACAAGATCCCCTTTATTCATACAGCATGGGCTTTGGATTCACACAGACTCCCTTCCTGTCCCAGGCCTGCCCCTTGTTCACCTTGCCTTGCTTCACTGGTAAATGAGGATAATCATTCCTGACTCACCAGGGGGCTGCATGGCTGTTTCATAGCTGGCCTCCATTCCAAGGAGGGACTGTAGACAGACAAGGGAGAAATCCAAGCGACATGCCGGGGTCACACTCAAGCCAAACCCTCTGCCCTGCCCCAGCTCTGAGCTCCCATTGGTACATAGATGCTTCGCTTGCTGGGTTGAGGGCAGTCAACCAGGGCCATCTAAAGTCATTGTGTGGACTCCTCCCACCTCGGGCTTGCTTTGTACCTCATGCTTTTCCATTTCTTTCACTCTCATTCCTTTAGGGGGATTTTGGTGGCAACGTGGTAAGAGTCGAGGGTCTTTGAAATCAGGCAGCCACCATCGAGTTCTCCCTGCCTTCACAGAGCTTAGAGGAGACATGCATTAAATGGATAGGCACACGAAAGTACACTTGTGAATTTTGATAATTTCACCAGGAAAACCAGAGTGTAGTCATTATTAGCAAGAAGCTAGACCATAAGGTCAGGAAAGCTTTCTCTGAGGAAGTAGCTTTTCAATCACTGAAAGGTGGATGGAAATTAACCAGGAAAAGTGTGTGCAGTGGTGGAGGATGGAGAAAAGTCCCAAGGACAGGGAACAGCATGTGCAAGGCCCCGAGTGGTGAAGAGGTTAGCATGTTTAGGGTACTGAAGGACAACTGTGGCTAGAACTTGCCAAGCAGGGTTGGGGGTGGGGGTAGTGACAAGAAATGAGATTGAAGAGTAAGGCAGGAAGGAGGGCATGCATTTTATAGACTCATTAAGAATTTGGCATTTTGTCTAAACTGCTACAAGAGGCTCTTTAAGGGTATACGAGATGGTGACATAGTGTTCTGACTTCCCTTTTAAACAGCATTGCTCTGGTTTCTGTGTGAAGGCCAGGGTCACTGGTATTCCGTCTCACATCTCTAGGCCTTTTCTCTATCCCTGGCTGCTCTGCCCAGGCCTGAGCCTTTGTCTTCCCCCTCAGATGAAGCTGTGCATTCCTTCTTCCAGAAGTGCATGAATGAGAGCTCAGGGTGGAAAGATTTTCCAATGGGCTCTTTTTCAAACATGTGTATGTACCATGGTCACTCCAACCCCCCCTGCTCCTGTCTCTTGTCTAGAATGCTTTTTCCTGTCACCTGGCCACATCTGCCTTCACCTACAATAAAGCTTGTCCTACCTCTGTCAGTCCTAATTGGTCTTCTTGTATTCAGGTTCTGCACCAGAATGTGGACCAACTGGTATACTCACTGTACATGTCAACTCCATTTCACAGTTGTTGACAAGCTCATCCCACCCACCAGACTGAGCTTCTCTGTGCCCAAAGATAAATGAAAGACCCAAACTGATATTCAGAGTGTGTAGGGTCAGGCCATGGACATGGGATTCAATGGGCTGAGCTGGAGAAGTTGGCAAAGGGATCTGCTTAGTGATGCTGATGATTGGCCACCAGCCTCTCAAATGTCAGCTGTAGCTCACCTAGCTTTCCCATGGTTCACACAATAACGGTTAGACAGGCCTGAAGGAAGGCTTGGACATCAGTAGGTGCCATTCCTACTAGACAATCAGTAGTGACAGAAGTTCTGCCATTCATGGATACCAGTACCAGTTGCTGTCAAGTTGATTTTGACTCAAGGAGTCAATTCTTACTCACATACGTCAGAGTAGAACTGTGTTCCATAGGGCTCTCAATGGCTGATTTTTCTGAAGTAGATGACTAGGCCTTTCTTCCAAGAAGCCTCTGGGTGGACCCATAGTTGAGTATGTTAATTCTCTGCTCTACCCAGGGACTCCATTGTTCATGGGTTGTCCTCCTTAAATGATGATACCTGGAAAGAAAGTAGACAGGCTTGTCCAGCACTGTATGGTGTTGACTTGAATAGTGCCTGGATGGCCTATAGGCTCTGACTGTTCCTGCAGGGCTCTGTGACAAGGCTGAAAGGCCTCAGTTGAGGGACAGGGTAGAGAGTCTCCCAGAACTGACTCTTCTGCCCATGTGGTCCCTGGTCCTTTCCTCCAAGACCCCACTGACCTCTCTCTTTATCATGTCCCTTTCTCTCACTGCCTATTCACCCCAGCATGCAAGAACTGAGCCTGGTTCTTCATCAATTTTCCTTAATCTACTCGCATAGGGTAAACTTACAAGTAAGTTCTTCAGGCTTTAGAAACTTAAAAATTCTGGTTCCCACAAATCAAAACTTTTGGTTTTCAAAGATTGTTTTGAAGTTCAAAAGCCCAAATTGCATTATTTTGCTCTGATTCTTCTAGGCATCCCTTTCTTGAGGCATAGGGGTGGAGGCCCTGGCTGCCTGTACTGGTGTGTATAGCGGACTCTCAGGACCTGTGGACAAAATCTTTAAAATTTTAAATAGCAACCTCAAAAATCTTTCAGGACAGGAGTCACTGAGTAGAATCAAGTATACCCTCCCTGTGTCAGTGCTTGTGCTATCTGTGAGGGCTTCCGCAGTCATTGCTACAACTAATTAAGACACATTTCCTTTAAAAAAAAAAGGTGGAGGCAAAGCATCTACTGGTTCTAACCAGGAGATGACTATGGTAAACCAAAGGGTGATGGTGTTTCTCACACTCACATAGATGGGATGCAGGCTATTGAATGCTTGATTTGGCTCAGTTTGCTAAGAAAGGTGGCTTTCCCAACACACCGGCTACTCAGAATGAACAGTCAGGACTCTGGATCCAGTTCAATGTAGGCAGGTATGTCTGTTCCTTAAAGGCAGCAGCCAGGACTGTTCTCCTCATTGTTTTATCCCCAGTGCCCAGAATAGAGCCTGGAGCATACAGAATGTGCAACGAACATCTTTAATAGACCAGCAATGCTTCCAGATGGGAGTGAGTTATGGATTGAATTGTGCTCTCCAAAAATGTGTGTCAAATTGGCTAGGCCATACTTTCCAGTATTGTATGATTGTCCACCATTTTGTGATCTGATAAGATTATCCTATGTGTTGTAAATTCTAACCTCTATCATGTTAATGAGGTAGGATTGGAGGCGCTTATGTTAATAAGGCAGGGCTCAATCTATAAGATTAGGTTGTGTCTTGAGTCAATCTCTTTTGAGATATGAAAGAGAGAAGTGAGCAGAGGAGAAAGGGACCTTCTATCACCAAGGAGGGAAGCATGTCCTTTAGGCCTGGGGTTCCTGAGCTGACAAGCTTTTAGAACAGGAGAAGATTGATGACAAGGACCTTCCCCTAGACGTGACAGAGAAAAAAAGTCTTCCCCTGGATCCGGCACCCTGAATTTGGACTTCTAGCCTCCTAGACTGTGATAGAATACATTTCTGTTAGTTAAAGCTGTTCCCTAGTGGTTTTTCTATTATAGCAGCACTAGATGACTAAGGCAGAGTGGGTACAAAGTGGCAAAGGGAAAGTCCTTGCCCTTACATCAAAAGGCCTGATTTCTAATTCAATTTCTATCTTTAACCTGCTAGGTGGCCTTTAGGAAATATTTTTCTCGCCCTGGGACCCACTTTCCTTATCTGAACTAACTCATTTCTAAACTCTAAACAATTTTCCTTTCTAACATTCTATTACTCCCTGACAGACTGAACCCTGATACCTTGCAACTCTAATGAAATGCATTACAAGTGAGAGACCATATGGTAGTAAAACAGTGCCTTTCCCTAAGATATTTCTAGGGAGGGATTCAGGTACAAATCCAATGGGCTTACTCTTCATTTCTGGCTGACTCTAAGTGGCCTATGCTCCCAATGTGTGGACCTTCAGTGAAAGACCAGAAGAGTGGTGAGAGGAATGTCCTTGCTGAAATGCATCAGGGAATTTGAAAGGGGATATTTTATTCTGTGAATACCTCTAATATCTAGTTGATAATATCCCAAAATCATCTGGAGTTTTTATCTTTTCCCTTGTCCTATATTCTTAACAAAATCTAAAGGACAGGAAAGGATGGGGAGACCAAGGAGTGTGAAACCTCACTCTCTTTCTTATATTTTTCGAAGTGTGGTCTGAGGCCTTGGTGTGCCATGGACAGACCTATCTCGTCCAGTTGAGCAGGTATCCATTGCATGGGCCATAACTCATGTGTACAAAAATGAAACGTGGCTTTTTTTTTTCTTTAACTGAACTTATCTTCTGTCTCCATCTCCTGTACTTTCAACAGCTGACACATAATCTGAGTCATGTGAGAGTGAAGTCCATTATTCCATGTGCATTCCCCTCCCCTCCTCTCTGAGGTTGCATCTAAATTTCAGGAAGCTACTGTTACGCAGAGTCTGCATTTTGAGCATAGTCATGTGTGAATGTTGACATCCCTGACATAACCTCCATGTTCCCACTGGTCTCTGGTCTCAGCATTCTTCGCACCCTTCTCGGGTGTGTGTTGTTGTTGTTGTTAGGTGTCAAGTTGCTTCTGATTTATAGTGGCCCTATGTACAACAGAACGAAACATTGCCCAGTCCTGTGCCATGCTCATGACTGTTGTTATACTTGAGCCCATTGTTGCAGCCACTGTGTCAATCCACCTTGTTGAGGGCCTTCCTTTTTTTCACTGATCCTTTACTTTACCAAGCATGATGTTCTTCTTCAGGGACTGATCTCTCCTGCTAACATGTCCAAAGTATGTGAGACAAAGTCTCACAATCCTTGCTTCTAAGGAGCATTCTGGCTGTTTTTCTTCCAAGACAGATTCGTTCGTTCTTTTGACAGTCCATGTTATATTTAATATTCCTTGCCAGCACCATAATTCAAAGGCATCAATTCTTCTTCAGTCTTCCTTATTCACTGACAAGCTTTCACATGCCTATGAGGCAACTGAAAGCACCATGGCTTGGGTCAGGTGCACCTTAGTCCTTAAAGTGATATCTTTGTTTTTTAACACTTTAAAGAGGCCTTTTGCAGCAAATTTGCCGAATGCAACACATCATTTGACTTTTTGACGGCTACTTCCATGGATGTTGATTGTGGATCCAAGTAAAATGAAATCCTTGCCAACTTCAATCTTTTTTCCGTTTATCATGATGTTGCTTATCGGTCCAATTGTGAGGATTTTTGTCTTCTTTATGTTCAGGTGTAATTCACCCTGAAGGCTATAGCCTTTAATCTTCCTCAGTAAGTGCTTCAAGTCTTCTTCACTTTCGGCAAGTAAGCTTGTGTCATCTGCATATTACAGGTTGTTAATGAGACGCCCTCCAATCCTCATGCCCCATTCTTCTTCTTATAGTCCAGCTTCTTGGATTATTTGCTCACACACCTGTTGCTGTTGAGTTGATTCTGACTCATAGAGACCCTATAAGACAGAGTAGAACTGCCCCATACAGTTTCCAGGAGCACCTGGTGGATTGGAACTGCCAAACTTTTGGCTAACAGCTGTAGATCTTAACAACTACTCCACCAGGGTTTCTGATCAGCATACAGATTGAATAAGTATGGTGAAATGATACAACCCTGACACATACCTTTCCTGACTTTAAACCACACAGTATCCCCTTGTTCTGTTCAAACAACTGCCTTTTGAACTATGTACAGGTTCCTCATGAGCACAATTAAGTGTTCCAGAATTCCTATTCTTTGCAATGTTGTCTATGATCTGTTGTGATTGACACAGTCAAATATCTTTGCATAGTCAATAAAATACAGGTAAACATCTTTCTGGTATTCTCTGCTTTCAGCCAGGATCCATCTGACATCAGCTATGATATCCCTCCTTCCACATCCTCTTCTGAATCCAGCTTGAATTTCTGGTAGTTCCCTGCTGATGTCCTGCTGCACTCGCTTTTGAATGCTCTTCAGCAAAATTTTACTTGCATATGATAGTAACTATTTTGTTTGATAATTTCCACATTTGGTGGGATGGGGTGTGTGTAGGTGAAGACATATGAAACTTATATGGAATCCCATGCACCATGTGGCCCTGCATGAAATGTGGGCTAAGGACACTCTTAGACCTGCTATGACACTCACCCACAGCCTTCCTGTTCTAATGCTTCTGTATTATCCTGGTACTGGAGGTTCTGTGACACTTCCTGCTTTCCTGATCTCCACTGTGAAGTGTGGCTGAGGCCCTCTAAGCTTTTAGCTCTTGGATTTAATCTAGAGGTTCAGTTAAGGAATGTCCCCTTAAGAAACTCAGTCTAGAGGATTAGACAGAGTCATCTAGGAGACCATCCCTCACCCCAGCATCACATCATCTTCCTTCTCCCAGATTTCCCTTTACCTAGCCCAAAGGATCTTCGTTTACTTGAAGGAGACTGAAGCATCAGTGGGGTAGGAAAAACTGGCCGTAATGTACCTCTTATGTTTTCTAAATTTTTTTTTGTGGCATGCACTTTTTGCTGATGGTCCTTCTAAACTTCATTCTCTGAAACCAGTATCTCTCTGTCCTGGGTGTCTTCTCCTTGCCCTTCACCCACCCTGACTTTGGTATGGGAGGCTGCCATGTATGGGCTTTATCCAGGGGCTCCCTTGCCTTCTGGTCCCCAGTGAAATTTAGACAAAGGAAAGCCCAAGCAGGAAATACAGTGGAAGGAGGAGCACAGATTTGGGTATTTATTCTCCCAGCTTCATCCCTGTCATGAGCTATCTGGATGTTTTGACCAAATGTCTCAGCTCCTGCCAGGTAGCCCTCTCCTTCCTGTCATGCCTTCTGGTTTAGAGTAGTGAAGGCGTCCTGATGCTACTTTCTGTGGATCTCTCTACACATACAGATTGCCCACACTTCATAAACAGCCCGTTTGTTAACCTCTCCTCCAATTGCCCCAGTGTAAGTGCACTATCTGTCTGCTTCCTGCACAGCTCCTGGTGACATCCCATTGGCTTCAACAGTCTGTTTTGAAGTTGAGAGATGAGAATTGACTTTCTTTATCTTTGCCTTTCTGCTGTAACAATCCTTTCCCAAGGAAATGTGCACCTCTGATCTGATTTGAATCAGGAAATTAGTGGCGGGGGGGGAGGGGATGAGATTGGGAAAGTAAGGTAAGACAGAAAGAAGAAAGAAAAGAAAGGATTACCAACAAAAAAGAAAATGTGAGTTAATGTTTTAAATTAACTCACATTTTCTACCCAATTCTCTGTCAGAGGAGGAATGGCATCATATTCATTGTCTAAAAGAACATTTCAAGATCTATCCTCAAATACAATGCTGTCAGTAATAGGATAATACTCATACATCTACATGGAAGACCAGTTAATATAATTATTATTCAAATTTATTCACCAACCACTAACACCAAAGATGAAGAAATGAAGGCTTATTAAATTCTGCAGTATGAAATTGATGAAACAAGCAATCAAGATGCATTAATAGTTACTGGTGATTGGAATGTGAAAGTTAGAAACAGAGAAGAAGAAATATGGCCTTGGTGATGGAAATGACGCTAAAGATCACAGTATAGAATTCTGCAAGGCCAACACTTTATTCATCAGAAACACCTTTTTTCAACAACATAAATGATGACTATACGTATGGATCTAGCCAGATGGAATACACAGGAATCAAATCAACTACATCTGTGGAAAGAGACAAAGGAAAAAGCTCAATATCATAAGTCAGAACAAGGCCAGGGGGTGACTGCAAAAGAGACCACAAGGTGTTCATATGCAAGTTCAAGTTGAAGCAGAAAAAAATCTAAAAAGTCCACGAGAGCCAGAGTATGAACTTGAATATATGTCTCCTGAATTTATATACTACTTCAAGAATACATTTGATGCAGTGATCACTAGTGATCAGAGACCAGTAGAGTTGTGGGATGACATCAAGGACATCATACCTGAAGAAAGCAAAAAATCATAAAGAGACAGGAAGGAAAGAAAAGACCAAAATGAATGTCAGAACCAATGCTGAAACTTGCTTTTGAATGCAGAGAGTAAAGCGAATGGAAGAAATGATAAAGTAAGAGCTGAACAGATTGCAAAATATCTGGAGAATACAAGGTAAAGTATTATAATGAAATGTGCAAAGACCCGGTGTTAGAAAATCAAAAGGAGAGAAACGTTTAGCATTTCTCAGGCTGAAAAAACTGAAGAAAAAATCCAAGCCTTGAATTGCAATACTGAAGGATTCTATAGGGAAAAAAGTAAATGATGCAGAAAGTATTAAAAGAATATAGAAGGAATACGCATGGTCAAGGTACCCAAAAGAATTGGACAATGTTCAAACATTTCATGAGGCAGCGTATGATCAAGAAAGGATAGTATTGAAGGAAAAAATAAGTCCAAGCTACACTGAAGGCAATCGTGAAAAACAAGGCTCAAGGAATTGACAGAATACCAGTTGAAATGTTTCAACAAATGGATGTGGGGCTGGAAATGCTCACTCATCGATGCCAAGAAATTTGGAAGACAGCTACCTGGCCAACTGACTGGAAGAGATCCATATTTGTGCCCATCCCCCAAAGAGGTGGGTCAATGAAATACGGAAGTTACCAAACATTACCTTTAATATCATAAGCAATCAAAGTTTTGCTGAAGATAGTTAAAAAATGATGACAGCCATGCATTGTTGGGGAACTTCCAGAAATTTAAGCCACATTCAGAAGATGACTTGGAATGAGGGATATCATTGCTGATATCAGATGGATCTTGGCTGAAAGTAGAGAATACCAGAAAAATGTTTACATGTGTTTTGTTGACCATACAAAGGCGTTCAATAATGTGGATCATAACAAATTATGGATAACATTACAAAGAATAGGAATTCCAGAACACTTAATTGTGCTCATGCAGAACCTGTATATAGACCGAGAGAGTCATTCAAACAGAACAACGGTGTACTGCATGGTTTTAAATAGTAAGTGGTGTGCACTGGGGTTGTATCTTTTCACCACACTTATTTAATCTGTATGCTGAGAAAATAATTCAAGAAGCTGGACTATATGAAGAAGAATGTGACATCAGGATTGGGGGAAGGCTCATTAACAACCTTCAATATGCAGATAACACAACTTTGCTTGTCCAAAGTAAAGAGGACTTGAAGCAGTTACTGATGAAGATCAAAGACTAAGGCCTTTGGTATGGTTTATACCTCAACATAAAAAATTAAAAATCCTCACAACTGGACCAATAAGCAACATCATGATAATATGAAATGGAGAAAATATTGAGGTTGTCAAGAATTTCATTTTTCTTGGATCAGCAATCAACACCCATGGAAGCAGCATCAAGAAATGAAATGATGTATTGCATGGGGCAAATCGGCTGCAAGAGAATTTTTTAAAATCTTAAAAAGCAAGGATGTCACTTTAGTGACTAAGGCACACCTGACCCAAGCCATGGTGATTTCAATTGCCTCATATGCATGTAAAAGCTGGAAAATGAAAAAGGAAGATCAAAGAAGAATTGACTCATTTGAATTACGGTGTTGAAAAAATATTGGATATAACATGGATTGCCAGAAGAATGAAAAAATCTGCCTTGGAAGAAATACAACCAGAAAGCTCCTTAGAAGTGAGTATGGTGAGACTTTGGATTACTTTGGACATGTTATCAGGAGGAACCAATTCCTGTAGAAGGACATAGTGCTCGGTAAAGCAGACAATCGGAGAAAAAAAGGAAGACCTCCAACTACATGGCTTGACACAGTGGCTGCAACAATGGGCTTCAACATACCTACTACTGTGAGGATGGTGCAGGAACAGGCTTACCGTTCATTCTGTTACACATGAGGTCACTGGAACTGACTTGACGGCAACAAAGTGGAACTAAAAAAAAAAAAAAAAAACTAGTTAGCTTAAAAAGAACATGGGATCTTTTGCTTCATATAAAAGAGCTTCGTTTAAAAAAAAAAAGCGCAAGAGTCACTGATATAGCCCACCTCCCAAGTTTTCTAGTTGACAAAATTGCAGCCCAGAAAAGGAGAATGTAATTCATCTATTTATTCCATACCCACCAGTCTCTCCATGAGAGAAAGAAGTGGCAGTCTGCCTCCATAAAGATTACAGCCTTGGAAACTATATAGGGCTGTTCTACTCTGCCCTATAGGGTCACTATGAGTCAGAATCGACTTGACGACAGTTGGGGTTTTGCGGATTTATTCCATAAATAATTCCAAATAGCTCCTGAACACAGGCTAAGTCCTGTTGTATTGAGGCTGTCCATTTCCTCTTTGCACAGTGTAGTCGATTTGATTCCTGTGTGTTCTACTGAACGAGGTCCATGTGTATAGTTGTTGTTTATGCTGTTGAAAAAAGGTATTTGTAATGAATAAGTTGTTAGTCTTGCAAAATTCTATCATGCAATCTCCGGCATTGTTTCTATCACAAAGGCCATATTTTCTAATTATTGATCCTTCTTCTTTGTTTCCAACTTTCACATTCCAATTATCAGTAATTATCAATGCATTTTGATTGCATGTTTGATCAATTTCAGACTGCAGAAGTTGGTAAAAATTTTTGATTTCTTTATCTTTGGCATTAGTAGTTGGTGTGTAAACTTTAATAATAATCGTATTAACTGGTCTTCCTTGCAGGTGTGTGGATATCATCCTATCACTGACAATGTTGTACTTCAGGACAGGTCTTGAAATGTTCTTTTTTGACCATGAATGTGACACCTTTTCTATTCATTTTGTCATCCTGGCGTGGTAAACCATATGACTGTCCAATTTGAAATGACCAGTACCAGTCATTTCAGCTCACTAATGCCTAGGATATTGATCTTTGTGTGTTCCATTTCATTTTTGAGGACTTCTAATTTTCCTAAATTCTTACTTCATATATTCTACATTCCAATTATTAATGGATGTTTGCAGCTCTTTCTTCTCATTTTTAGTCTTGCCACATTAGTAAATGGAGGTCCTGAAAGCTTTATTCCATCCATGTCATTAAGGTCAACTCTACCTTGAGGTGGCAGCTCTTTCCTTCATATTTTGAGTGCCTTCCAACCTAAGGGCTCCTCTTCCAGCGCTATATCAGATAATGTTCCGCTGCTACTCATAAAGTTTTCACTGGCCAATTTTTTCAAAGGTAGACCTCCAGTTCCTTCTTCTTAGTCTGTCTTTGTCTCGAAGCTCTGATGAAACCTGTCCACCATGGGTGACCCTGCTGGTATTTGAAATACAAGTGGCAGCAGGAAAGCCTCCACAGTATGACAAACTGACGGATGAGTGGTAGCATGCCAAGTTCTACAGATATAAAAATAACCAATCCTGCCCCTTGGGTAGCTCGTAAAGTGGTGGAAGAATAGCCATGTAGACTGTCCATACAATCACCCATAATTTGTTTTTTATACCTGCTATGTGCTGGACTCTATACCAGGAGGAAAACCAGCCATTATCCATGCTCTGCTGTAGCTTGCTTCCCCAGTAAGGACACAGGCATTGAAGACATAATCACAACAAAGGAGTGGAAGTTTTCAGCTATGATTTAAGGCATTAGTGGAGTTCACTAAACAAAGAGAAGATAACTCTAGGGCAAGGACAGAGTGTGCAAAGGTCCTGTGACAGGAGGGGTGTGGTCTCATGTATGGTGAATACATGAGACTGGAATGGAACGTGATGAGAGATAAGTCCAGAGAGGGAGAAGGAGTTGTGGGTCTCGTAAGGAGTTCAATAAAGTGGTTAGTAGAGGTAGAATAATTATAATACATAGAACAAGTAGGTAGAAGAGTGATGCCCACTTGTAGGATCAGGGAAAGATCTGTGGACAGGTGACCTGGATTTTAAAAGATGAGCAGGAGTTTAATTGCATAGCTTGTCCTACCTTCAGCTAGTGTGTTGTTAGGTGCCATTGAGTTAGTATTGACTCATAGCAGCCCTATGTACAACAGAACGAAACACTGCCCAGTCCTGTGGCATTCTCATAATCTTTGTTATGCTTAAGCCCATTGTTGCAGCCACTGTGTCAACCCATCTTGTGGAGGGTCTTCCTCTTATTCGTTGACCCTCTGCTTTACCAAGCATGATGTCCTTCTCCAGGGACTGGTCCCTCCTGATTACATGTCCAAAGTACGTGAGACGAAGTGTCGCCATTCTCCCTTCTAAGGGTCATTCTGGCTGTAGTTCTTCCAAGGCAGATTTGTTTGTTCTTTTGGCAGTCCATGATATATTCAATATTCTTCTCCAACACCATGATTCAAAAGCACCAATTCTTCTTCAGTCTTTCTTATTCATTGTCCAGCTTTTGTATGCACAAGAGGCGATTAAAAACACCATAGCTTGGGTCAGGTGCACCTTAGTCCTTAAACTGACATCTTTGCTTTTTTATGCTTTAAAGAGGTCTTTTGCAGCAGATTTGTCCACTGGAACGCGTCTTTTGATTTCTTGACTGCTGCTTCCATGGGTGTTGATTGTGGTTGATTGAACAACATATGAAAGGCTTGTGAAAGGCAGAAGAAAGGCTTGTGAAAGGCAGAGGACAGTGTATATTCAGAAAAGGCACTGTGGCTGGAGGGCTAGAAGGTGGGGGTGGAAGATGAGGCTAAAAAGGCAGATATCTAAATTGCGAGAGCTTTCCACACCAAGCTAGGGCAACCTGGAAGGAAGAATGCAACCAGCGTGTGGTTACAGCACCCAGCCAGTGAGTGGTAGAGCTGGATCTAGAATTCACATCCACAGGAGTAGCTTGTCCAACATCCTCCCTTTAGGAGGAGGCTAAGGCACCTTTCAGCTCTGGCATTCTCTGACTTTCTAACATGATTTGTAGATTCAACCATCCTAGCCTTGCTGACTTGTGGTGGGTAATGTGAGGAGTGTAACGTGTTGTATTCATGCACCATAGTGTGCCAATTCCCGGGAGAAATAAAGAAGAGACGTTTACACCATGTTTAGAGTTAAAATTTTACAACTGAATTGTTTATTCTGAAATAGATGCAATAAGTATTTTTTAATGTATTAAATTGTTTTTCAGATCTTTGTCCATTCCAAAGCCAACTGAGAAAAGGAGAATTCCCCACACTGACAAAGCTTGTGACAAAAACCTTGATTCCACTCTACCCCAAAGTCCTATATCCAACTAGATGAGTAATGGAGGTATGTCTCAAGCTGATTTTTATCCAGCCTCATTACAAAAGTTTATGCCACCTGTATAACAAAACAAAAGAAGACAAGAGGCAAGAAACATATACTCATTGGAATTCTGAAGTTCTCTTTTGTCCACTTCTGCATCAGGGTATTTTGATGACAGCTCCTTGGTCTCTAGATTGAAAAACATGAACCACGATCAGTAAGACTTTCTATGTTAACCAGCACTCAGCGGCTGTCTGATGCCTTTCTTAACAATACCTTAGTTCTAAGAAATTAAATTAAATATGAAGTCTCTCTGCCACCGAACAGTTCATTGAAGCCCTCCTAATAAAAATTCACTTGAATGTGCCACTCAGTGGAATTCTGTGTAATTCTAGACAAGGAAAATTATTTCAGAGATATGTTCCTGCATTCAAGTGTGTGATGAATACAATTATTCTCATCACCCAGCACTAAGATTGCGAGTGTTACTGCATGTTAAAGACTGTATTTGTTAAAGGTGCACATTAGAGGTCCTGCCAGCCTACTCAGCCACTGGTTCATTTGGGACCTGCCTTATCTCCTTTGTGCTGCTGAGATTGTGTGACAGGAAGATAATGAGGTTTTTTCTGGCCATGTCACAAAAGGTAAATAGAAGAAACTTAAGCCCCGAAAGGAATTTCTCCATTAAGACAACTTCTGAAAACATTTGGCCAGGCTTCCTCTCTATGAGGGGCATGGGAGAAGAGCTTGCAGGAACTGCTTGCTTAAAAGAGTTGGAATGTTCTTGGTGATACCTTCAAGGTATCATTGTCCTTGTCAACTATTCGAACTCAATACTCAGACTGCCCAGATTGGGGGCTGAGGAGGCCAGTCGGGGTTGCTGAATTTCAGATTAGACACTATTTGAAAAGAAATGCTATTTCATTCTGCTAAGCTTTAACTACACAGAATAATTAAATGCAGTTCTAGTGAAGGGGTGGAGGGCAAATGAAGTCCCTGCTGAGCCTGTGTCGATGACTGATAAGAAAGACTATAATTAGCAGCATTTTCGTAATATGTGTTAAAACCGTATATTTTCTTACATAGGTTAAATATACTCCATACAATGTTATTTTTCCATCTCTTTGGAGAGCACACTTTTGGCCCAATCTGGTCTGGGTTATTAATGACTGACTTTTCATGTGCATAGATTCATATGTTTCATAGGTTCCTAAATTCACAGGCCAGAGGGCACAAGCAGTTTATCATACCCACTGGTTCCCAATTGTACTTGGAATGTCATCTGAGCTCTTTGAACCACCCTTGTCAACCAGGATATTCCAACATATTTACATGGTACATATGCATCTGTAGCTATATCTGTAGTTATTGTTAGCTGCCATCAAGTTGGCACCAGCTCATGGTAACCCTATGTACTACATTACCAAATGTTGCCTGATCCTGTGCCATCTTCATGATTGTTGGCATGTTTGTCTATTGTTGTGGTCATTGTGTAATGCCTTCTACCTTGGGGGCTCATCTTTCAGCACTATATTGGACAATATTCTCTTGTGTTCCATAGAGTTTTCATTGGCTAATTTTTAGAAGTAGATTGCTAGGTGTTTTTTCCTAGCCTGTGTTAGTCTGGAAGTTCTGCTGAAATCTATCTGCCATGAGTGACCCTGCTGGTATTTGAAATACCAGTGGCATAGCTTCCAGCATTGTAACAATGTGCAAGCCCCCACAATACCACATATAGACAGATGGGGTCGTGGATATCTATAGTTGGAGCTATTAAAAACATAAATTCCTTTCCCTGGAATCTTCCATTACAGCCAACCTCAAAAAAGCCAATTAAAGCATCATTCAAATTTTAAAACAAATTGGGTCCAGGAAAGTGCTCAAAGTCACAGTAAACTAGTTGGGTATGGAAGCCTGGGGCAAAGTGTACACTGAGTCCTTCCTGCAAGTGGCAAATCCACAAAGGCTCTGCAGCTCTAACCTGGTTCAAATGCAGGGCTGAGCCCCATAGGTGGTATAGACAGGAATCCTTTCTTAGAGGTAGAACATTAGCAGAAGATACTAACTGGAACTGTCAGAGTCACCTTGTGGCTTAGACCATCACAGAACTATCCTGATGATAACTTAGACAAGAGAACCTATGTTGTGGAATGTTACTGTTGTTGTTAGGTGCTGTTGAGTCAGTTTTGACTGATGATGACCCCATGTGACAGAGGAGAACTGCTCCATAGTATTTTCTACTCTGTAATATCACATGCAAGCACAATTTTGCTGAAGATCATTCAAAAGCAGCTCCAGGAGTATACCAACAGGGGAACTGCCAGAAGTTAAAGCTGGATTCAGAAGAGGACATGGAACCAGGGATGTCATTGGTGATGTCACACGGATCCTGGCTGAAAGAAGAGAATACCAGTGTTTTAATGACTATGCTAAGGTATTCCACTGTGTGGATCACAATAAATTATGGATAACATTGCAGAGAATAGGAATTCCAGAACACTTAATTGTGTTCATGAGGAATCTGTACATGGATCAAGAGGCAGTTGTTCTAACAGAACAAGGGGTACTGCATGTTTTAAAGTCAGGAAAGGTGTGTGTTGGAGTTGTATCCTTTTACCATACCTATTCAGTCTGTATGCTGAGCAAATAATCCAAGAAGCTGGACTGTATGAAGAAGAATGGGGCATCAAGATTGGAAGAAGATGCATTAACAACTTGTAATATGCAGATGACCCAACTTTGCTTGCTGAAAGTGAACAGGACTCGAAGAACTTACTGATGAAGATCAAAGACCACAGCCTTCAGGATGAATTACACCTCAACATAAAGAAAACAAGAATTCTCACAACTGGACCAATAAGCGACATCATGATAAATGGAGAAAAGGTTGAGGTTGTCAAGGATTTCATTTTACTTGGATCCACAATCGACACCCATGGAAGCAGCAGTCAAGAAATCAAAAGAACCATTGCATTGGGCAAATCAGCTGCAAAAGATCTCTTGAAACAAGTGCTGAAAAGCAAAGATGTCACCTTGAAGACTAAGGTGCGCCTGACCCAAGTTATGGTAGTTTCAATCACATCATACGCAAGTGAAAGCTGGACAGTGAATAAGGAGGACTGAAGAAGTATTGACGCCTTTGAATTGTGTTGGAGAAGAATATTGAATATGCCATGGACTGCCAAAAGGACAAACAAATCTGTCTTGAAAGAAGTACAACATAAATGCTCCTTAGAAGTGAGGATGGTGAGACAGCATCTTACATACTTTGGACATATTGTCAGTAGGGATCAGTCCCTGGAGAAGGACATCATGCTTGGTAAAGTAGAGGGTCACAAACTCAGTGTTCTCAGAAAATTTTTTTTCTGTTTTTTTTTTTTTTTCCAAAGCAGTTTTCACACTGGTTTTCTACAGGGCTTATTTTGGAATATACCATCTTAGGGTTTTCTGTTGTCATTTTTATACACCTTTGGAAAATTCTGCCATGAACTACAACTGCAGGGTAAAATCCAGACCATCGAACAGGATTACCACACATTTACCTTTCTATTCTCTGCTTTGTGTTAGAACCAGTTTTTGAAATGGGAGTTTTGGCCCTTTGCTGTCAGAGCTTAAAAGCTGGTTCATAGAAGGATGATTCTAAGCAGGGCTTCAGACCTGTTAGTTCTAGTTCCAACTCCTGCTGAGAATTCGCATTTCTAAGAAGTTCCCAATGGATGCTAATTTGGCCAGTTAGGGACCAGTTCTGAGAACCACTACTAGTATAGCAGTGGTTCTCAAAATTTTTTATGCGGAAAAATTACCTGGGAATCTTGTAAAAATGTAGATCCTGAGCCAGTATATTTGGGATGGAAATGCAAATTCTCAGCAGGGGTTCCAACTTGAATGGACAGGTTCAAAACCGTGTTCTATGTGACGGAAGTGTTGAGACAAACCAAAGAATGCAGAACACTGGGCTAGTTCCCTAAGGAGAGAGAACATTGTGATGATACAGGGTGGATCCACGTGTTAGGAAAAGAAGAAAGAGGCACGGACGGAGGGTGTGGTAATGGAGTCACAGGAATGGCAGGGCCTGGACGGGGACTTGGGCCAACTGTGGTGTGCTTGGTATCAGGCAGCAGAGCCTACTGAGGGTAAGAGTATCCAGGGCAATACACGAGTAGACATTGATAGCCACTAATGCAAACACTGGTGGTGTAGTGGTTAACAGCTACGGGTGCTGACCAAAAGGCCTGCAGTTTGAATGCAACAGGCACTCCTTGGAAACTCTATAGGGCAGTTCTACTCTGTCCTATATGGTTGCTAGGAGTCAGAATCGACTGACGGCAGCAGGTTTGTTTTTTTTTTAAGTGTCAGCAAAAATGTCTTCCTCCCTCTTGTCCAGCTCCCTCAGTCAGGCGCCTTTCATGTTTGTGGCACCTCAGAATATCATTCCATGCCTCATCTGGCTCCCCCTTGGATTTGTGGTTGGGGCCAAGCGTCCCCCGCTGCACCCACCCCCTGCTACACCCATGCTGTACTTCACATGGATTACACGTGGATTATTTTATTTAATTATCACAACCCCAAGAGGTAGGTGATAATATAATCACCATTTTATCAATGAGGAACCCAAGGCCCAGAGAAGCGTAATTCATCATTTGCTGAAGGTCACGCATTATTAAGTGGTACAGCTGGGATCTGAGAGCAAGCCGCTATACTCCAGAGCCCATGGGGTGAACATTTCTCAGCCTGCACAGAATCTTACCAGGTGCATGTCTTTGTGAAAGTCCTATTTCTAGGCCTCAGCATTACCATCTACTAACTGGAATGCTGAAACATGTGTTCCCCATGTTACCACTGGGCTACTGAACGGCTTCCCACAAGTAAGAGATGAGGGGGGTGATGGTAGTCTTCCTGAAACCCTCTTAGATTCTAGGATTCCCCAGGTCCATCTTCAATTCTGATTTGCTCATTCATTCATTCAATAATCCAATATATACTGAGCACCTACTCTGTGGAACAATGGTATCAATAATAATAGTTAACATTTGCTAGGTCTAATAAGAGTCAGGCCATTATCTTGTTGCTTTCACAAATGTATTATCCATGAAATTGCTGAAAATTTGTTTTTAGAGTAATGGTGAGAATGAAATAATTTATTTTAAGAGCTGAGTACATAGTGTCCCTCAGGGAGAGAATTAGAGAGGACTCTCTTGGTTTTAGGAACACCACTTGATAAATATATGAAGGATGAAGGAAAACTCTTTTGAGCCAGGGCCCAAATGGACTGTTGCATGAACAGAATGCGAAAGAGAGCAAGAGAGGGTGCTAAATTGCTCTGAATAGTACTTGAGTAGGAGCTCAGGAGGTTGACATGAGTGTGCTATGAGGAGGCAGAAATCCAAAGGAGAGAGAGAAGCTCCAGCAATGGAGCAGACAATTAGGCAAACTATGAAATGGTTACAACAGTAGAATTGGCTAAGGGAATCTTAAGGGCAGATGTGTCAAACCTCAGACTTGGAGCATTTGCCGTCATTGGTACAATGTAATACTTATCATTGCCTCAAACCTTCAGAAAAGCCTACTACCCAGTTTTAAGGCAGTAGAATTTGGGGCAGTTGAAAGAATCAGGACAGTTTCTGGCAAGGAAATTTGGTGTGGAAAAGGAGAAGTACTCACAAAAGTATAATGTGAAGGAAGGTAGAAAATTCATTACCAACCAGAGGAACCAGCAGTTGCTATGAGAACTGGAAGTTCTCCAAGAATCCTTAGAGATATTGGGATGGATAATGGAATTTCCTCTTCTCCGAGAAGGGGGTTACACCACCTTCTATTTGAATAACAGAAGAGCGAGTTGACCTTAAAAGATATTTGTATTATTCTCTGGGACAAGTACCGTTTCAAAAGAACCGTATTTCAAGAATAAAATTTAAACCAAAAATCAGAAAATAAATAAAATAACCCATGGCTATTAACTTCCTGAATGACTGGAAGATCCCCTTGTGGTTGGAATACGTAGGTTTGAGTTTTGAGTCTCAGACCAGAAGAGGCCTTGAAGGATGGGCAGGAGCACAAGAAGTTCCTCCCCATCCCTGGAACACAATCTCAGTTTCACAGGCAGCCTCAAAGGGTGTCAGAGCTTTGGGAGATAAAAACCACACCGAGGCTGAGTTATGGAGTCTGCAGCAAGGCCGAGGAATGGAACGGGACATTCATAAACCTGGAGAGCACTAACGAAGGCTTCCCAACATTGATGCTCTGCACTCTCCTGGCATACCCAGAGTCATAGAGAGTTACCTAGGTCTTAAATAAGAGACTCAAAATCAATGGAGGGGCCAGATCCACAGAGAATTTATATCAGAGTGCTAAATGTGGTAGGAGGATGGGGAGGGGGATATTGTAGGCCACATGAAGAAATCACTAAATTCAGACAAAGTTTCAGGACACCACAAGAAAATACGTAATCCAAGTGTTCAATCATATTATAGAAAACTCCCTTGGAAAAGTAGATCCAGCAAAGGAAATAATAGGCTGGCTTTGGTGTACGTGGCAGAAATGACATAGCTACCAGTGTATTTCTATGGGTCAGAGTTTCCAAAATCAAAACACAGAAGGTAGTGGATTATCTCCCGCATTATCTGACATACATGTTACCCCCTCATCTCCCTTAGGACACACACACACACACACACACTCCTGGAATTTAATTTTTCAAAGAACTTTAATATCTATTATCTCAGCTAGTCTCTACAGCAATCCTATTAAACAAATACAAATAAGTTTATTATTTTCCATTGACAGATAAGTCCACTCAAAGTGAAAAGAAATTCAGTGACCTTCCTGAAAGATATTCCCCCTCTAGGCTCTTCCTGTTAACCTATTAGGGCACTTGGGCTGCAAATAACATAACCCCAGCTCCTAATGGGAAACCCTGATGGTGTAGCAGTTCAGAGTTATGGCTGCTAACCAAAAGGTCAGTGGTTCAAATCCACCAGGTGCTCCTTGGAAACCCTATGGGGTTGCTTTACTCTGTCTTATAGGGTCGCTATGAGTAGGAATCGACTCATTGGCAGTGGGTTTGTTTCATTTTGTTTGTTTTTTTAACTCATAATGGGAGCTCTGGTGGTGCAGTGGTTAAAAACTTGGCTGCTAACCAAAAGGTCAGTGGTTCAAATCTACCAGCTGCTCCTTGGAAACCTTATAGGGCAGGTCCATTCTGTCCTGTAGGGTTCCTGTGAGTGGGCTTTGACTCTAAAGCAATGGGTTTAACCTATAATGACGTAAGCAAACAGGAAATATTTAGCTCAAGTAACTGAAGTCTAAGTGTAAATCTTTCTGCCCACAGGGATGGCAGGATCCAGGTTTGGAAAGAATATTATCAGAAACTAATGTCTGTCCTTGTGTCTGATTTCTTTGCATTGTCTTTATTTTCAGGTTGCTTCTCCCACTCGGAGCCCTGGTGGTGCAGTGGTTAAGAGTTTGGCTGCTAACCAAAAGGTCAGCAGTTCATATCCATCAGCCGCTCCTTGGATACCCTATGGGGCAGTTTTACTCTGTCCTACGGGGTCACTATGAGTCAGAATTGACTAGAGAGCAGTGGGTTTGGTTTCTCTCCTCTTGGTGACAAGATGGCTGCCAGTGGCTCCAGAGTTATCTCCTGTTATCTGAGCAACCTCAATAGAAATCGTATGCCTCTTTCCCATGTAGAACATATTTTGTTTTCAAGGTGGATTTATAACTGAGGGTTGTTTTTTGTTTTTCTCCCTACTCGCTTTTCTGGTAGAGTAAGACACTTTGTTGATCAATGACGTATTCCAATTTCCTTGTGCCCTCATTCACCCAGACATCACTAGCTGATAATGGCATATTCACCCAGTGTGTTCAGAAGCTGCTTCACAATCCTTTTCAACACAGGATTATAGGAAACCATTTCCAATCAGTGGGATCTGGTGTGCGAGCTGAAACCTTAAATATCTTGCAAGCAAGAGTGCATACCAGGCTGACATTGTCTCTTAGGTTGCTCTTTTTGTCACGCATTCATCAGTCACTTGAAATTTTTTTCCAGTAGCCTCTCTGGTTGTTAGTATATATATTTCCCTAATAACACTTTATTGTTGTTAGGTGCCCTGGAGTTAGTTCCCAACTCATGGTGACCCTGTGTACAATAGAACAAAACACTGCCCGGTCCTGCACCATCCTCACAATTGTCATTCTTGAGCCCATTGTTGCAGCCACTGTGTCAATCCATCATCTTTTTCGCTGACCCTCTACTTTACCAAGCATGATGTCCTTCTCCAGTGACTGATCCCTCCTGATAACATGTCCAAAGTATATAAGCTGAAGTCTTGCCATCCTCACTTCTAAGGAACATTCTGACGTGTATTTCTTCCAAGACAGATTGGTTCGTTCTTCTGGCAGTCCATGGTATATTCTATATTCTTCACCAGCACCATAATTCAAATGCATCAATTCTTCTTTGGCCTTCCTTATTTATTGTCCAGTTTTCACATGCATACATGAAGACTGAAAACATCATGGCTTGGGTCAGGTGCACCTTAGCCCTTAAAGTGAACTCTTTGCTGTTTAACACTTTAAAGAGGTCTTTTGTGACAGATTTGCCCAGTGCAGTACATCTTTTGATTTCTTGACTGCTGCTTCCATGGGTGTTGATTGTGGATCCAAGTAAAATGAAATCCTTGACAGCTTCTATCTTTTCTCTGTTTATCATGATGTTGTTTATTAGTCCAGTTGTGAGGATTTTTTCTTTATATTGAGGTGCAATTCATACTGAAGGCTGTAGTAGTAACACCTTAATGGGCCAAATACAGTGGGAGTGACTCACTGAGTAACTAACTGTGCCCTACACCCTTCCTCTTAGCCCTTTCTCTCCCTGGTGGGCCTGGAGATTTACCCTCAGATTCCATGAAATTTTCTTCAGTTTCAGTCCATTCAGCCCAGCCCTATTTACTAAAAACAGACTTTCATAAATATTTTCCAGAATTGTGTCTTTTCAAATTATCGTTGTTACTGTTGTTAGCTGCCGTCGAGTTGGTCCCTGACTCATGGTAACTCAGCACAATGAAACAAAACTTTGCCCAGTCCTGTGCCATCCCCATGATCAGTAGCAGATTGGACCATTGTGATCCATAGGGTTTTCATTGGCTGACTTTCAGAAGTAGATCTCCAAGCCTTTCTTCCTAGTCTGTCAGTCTGGAAGCTCTGCTAAAACCTGTTCAAAATCATAGCAACACGCAAGCTTCCACCGACAGATGATGGTGGACGCACTTGAGGTACATTGCCTGGAAAGTGAATCCACGTCAGGTGAGAACTCTACAATAAACCACCACTGCCCTCCTTTTCAAATTAGCCTACGTATTTGCCACAACAACATATCCAGCACGATTTGACTTGGGAGGCCTTCATCAACTGGCTCTGATTTGGGTATTTTGAAGTAAATACAGAGTGGCAATGCCATATTAACTAGCAACTCTCCAGAAACTACAGCAGTGTTAGGACTGTTTTGGAAAAGGGAGAGCCACACACCCTCTCTTCCCTCCCCTTCTACTCCCCCAACCCACAAAGTGACCGATGCCAATGGTACGTCTGCTGAGAGTGACTGCTCAGGTCTCCAGTCTGTCCTTCCCCAAACCAGCATGTTGGTGCCCAGGAGGGACTCCCAGCATGAGTGACAACATGGGAGGACCAGCGTGTGCTCTGACAGCTGGCTGCGAATTCCTGCTGCATTGATAGGATGCAGGCCAGTAGTTGCAGAAAGGTTTGCAATTATGTGTGACGAGTCAGCTTTCCATATCTAAGAGGCCACAAGAAAGCCTTTCTGAAAAGAGACCATGGCCTCCTGCCATATCTTTGCTATTTAGGTCTCACACATTAGGGATCTGTGTCTGAAAGGAACATGAAGACATTAAACCCAGCGGGGATTTGGTGAGAGCATTCTTGGTATCCCCACAGTCTTGACTGGCTTATATGAGGCCGGCCTCTGCCCTCAAGTGGCTGATGACCTCATGAGATCTCAGGAGGGAGACAGGTAAGCACAGAGTCCACGGTAATGCAGGCAATAGTGAATGCTGTGACAGTGACAGTATTGTCAAAAGATCACAGAAGCACTGAGAAAGGGAACCGTTGAGTAGGATTTTGACAGGCCAGGAGGCTCTCCCAGACAGAGGGAATGTTGGTATTGAAGCAGGGGTACCTCAGTCTGGGGCAGAAGGTTAGGGCTGGATGACAGTTGGCCTGGAGCACCATGTTGAGAAGATCAGGCTTTATTTCTGTAGGCAAAGGAAGCCACAGGGAGACCTGATCAAAAGCATGATTTATGAAAAGAACATCTGTGAGGACTCTGAGAACGGCGAGAGTTGGTCTTTCTTCTTTTCCTCCCTGACTTTGCTGCCTTTCCCAGATTGACGCTTGTGTGCTGAGCCATCATTTATTTACTAACAAACTTGACTGAGTGCCAGTCCATGCCTGGGTCAAGCTCAGTCCATGAGACTAACATGGGCTATTTGAAAGGGCAGCATGGGTGTGACTGACCATTGGATTGCAGGCACCTAGTGCTAAGTGCTCAGGCTGCTAACCGAAAGGCTGGAGGTTCAAATCTGCCAGCCACTCCTTGGAAACCCTACGGGGCACTTCTACTCTGTCCTACAGGGTTGCTATGAGTAGGAATTGCCTTGACAGTTTTGTTATCCTATGCTAGGATGTGTACTAAATCAACAAAAACCAAACCCACTGTGGTCAAACTATGACCTTTTGGTTAGCAGCCAAGCTCTTAACCACTGTACTACAAAGGCTCCCAGCATAGGATCCAAAAGAAAACCAAATCCACTGCCATCAAGTCCATTCCGACTCATAGCAACCCTATAGGACAGAGTAGAACTGCCCTATAGAGTTTCCAAGGAGCGCCTGGTAGATTCAAACTGCTGACCTTTTGGTTTGCAGCCATAGCTCTTAACCATTATGCCACCAGGGTTTCCTAGCATAGAGTAGAGACTCAAAATTATGTTTTGAATAAACAACCTCATACCACTTCTTCAAGAATCAGACCCATCGCTTCATGTCATCCTCCACCTCTGGGAAGACTTCCGTTAGGGTTTGAATTATGTACCCCCTAAAATATGTGCTGTAAATCCTCACCCCTATACTTGTGGATGCAATTCTATTTGGAATAGAGTTTTCTTTGTTATGTTAATGAGATGATATTGTTGTAGGGTGTGTCTTAAGGAAATCACTTTTGAGATACTAAAGCGTAGATCAGGCACAGAAGAAAGCAAGCACAAATGGAGGAGAAGGTAGACACCACACGAAGATCACCACGGACCACCAGAGAAACTGAGACAAGGATTTGCCCCCAGAATGGACAGAGAGCAGAGAGAGAGCCTTCTCCTAGAGCCATTGTCCTTAATTAGGACTTCTAGACTTCTAAACTGTGAGAAAATAAATTTCTGTTTTTTGAAGCCACCCGCTTGTGATATTTCTGTTATAGCAGCACTAAGTAACTAAAACAACTTCCTTGAAAGATCAGGCCTCAAGTCACTGATAACAGCTGTCTACAAGAAAGTCAACCTGCAAAGGCCAAGCAAGGCTTTTCAACCGGGACAAGATTAAAGAATACTTCCTAGACAAGAGAGCTCATGAGCCACAACTAAAAAGATAATTTAAGGATCTTGTTTTCCCCCGCAAGATTCCCTTTCTGCCGCATCTTGGTTTTGTTTGAGGAACTATCCTCCTCACAGTCTCAGAAAATGTGGTTCTGTTGCCTGGCTTCCCTCCGACACCCACGAGCTTGAGCAGTTGACAGTTGATTCTAGTCCAGCCACATAGCTGTACCATCTCTGACCCCTGTGAGTGGTTCAGGAATAACTTTTGCTGTCAAGTTCATTCCAACTCATAACAACCTATAGGACAGAGTAGAACTGCCCCATACATTTTCAAGGAACAGCTGGTTGGCATCTGAGCTCTTAACCACTGTGTCACCAGGGCTCCAGCTCAGGAATACGAATGTTAAATAAATCTAAAAAGAACCAATCCCATAGGTTTCTCTAGAACTGTGGGAAAGGGACATTACCTCACCTTAGGGACCAGGAGCAGTGAGACCTCCAAAGCAGGCCTGTTCAAAAGTGTGGCCCAGAGACAAAGGCTGAGCTAAGACGTAGAGAAAGGCCAGGCCCTGATCAGAGATGAGGAGAGAATCCAGATGGCTTCTTGCGTGGAGTGTTTAGAGAAGGCATCAGGACACTTTCTGAATAACAATGATGAAGCCTGCTAAAGGGAAGCTTTAGCCCCAAATGTGCTGTATTGCCACGTGAAGGTGTTGTAGACTAAATACCTCCTTCCGGAATGACCCCAGAGAACACTGGAGAGGGATTTTGCTGAAGGAAGCGCCACACAGAGGAACTTCAATCCTGAAGTCACAGCACGGCATGTTTGGGCAAAAATAATTGGAAAAATAGAGGGTTCTAGCACCGACAGTTTAAAATCAGGAAAGGTGTGAGTCAGGGTTGTATGCTTTCACCATACTTATTCAATCTGTATGCTGAGAGAATCATCAAAGAAGCTGGGCTATATGAAGAAGAACGCTGCATCAGGATTGGAGGAAGACTCATTAACAACTTTTGATATGCAGATGACACAACCTTCCTTGTTGAAAGGAAGAGGACTTGAAGTACTTATTGATGAAGATCAAAGACTGTAGGCTTCAATATGGATTACACCTTTGCATAAAGAAAACAAAGCCCTCACAATTGGACCAATAAGAAACATCGTGATAAATGGAGAAAAGATTGAAGTTATCAAGGATTCCATTTCACTTGGATCCACAATTAATGCCCATGAAAGCAGCAATCAAGAAATCAAACAACATATTGTATTGGGCAAATCTGCTACAAAAGACCTCTTTAAAGTGTTAAAAAGCAAAGACGTCACTTTAAGGACTAAGGTGCACCTGACCCAAACCATGGTGTTTTCAATTGACTCCTATGCATGTGAAAGCTGGACAATGAATAAAGAAGACTGAAAAAGAATTGATGCCTTTAAATCATATTGTTGGAGAAGAGTATTATTGAATATACCATAGACTGCCAGAAGAAAGAACAAATCTATCTTGAAAGAAGTACAGCCAGAATGCTCATTAGAAACAAGGATGGCAAGACTTTGTCTTACATACTTTCAACATGTTATTAGGAGGGATCAGTCCCTGGAGAAGGACATCAAGCTTGGTAAAGTGGAGGGTCAGTGAAAAAGAGGAACACCCTCAACCAGATGGATTGACACAGTGGCTGCAAAAATGAACTCAAGCATACCAAAGATCGTGAGGATGGTGCAGGAATGAGCAGCGTTTCATTCTGCTGTACGTGGGGCCACTGTGGGTTGGAAACGACTCAAAGGCACTTGACAACAACAGCATCTAGAATCATTCAACATCCTTCATCACCGCCACCTGCTTCCAAGCACCGTTGCCTCCTCCTGAGTAACTAAAACAGTTCTCAGCTTTCACCCATGCCTTGCTTTAATCTATTCTCTACAAAGCACTCAGAATTTTTTTTTTTTAAATTCTGTTAAGTCACTTTCTTACTTAAAATCTTCCCATGGCTTCTCACTCATATGAGAATAAAATCCAGATTCTTTGCCATGACTTACTTGGCCCTATAAGATCTACCCCTGACCTCCTGTTCCACTTCTTCTCATACTACTCTAAAATCCAGCTATAATAGCCTCCATTTTATTTCTTCGTTTGAAGAGCTCCCATTTGAAGCTCTGTCACACCTCTTAGCTTTGTTCTTGCCATTCTCTTTACGTGGAATAAACTACCCCATGGTCTCCTCATAGATGGATTCTCAACCTTCAGGTCTACCTAAAATGCTACCTACCCAAGAGGCCTTCTCTTGTCACTGTATGTCCCCCACTCCCTCAATAGTTTCTAACATATCTAACCATAATAATTTCCTTTATGACATTCAAATGTAATTATATCTTCTCTCTTTCTTTAATTGTGGTAAATGTATATAACAAATTATTTGCCAATTCAGTATTTTCTACATATACAATTCAGTGACGTTGACTGTATTTATCATGTCATACAACCATCACCACTAGCCTTTTCCAAATTATTCCACCACCCTTAACTGAAACTCCGTGCCTCCTAAGCAATGACTCTCCACTAACCCCCCCGCCACATAACCACTAATAAATTTTGATCTTTTTCCTTTTTTTGGTTTTACCTTTGTTTATTCATGTAAGAGTGATTGTACAGTATTTGCCTCTTAATAATTGAAAGTAAGCTACCCAAGGACAGGGATCTTGCCTATATGTCTACAGGAGTTTTTGTTTGTTTGTCTGCTTGCTTGCGTGTCTTTTTAGCCTCTAGAATGAATGAGCTCCATATTGAGTATTCAATCAGTATTTGTTGGATGGATGAATGGACGGACAGACAGATGGACGGACTGAAGGGTAGATGGACGGGTGGGTGGACGGGTGGGTGGATGGATGGGTGGGTGGACGGATAGGTGGGTGGATGGGTGGGTGGATGAGTGGGTGAATGTGTGGATGGATGTGTGGGTGGATAGATAGGTGGATGGTTGGATAGATGGGTGATTGATGGAGGAGACGGATGGATAAATGGTGATTGTTCAGGGCAATGCAGTTTCTGATCACTACTGAAGGCATCCAGCCTCAACCTGAAGCTCTGGACCTTAGGGAATTTATAACCAAAGAATTTCCAGCTTTTAGTGCCATAGAGCAGATGACAGGAACAAGTTGTCACAAGACTACCATCAAGTGTAGAAGCAGATGATTCAATATTTTTCACTGTAATGAGATTAAGTCTATGGTAAGATCAAATGCAATGCACCTTAATTATTCACATCTATTCTGATTGAGATGATTGTATTAATTCTGAGTTGCTTGTTGCGTAGCACATCGTGCTTTGCAGAAGAAGGAAGAACTTTGAGAATCCATTAAAACCCAGTGAGTAATTTGTCTTTGAACACTTGTCTTCCCCATTCCAAAAACGGTCCATTCTGGGATTGATCTGAACACATTCAACTGTGTGCTTCACCTGGCAGATCCCAGGCAGCCAGGGAGTTCAAACTCTTGACAGGAGATGAAAGTTGTTCTGATCCTAAACTCATTCCAGCGGTGACACACTGAGACATCGTCAATCACACCAGGCCCAGAGAATGGGCAGAGGGCTTTGGGCTGAGGTCCCACAGCAGTCCTTCAGCTGATAAATGTGTCTGTAGGTTCAGAGACATTTTCTGTGTTTCTTTTTATTAAAGTAATACATGCATGGTAACAAATCAAAAGGTAAAGAACAGGCTATTAGGAAATGCAAACTTAATGCACCCCCATCTCATGCCTCAAAGATAATTTCTTTAAGCTCTTTTCCTTCCTCTGTTCTTTACTTCCACTGTTCTAAATAATAGGAACGTACATCTATTTCTTGATTTATTAAGTTGAGGCGATACCTATTGACTGTCTAAAATGAGAAATAAGATAGTTTACCTACATCCTACTCCTTTTTCTCTTCTCAGTGCTAAATAGTTATATTATTATTTTTAGTTCTTTCACCGATTACTTTTTTCCAAGATTTTATGACACTTTTCTAACATACATAAAGTTGAAAGGATTTTACAGTGAACGCCCATATACACACCACTTAGATTCTGCATTTAGCATTTTACCATACTTGCTTTATTGCGTATCTGTCCATTCATTCAATTCTCCAACCTCCGCAAATCCATCTTATTTTTAAATACATTTCAAGTAAGTTGAAGACTTAAGTACACTCCGCCCTAAACACTTCAGCATAAAATATTAGATGGTAGTTTAATATTCAAACCACCGACCTTTTGGTTAGCAGCCGAGTGCTTTAACCACTATGACACCAGGGCTCCTTTTTAATACTTGTTTACAGTTCACTTTTTCTTTCTCCTTTTGAGGTAAAATTTACAGAAAATGAAATGCGCAAATCTTAGTTGTACCATTCAGTGAGTTTTGACAAAGCATGTTATTGCACTCAAGCCTCTGTTGATATATAGGACGTCACCATTAATCTGGATATAGTTTCTTCATTTTCCTTCCCTTTCAATCCTTGCCTCACCTCTACCTTATAGGCAACAACTATTTAGACTTTTTTTTTTTTTTACTGTGTATTTGTTTTGCCTGTTCTATGATTTCATACAAAAGAAATTCATACAATAAACACTGTGATTTGAAAAGCTTTTTTTCGGTCAGCATGATGTTTCTGAGATTTGTTCATGGCACTTCCTCCATCAGTAATCTGTTCCTTTTTCTTGCTGAGTAGTATCCCATTGTATGAATACACCATAGGTCATTTATTTATTCTCTTCTTGATAGGCTCCTGGGGTGGCTCCAGGTTTTGGTCATCATGAATAGCATGTAAACATTCTTGTAAAAGCTTTTTTTAATTTTTTTTAATTTTTATTGTGGACATACGTTTTTATAGAGTAGGTATATGTTTAGTTTTATAAGAAACGACCAGAATATTTTTCTAAAGTAGATGCACCATTTTATATGTGAGTTCTGGTTTCTCAATCTTTGCCAATATTTGGTGCTGTCAGTCTTTTAAATTTTAGCTATGTTTTGCAGTTGTAATTTGTGTTTCCCTCATGACTAATGATTGTAAATAATTTTCATGTATTTATTGGCCATTTGTGTATTTTCTTCTATGAAGTGTTTGGTTAGATACTCCTTTTTAAAAAAAATTAAAATTTTGTCTATTATTGAGTTATAGTCCTTTGTTGTGTGTGTGTGTATATATATATATATTTCTTCCAGTCTATGGCTTGCCTATTTATTTCCTTAATAATATATTTTAATGAGCAGGAAATTTTAATCTTGGCTAAAATTAATTTTCTTTATCTATGATTATTTTTTTCTATGCCCTGACAAAAAATGCCTGTCTACACCCAAGTTGCAAGCATATTCTCCTATTGTTTTCTTCTAGAAGCTTTACTTAATTGATAGATAATTTATACACCATAAAATACACCCATTCTAAGTGTACAACTCAATGGCCTTAGTAAATTTATACAGTTGTACAACCATCGCTATAACCCAGTTTTAGAGCATTTCTGTCACCCTAGAAAGGTCCTCGTGCCTGTTTATAGTCAATCCTCATTCCTACCCTCAGTCACAGGTAACCACTTTTATGCTTGTCTATAAATTTGCCTTTTCTAGACACTTCCATTCCTAGGGATCTATCCAAGGAAATTAAAATGTAGTCTACACAAAAATCTGTACATAAATATGCATAGCAGCTTTATTCATAATACTCAAAAACTTGTAATAACTTTAAATAACATATTTAAACCTTATTACTTATTCCAGTAACCCTAAATTCTTCACTTTGTAAATGAGAATATTAGCAACCCTAATTCTTCCTCTGTCTCTCTCACCTACTCCATCATCACCCCTTAATGCTCCACCTTCTGTCAGCTACATTTCTCCTTCTACCTCTGAAGATGATTGACATTTTCATAAACCTTTCTACCTCAGTCCAGCCTCCCATTCTTTGCCCAACAATATGAAATCAAAAAACATTGTTTACATTAACCCTGTGTAAGCATTCATTCATCCATTCCAAGTGACATACAACCATAGGTGCTAAAGTTACCATGATGAATAAGACAGGCAAAAGCACCTCAGGGTGGGAGTGGTGGGGTAGACAATAAGTGGAAACAAAATAAAACATAATTTAATTATTCCATAAAGCACTGTGCCAAGGTAAGACACATTTCATTCTTCATGAGTCCAGTTATGTTACTCCAAGGCCAGAATAGAACGTTCTTAGCACTAAGATCAAATGGGCTTTGTTTTTCCTTGCTCTTTGTTATTTTCTTAAAGTCATGCTTCATTTTGATTTGTTTCATATTTGAACTTAAAATCAAAAGATGTTAAAAAAAAAAAGGCAATGAAAAAGTGGAAGAAAAATGAACAGTAACACAACAATGCCTCTATCCTATCCTCGACATTTTTTTTCCTAGCCTGGTATTTTGTTACATTGGTCTTATTTGCAGAGATGTCCTTTCCAGGGTCCTCTGTGCTTCTGCTGCAAACATTTCAGTCCTGCTGCACACAGCTCAGTGCAAGAGATTTCTTCTCTGCTCTCCTGTAGAGGACCCACTAATTCTAGTACCCACATCTTCCTCTTCCTTGCTTATTTCCTTGTTTTGTTGGAATAATTTCTTTAGAAATATTTTCTTTATTCGAGCTTTGAAATAATTTCTTTAGAGGAGATACATAAGAAGTAAATGATCTGAGTCCTTGTATGCCCAAAAGTATCTTTTTTCTTTCCTTACACTTGATTGATAATTTGACGTAGGATTGTTGTTGCTAGGTGCTGTCAAGTCGGTTACAACTCATAGCGACCATATGTACAGCAGAATGAAACACTGCCTGGTCCCGTGCCATCCTCACAATCCTTGCTGTGTTTGAGCCCATTGTTGAGGCCACTGTGCCAATCCATCTCATTGAGAGTCTTCCTCTTTTTTGATGACCCTCTACTTTAGCAAGCATGATGTTCTTCTCCAGGGACTGGTCCTTCCTGATAACATGTACAAAATATGTAAGACAAAGGCTTGCATCCTTGCTTCTAAGAAGTTTTCTGGCTGTACTTGTTTCAAGACAGATTTGTTTATTCTTTTGGCTGTCTGTGGTATATTCAATATTCTTTGCCAATACCATAATTCAAAGGCAACAATTCTTACTCAGTCTTCCTTATTCATTTTCCAACTTTCACTTACATATGAGGGGATTGAAAACACCATGGCGCAGGTCAGGCACGCCTTAGTCCTTAAAGTGACATCTTTGCTTTTTAACACTTTAGAGCAGTCTTTAGAAACATTTAACCAATGCAATGCATCCTTTGATTTCTTGCTGCTTCCACAGGCATTGATTGTGGATCCAAGTAAAATGAAGTCCTTGATAACTCTAATCTTTTCTCTGTTTTTCATGATGTTACTTGGTCCAGTCGTGAGGATTTTTGTTTTCTTTATGTTGAGGTGTAATCTACATTGAAAC
This sequence comes from Elephas maximus indicus, assembly GCF_024166365.1. Classification (NCBI taxonomy): domain Eukaryota; kingdom Metazoa; phylum Chordata; class Mammalia; order Proboscidea; family Elephantidae; genus Elephas; species Elephas maximus. The sequence goes on along the minus strand of NC_064839.1, from coordinate 10,632,779 downwards.
TTGTGGTCTTCAATCTTTATCAATAAATGCTTCAAGTTCTCTTCACTGTCAGCAAGCAAGGTTGTGTCATCTGCATATTGCAGGTTGTTAATGCATTTTCCTCCAATCCTGATGCTCCATTCTTCTTCATATAGTCCAGCTTCTTTGATAGAATGGGTTAAAAAAACTAGACATTTTGGAAAAATAGTACCTTAAGGAAAGAACTCAAGTGTGAAGAGTTGAGCTCATTATGTCTCTCAGTTTCTGACACAGTATCCTCACTACATGCACGGTCTTTCCTTCCTCCCCTCCTCCTTCCTTCTTTCTTCCCTTTGTCCTTCCTTCCTCCCTCCCTTCCTCTTTTTCTTCTTCCTCTTTCTTTCGCTTCATTTCTTTTCCTTTATTCATGTTCCATATTTTCATTCCCCTTCGTCCCAGAGGCAGCCATTCTAATGTTTTGAATTCATAACTATTTGATATAGTCTTTCAAAATATATACACATATACTTTTTCTGTTTGTTTTTTCTTTTTTGTTTTTTTAGTTTTACAATATGCAGAGTTACTCGTGAGAAATATAATCTCTTTTTAATTCCTGTACTTTACAGGTGAGTATCTAAGTCATCTAGTACTGCTACAACAGAAATATCACACACAAGTGGATGGCTTTAACAAAGAGAAATTTATTCTCACAGTCTAGGAGGCTAGAAGTCTGAATTCAGAGCATCAGCTCCAGGGGAAGCCTTTCTCTCTCTTTTGGCTCTGGGGAAGGTCCTTGTCATCAATCTTCCCTGGTCAAGGAGCTTCTCAGCACAGGGACCCCTGTCCCAAAGGCTCTTGTTTCTTGGTGGTATGAGGTCCCTGTCTCTCTGCTTGCTTCTCTCTTTTATATCTCAAAAGAGATTGACTTAAGACACAGCTTAATCTTGTAGACTGAGTCCTACCTCATTAATGTAACTGCCACTAATCCCACCTCATTAACATCATAAAAAATACAGGTAGGATTTACAACAGATAGGAAAATCATATCAGAGGACAAAAATGTAGACAATCACACAATACTGGGAATCATGGACTAGCCAAGCTGATGCACATTTTTTGTTTGGGTGGGGCACAGTTCAATCCATAACAGTGAGTTTCTCTTTTTTCCTTTTTGGAAAATTTTGGGAAATATATATATATATATAAAATGAGTCATAATCAACTGGATGGCAATGGTTTTTTTTTTTTTTTTTTTTGGTGTAATCCAAATGCTTAAATGCTTGACTACCAGCCAAAATGTTGACGGTTCAAACCCACCCAGAGGTTCCTCAGAAGACAGGCCTGGCAATCTGCTTCCAAAAGTTTACAGCCTTGAAAACCTTATGGAGGGGTTCTACTCTGCACATGGAGTCAGAATTGACTTCACGGCAATTAACAACAACAACAAAAAACACAGCCCTCAATAAATCCCAATAATTCCCACTGTTATGTCTTCAGCACAGACCAGGGCTATGAGATCCAAACTTGCATGTCCAACCATCTCTCTGACATCTTCGTTTGAGTGTTTCAGTCACATCGCAAAATTGCATTTCTCAAATTTCTTGAGTCCTTCACCCACTCCCCTGTATGACTTCCTCCCCTTTGTCAGATCTCAGAGAATTTTGCCCCAGCCACCAGTTGCTCAAGCTAGAGACTTAAATGTCATCCTCTCTTTTTGGACCCCCATGGCCAATATCCAACAGCTGCAGAAGCCCTCTTTTGTTTTTAACATTCAAGAGTATGTCTGGGAACCCTCCACCTTCTCTCTTTCCCTGCAGCACCTCCTGCCTGAGGCAACACATCTCCCCCTGGACTTCTGCATTCACCTGCTTCCTGTCTCTTCTGCTGCGTTCCCACTCTTCCTTCTCCAGCCTCTCCTCCCCAGGGAAGCTTGCATGACCTGTTTAAAATGCAAATTGTGTTGCATCACTTGATGCTCAGAATTCTTATTGCACTTAATGTCAAGTTCCAAATCACAGAAGTCCCTGGTGGTCTGCCCACCTGAACCTCCAGCCCCCTGGAGGCCACTCTCCACTTTGTTCACTACAGTCCAGCCAGCCCAGCTTTCCTTCAGTCTTCCAATATACTGAGGCCTTTCCTACCCTAGGGCCTTTGCACTTACTATCCCTGTGCCAGTAGGATTCCCTGCCAGCCCACATCTCTCCAGGCCTGGCTTTTCTTCCCTTACAGATTTCACCGTCAAATCCTCTTCCCAGAGAGCCCTTCCCTGACCACCCAATTTGAAGTAGACCTGCCCCCACAATATGCGATTACACACCTATTTGTGTCATTTCTTGCATTGACTCATGCATATTTCTTGTGTGTTTGCCTGTCCCTCCACTGGACTATTAGTAGCATGAACTCAGAGACTTTTGTTTCTTGATCCTTGCTCTGTGCCCATGCCTGGCGCTTCAGCTGGTCCTCAGTAATCATCTGTTGTATGTTTACTGTTAAAAAGACAAATGGGAAATCAAGGCCCATTTAGGATCTTTTAGCACACAGTGGGGACTTTGCTGGGCTCTATCTGCTAAGCTTCCTAACACAACACATGCTGTGGACTGAATAAGGTTGCCCTCAGTCACATTTAATCTGAGTTCCTAAGAGTTCTGCTCTTTGCTGTGTCTCCTGTTCACAGCGACACAGCTGAGGGGAACACACCCATTCAGAATGACAAGCAGATCTTGAAGACAGAGCCCACACCCACTGGGCACAAGACCAGGAGTTGGCCTGTCCACATAACCGGCACAGTAATGGTGGCTTTGTGAAATCCCAACATGAATTATAAGATGGGGCCAGATATTTTATTTTCCACATTGGGCTGTTCCAAAGAGTAAAAGAGGTGATGCCAGAACAGCAGGAAAAAACTGGGACTGTGGCGGGCTAACTGGGCCTCTCTTAAGAAAAGCTGCTAACTGATTTTTAGAGAGAAGGGATGTCCACCCATCAAAATCTCAAGAGCAAAGCTGGGCCCCAGTGGGTATGAGGCTGTCTGTCCATGGCTTCTTCCACTGTGAGCTGCTGCTGAGGACAGATCACTTGGCCTGTCTCAGTCTTGGTTCCCTCACTGGAGATAATAATACCTGTTATTATCCAGGCAATTAACTGGGTATACTAATATCCAGTGATCTGGAGATAATAGTATCTGTTCCATCACCTTGCCATGTTATATGACGGCACTCCATACGCTGCAGCTTTAGAAACGTACGGCGATGATACGGGAAAATTTTATTACCAGGCCGCAGTTTCTTTTAGCTCAAAGGTACAGAGTTTCTCAACCTTTAACTGCTAATTCTTTCCACTGGAATTTCAACATTTGTTTGTACAGGATGGAGTCTCTGATTGGTGCAGACAGTTAATGTGCTCAGTGGTGAACTGAAAAGCTAGAAGTTCGAGTCCATTGAGAGGTTCCTGGCGATCTACTTCCAAAAAAGCGGCCATTGAAAACCCTACGGAGCAGAGCTCTGCTCTGACACTCATGGGGTTGCCGTGAGTCGGAGTCTGCTGGACAGCAGTGGGTTTATATTATGGGACAGGGAGAGGTATGGTCTTTTAAAACATTAGTCATTTCTTTCTTTGGTGTATTTTCTTCTAGTCTTTTTCTAATATATAAACAAATGTACATGTATATGAATATATTTCAATATTTGTTTATACGTTTGGGAGTTATACTATTTGCACGGTTTATTCAGTGACAGGAGAAAAAGACAAGATACAGGCATAGAAAGCAAGGTCTTTGTTAGCTGGAAATACTGCTGATGAATGGAAGAGCTACCTTTGTGTGTCTGTAGCTCATTAACTGATTTTAACAAGCAGTTCATAAAGAGGCGTCACAAAATGGTTCAGAGCAGGGCCAACATCTTCCAGGATGATTAGATGGGAAACATCACACTCATCTGGAAGTGACATTTGTTTGAAAATCCACCTCAATATTTTTTATTTTTAATTTTTTATTGTGCTAAATATATCTGTAACCAAACACTTGCCATTTTAATGTTTTTTACACTTAGAGCTCAGTGACTTTCATCACGTTCATCATGGTGTTCTGCCATCATCACTGTCTGTTTCCGAATTTATCCAGGACCTTAACAGAAGCTCAGTGTCCCCTAAGCAGTGAAGCAAGGACCGATTTTAACCATTCAGCATTTGGATCAATGATGGGTCCTTTTTTTTTTTTTTTGCTCTTGTAATATCTGGAAGAAAAGGAGAAAATTGTAGTGCCAAAATGTGTGCCCCAGTTTCTGGTAACTTTTTCTGTCAAGGGTTCAAATATTCTTAAGTCCTTTAAAGATTTCTGATGCCTACGCATCGTATTCTGAGCAGCAGTGAGTGAAGGGCCACCTCATACGCCTTCTCGAACATCGAAAATGGCTGGGCTTGGTTTCATTTTAGAATTTTATATCAAAATCTTTCTTGAATAACAGATGTTCTCTCTGGACGTTCACTCATTTGTGGCCCCTCACTGACCCAAGGCCCACCATCCTGGTTTGCCCAGAACTGAGAAGTTTCCTGGCATCTAGAAATTTCAAGGTTAAAATCAGGACAGTCCTGGGCAAACCAGGTTGGCTAGCCTCCCCACTGAGCTGGTTACTTTGGAGCACAAAAAAAGTCATGCTACTTGGGGGGCTCTTGGTCCAGCTTGGCCCAGGGGTTGATCAGATTGCTGAGTGAGCACAACTTATCTCCCCCAAACTCCACCAGCATCCCACCCCCGTTGGCAATGCATCTGCTGGATACCTCCACCTCAGAGCTGAGCAGGAGAGGCCTCATGGGAGCACCCATTACGACATGAGTTTGTCCCCAAGAACTTTCTTTTTCTGGAGGGGACCTGGTCCTCACCACCCAGCAACCCATCCCAGGCCCACAGAACCATGGGAAAATCTCATCTGGAAAAATGAGAAAGAAACGGGCTGACAGAGCTCAAAGCAGAGGTCAGTGTCATCTGAGCTGTACCTCTGAACTGCTGGCATACAGTGTGTGGGTACTTTCACCGACGGGAAGGTACTCCGAGTTAATTTGGAGTCATCTGACCTAACCAGCTTGGGGAAATAAATGCTTCCTCCATGCACCTCTGGCTCTTTAAGCAGCTCCCTGGAATGCCGCAGGCTGAGCTATCTTTGGCAGCTCCCCCAGGGCAGGAAAGAGCCAGGCACCTCAAAGTTTACTTTTTGAATTATTCATGTGTTATTAATAGCAGCAGTGATGATGACAGGAAGACAGTATCATGACCTGTGACAGGGGACCATCCTGAAAGAGGGAGGAAAGGGAAAGTAGCTGTGAGCCTGGCCAGATCAGCAGGCACTGGGCCACGCCTCCTCCACGCTCCTCTTCTCCGCAGACAGGGTCAAGGGCAGTGTACACCAGGCCCCATCCCAGGAGAGTCCCCTTGGCCAGCTTGAGCTCTGTAGCCTTCAGAAACCTTCCTTCACTGGTAATGTAGGATGGTGGTTAAAGGAACACTGAGAAAGAGCCAAGTTCCAATCCCAGCTCCACCACTTATGAGCCCTGGGACCGTGGACAAAGGTCTTAACGTATCTAAACCTTCCTCATATCACAGATGGCTAAATGGAAATAGGAGCCCCCGTGGCACAGTGGTTGTGAGCTCGGCTGCTAACCAAAAAGTTGGCAATTCCATCCCATTGGCTGATCCTTGGAAACTCTTTGGGATGGTTCTACTCTGTCCTGTAGGGTCACTATGAGTTGGAATCAATTGGACTTTTTTTTTTTTTTTTGAGATGGAAATGAGAATAAGACCAATGCCATGGGTCTGGCTGCTGCAAAGATTAAATGAGTAATGTGCTGAGTACGGCACCTGGCATATAGTCAGTAACCAATAAACGGTAGCCACACAAGTCTTGCTGCATGTTGTTGGAGCCCATTCTTTGCTGGCTTGCACTTATTTTTCATCCCACTATGGTGGTCATAATCTGTATTGATTACAGCTTTGGAAACCCTGTGGGGCAGTTCTATGCTGCCTGTAGAGTTACTATGAGTCTTAATCAATTAGATGACAACAGGTTTAGTTTTATGGTGATTGTCTTAGCTTGACTTGATCTACTGGCTTTGAATAGGTAAGTCTAGCTTCTCAAGTTGGATGCACCTTACCTCATCTTTTCTGTTCCTACTGATGGTAGGGGAGCACAGAAGGGACTTATGAGCACGTGGGGTTTTGGGGTTTGTTGGCGAGAGGGTGAGAGGTAGGATCCTGTCCACTCACCAGCCAAAGCTTCTGTCCCCTGCTTCAACCTTACTGAAAGGCAGGACATCAGAATCAGAATCAGCCACCTTTAGTCTCTTCCCTAGAGGAACTTGCTGGCTTCCCTGGAGGAAGGGGCTTTCCCAGCTGCAATGCCTCCTTTACTGGACTCTAGATGTCCTGTGATGGATTCTAGAGTGGTTAGATTCCTGTCTTCTCATGTAAAAGGCAGGGGTGGTAGTGATAACACATTCCTGGCAAGGTTGGTGTGGGAGTAAATGCAGTAGCCCATGTATACAACTTACTACCGTGTCTTAGATCATGAATGGTCTAAATCAAGATTAATTACTATTATTATTCTATTCATACTATTTCTATTTTGATGTCTAACTCATCATCAGTTTTTCTGATTAGAATTTTTTCAAGGCAGGTGATGAAATACTTTGAAGAGGGGCATTTTGACAACTCCCTAAATAGGTGTTGAACAAATGGCTTAAAAATTCAGGCCTTTCCCCCAATACCCCCATGCCAAATTTTGGAGAGTGAAGAATGGTGAGCAGAAATCTTTAAAAACTTGTTCGGGATTTGAATTTGAGACTTCGACTTCACCAGCACTCAGACATGGCCAAGAAGAACGGTCATTTGAAAACCTCAACCCTCAAAGGGAAGTTTCTGATGAGGCTCAGGTGGGAAGGATCTCCCATTTTAAGTTGGATTCCCCGGAGCAGTCCTTGAAATGAGTGAATGTGATTTATTTGGAATGATTCAAGGAAAAATGGATAATGGGGTATGAAAGCAGGACAGGAAAGGTTAGGACAAATAGGGACAGTATATTAAGAAAGGGCCCATGGGAAACTCTGGCTCAATCCCAGGAGGAGTTCTGGAGACTCACACCCGAGAGCTGTCCAGGTCAGAGGCAAGGGGGCATTTATACCCCCTACCCATCCATTCCACCACTTGTCTGACAGTTTGTCATACTGTGGTGGTTTGCATGTTGCTGTTATATATAATAGGAGGACTGTCATTAGTATTCCAAATATCAGCAGGGTCACCCATGTTGGACAGGTTCCAGCAGAGCTTTTAAACTAAGACAGGCTAGGAAGAAAGGACTGGTGATCTACTTCTGAAAATTAACCAGTGAAATGTTATGGCTCTCAGTAGAATTTGCTTGCTTTGAACATGTCATCAGGAGGGATCAATCATCATAGGAGGGCACCGTGGTTAGTGAAGTAGAGGGTCAGTGAGGGTGTGGGAGAACCTTTGTGAGATGGAATGGCACAGTAGCTGCAATGATGGGCTCAGACATGTTGGTGATTGTGAGGATGACACGGTACTAGGCAAGGTTTTAATCTGTTGTACATAAGGTTGCCATGATTCCAACAAAAAAAAAAAAGCCCTTGCTCAGACAGCTTCATTGGACAATTCTACCAAACATTCAGAGAAGAGCTTACATCAGTACTACTCAGAACATAGAAAAGGAAAGAATACTTCCACATTCATTCTAAGAATCCAGCCTAACACTGATACCAAAACCAAGCAAACATACCACAAAAAAGAAGTTTACAGACCAATATCTCTCATGAATATAGACGCAAAAATTCTCAACAAAATTCTAGCCAATACAATTCAGCATCATATCAAAAAAATAATATACCATGACCAAGTGGGATTCATACCAGGTATGCAAGGATGGTTCAACATTAGAAAATCAATCAATGTAATCCATCATATAAATAAAATAAAAGAATCACATGATCATCTCAATCTATGCAGAAAAGGCATTCGACAAAGTCCAACACTGTTCCTTCTAAAAACACTCCATAAAATAAGTATAGAAGGGAAATTCCTCAACATAATAAAGGGCATCTATACAAAACCAACAGCTAACATCATTCTCAATGGAGAAAGGTTGGAAACATTCCTCTTGAGAAAGGAACAAGACAAGGATGTTCTTTATCACCATTCCTATTTAACATTGTGCTGGAAGTCCTAGCTAGAGTAATAAGGCAGGAAAAAGAAATAAAGGGCATTGAAATTGGTAACAAAGAAGTAAAGCTGTCCCTGTTTGTGGTTGATATGATACTATACATAGAAAACCTGAAAGACTCCACAAGAAAACTATTGGAACTAATAGAAAGATTCAGCAGTTTAGTAGGATAAAAGCTAAGCATACAAAAATCACTTGGATTCCTATACACCAATGAAGAGAACGATGAGAAGAAAATTAGGAAACTAATACCAGTTATAATAGCCCCTAAAAAAATAAAATACTTAGGAATTAATCTAATCAAGGATGTAAAAGACCTATACAAAGAAAACTATAAAACACTACTGCAAGAAACCAAATGGGACCTACATAAATGGGAAAACAGAGCATGCTCTTGAGTATATAGACTTAACATTAAGAAACTGTCAATTCTACCCAAAGCATTCAATTATCAACAACATTCTTTAACGAGATGGAAAAACTAATCATTAACTTTACATGGAAAGGGAAGAGGCCTCAGATAAGTAAAGCACTCATTGAAGAAGATGAATAAAGTAGGAGGACTTGCACTACCTGACTTCAGAACCTACTATATGTAGCTACAATGGTCAAAACAGCCTGATACTGGTACAGTGACAGACACATTGACCAATGGAACAGAATTGAGAACCCAGATGTAAATCCATCTACCTTTGGTCACCTGATCTTCGACAAAGGCCCAAAGTCCATCAAATGGGGAAATATAGTCTTTTTAACAAATGGTGCTGGCAAAATGATGTCCATCTGCAAAAAAATGAAACAGGACCTGTACCTCACACCATACACAAAAACTAAATCAAAATGGATCAAAGACCTAAATATAAAACCAAAAACTATAAAGATCATAGAAGAAAAAATAGGGTCAAAGCTGGAGGCCCTGATATACAGCGTTAACAGGATACAAACCATAACTAACAATACACAAACACCAGAAGATAAGCTAGATAATTGGCATCTTCTAAAAGTTAAACACTTATGTTCATCAAAAGACTTCACCAAAAGAGTAAAAAGAGAACCTACAGTCTGGGAAAAAAATTTTGGCTATGGCGAATCTGACAAAGGTCTAATCTCTGAAACTACAGGAAAATCTAATACCTCTACTACAAAAAGACAAATAATCCAATTAAAAAATGGGCAAAGGATAAGAACAGACACTTCACCAAAGAAGACATTCAAGCAGCTAACAGACACGTGAGGAAATGTTTTCGATCACTAGCCATTAGAGAAATGCGAATCAAAACCACAGTGAGATACCATCTCACCCCAGAATTACTGGCACCAATCAATAAAATGGAAAATAACAAATGTTGGGGAGGCTACAGGAGATTGGATGGAACTCTTAAGCACTGCTGGTAGGAATGCAAAATGGTACAACCATTTTGGAAAACTATACGATGCTTCCTTAAAAAGCTAGAAATAGAAATACTGTATGATCCAACAATCTCACTCTCAGGAATATATCTTAGAGAAACAAGAGCTGTCACACAAATAGATATATGCATACTCACGTTCATCGCAGCATTATTCACAACAGCAAAAAGATGGAAACAACCTAGATGCCCATCAACAGACGAATCGATAAACAAACTATAGTACATACACCCAGTGGAATAGTACACATTGAAAAAGAACAGTGATGAATCTGTGAAGCATCTCACAGCATGGATGAACCTGGAGGGCATTATGCTGAGTGAAATAAGTCAATCACAAAAGGACAAGTATTGTATGAGACCACTACTATAAAAACTCATGAAAAGGCTTACATACAAAAAGAAATAATCTTTGATGGTTAAGAGGGAGGGGAGGGTTGGGGAGGGAAAAACACTAAATAGACAATGGATAAGTTCTAACTTTGGTAAAGGGTAAGACAGTACACAATACTGTGGAAGGCAGCACAACTTGTCCAAGGCAAGGTCATGGAAGCTCCACAGACACATTCTAACTCCCTGAGGGACCAAATTACTGGGCTGAGTGCTGTGGGGACCATGGTCTCAGGAGCATCCAGCACAATTGGCATAATGTAGTTTATAAAGAAAATGTTCTATATTCCACTTTGGTGAGTAGTGTCTGGGATCTTAAAAGCTTGTAAGTGGCCATCTAAGATACTCCTCTGTTCTCACTCCATCTGGAGCAAAGGGGAATGAAGAAAACCAAAGACACAAGGGAAAGATTAGTCCAAAGGACTAATGGACCACAACTACCACCACGCTGAGTCCAACACAAATGGACGGTGCCCAGCCATCACCACCCACTGCCCTGGTAGGGATCACAATAGAGGGTCCCAGACAGAGGTGGAGAAAAATGTAGAACATAATTCTAACTCACAAAAAAAGGCCAGACTTACTGGTTTGACAGAATGGGAGAAACTCTGAGAGCATGGCCCCTGGACAGTAATGTAGTCACTCCTGAGGTCCACTCTTCATACAAAGATTAGACAGGCCCATAAAACTAAATGAGATTAAATGCACACACTAGCCCTGGGGCAAGGACGAGAAGGAGGAGAGGACAGGAAAGCTGGTAATAAGGAACCCAAGGTCAATAAGAGGAGAGTGTTGACATGTCGTGGGGTTGGCAAGCAATGTCACAAAACAATGTGTGTACCAATTGTTTAATAAGAAACTAGTTTGCTCTATAAACCTTCATCTGAAGTACCATTATTAAAAAAAAAAAAAAAAAGGTTGCCATGAATCAGAGCTGACTCAAAATCAGCTAACAAAGACAATAACAACTCACCCGTTGTTAGATAAGTGCTGATCCTGGAGGGATATGAATTCTGTTTCCAGCTGTCTGTACAGACCAGGTAAATCATGACAGTTGACGTATAGACCCAGGTGCAGGCTGTGGGGAGCTAGTGCACATCCAGATGTTGACAGAGTCCAGAGAATGTGAATGGCGCTCTGCAATGCAGATAAAGCTCTGTCAGGCAGCCACTTTTGTCACCAGGATGGACCCCAAATACTTGACTCATTCTTGCCTCCATATTTTAACTCTTCCTTCCCTACCAAACTTTTCCCTAACAAAAGGTTTTGCCTTCTCTTTCCTTGGACATTTGTTTAGCATCTTTAGATACAAAGTGCCAGGTGCTATGGGAGATACAATATACAGAATGAGTTTTAAAAAAAAAAAACTTGTGGCCATTGGGTATATTCTGACTCAGTTACCCCATGTGTTACAGAGTAAAACTGCTCCTGAGGGTTTTCTTGGCAGTACTGTCTATGGAAGCAGATCCCCGGGCTTCCCTTCCATGGTGCTGTTGGGTGGGTATGAACTGGTAATCTTCAGGTTAGTTGTTGCTGCTGTTAGTTTCCATTGAGTTGATTCCAACTCGTGGTGACTCCATGTGTGCAGAGTAGAACTGCTCCATAGGGATTTCAATGCTGTAACATTTTGTGAAGCACATCATCAGGCCCGTCTTCCAAGGTGCCTCAGCGTGGATTCAAACCACCAACCTTTCAGCTGGTAGTCAAGCTTCAGTGTCTGCATTACTCTAGGACCTGTACATGAGGCTCAGCTAGAGCTAGAAGATTTAACTCAACAGCAGCTGAGTTTCTTTCTGATCTAGAATTGCTAACAGAATTTGAATCCTGGATCAGTCACTAACCAGGCATGTGGGTTGAGCAAGTGAGGTGATTCTCTGCACCTCATATTTAGGGGGTGGGGTAGGGAACAGCAGTTATTCACATATACTTCACAACAAGACTGTTACCAGGGTGCTGAATCCCAGCCCAGTGTCTGGGTTACAGTACTTGTCTCCTTCCATTTTATTTTTTTCCCCACATATTAAAAAAAAAATTCATTGCCATCGGGTCAACACTGACTCAGCCCCCCAGGTATTAGACACCCTCATGTTCTGGGCTAGAAGTCCCCAGATCCTCCAACAATGACTCATATGAATTGGTTTCCAGGCTCATCATCCTTGTGTTTGGGAGACTCTTATGGCAACAAGGGGTCACCCACTTTAAGAAGAGAGGGGTGACTGAGAGGGCTTAGGTGGACTGTGGAAGACTGGAAGACCTTCTGCGACTGCAGGTGTTCTGAGCACCAGCTGCTCACTCCATCCGTCTTACAACCTGCACAATCTCACTCCAAGCCTTTTGGTGTCTCTGGTCCAGGTACTAGAGCAAGGTTTGGTTGGCTCAGTTCAGTGCCCCCTACCCCACGCTGGGCAAAGGCTCTTGTAGTGGCCCCTTCATAGCCTGTGGTTTAGCCTCTGGATGCTGCCCCTGGTGCAGGTGGTGGCCTTTGGAATAGTGAACTCATCTCTGTGTGAATAGACCTGTGTCACTACCCAAGAGGAAAATGGTGGGCTAGAGACACCATGACAAGTGTGGCCAGCATGCTCAATTTTCCCAACAGGGTCTGGTTTGTTCCTATCCCTCTTCAAGGTCCAGCCTGGGAAATGGCTGAGGAGAAAGATAAAATAAAATACCCACGATTTGGCTCAATCTCTTACTGACACCAGGGGCCTATCTACAGAGAATATATATATTTATATATTTTTAATTAATTTAAAATTAGTTTTAAGCTGCTGAATGATCTCTCATAGCTGGCAATGTGGCCAATAGAAAATGCTCATTAGCACCCCTCCTCAAGCAGCGGCCTGGGCACTTGTCCTACCTTAGTTATACCTCTGGTTGACCCCCTCCTTCCTCCCTCTTGCACCTATTCCTCCTCTCCTCCACTGGACTCCTCCTTCTTCACCAGTAAAACTCATTGCCTGGAGGGTGGCTGTGGCATGCCCTGGGGTCCCTGGTCCTATAAACAGAGCCCTTTCTGCAGTTCTGGAAATGGGTCTAGTCATGGTAGCCTTCTCCCATGAACAGCTCTGACCGTGTCATAGCCACTCGCATTGAACTTTCAACATCATAGCACTCTCCCTAAAAAAATCCACTGCCATCAGTCGATTCCAACTCATAACAATTAGACTCGCCCCATAAGGTTAATGTAAGACGCGGTCTTGCCATTCTTGCTTCTAAGGAGCATTCTGGTTGTACTTCTTCCAAGACAGTTTTGTTTGTTCTTTTGGCAGTTCATGGTATATTCAATATTCTTCACCAACATCACAATTTAAAGGCATAAATCCTTCTTTGGTCTTCCTTATTCATTGTCCAGCTTTCCCATGTATATGAGATAATGGAAAGCCCCATGGCCTGGGTCAGGTGCAACTTAGCCTTTAAGGTGGCATCTTTACTTTTTAAAACTTTAAAGAGGTCTTTTGCAGCAAATTTGCCCAATGCAATGGGTCTTTTGATTTCCTGACTGCTCCTTCCATGGGTGTTGATTGTATATCCAGGTAAAATGAAATCCTTGACAACCTCAATCTTTTCTCCATTTATCATGATGTTGTTTATTGATCCAGTTGTGAAGATTTTTGTTTTCTTTATGTTGAGGTATAATCCATACTGAAGGCTATGGCCTTTGATTTTCATCAGTAAATGCTTCAAGTCCTCTTCACTTTCAGCAAGCAAGGTTGTGTCATCTACATAACGTAGGTTGTTAATGAGTCTTCCTCTAATCCTGATGCCACATTCTTCTTCATACAGTCCAACCTCTTAGATTATCTGTTCAACATACAGATTAAAGAGGTATGGCAAAAGGATACAACCCTGACACACACCTTTCCTGATTTTAAACCACTCAGTATCCCCTTGTTCTGTTTGAAAGTCTGCCTCTTGATCTATGTACAGGTTCCTCATGAGCACAATTAAGAGCTCTGGAATTCCCATTTGTCTTAGTCATCTATTGCTGCCATAACAGAAATACCACAAGTGGATGTCTTTAACAAAGAGACATTTATTTCCTCACGGTAGAGTAGGCTAAAAGTCCAAATTCAAGGCATCAGCTTCAGGGGAAGGCTTTCTTTCTCTGTCAGCTCTGGAGGAAGGTCCTTGTCCTCAATCTTCCCCTGGTCAAGGAGCTTCTCAGGCACAGGGACCCTGTGTCCAAAGGATGAGCTCTGTTCCTGGTGCTGCTTTCTTGGTGGTATGAGGTCCCCAACTCTTTGCTTGCTTCCTTTAATCTCTTGAGAGATAAAAGGTGATGCAGGCTGCACCCCAGGGAAACTCCCTTTACATTGGATCAGGGATGTTACCTGGGTACGGGTGGTGCTACAATCCCACCCAAATCCTTTCAACATAAAATTACAATCACAAAATGGAGGACAACCATAGAATACTGGGAATCATGGCCTACCAAGTTGATACACACATTTTTGGGGGGGACATAATTCAATCCATGACACCATTCTTCATAATGTTATCCATAATTTGTTATGATCCACACAGTAGAATGCTTTTGCATAGCCAATAAAACGTGGGTAAACATCTTTCTGTTATTCTCTGTTCTCAGCCATGATCCATCTGACATCAGCAATGATATCCTAGTTCCATGTCCTCTTCTGAATCTGGCTTGAATTTCTGGCAGTTCCCTGTCGATATACTGCTGCAGTCACTTTTGAATGATATTCAACAAAATTTTACTTGCATGCGATATTAATGACATTGTTCAATAATTTCCTCATTCAGTTGGATCACTTTTCTTGGGAATAGGCACAAATATTGGTCTTTTCCAGTCCATTGGGCAGGTAGCTGTCTTCCGAATTTCTTGGCATTGACAAGTGAGCATCTCCAGCACTGCATCCGTTTGTTGAAACATCTCAATTGATATTCCGTCAATTCCTGGAGGCTTACTTTTCACCAATGCCTTCAGTGTGGCTTGGAGCTCTTCCTTCAGTACCATAGGTTCCTGAGAATATGCTACCTCCTGAAATGGTTGAACATCAACCAATTCTTTTTGGTATAATGGCTCTGTGTATTCCTTCCATCTTCTTTTGATGCTTCCTGTGTCCTTTAATATTTTCCCCTTAGAATCCTTCAACATTGAAACTGTAGGCTTGAATTTTTTCTTCAGTTGTTTCAGCTTGAGAAATGCCAAGTGTGTTCTTCCCTTTTGGTTTTCTAACTTCAAGTCTTTACACATGTCGTTATAGTGCTTTGTCTTCTTGAACCGCCCTTTGAAATCTTCTGTTCAGATCTTTTACTTCATCGTTTCTTCCTTTCCCCTTAGCTACTCAACCTTCAAGAGCAAGTTTCAGAGTCTCTTCTGACATCCATTTTGGTCTTTTCTTTCTTTCCTGTCTTTTTAACCACCTCTTGCTTTCTTCATGTATGATGTCTTTGATGATGTCATTCCACAACTAGTCTGGTCTTCAGTCATTAGTGTTCAACCTGTCAAATCTATTCTTGAGGTGGTCACCAAATTCAGGTAGCGTATACTCAAGGTTGTACTTCAGCTCTCGTGGACTTGTTCTAATTTTCTTCAGTTTCAACTTGATCTTGCATAAGAGCAATTGATGGTCTGTTCCTCAGTTGGCCCCTGACCTTGTTCTGATTGATGATATTGAGCTTTTCCATCATCTCTTTCCACAGATGCAATCGATTTGATTCCTGCATATTCCATCTGGCGAGGTCCGTGTGCACAGTTGCCATTTATGTTGGTGAAAAAGGTATTTGAAAATGAAGTTGTTGATCTTGCAAAATTCAATCATGTGATCTCCAGTATCCTTTCTATCACCAAGGCCATATTTTCCAACTACTGATCCTTCTTCTTTGTTTCCAACTTTCACATTCTAATTACCAATAATTATCAATGCATCCTGATTGCATGTTCAATCAGTTTCAGACTGCAGAAGTCAGTAAAAATCTTCGAATATCTTAATCCTTGGCCTTAGTGGTTGGTGTATAAATTTGAATCATAGTTGTATTAACTGGTCTTCCTTGTAGGTGTATGGATATTATTCTATCACTTACAGTATCATACTTCAAGATACGTCTCGAATTGTTTGTTTTGATGATGAATGCAGCGGCATTCCTCTTCAAGTTGTCATTCCCAGCATAGTAGACTATATGATTGTCCTATTCAAAATGGTCAATACTAGCCCACTTCAACTCACTAATGCCTAGGATATCGATGTTTATGCGTTCCATTTCATTTTCAACTATTTCCAATTTTCCTAGAATCATACTTCGTACATTCCAGGTTCCAGTTATTAATGGATATTTGCAGCTCTTTTTTCTCATTTTGAATTGTGCCACAATAGCAGATGAAGGTCCCAAAAGCTTGACTCCATCCATGTCATTAGGTCAACTCTACTTTGAGGAGGCAGCTCTTCCCCAGTTGTCTTCTGAGTGCGTTCCAACCTGAGGGGCTCATCTTCTGGCACTGTAACAGACAGTGTTCTGCTACTATTCATAAGGTTTTCACTGGCTAATTCTTTTCAGAAGTAAGTCACACAGTCCTTATTCCTAGTCTGTCTTAGTCTGGAAGCTCAGCTGAAACCTTTCCACCATGGGTGACCCTACTGGCTTTTGAATACCAGTGGCATAGCTTCCAGCATGACAGCAACAGACAAGCCCGACAGTATGAAAAACTGACAGATGCATGGGAGATATTGATGTCAGTATTCATATAATCTAAGAAATATTACTTCAAAGCACATATTATCCTATGACTAAAATTGATAATAGACATTACTAACGATTCTGTATGGTCTGGTACAAAAGGAGATCCATGGGGACGGGGGGTGACACCATGACTTACCTCACCGAGTGACAACAACCTTAGTGATGCCACTGGTCGTGTGGAAGAGCAGTTATATTTTTTAGCATGACAAGACACAGTAACTGGGACAACTGAGCAGAGAAAGTCAACAGAACAGATTTCAGCAGCTACAGGACACCACAGACTGGACGATCAAGCTGCTTGTTCCACACTGTATTTCTCAAACTTATAAGGGAGCATTCCCCACTTCTTGAGAAATACCATGGCAACCAGGTTCTGCCATGTTAGCCTCATCCTTCAGCAAGGGAAGCTTGCTCATTAGTGTAAACCATGGCTTTGCTGTGGCCTGAGAGACCTCAAACTAATCGTTTAACTTCTCTAAACTTTAGTTTTCTCATCTGTAAAATGGGGACATTAACACCCACTTTGCAAGGTTATTATGAGGATTTCATAGACCAGGGGGTCAGCAAACTTTTTAGGTAAAGGGACAAATAATAAATATCTTAGGTTTTTGTGCGCCACTTGGTGTCTGTCCCAACTACTCAACTCCATCATCGTAGCATGAAAGTAGCCATAAACAACATGCAAATGAATGAATCGGGCTATGTCCCAAGAAAACTTTATTTACAAAAAGAGGTGGTAGGCTGGATTAGTCCATAGGCCATAGTTTACCAAACCCAGGAGTTAATCAAGAGGTTAATTCACGTGAGGTAGAATGCTTGGCATGCCATATTTGCTCAATAAGAACTAGTTCCCTTTTCCTTTACCACTGCATTGTCTTAAGGGGTCCATGAAACAGGATATGAGAAACATCTAGCTCAATATCTGACCTTGATCTGGTAATCAACTAATGTTGGGTCCTTTGCCTGGTTCCTTCCACCTTTTTCTCATTTGAGTAGACCAGCATAATCCATTTGTCCAACTAACTCCCATACTGTGCCCCAAGAGTTACTGTTGGCAAAACAGAGTCATCTTAGAAAGTTGGTTGGTGAGGGAGGTGGTACATGGGCAGGAAAAACCTCAGGAAACTACTTATTTCCATTCCAAGGCAGGAGATCAATAACCTCACTAACAGCCCAACCACATCCAAGCTGCTTGGCTTGGGCACATTACTTAGCCTCTCTATTACCTCGGTTTTCTTACCTATAATCCAGGTACAACAATAATACAAGCCTTAACAAAAAAAAAAAAAAAAAACCCAGTGCCGTCGAGTCGATTCCGACTCATAATGACCCTGTAGGACAGAGTAGAACTGCCCTATAGAGTTTCTAAGGACCGCCTGATGGATTCGAACTGCCGACCCTTTGGTTAGCAGCCATCACACTTAATCACTACACCACCAGGGTTTACAATATAAGCCTTAATGAGGATTAAATAAGTTAATGTCTGCAAAGTACTTATAATAGTGCTTGGAATGTAGTAAACACCCAATGAATGAAAGTTGATGGGTATTACCAAAGCAACAGAGAACCTGGAGAATCTGTCCCACTCTCACTGAGCTCAGAGATCTGGGGTGCCTGGCTGTGAGTGGGGTACCAGCTGCCATTGAGTCGATTCCAACTCATGGCAACCCCATGTGCGTCAGAGCAGAACAGTGCCCTACACAGTTTTCCAATGGTTTTCAATGGATGATTTTTCAAGAGTAGATGAGCAGGACTTTCTTCCAAGGCACCCCTGGGTAGACTTAAATCTCCAACCTCACGGCCAGCGGTGAGCATGTTAACTATTTGCAATACCCAGAGATTCTGAGGGTTGGGTAGGCGAAGCCATTTCAAAGGCTTCACTTTCCCTCTGGTCTTCTCTGTTGGTATGAGTAGAGTCAAGGTTAGAGAAACACAATAATAAAAAGTGTATTAAGGGTGAGTGTGTAAGCAACAGTGCTGGCACGAGTTGGCAGATTTCGTCCTTCACTATCCAGACCTGGAATGTGCTCCATGCTTTAACTCTCCCCACCTGCGTTGTTTATATGTGGCTGCACCAAGGACTGCAAGGTATCAGCAGCCCCAAGATGAGCATGCCATGAGTGAGTGTGTGCATGTGTGTGTGTGTGGGATGGGGGCGAGACGTGAGTGAGCACAAGAGCAAATTTCTGATTTCTGAGTCCAAGAATGAAAACTGGTGTTTAAAATATCAATTTTCCCCTCCCCATCACAGGTAATTTCATCAAGGAGGCCCAGGAGGAGATAATACAGAGTCTGAGGTTAGCCTCAAAGGGTACATTTCCTCCTCCACAGCCAATGTTTTATTAATTAGACAATTGAGTGCATGCAGAATTTATTTTAAAGAAATCAATTTTGTAGCCCTTAAATGGGCTTTGCCTTTCCAGCAGTGAGCGATAAACCAGCTGATCTTTGCTTGAGGTAGCCCAAGGTTCCTAAATCTCCCAAGTGGATGGGATGGCAGCTGGCAAGCAGAGCTCCCAGGAAGGGCAACCTCTGCCCAAAGACACCACAGGGCAATGGGTGGAGTACCCAGGCCAGGTCAGTAGAGCAAATCTGGTGAGAAACACAGGACTTCCAGCAAGGCAGAGCTGAGAACAGCTCTCCGCTGATGCTCCATGTGGCCTTGGAAAAGGTACATAACCTCTCTGAGTATTGGCTTCTTCACCTGACAAATGGGTAAAATGATACTGGCTCATTGGGCTTCTGTGAGTATTAAAAGAGATAGTGAATTTATAACAAGCAAGACAAAATTAAACCAGGGTAAGGACTATGTTTGTTTGGGAAAAAGTAAATTCTTTGATAAGCTACTTGAGCACCCAGAATTTGAGGGCAAGTGATTTGCCTGGAAGGTGATCCCAGAAAGCACAGGAGGTCAGAGTGTCAAGGTGAAACTCTTAAAGGAGCTTGAGCATTGGAGAGAATATAAGGAACGAGAAACTGCGAACAATCTGAAATTTCTAACAACAGGAGGATGGTTAAATACAGTAAGAAAAACTACGCAATCTTCAAAAATTGGTTTATAAATAATAAGAGTTGAAGACATGTGAATAATGAATACTATGTTATGAAAGTTAATAAAATACTATATCATATATGCATAGGAAATGATCAGAAGGGAAAACTTCAAACTAATGAAAGGATTAGCCTCAGAGTAGTGGCATTATAGATAAATTTAATGCTACTTTATATAACTATTTGTGCTTCCAAATACTCAATGCAAGGCATATGAAACTTACTATTGAACTGCATTAAAAACATGGAAGAAAAATAAGCAACAGCAACAAAAGACAATTAAGTGTGATTAGTGGTACCAACATCCTTCTTACCCCGAAAAACACTAATACGTACATTTCTTGAATTTAAATTTCCATTTGTTGAATTTAAAATTTTTGAAATAGTCCACTTGGCGGGGGCGGGGGGCAGGCTGGACTCACTGTAAAGTTTAGCATTCATCAGGGTTTAGTTTTCTACAGGCTAGTGTGTGACATTCACATCAATTCACACTCACATTGCACATCTTCATAAAGGCACTGTTCCCATCAGACAAACTATGTACTCTGCTCCCCAGAAAGATGATTCAGGCTGAATATCCACTCTCAAGACTGCCAGCCTCACTAGTCAGTACAGACGCAGGAGTCTTCTCTGGGGATCCCTGACTTTTTATGCAAAATAATTGTGTGTGGCCTAAGTGCAACTGTCTGGGAGAGCCTACAGAGCTTTTATAAAATCTCAACATGAACCCCAAAATTTGGGAACTGTTGTTAAGTGCAGTGAGTTTAGATTTTGTAGCTATAACATAACGAAAACACATCTGAGGCTTCTGTCCAGGCCTGGACCAGTAATGCGAAATTTGTCTCCGTAAATGGAGGATGCCGAGAGACCAAAGAGAGAGTTCAGCAACTCCAGTGTGGCACAAAAGGAGTATATTAGGGAGACTTACATATGAGGTTAAGTCCTCAGTCAGTGGCTGCAGGACCAGAGCAGATCTTTGCAGCCCCACAGTGGGAAGGCAGAGTTTTTTGTTTTTAATTAATTTTTATTGTACTTTTTCTCCAGCCTTTGTCAAGCCAGTAAGTCTGGTCTTTTTTTGTGTTAGAATTTTGTTCTACATTTTTCTCCAGCTCTGTCTGGGACACTCTTTTGTAATCCCTGTCAGAGCAGTCCGTGCTGGTGGGAGGGCAGGAGTTTTATTTATGGACAATAGTGGCTCCATGCCAGGGGCTTACAACCGAGCAAACTGTAGTGAACCAGCGGACCACATGGGGCCGCTCATGTTCAGCCTTGCAAACCCCTTTTCCCCTTCAGCCTCCATTTGTAAATTTATCTAATTTCAACGTGAAAAAGGGTAAATATCAGTAATGCATCTCAGCAAATTAGTTTTTATTTTTAATAATATTTTATTGTGCTTAAGGTGAACGTTTACACAGCAAATTAGATTTCCATTTAACAATTTCTACACAAATTATTTGGTGATATTGGTTACATTTTTTCTCAGTGTGTCATCATTCTCATTCATTCCATTCTGGTGCGACCATTTCCAGTACTCTAGTTCCCCTGTCCCCTTACCCTCTCATCTTTGCTTTAGAGTAACTTTTGGCCATTTGGTCTAAGATAAATGATTTTTTAAAGGAGTTCATTATTCATGGGTGATATTCTTTAATTTATGAGCCAATCTGTTATTTAGCTAAAAGGTAACCTCAAGGAATAATTACACTTTAAGTTTTAAAGAGTATCTCCAGGCAATAGTCTTGGGTTGTCCTTTAGTCTTGACTGATCCAGTAAGTCTACACTTTTTAAGAATTTGAGCTCTGTTTCACATTTTTCTCCCATTCTCTCAGGATCCACCTATATTGGCCCTGGGCAGAATGGTTGGTAGTAGTAGCTGAGTACCATCTAGTTCTTCTGGTCTCAGGGTAGATGAGGCCGTGGTTCATGTAGATTATTAGTCCTGTAGACTACTTTCATCTCTAAGTCTTTGGATTCCTTTTTTATCTTTTGTTCTGGATAAGTAGGGGCCAATAGTTGTATCGTAGATGTCTGCTTGCAAGCTTTTAAGCCCCCTGACTCCACACACCCCACTGGGATATAGAACACACTCTTTACGAACTATATTAACGCCATTTAACTGAGTTGTCCCACAAGACTATGGTCCTAAACCTTCAAATCCAGACAACCAAACTCATGAGGTGTCTGGTTATGTCTAGGAAGTATCCATAAGTATGTCCTCTATGTGCTTTGTTATAGATATGGATATACATGCATGCACACGAATACCTGTGTGTACATATGCCTAGAGATAAAGCTGTCCGTGCAGCCACATATTCATACCCATACACATTTATGCTTATATACATATTGGTGTAACCACACACTTTTTTTGGTTGTTGTTGGTGTTCGTGTGAAACTATATTTGTCATATCCTTCACCGAAAACATCCTTTTCTTTTGCGCACTTCTTAGTGACAACGTTTATATTGGTCAAGCCCTGGGTGCACTTCAGCCACAATTAACGCCACCTTTCCCATCACCAAAAATAGAAATGTCTACAATCTTGAGAGTGCTTTTCCCTCTTCCGCTTCACCCATCCCTGGTAACCACCTGTGAACCTTGGTCTCAGTATATATATCTGAGTTCTTGTTTTCTTATTAAAGTGATATCATATGATATTTGTCCTTTTGTGATCAACTTATCTCACTCAGCATAATGTCCTCCAGCAAATGAGTCTTTTTTTTAATATAATTTTTATTGCGCTTTACGTGAAAGTTTACAAATCAAGTCAGTGTCTCACACAAAAATCCATATACACCTTGCTACACATTCCCAATTACTCTCCCCCAATGAGACAGCCCGCTCTCTCCCTCTATTCTCTCTTTTTGAGTCCATTTTGCCAGCTTCTAATCCCTTCCACCCTCTCATCTCCCCTCCAGGCAGGAGATGCCAACGTACTCTCAAGTGTCCACCTGATCCAAGAAGCTCACTCCTCACCAGCATCCCTCTCCCACCCATTGCCCAGTCCAATCCATGTCTGAAGAGTTGGCTTTGGGAATGGTTCCTGTCCTGGCCCAACAGAAGGTCTGGGGGCCATGACCACTGGGGTCCTTGTAGTCTCAGTCAGACCATTAAGTCTGGTCTTATGAGAATTTGGGGTCTGCATCCCACTGCTCTCCTGCTCCATCAGGGGTTCTCTGTTTTGTTCCCTGTCAGGGCAGTCATCGGTTGTAGCCAGGCACCATCTAGTTCTTCTGGTCTCAGGATGATGTAGTCGCTGGTTCATGTGGCCCTTTCTGTCTCTTGGGCTCGTAACCGCCTTGTGTCCTTGGTGTCCTTCATTCTCCTTTGATCCAGGTGGGTTGAGACCAATTGTTGCATCTTAGATGGCTGCTTGCTAGCGTTTAAGACCCCTGACGCCACTCTTCAAAGTGGGATGCAGAATGTTTTCTTAATAGATTTTATTATGCCAATTGACTTAGATGTCCCCTGAAACCGTGGTCCTCAGACCCCTGCCCCTGCTACGCTGGCCTTCGAAGCGTTCAGTTTATTCAGGAAACTTCTTTGCTTTTGGTTTAGTCCAGCTGTGCTGACCTTCCCTGTATTGTGTGCTGTCTTTCCCTTCACCTAAAGTAGTTCTTATCTACTATCTAATTAGTGAATGCCCCTCTCCCACCTTCCCTCCCTCCCCCCTCTCGTAACCACAAAAAAATGTGTTCTTCTCAGTTTAAACTATTTCTCAAGTTGTTATAATAGTGGTCTTATACAATATTTGTCCTTTTGCAACTGACTCATTTCACTCAGCGTAATGCCTTCCAGGTTCCTCCATGTTATGAAATGTTTCACAGATTCCTCACTGTTCTTTCTCGATGGGTAGTATTCCATTGTGTGAATATACCATAATTTATTTTTCCATTCATCCATTGATGGGCATCTTGGTTGCTTCCATGTTTTTGCTATTGTAAACAGTGCTGCAATAAACATGGGTGTACATATATCTGTTCGTGTAAAGGCTCTTATTTCTCTAGGATATATTCCAAGGAGTGGGATTGCTGGATCGTATGCTAGTTCTAGTTCTAGCTTTTTAAGGAAGTGCCAAATTGATTTCCAAAGTGGTTGTACCATTTTACATTCCCATCAGCAGTGTAGAAGTGTTCCAATCTCTCCACAGCCTCTCCAACATGTATTATTTTGTGTTTTTTTGGATTACTGCCAGCCTTGTTGGAGTAAGATGACATCTCATTGTAGTTTTGATCTGCATTTCTCAAATGGCTAACGATCGTGAACATTTCCTCATGTATCTGTAAGCTACCTGAATGTCTTCTTTAGTGAAGTGTCTATTCATATCTTTTGCCCATTTTTTGATTGGGTTATTTGACTTTTTGTAGTTGAGTTTTTGCAGTATCATGTAGATTTTAGAGATCACATGCTGATCAGAAATGTCATAGCTAAAAACTTTTTCCCAGTCTGTAGGTAGTCTTTTTAGTCTTTGGTGAAGCCTTTGGATGAGCGTTTAAGTGTTTGATTTTTAGGAGCTCCCGGTTATCTAGTTTTTCTTCTGCATTCTTAATAATGTTTTATATACTGTTTATGCCATGTATTAGGGCTCCTAATGTTGCCCGTATTTTTTCTTCCATGATCTTTATCATTTTAGATTTTATATTTCAGTCTTTGATCCATTTTGAGCTCGTTTTTGTGCATGGACTGAGATATGGGTCTTGTTTCTTTTTTTTTGCAAATGGATATCCAATTATGCCAGCACCATTTGTTAAAAAGACTGTCTTTTCCCCATTTAACTGTTTTGGGGCCTTTGTCAAATATCAACTGCTCATATGTGGATGGATTTATGTCTGGATTCTCAATTCTGTTCCATTGGTCTATGTATCTGTTATACCAGTACCAGGCTGTTTTGACTACTGTGGCGGTACAATAGGTTCTAAAATCAGGTAAAGTAAGTCCTCCCATTTTGTTCTTCTTCTTCAGTAATGCCTTACTCATCCAGGGCCTCTTTCCCTTCCATATGAAGTTGGTGATTTGTTTCTCCATCTCATTAAAGAATGTCGTTGGGATTTGGATCGGAATTGCATTAAATGTATAGATCGCTTTTGGTAGAATAGACATTTTTATAATGTTAAGTCTTCCTATCCATGAGCAAAGTATGTTTTTCCACTTATGTAAGTCTCTTTTGGTTTCTTGCAGAAGTGTACTGTAGTTTTCTTTGTATAAGTCTTTTACATCTCTGGTAAGATTTATTCCTAAGTATTTGATCTTCTTGGGGGCTACTGTAAATGGCATTGATTTGGTGATTTCCTCTTCGATGTTCTTTTTTTTGGTGTAGAGGAATCCAACTGATTTTTGTATGTTTACCTTGCAGCAAATGAGTCTTGATGCCTACAGAATGAACGTAAAATTAGGAAACGTGCCACTCATTTCCCTACTAGCTGAAATTTAGATGGCACATTCCTTTTGCAAGTTACCTATTTGAAAAGAGACCATGAGGAAAGAGTTATCATTTAAAGTCAGCCCTGGGCAACTGGACCTGTACCCACAGAGTTACTGTACCGGCAGCAGGCAGGCTTTCATCATGGCAAAGCCCTCCCCTCCAGGAGCCTGTGGCAGGCTCACGCTTAGAGATAGTCTATCACTGATGTGCTGGGGCTGCGATATTCCCAGGATAACATCATGATTCATCCAGATCCACATGCCTCCAGAATAGGACATTTATCTTAGCCTGGCCAGGTGGCATGGGGATGAAGACTCCATTGCTCAATAATAATTTTCACCAGCCTGGGAAAATGTTTTCTATCTTGTAAAATAATGTTCTGCATGAAGAGAGGCACACGTGGTCTGGAAGATGGGGAAAGAAAGAGAAGAAAACTGGAGTTGGTTAACATAGGAATAAATTTAATCCAATGTAAATGTATACTGACACTCAATTTCTCCCAGTAGTTTCCTAGACTCTGAAGGAACTTTCTGCACCGGGACATGTACTCCTTTGTCTTGAATCAGAATAACTTAGAAGCAGACTCCGATGATGATTTCAGTGTGAATAGTTCATTCTGGTGCTACAGATTGGATTGTGCTCCCCGCCTCCCCCCATAACGTGGTGGAATTCTAACCCCTACACCTGTGGACATGATTTCCGTTGGGAATAGGGCTTTCTTTATGTTAATGAGGACGTATCAGTGTACTGTGTGTCCCAAATCTAATGACTTTGGGGTATAAAAAGAACAGATTGGACACAGAAGCAAGGACAAACATGGGGAAGATAGATGCCACATGAAGATTGACAAGGACCCTAGGAATGCTGGGGCTACAGAAGCTGAGACAGGATTTTCCCCAGGGCCGACAGAGAGAGAGATTTCCCTGAGAGCTAATGACCCAGATTTGGACTTCTAGCCTTTTCAAATGTTAGAAAATAAATTTCTGTTCTTTAAAGCCCCCTACTTGTAGTATTTCTGTTACAGCAGGGTTAGAAAACTAAAAAGTGAGCCCAGTAAGCACCAGCTGAATGTGGGGATGTGACACAGGGGAGGGAAAGAAGCCAAGTCATTGTGTGTAAACAAGCAGGTTACCTTGTGGCAAGTGGGGTTTAGTCCTGTCGGGTTCACTTTGGAGGGCTGTTTTACCTGAGGGATTCAGTAAGATAGAATGTTTATTAACTATATCCCACATCACAGGTGGAGGGCTGCTCCAAGGGGCATTTACACCCTGGCACTTCTGGTCTTTGCTGCATGTGGGGTTAAACGTGCTTCTGCTACCAGAGAAAGTATGAGTCATGGGTGCTTTCAGTAAGAAGTCTTTGGTTTACATAGAAACAGAGAGTGCCCAGGGGACAGGAGCAGGGCTGTGACAGTGCCTATGATGGCCCTCTCATATCTGTCTGGATTATCTATCAGTCTACATGCAGACTGGAAACCACTCTGTCCTACAGAAAGTCGGGAATTGTTGTATCTGTCCATCCCTCAGTTCTTTAATCAAGCAACACATTTCCTTCACATACCTTCAGCATACCGTCTTTCTGGTTTGTCCCATGAAGGAAACAACAGAAAGGGAAGATGTGATCCCTGGTTTCAAGCAGCTCCTTGTGAAGCTGAAGAGGCATCCACAGACCTGAAGCCATCAGCAACATAAGCAGTGCAGCCAGTCTCTTTTCAAACAAAGGAAATTGTGATTATCTCCGTGGCTAGTCACGGTGCAGAGCATTTCTTCAGCCACCAGTCTCTTCCCCGGCCACACCTGGAGACTGCCTGGCTGCCGATCAAGTGAGGCAGCTGTCAAATCAGATAAAAGATAGAATCCATCAGTCACAAGTGGAATGGCATTTTTTTTTTTTGAACAGGAACATGTCCTAGGCTGGGGTCTCCCAGGGGCAGATCCTGAGACAAAGATTTGAGAACAAATGGTTTGCTTGGGAGGAGATCCCAGGAAGCAATAGAGGGGAGTAGAGAAGTGATAAAGATAAAGGAAGAGGTTAGGGTAGAGGGAGTTAATGAGCAGAGTTAACCAGTTACCTAAATCCTTGTAACTGCTGGGGACGGCTAGGGCTCCTTCCTCTGGGGACTTCTGCGGCATCTGTAGAACTCATCTTGGAGTCATCGCATTCCAGTGGTAAGGAATGTAAAGTATGTATCCTGCAATGAAAGGACCAGGTGGAGAGTCATGGGCATGGGAATGCAGAGAGGTCATAGGTAGGAGGGAATGGGGGGACACTGACGGTGTCTGCTATGGAAGGCAAATGGTTTGATGCTAAAGAAAGGTTTTTGGTTACATCTCCATCTTTGATCAATGAATGCACTTTTAGGGTGGCTGTCTAGCTCCCAATAATCTTCCCTTCTTTGAGAATAGCCCCGGTGGCCATGCCTATATTGCATGGCTCAGCCTCCTTGATCTTACCTGGTGGGCCACTCAAATCCTCTCTCTCGTGAATTTGATACTAGACAGAAAGAAACACAGGGACTGGAAGTCACTGGACATAGGACATGAATTCTTTAGGAAGTCCATAAACATTGATTGTGAGAGCCCCGTAGCTGTCCTGCTCCCTCCCCTTCCTAAGTACTGATTTTTTTTTTTTAATTTCTTCTTCCCATTTCATAGTCCTCTAAAAAATTCTCTCTCTCTCTCTCTCTTTATTGTTTTTTGTAGTTGTTTGTCAATAGAGACAGGTTTATTTTCTGTTGCTTGCTATGAGTATAGTGTTATGATGCATTTATATAGGGTCAATTTCAAAAAGCCCTGATACCTGACTTCATTCCAGGTGCTACAGATTATTGTCTAAGTCAGTTTCACTTACAAACTGAATCCCCACACACAGCTAGCATGCAACTTTGCAGGGTTTGAGGAAATCCTTACAAAATGGCGGATGTGTTCAACATTGAAAAAAGTATATCTATATCTGAAACCCTGGTGGCATAGCGGTTAAGTGCTACGGCTGCTAACCAAAGGGTCGGCAGTTCAAATCCGCCAGGTGCTCCTTGGAAACTCTATAGGGAGGTTCTACTCTGTCCTATAGGGTAGCTATGAGCCGGAGTCTACTCGAAGGCACTGGGGTGGGGATATAGCCACATGGAGCGCTGGTGGCGCAGTGGTTAAGATCTTGGCAGTTAACCAAAAGGTCAGCAGTTCAAATCTACCAGCCACTCCTTGGAAACCCTATGGGGCAGTTCTACTCTGTCCTATAAGGTGGCTATGAGTCAGAACCAACTTGACAGCAATGGGTTGGGTTTGGTTTTGGCATATAGCTTCATAGGGCCTATAAGCAAAAGCACACAATTTCATTTATTTTAGTTAAAGTTTAATGGGAAAAAACGGTTAATCCCAATCTCTCCAGCATAATGGAAATCTGTTTGCATTTTGAAAGAAAATTGAGAATTTAAACTGTGAGTTAAGTAATCTTTTGGACAGCAGGCAGCAATAGCTCATATATTAAATGTTTTTCAATCATCCACTGTGTTCATTATAGAAAAGTAAATTTGCTTAGCCACTAAATACCAAATGTTCACTTAGAAAAAGTTAAGGAATGTGATCAAGAGATTTTCTTTCTTGTGAAATAATTGTCTCAAAGCTGCAGGAACACAAAGTGCACCTTTTCCAGGGAGACAAGGGAACAACCCTTGACAATTTGCAGATTTGCCTGCTGTTGGCCACCTCAGCACTCCTCCTGCTCTGCCTCTTAGTGAGACTGTGCCCGGATTTCTGTTGGGAAGGTGATTGTGGCATCCATGAACATTTGGTTGGTAGTCAGTCATGAGAGCTGGGAATTCAGAGGGATGGACCAGGAAGAGCTGTAGGCTGGAAGTCAGAAGAACTGGTATTTTCTTACAGTCAGACACTACCTTGCTGTGTGACTTTGGGCAAGACACTTCTCTCTGCGCCTGCTTCCTCACTATACAAGGTTGCTTAGAGATTCTTTCTAGTTCCATCCTGTGAATTAATGCTTCCCTAAGTCAATGACAGAGGTCTGATGGCCCAGTGGTTAAGAGCTCAGCTGCTAACCAAAAGGCTGGCAATTTGAATCCACCAGTCGCTCCTTGGAAACTTTATGATGCATTTCTATTCTGTCTATAGGGTCACTATGAGTCCGAATCAGCTCGATGGCAATGGGTTGGTTTTTTTTTGGTTAAGTCAATGACAGTCATCATTTAAGACATGATACCCTGGGCTCCTTTCTATGGGCATTCTCTCTTTCTTCCTATAGTAATAATAGTAATAATAACAGTAACAGCTGGTACATGCATGGTGTTTATCACGGGCCTGGCACTACTCTTAACACTTGACATACGTTACCTCATTTAACCCACACCACAATCCCAGGAGATAGATACTATGATATCTAGAGGTGCAGAGAGGTGAAGTAATTTCCTTAAGGTCATATGGCAAGTAAATGATGAAGTCAGAATTTAAATTCAGAACATCTGGCACCAGATTTAACCACTATGTTGTCTCTATTTTAGCAATCCGCGTCTGGAATAAAAACACTGAAATTTTATTATCCTTCTTTCAGATCTCTGGTCTTTTTGTGGCATGGTTCAATCACCTCTTGTGAAATATCACAAAGTGTTTATAACAAGTGAGTCAGTACGTCTTTATTAAATATTTTGTGCATTTGTGTGTGAGTGTTGTGATGCTAGGTATCACAGGAGGAGGAGACACTTATTACCTGTCCTCAGAAAGCTTACAGTCTAACTCAAAGTTGGCCTCATGCAGCCTCCATTATATCCTTACTAGAGGAACAAAAACCATCCTGAACTGCCATAAAAGGTGAACTTGCTCTCCTAATACCCTATCTTCTTTTGGATAGGGTTGCTACGAGTCAGAATCAAAATGACGGCAACGAGTTTGGTTTTGGTTTTATTCTTGGAGCGGAGTGTTTCTTGCCCAACCAGTGCCCATAAGAATCCTGGGGACACTTAGAGGTTGGCTCCAGGGAGACTAAGGGAGGGGGAAAGAGGATGTGGCAGAATCCCAGACGACCTCTGCAGAGCCCGGGATTGGCCCAGCTTGGGGCTCCAGGTGGACTCCCTGCTTAAGTTTGACTATCTCCATGATTCCAAGTTCACTCTATCGGTCTGAAAGACTCGCCAACACACCCTCCTTGGCCTTCTCACATACAACACTTGGCCCAGGACACTTATCACAGGGTGCCTTCAGAAATGCTGATTGAGGTCTAGTCACACTTCCTCTACTAAATCATAAGTTCTTCAAGGGCAGGCATGTTGTCTTCATCCTCCCTGACTTTGACACACACCTGGGTAGACTCTCTCACACAGGAAAACTTACCGATCCGTCAGTACGTGAATGAGCGAGAAAGATGTAGTAGGGCCTTTTTGGTTGCAAGAGTTAGAAGTCAAACTGAAACTAAATCAATCGCTGTTGAGTCGACTCTGACTCACTGCAATTCCCTGTGTGTCAGAGCAGAACTGTGTTTCACAGAGTTTTCAATGGCAGATTTTTCTAAAGTAGGTTGCCAGGCCTTTCTTCCAAAGTCCTCTGGGTAGACTGAAACCTCCAACCTTTTGGTTAGCAGCTGAGAGCATTAACTGTTCGCACCACCTGAGGACTCCCTAGCTGAGCTAGAAAAGAGAATCCACATTGTGCTCACATTGTGGAGTAGGTCTAACTCCAGGGCCTTATACACTATCTGTTCCATATCTTTCCTCTGCTTCCTCTGGGTGGCTCTCTTCTCAGGCTGGTTCTACTCACACAGTGGCCTCCAGCGGCTCCAGGCTTCCATGTTATCAGCTAAACAACCCCTGATAAAAGAGAAAACATCTTCTATAGTGCTTTCCACCAATTTGTCTGACTTCATCATGGTGCCTAAGGAATGGAGGTTACCAATCACAAAACATGGGCTACTGGCCTCCTCTTGGAGCTAAGGGCAGATCAAATCCTGCCCATACCTTAGGACTGAGAGCAGAGAAGGTGCCTTTCACCAAAGGACAATCAAATTGTGTTACCAGAAGAGAAGATGGACAAGCAAAACCCCAAACATCCTCCATAGGAGCAAGAGGTCAGAGTTGGTGCCCAGCAAGTTGTCAAATCCAATAGTTGGCTCTAGAGATCTTCTACAAGATAGAAAGAAGAATCTGGCCTCATAGATATCTGGACTTTCCTCTAAAAAATAAGATGTATTTTGTATCTGCCAAGCACAGATGCAATGCCTTAGCCTAGAGGCTACCACTGGGTAAGAGAATGAGTGAAATGCACATTAAAGGCTTTCCCAAATTCACACTGTTTTAACATGTCTATTATTTCTGAAGCACTTACTGATGAAGAGCAAAGACTATCCTTCAGTATGGATTACACCTCAACGTAAAGAAAACAAAAATCCTCACAACTGGACCAATAAGTAATATCATGATAAATGGAGAAAAGATTGAAGTTGTCAAGGATTTCATTTTACTTGGATCCACAATGAATGCCCATGGAAGTAATAGTCAGGAAATCAAATGATGTAGTGCATTGGGCAAATCTGCTGCAAAAGACCTCTTTTAAAGTGTTATAAAACCAAGATCTCACTTTGAGGACCAAGGTGTGCCTGACCCAAGTCATGGTAGTTTCAGTCTCCTTATATGCATGTAAAAGCTGGACAATGACTAAGGATGATTGAAGAATTGATGCCTTTGAATTATGGTGTCGGTGAAGAATATTGAATATACCATGGACTGCCAGAAGAACAAACAAATGTGTCTTGGAGGAAGTACAGCCAGAATGCTCCTTAGGAGCAAGGATGGCAAGACTTGGTTTCCCATGCTTTGAACATGTTATCAGGAGGGACTAGTCCCTGGAGAAGGACATAATACTTGATAAAGTAGAGGATCAACAAAAGAGACAAAGACTCTTAACGAGATGGATTGACACAGTGGCTGCAATGATGGGCTCAAGCATAGCAACAACTGTGAGGATGGTGCAGGACCGTGCAGTGTTTCATTCTGTTGTACATAGGTGCTGTCAGTCGTAACTGACTGGATGGCACCTAACAACAACCATTTCTGGAAGAGAATTATCATCTCCCTATGAGGATATAGAGATTGAGAGTGAGCTCACACAAGTAAGAAGCAAGAAGCAATAGAAGCAGGATTTGAAACTTAGGACTCTCTGGAGAGCCTCCTCTGAAATGGGGAGATGGCTGGGGTGCCCCAGGACAAGCTTCGATGGCCAAGCAGTCTACTCATGGCTTTGCAAAGTCGCTGCTGGTGGCGGCTGCACATATACCCCAGGCAGCTGCGCACTGGCTTAGCACATCCTTTGCAGGAATGTTTCTTAGCGTCAGCAAGCGGAAATGGCTTATTTGTCCCCTGGCGGCCCATATCGTGGCAAAACAGCCTTACTCTCCATTAGCGGGCCGGGAGAGCTCAGTCAGGGATTGCTTTTAAAAGCAAACAGTGCTGCAATAAAGAATTTCAGAAGGAACCCACTGTTCCCTTCTTTATCTGTGCCTCTCCATTGCTCTGCTAATTTCTGTTTTCTCAAAGGGAAGACTCAGCAGTTCCTTGAGCAAATGAAGGGCATCCAAGAGGGAGCTGCCATCTCTTATGCTTCCTGTGCTGGGTTCGGCCCTACCTCACCAGACCAGGAGTATACCTTCTGAGGGCAGGAGTCCTGTCTCCTCTGCCCCACAGCTCCTGAATACAGGTCAGGTCAGCCTTGCTCACAGAACCCTGGCTAGGGAGCCATTCAGAAGTTCAGATGAGACATCTGGGTAGTGGCCTCTCCCTGCTCCCAGCCAGCAGGACCAGCTAAAATGCTCACCTGAGAAAGAAGAGCTCTCAGGTGCTAATTGCAGGCCAGAGACTCTGCTGGGATCCACCACACAGTGGGGAGCAAGACAGACTAGGCTCTGCCCTTGGGAACATTACCACTTAGAGGAAGAGACACACTTGAAGTAGTAATAGTGATGATGATTGTAAAATTGTAAACCATGATCAATGTTACAAAGCAAAGGGAGCAGGGCAGACGGGGGTAGTAATGGGAGGGGTGGCAGGGGCTCTGGTCTAAATGGAGGGGAGAGGATGGACCTCGAGGTGTGTGAAGGTCATCAAAGAGTACTTCCCTTGGGAAGGCACAGAAAAGTTGTTGAGAGCAATTAGCTGCCATCAGATCTGATCTGACTGGTGACCACCTTATATATAACAGAAAGTAACATTGCCCGGTCCCGAGTCAACTTCATGATCCTTGGTATATTTGAGTCCGTTGTTGTAGCTACTGTACCAGTCCATCTCACTGAGGGTTTCCCTCATTTTCTTGAGTACAAATCCTGGCTTGTCATAATCCTGGACTATTTACCTCATCTGTAAAATGGGGGCTGTAGTTCCTATTCCTCAGGTTGTTATGTGCACGATGACTTAACAGTGGTTAAGTGCTTAGAAGAGTTCTTGGCCCATTTCACGTATAGAAGGGTTTGCTGAATGCAGAACTCACCAAGCAGAGGCCCGAAAAATGAAATGGAATTAGTAATGCCAGGAATGAGGAAAGAGTTCTAGGCTGAGAGAAAAATGCATGTGAAAAGAATGAGGAAAGAGGATGGAAAGAGGGTGGCGCATTGAGGTGCTGAGGGCATTCCCCGGGTGCAGCACCCATGCCATATGCCCCTCTTTGAGATTCACAGAGCCCCAAGGGGAAGACCAAGTTGAGAGGCTGTTCTGCCTCCCTGGGTCCTTGAGTTCAGCACAGACCTTCCTGTTGTCATTGTTGTTAAGTGC
This sequence comes from Elephas maximus indicus, assembly GCF_024166365.1. Classification (NCBI taxonomy): domain Eukaryota; kingdom Metazoa; phylum Chordata; class Mammalia; order Proboscidea; family Elephantidae; genus Elephas; species Elephas maximus. Next base: position 10,598,874 of record NC_064839.1, on the reverse strand, counting down.
TGTTGAGTCAGTTCTGACTCACTGTGACCCCATGTACTACAGAACGAAATACTGCCCAGTTCTGCATCATCCTCACAATCGTTATACTTGAGCCCATTGTCACAGCCACTGTGTTAATCCATCTTGTCAAGGGTCTTCCTCTTTTCCGATGACCCTGTTTTTATCAATCATGATGTCTTTCTCCAGAGATTGGTCCCTCCTGATAATATGTTCAAAGTGTGTGAGATGGAGTCTTGCCATTCTTCTAATGAGCATTCTGGCTGTACTTCTTCTGAGACAGATTTGTTCATTCTGGCAGTCCATGAATTCGCCAACGCTAATTCAAAGGCATCAGTTCTTCTTCAGTCTTCCTTATTCATTGTTCAGCTTTCACATGTACTCTTTTCTGCAGCGCTGGGGTCTGATGGAGCTTGATGCTGCCATTTTCTAAGGGATGGAAAATCTCGTTAAGAAGAAGCATTTCTTCCAGATTCTATATTAATCCCCTTTCTCTTGGGGAAAGATCTTTAAAAAAAAAAAAAAAAAAGCGCTGAAATTCTGTGGAGGGCCAAAAAAACCAAACCCAGTGCTGTCGAGTCAATTCCAACTCATAGCGACCCTATAGGACAGAAGTAGAACTGCACCATGGAGTTTCCAAAGAGCACCTTGTGGATTCAAACTACCGACCCTTTTGTTCGCAGCCTTAGCACTTAACCACTATGCCACCAGGGTTTCCATAGAGGGCTGAGAAGCAAGACATTCTGATTCATTTAATTTTACTTATTTAACTTAGATATAGCAGAGAAGTGATTTGCAGGGATATCATGAACAGGGAATACAGATGTTTCAAATTAAACGTGTAACCCCAGATCACGTGTGGTTTTTAATATATTCCAGGTACAATCGTTCCCTGTCATTCTGATATTTTAGTCTTGGTTCCACTACATTTGTCTTCACAGTGTCAAGTAAAAAAAAAAAAGGATGCCAAACACTCAGATATTTAAATCAGATCAATCTGAACTGAGATGCACATATCATATAAAGCTGCCGTCAACCTGGCGATCCAATTTCTAAGACGTAGCATGTTTGATGATTGAAAGTGTTGGAAAGGGAACCTTCAGAGCCCCTAGCCTTATTAGGTTACCGTCATCTCCAAAGAGCATTTATTTCATTTGAGCATCTGTCTTGGCCCGTGACCCTTTCTGGAAACTGACATAAATTAACTCACAGGCCTAGAAGTTAAGGTTCAACTCGTGTTTGAATGTTGATCACTTTTCTTCTCACTGGATAAGGTCAGCTTTCCAAAGACGTATAAGCTTTCTCCAGCTCCCACTGATTTCCTTGGATAAGGAGATCTGGGCACAGGGAAACAAATGCCACCCTGAACATTCTGATAGGGGTCAGGGTGAAGGGGACGCTGGTCCTCTCAGATCCTGCCCTCTGACCCAGGGAGATGAGTACATTCCAGGATTCCTGCATCTGTTACCTCATGTGTCATTCAGTTCACATGGGAGCAACACCAAGATAAATGGAAAGACATTTATATGAAATATTTCATTAAGAAAAGCTCATCACCTTGTTCCGTGACCACCAAGAGGGTGAGCATAATAAATGACATATATTGGGGAGGTGTGAATCCAAAACTTGGTGTTTGTTGCTGTTATTACATTGGACCACTTTAATAACTATTCAAGCCTGAATTTTCATGACCTCAGTGTGAATCAATTGGAGACCAAACTTCTCCCTGCTACCAAACTTGGAAGCAGAATTTCTTCACTAATCCCAAGCCCCACTTAGGTGAAGGCCCATGCCACTTTGCCAAGGACATATCTGTAATGAGAAAGAATGGTAGGGGCTAGGGAGAGGTGAAGGAGTGTCTCCAGGGCCTAGAACATCTTCTTCCCTTCATTTTGCTAAACAAGTAGGCAAACATTCCCTCAGCACTTTTAAACATCTAGAGCTTCCATCAATGGGATAAACCGCATGAACATATAGTGAGCTCCCTCACATGAGGAGTGTGCAAACAGAGACCAATTAAATAGTCTTTGAAAGTCATGCAATAGATACTAGCCAAGGTCCCTTTCTACTCAACATGTCTGTGATATTTTGATTGTTTCCAAGTAGCTTTGCATGCAACACAGTAATCTATCTTAGAAAGAGATAAAAGCAAACACTGATTGAGGACCTGTTGTATGATAAGCACTATGATAGGCACAGGCAGAGGGAATTGATACGGAAGTGACAAGCACAGAACTTCAGGCTGCAAAAAGCTGGCAACCAACTGGGAGGTCAAGCACCAACCTCTAGATCCCTCCACCATCTGCAAATTCCTTCCATTCCTCTTGCTTCATTTGTCACCAGGAAGACCCAGGTTGGTTCAGACAGGGTCCTGTGCCTCAATCCCAGGAGGCAGCAGCTGGCGGAGCATGCCATGAGGGGAAGGAAGCACCAGGCCAAGCTTGTGTCAGCAGGACATAGCATCACCCTTCAGAATAACCCAAGAACCAACTCACAGTGTTGGCCTAGCACTTGGCCCAGTCAGGGAGGCTGGCCAATTTCCCCAACTCTGTTTACCAGTACAGCATCCTGACCTTTGGCTGGTTCCCCAAATCCCCCAAACTATAGCACTAACCTTCTGATGACAACTCCAAGACAACTTTGGCAATCTGCTCACAGCCATAAACCTGTACCACTTATCATACCTGAACCCGAATGCATTTCCTGATTTCTTGGTCATTTTTTTGTGTGTGTGTGTGCTGATTTTTAAGGCTCTATGTTTTTCAATATCAAAATTTTGTAAGACATGCAAATGGGGTATTTTCATGTGTAGAGTCGAGGCAGAAAGGGGCTATAGAAATTTTAGGGCAGATGGAATTCTTAATGTTCACCAGTATTAAGTGTTATACTCTTTACAATTGGGTCACAATCAGAGCTTTTTGACAAAGAAAAAATTGAAGATAGGATTGAGATATGATTTTAAACATCTTAAAATCCCAACAATACAAATTTCCCATATATATGTTCAACTTTACTAATGATCAAGAAAAATAAACTTTGAACAATCCTGGTATGTTTTATGCCCAAACCCCCTCATACATGAGACTCTTCATTGGTTCAATTAGCAGAACAACTAAGCTAAGGCAGCCAGTGCATTACATTAGGCCCCATGGGTTATGTGGGGTAGATAACAATATTAGTAATTAGTTAATATTTATCGAGAGCGCTTACTAATATGTCAAGTTGTCTACCTATGTATTTATATACATCATCGCATTTAATCTTCACATAGTTTCTATGAGGAAGACGTTCTTGTGATCTCACTTTACAGATGGAGAAACTGAGGCAAAGAGACGTTCCATACCTTTCCTAAAATCCAACAGCTAAGAAATGATGGAGCTAGAATTCAAAACCAAGGAGTGACTCCCTAGCCCATGCTCATAAATATGAAATTCTCTGTCCTGTGAAGCATCTAACTTTGGTGCTTGTCTTCCCAAGCTCTAAATGAAGTAGACATGTGTACTAAGTGACGGAAGTCCAGAGCGATGGGCAGTCGTTTTGCACAGGCTGCTTCGGTGTTGCTTTGCCCAGGCTCTGCTCACCTTGCCTGGCTATGACAGCCTTGCCTATGAGGGAAGACATCCAGCTAGAGGGAGGCAGGATCTGGACCCACGGCCACCTTGGACATCATTAGCAACCCCTAGAACTCCAGCCTGCACGCGGAACTTATAATGCCATGCTTGTGTGCGCTCACTGCTTGTGTGCGCTCACTGCTTGTGTGCACTGACCACCTTGATACACGGCCTCCAGAACTTACGCAGACTTGAGCTTGAACAGGCTCTGCCATTTATTCCTGTGTGTCTTTGGCCAAGTTACTGTCTGAGTTTCACGTTTCTCATCTGTTAAACAAGGTTGCTTTAATCAGATTTTATTGTAATAATGCTGTGTAACAAATATTTCCCAAATCTCAATGGCTTACAATAAAAACATTAATATTTTATTCATGGGTGTGCAGGTCAGCCATGGTTTGGCTGTCTTGGCTCTGGATTAAGGTCCGTGTTCAGGAATGTCCCATATGGAGCCCTGGTGGTGCAGTGGTTAAGAGCTTGGCTGCTAACCAAGATGTCAGCAGTTTGAATCCACCAGTTGCTCCTTGGAACCCTATGGAGCAGTTCTACTTGTCCTATAGGGTCCTATGAGTCAGAATTGACTCAACAGCGATGTATTTTGGATTTGATGGCCCATGTGTCCCCTCGTCCTGGGACCAGAGGCTAGCTGGGGCATGCTCTTTTCATGGCTGAGTACAGGAGTGGAAGAGGATGGGAGGAAACCCACAAGTACATTTAAAGCCTCTGGCATATCACCCGGGTCAGGCAAGTCCTGTGGCCAAGCCCAGTGTCAGCGGGACAGAGAAGCAGACTCTCAGTAACTAGCTCTCAGTAAAATTTCAGTCAGGCAGCAGAAGGGAGGCAGGGAGGAACTGTGAGCAAATACCCCCAATTAAAAACACAACACAGTGCTGTCCCCCCAGGGCTGCAGTAAAACTCCCATAAGAAAAAGAACTTAGCTTGGTGCCTGGTACTTAGTAAGCGCTCAGCAAAAGTGAACCAGTAATATTATTTTGGTATTCTCACGTCCACAACAGAAAAGTAAAAAAAGAGCCACTACCTACAATGCCCTAGCCAAGAACTTTTGCTCTGTCAGACCCCTGTCGAAGGGGAGAGCAGGAGTGTTTTATGTAGTAGGGGCCACCGGTGAGTTTGTGTCAAAGCAACTTCACAACCTATAACAGGTTCATCCCCTGAAACACTCATTTTTCAGAAGGTTCTTTTTTTTTTGTTTTTTTCCGGAAGCCTATTTTGAAGGAAATAATCAGAAGCCTAGGAAGTATGTGTGCCTGAAGGTGTTCATCAGTGCATTCTTTATGATTCTAAAAAGTAAGAACAACAATGTGTCCAGAAATAAAATATTTAAATCCACCCAAGGGAGTATTAGGGAGTTAATGTTTAAACAGTCTTTTTCAATACCTAATGAGACAGGAAAATGTGCCTAATACAGTGCTAAATAAATAAAGCATAATATAGAAATATACAGCATAATCGCAATTTTGTCAAACAATAGGATGTGTATCAGTGAGAAAAGATGAGAAGGAAGTTTAAAAAATGTTAACAGCCGCTAAATGTAGGTGACGGGCAGATGATGGCTTCTGAGCGCTTTTTATTTCCTTATCCTTTTCCTTCTACATTTTCCAAATTTCCCACGGCGGGAGGGTGGGGGGGTGGGGGTGGGGGAAACAGATGAAATGTTTTTAAACTGCTAAACTGATCCACGGGATGCTCTGACTGTGGTGGTTCCCAACCAAACCCCACTGAGAGTCTGGACCACGTCTCCTGGCACCCAGAGGTCACTGGAAGCATTAAGTCTGCCTTAGCTCTTAGCCATTTGTCTCCCCACCCTGTAATTATACACGATCGATGCAAATGACAGCCTCATCCACTGTTGAATCAACAGCTCTATCAGAAAGACACCGCTGGCCTATTAATGATACTAATGATCTTATTAAAGAGGATGAGATTTCATTTCATTTGATTATTTTCTAGACCTTGAAGACTTATCGAGGTCTTTGGGAAATAGCATAGAGACATCTGATGATGGAGAACTGGGGTTCCCAGTTTGGGTGCTGCCCATTTATTATACCAAGTGATTCCTCTGGTGTGCTGCATGACTTAGAGGAAGGAATTTGGCTCATAATCTTGAAAAGACAGTCAGCACTGGACATTATTTAGGAATCACACTCAATGGATCCCCCCAGATCAGGAAACGGGGCACGGTTCCCAGGAGCCCAGACCACTTCTGATCTCCTTCTAGAGGGACAGGTACCCTCTCCCTCAACCCCAACAGCTACCAGGCAAATACTCTCTGCCCTCGGGAGCCTACTCCACTTATGGGCAAGGCCAGGTAAAGAGCATCAGTCAGCTACTTCTGGGCAAAATCTCCCCAACCTTGCCCCCAGTGCTAGCTTTCTTGCAGCCAAAACTGGGCCATTTGTCCTGGCATCAGACCCATCTGCACATGCAGGACAGCCTCCCTTTAGAGCCCCCAGATTGATCTGAACAAATCTGCTCAAGTCCTCTACCTGGACAGAGGTCTCCCATGCCAGCTTTCTGCCTGGAACACATTTTTTACTTCCAAGTTACAAAGCCTGCAAAATTGGTTTCTTTAATGGGAAGGTTGACAGTGTCTCAGCCATCGAAACTGAAGCAGTCACCAGCCTCATGCTGCCAGAGATATTTATTATTATTCCTCAAATAGACGCTATTTAATATCTGTCACTTTCTTTTTTTTTTTTTTTTTGCTTACATATATCGAGGCTATATAATCTCGGTTGCAGCTCTGTAGGTATGTCCTGATGGCGCGTTCCAGGGAGGTGGGGTACTTACAGGGAGCAATGCAAGCAGAGAGTTTTGCTCTGAGCTCCCTGGGGGGAGGAGATGGCCACGGCCGCTGCATTTAAGCTCAGGTCGTGATGCAGAAGGTGGAACATGGGTGCTCTGCTCTCAGGTCTTGCTTACCATAGCTCAATAGGACAACATAGAAATTTCCAGCGTGGCCATCTCCTGGAAGGCAGGTCAGAGTGATTTAAACCCCAAGGCATCTCCACACGCTTCTTTGCACATTTGCTGCCTGGCCTTATTTCAGCTGTTGATGTGGATAAAGTTGCAGGCTGGCTCCTGAGATACGTTTGAAGACATATTCCCCCTGCGAGAAGCATCTATAGAGACCACCTGGAACTATCTCTGGAAACTCATTGTTTAAAAAACATTAACTCAAATCCTTCCCAAGTCTTCTCTGCCAAAGCCCAGCACAGATGTTCTCTGCCTCTGTTCACAGGCTGACGTAATTACCCTGCTGTCTCTCCACCCTGCCTGGTCACAAGTGCTCCCCAAAAGATGGTCATCTCTAAAGCCTCAGCATTTGGCCCAGAAACCCTGAAAGATCAGGAAAGCTGCCGCTCTCCTTTCTTACAGCCTTGGGCAGCACTCCTTCCGCGCTCCCAGCCACGGCTCGGAGAGCAACTGCACTCCACCCTGTGGAGGACTTGCCCCGAACGCTGCCTAGGGCTTCCCTTCCCTTTCCACCAAGCAAACGTCCCATCGGTGCCATGCTGGGCCCAGGCCTGCAAACAGATGCAGAGAGCCCATGCGCTGGAGCACCCAGTCAGACGCCAGGCCAGCGGGAGGAGCACAACCAGCCTTCCAAACTGGATTCCGTCTTAGAAAATGGTAACAAGACCTGTTCTACAAGTTCAACAGTCATTTGGCAATGGCCTCTGTGGGCTCTTCCAAAAAGCTAAAGTTGGAGCATAACTGATTTGTACAGACAGCTGCTTTGCCATGTGGGGTGAGTTGGGATAACCCCCTTTCAACTCTCACAGTAGCGATTGGGGATCCCAGAGCACATGTCCTCTGTCCCTCTTCTAACTCTTGCTCAACCTGTTGCTGTCCAGTCGATTCTGACTCATAGTGACCCTGTAGGACAGAGTAGAGCTACCCCACAGGTTTCTAAGGAGTGGTTGGTAGATTCAAACTGCCAACCTTTGGATTAAAGCCAAGATGTTAACTACCGCACCACCAGGGCTCCAACTCTAGCCCAGGGGGTCCTTTTGGAAGACAAGACAGACTTGGAGCATATCTGCCATGCACTTAGGCGCCCCAGAGTCAGAACAAGAAGAGAGAGGCTTTATGAAGCACATCAGTGCCGTCTTGGAAGCCAGCTAAGACACCCACTGGCTCCTGGTATAATTTCTTCCTGGCTCTTGGCAAGCAGCTGTCAGAGTCCTCTTAGGCTAGAGGCATATCTCAGTCATGGCCCTGGAGCTCAGGGGCAGCATGTGGCAGCCTCCTCACATGCCCCACCAACACGCCAGAGGACAACCCTGGTCATCTAGACCCCTGGGTAGCAGGAACCTGGCCTTCTGCTCCTCCTGGGTACCATCCCAGACCCTCACCAGCACTGTAGGAAAACCACAGCCCTCATCAGCAGGACTGCTCACATTGGGGTCCCCATTAGCACCTGGCCGCACTGGTGAGCTCCCACACCCTCCCCCTGACCGGATCTCTCCTGTAGATGTTCACAACTGATGAACAGCTGCCACCCCTGCCTTTTCTCAGCCCCTCTGCTCCCAGAGTGGGCTTTCAGCCAAATTATGAAGTTGGCCATATTTGTCTCTGATCTCCCACCTCCCATCCTACTCTCTACCTCCTGCTCCAGCTTCCAGAAAGAATCAGCTGCCAACTAGAGCTCCGTGTGGAAAAGTTCCAGAAGGGCCCTGGATTCTGTTCCCAGGGTGATGGCAGCACCCACAAACGCAACAGCTAGACAGCTTGTCTGCAGCCACCTCTTGTAGGAGGCGCCAAACTCATGATGGGGCATCTTCACTTCCCTCGCGCCTCACGCCTCCCCCTTCTCCATGGCGCTTGATTCAGGTCATGGACCCAAAATATCCAGCAATTCACCAAATGGCAGCCTGAGGGACATGTAGGGGAGCCTTGTGTGTGCTGGGGTTTTGTAACTAGCAAGCTAAAGCTCACTGCCACCCAAAGGGAAAACTGAATCAGACCAATTCATAGCTAAGATCCATTAGAGCAACAGAATTTATTTTTTCAGAAGTTGTATAATTTCTGCTCCAAATACAGTCAGCAGCTTGCTGCTTCCTCACTTTGACATGTATGGGCCGCTGAATTGATTTCTAAAAAATATTCCCTGGAGTTTACATTTTGTTCGCTCGTGACCTTTCTTTAAGGTGCTTTGTGGATCTCAAAGCCCTTTTAAAGAAATCTCCCACCATCCCTGCAGCAAATGTACCAAATAGAATCCTATTACATTTCCTTAAAGAAGCAGGGAGAAGGAGCACTGAAATAGGAGTCCGATGTTCTAGGTGTGAGTCCCAACTTTCTATTTCCAGCCTTATAGCTTCCACAGTTTAGAGCCTCATTTTTTCTCATCTGTGAAATGGGGGTTGCTCTTGGTGTGTACCTGGTATTATAGAGGCCAATATTAAATGCACTTGAGTAAACCTTGAAGGTAAACAAAAATACAGTAGAATTCTCCTGTACCCCACATCCACTCTTGGATATTAAATCATTAATTTAAGCAGACTAAATTGAATGCTCTGGGCCTGTATCTAGATTTTTTTCTTTGTACCTTTTCGTAGACCAGAATTCAAGGGTTCACGTATCCAAGTGTCTGCAGGAGACAATACCAAAAACCAAACCCATTGCAACTGAAACTATTCAACCTGTGGCGCCTTTACGCGTTACAGAGTAGAACTGTGCTTCATAGGGTTTTCTTGGCTGTTAACTGTATAGAAGCAGATCAGCAGGTTTTTCTTCTATGACGCTGCTGGGTAGGTGTGAGCCGCTAATCTTTATGTTAATTATTGTTGTTAATTGCCCTCTAGTCGATTCTGAATCATGGTGACTCCATGTGTTACAGAACTGCTTCTCGTGGTTTTCTTGGCTGTAATCTTTATGGAAGCATATATTCAGGCCTTTTCTTCCACGGTGCCACTGGGGCTGTGTGTATTTGATCACCAACCTTTAAGTTAGCAGTCCAGAGCAAATCTTTTGTGCCACCAGAGACCTCTGCGGGAGACAGTATGTAATGTGAGTGGGAGAAGACAGTAGGGAGCACTAAGGTGGACAGGGAGGTCTCGTGGAGCAGTTGTTAAGCTTTTGGCTGCTAAACAAAAAGGTTTGCAATTCAAATCCACCAGTTGCTCCTTGAAACCCTGTGAGACAGCTCTACTCTAAGGCGTCCATTGGCTCCTGGTATAATTTCTTCCTGGTTCTTGCTGTATAGACGTCAGAGTCAGAATCGACTTGACAGCAATGAGTTTGGTTTTTGATTTTTAAGGTGGACAGAATTGAAGGAATACACAGAGTTATTATACCAAAAAGAATTGGTTGACATTCAAACATTTCGGGAGGTAGCGTATGATCAGGAACCAATGGTACTGAAGGAAGAAGTCCAAGCTACACTGAAGGCATTGGTAAAAAACAAGGCTCTGGGAATTGACGGAATACCACTCATCTATGCCAAGAAATCTGGAAGACAGCTACCTGGCCAACTGACTGGAAAAGATCCATATTTATGCCTATTTCCAAGAAAGGTGATCCAACCGTATGTGGAAAAAATCGAACAATATCATTAATATCACGTGCAGGCAAAATTTTGCTAAAGATCATTCAAAAGCAGGTGCAGCAGTATATCGACAGGGAACTGCCAGAAACTCAAGCCAGATTTAGAAGACAACGTCGAACCAAGGATATCATTGCTGATGTCAGATGGATCTTGGCTGAAAGCAGAGAATATCAGAAAGATGCCTATCTGTGTTTTATTAACTACACTAAGGTATTCAACTATGTGGATCATATCAAATTATGGATAACATTGTGGAGAATGTGAACTTCGGAATACTTAAGTGTGCTCATGAGGAATCTGTACATAGACTAAGAGGCAGTTGTTCAAATAGAACAAAGGGATACTGCATGGTTTAAAGTCAGCAAGATGTGAGTCAGGGTTGTATCCCTTCACCATCCCTATTAAATCTGTATGCTGAGCAAATAATCCAAAAAGGTAGACTATATGAAGAACAGGGCATCAGGATTGGAGGGAGACTCATTAACAACCTGCGTTATGCAGATGATACAACTTTGCTTGCTGAAAGTGAAGAGGACTTGAAACATTTACTGATGAAGATCAAAGACCACAGTCTTCAGTATGGATTACATCTCAAGAAAAAGAAAACAAAAAATCTCACAACTGGACCAATAAGCAACATCATGATAAATGCAGAAAAGACTGAGGTTGTCCAGGATTTCATTTTACTTGGATCCACAATGAACACCCAGGAAAGAAGCAGTCAAGAAATCAAAAGATGCTTTTCACTGGGCAAATCTGCTGCAAAAGACCTCTTTAAAGTGTTGAAAAGCAAAGATGTCATCTTGTGGACTAAGGTGCGCCTGACTCAAGCCATGGTGTTTTCAATTGCCTCATATGCACGCTAAAGCTGGACGATGAATAAAGAAGACCTAAGAAGAATTGACACCTTTCAATTGTGGTGTTGGCCATAAATATTGAAAATACCATGGAGTGCCAAAAGAACAAACAAATCTGTCTTGGAAGAAGTACAACCAGAATGCTCCTTAGAAGCCAGGATGGCGAGACTACCTCTCACATACTTTAAACATGTTATCAGGAGGGATCAGTGCCTGGAGAAGGACATCATGCTTGGTAAAGTAGAAACCAAAAAAAAAAAAACCAAACCCATTGACAACAAGTTGATTCCGACTCATAGTGACCCTATGAGACAGGGTAGAACTGCCCCATAGAGTTTTCAAGGAGCGCCTGGTGGATTCGAACTGCTGGCCTTTTTGTTAGCAACCATAGCTCCTAAGCACTACGCCACCAGGGTTTCCTGGTAGAGTAGAGTGTCAACAAAAAAAAAGAAAGACCCTCAATGAGATGGATTGACACGGTGGCTGCAGCAATGGACTCAAGCATAGCAACAATTGTGAGGATGGCACAGGACCGGGCAGTGTTTCATTCTGTTGTGCGTGGGGTCGCTATGAGTCGGAACCCACTCAATGACACCTAATAACAATAACATAATTGAAGCTACCTGCTCAGTTTAAAGGCATTTAGATTCACTTTTTTAGGCTGTCATGAGACTGGATTCAGCAAGAGGCCACAAGTTTGTGACTAACCTAACCTAACCTGTCACCATTGAGTCAATTCCGACTCATAGTGACCCTCTAGGACAGAGCAGAATTTGCCCCATAGAGTTTCCAAGGCTGTAATCTTTCTGGAAGCAGACTGCCTCATCTATCTCCTGAAGAGGAGCTGGTGGGTTCAAACCACTAACCTTTCTGTTAGCAGCAGAGCACTTAACCACTGTATCACCAGGGCTCCTTAGTTTGTGACTAGACCTATATAATGATTTTAGGGTTTCCTGCTATTGATGTGTCTTGCTTACTCTTAGGGTTTTTTGTTGGTTTGTTTTTGTTTTGAGCCTTGAAAAGACCATATTACCCACTGGCATGTCAAAGTTAGATATTTGGCTTCTTTGAAAGTGAAATGTATGATTTGGCTCCAGGAACTCTGAGGAAGTAGAAACATCCAGCGGTGCCATTTGGCACAGATGCCAGAAGCAATTCTTGAATACAGAATAAAAGGTGCATTAATGACTTCTCTACCTGCTGACTTTTGTGGACTCATACAAATGTTCTTCTTGGGGTGAGCTGGAGATGCCTGGTTCTCTCCCACAGGGTACCTTCTCTCCCACAGGGTATCTTGGCTTTTGGAGGATGATAACATTTTCCAAGTTCACATGAACTTATCTCCCCATTTTCCTTTCTGGTTTCCATGGAGCCCACAGGGGACACTGAGACAGCAGGGAGGGATGCACATCAAAGTTCCACGCACTCCACAGGCTAAGGCTACACGCAGGTGAGGTAGGCTCTCACTCAGCCTTGGCCTCCTCTTCAAATCCACAAAAGCAGTGGGAAAGACCATGTTCTTTAATTGTTTTTAAGTCCCACCTTCCCTTGGGATCAGTTATGAAGTATGTTACCAAATCTTGTGAGTTTTTTTCCAACTACGCCCTACTCCATGTCCCCCTTGGAGTTTGTATTCTACCACCTCGTGGTCCAAAAGAGACACGGACAGGTCCCTAAAGCCAAAGAGCAGTGGAGGGGGGCTCATCACTTCAGGCATCACCAGGAACGAACTCGCTGCCTCTCTGTGTAACAGCCCTCTTTCCAGGCTGGCTCCCACCTGAACACGAGGGTGTTAATTGGCAGTGCTAGGATGATGTTCTTTCCCATCAGTTCCACTCCAAAATGCCTCAAGGAAGGTCTTTGACTGCCTGGATGGCTTGAGTGGTCATCTGTGGACCAACTACTATTGATTAACATTAGTTCCGTAGGGGTGGGATCCTATAACAGGGAGTCTTCCTAGAGGCAGAAGGTTGGAAGGAGCATTTTTCAGGAGGTGGATAAGGATTTAATGTCACACTTTATCAACAAAGTGAAGTGATGGCCTACAGATTGGGAGAAAATTTCCAGAAACTATAGAGTCAATAATGGCCTAATATTCAAAAAATATATAAAATGTCTACAACCTAACAACAAAATGCAAACAACCCAATCAAAAAATGGGCAGGAAACGTGAAGAGACATTTCACCAAAGAGGATATTCGAATGGCCAGCAAGTACATGAAAAGATGCTCAACATCATTGCCATTAGTGAGATGCAAATCAAAACCACAGTGAGATACCACTTTACCCCATTGGAATGGCAATGATCAAAAAAAAAAGCATTGGCGAAGTTGTGGAGAACTTGGAACTGTCACCGATTGCTGATGGGAACGTAAAATGGCAGAGCCACTGTGGAAAACAGCTTGGCAGTTCCTCAAAAAGTTGAACACAGAACTACCACATGACCCATCAACCCCAAACCCAGAAGCGAAAGCAGGAATGAACACAAACATCTGTACGTCAGTGTTCATTGCAGCACTTTTCATAGTATCTAAAAGGTGGAATCAACCAAAATATTCATGAACAGATGAATGGACCAAAAAAAAAAAAAAAGTGGTATATAAAATAATGGAATACTACACAGCCATAAAAAAGAATGAAATCTTGATGTATGCCACAACATGGATGAACATAGAAAACATTATGCTGAGTTAATCGCATAAGGACAAATACTATATGACATCATTTATATGAAATAAGCAAACACACAGAAAGTGAAGATTATTAATGATCACCAGGGGTGAGAGAGAGGCGAAAAAAGGAACTTTTGCTTAGAGGGCATTGAGTTTATGTCAACGGTGGTGGAATAATTTAGAAAAGGATAGCGACAAAGGCTGCACAAACATGAAGAATGTAATCAGGGTCACTGAATTATACACCTGCAGGCTGTTGACCTGGAAGAGGTGTACCTAAGGTGTGGCAGGTAAGGCTCATGCCCTGGGAGCCACTTGAAGGGGGGCACCACCGTGCAGTTTCTATTAACCATGGAAGTTTCCATCACCAGCCATGAGAGATCTTCCAGTAAGTTGAAACTAACACTTTCCTGTTTGAGAGCCTCCATGGGTCAAGGCAGGCTGTGTGGTCTGGCCCTGCTGAGTGCAGAAAGAGAAGAAACCAAACAAAAGGACTTGGAGCACATCGTAGGCCAATCCTCATCAGCGTATGCAAGGAAGACACAGTTGCAGTTTTCACGTGGCACCATGACATGTTAAGTAAAAGATTAATGAGCTCAACTTGTAATTTTTGAGCTGATAGCATGATAAAGTTATCTAAAAGATGGGTGTCGGATGTTTGGACAGAGCCACATTTCAGTATTCGTCATGGCGCTATTTTCTGCAGACAGGCCTCTGTGAATTGGTGGAGGTTTTGTGGTGCATATTTTCACGACATTAAAAAAAAAAGATAGAAAGAAACATGTAATGTCACTGGGCTCCAGTTGTGTTACCCTGCTCTGTTCTAGAAGGGCAAGAGCGGTGGGGGATGGGGAAGGTCATAACGCGTATGCTGTTTTCTCCCCCCTGAAGTCAGGAGCATGTCCACACAATGTCATCCCATAGGTCACAGATAATTGGCATTTAACAGAAGAGTCACAGTGACTCCAACCAGGCTGGAGAATAGCAGCAGCCCAGCGCTCTGATGGGGGGATTTCCGCTCCACGCCCCTATGAGGTGAGAATATTGTCACAGATGAGGAAACTGCCCTGGGCCGATGAAGCAGCTTTGCCCAGACCACTGTGCCAGGTAGTAGGAGAGCTGGCGTTAGAGCTTCTAGACCAGGACTCATTCCATTAGGTTTTGAAGGAATAAAGAGGCACAAAAAGTGGTGAAGAAGAGGAAGAGAAAGTCTTGAAGCGGGCAGGCTGTTTCTGGCAAGTCATGGAAGCAGAGATACCTTAACAGGTGAGTGTGAGTGAAAAAGCTGGTTAGGTGGGTTGGGGAAGTTGGTGCTTTGGGCAGGTGATGGGAGGCCAGGATGACATCTTCATGTCACACACACACCTACCTCAGGACCATGCAAGCAGGTCCTACACTAACCCAGAAGTGTAGGACCTGCCTGTACCAGGACCATCATCTCTCAGCTCTGTCCTTTTCATTGTGTTTTCTTGCCTTCCAGCAAGAATCAGACCCCTGCTTAACATCATGCAAGGGAAGCTGTCAGGGAGAGCTGCTCAGCCTGGAAAGGGTCTGCATCATGGGAAAGAGAAAACAAAACCCGAGCCTTAAAAATAGAGCTGTCCACTGATGGAATTCTCTCCTACTGCCACGACCAAATATTTAGTCACAGGGGAAACGGCTCATCAGACACACTCCCAGCAAGGTCATGAGGTGCTCTGCAAACAAGCACTGAGGCAGGCCTCCACTCCACGTCTGCTCTCCTCACTCCAGACCCTTTGCGGCCCCGTAAGACAGGGAGCCCTGGCTTCTCTGCTTCCGTGAGGATCTGTAACCACCAAGCCTGCGTTTGCCTTTATGATGCAGGATCCCAGCCTGGCCCTGAAGCCTGCTGCTTGCACAGACAACATTCATTCATTCAGACACAAATGAGATCAATTCTTATCCGACTCACAGGTCAATAGGCTTTTGGGAAGCCGCAGAGTCCTAGAGATTACATTATTTTAAAGACTGCAGAGTTAAATACAACGGACTCCAAAATAGGGGGATTATTCGGCTGTCACACAGATGTCTGCCTCTTGAAAAAAAAAAAAAAACTAGCCTCTCCTCTCCCCCACCCCCACTGGGCCCTGCCACTGTACCTTCTGCTCTGAGCTCTACTGGTGCTTTGCTTCCTAGCGGTCCACTTCCCAGGACCCCAGGTTTTGCCCCTGAAATGCAAGGTCTGAAGTCTGGTGTAGTCAGCTGCAACTCTTCATCCACATCCCAGTGTCTGGCTCTCGAGGCTCAGTGGGACTCATGGAAGGGAAGGAGGGAGAAAGAAAGGGGGAGCCAGTGGGAGTGGGCCTTCCCAATCCGTCACCTTGGGAAAGAGTCACACCCCCTTCCAGGCCCCACCCACTGCTCTGAGTCCCCAGCCTGTCCCTCCAGAGGACGTCACTGCCTCCTCTGCCCAGGTTTCTGCCCAGCTGCCCCCTCCTGGCTCTTGGTCTCCTCCTCTGGACACCCACATAGACCCCACCTCACACTATCCAGGGTTTGTATGTGCCCACAGGGTCTCCCTTCCCTTGGGGTGGGAGCAGGGAGCAGCCAGCCCTCCATCCCCACGTGTTGAATTGGGCTTATTTGTTCCTTTCTAAAAAAACTAGTGCATAGTTGTGGTGGGTGCAGGCCCCCAAATTCGGTTTCAAACAGAAAAGAGTCAATTTTCACATTGGAAGAAATTTGCAGGGGAGGGGGATCAGTAAGTCGGGGAAAAGGGGGCTACTTTCTGGCAAAGCAACTGAAATTCAGAGCAATTAATAATTGTGTTTCCCCTGAGACAAGCTGGGGGGAAAAAAGCTGAAATTGTTTCTTTCTTTTATTGTTCTTCCTTTACCCGAGCATTGGACTTGAGCTTCCTGGCAACTTCTCAACTCAGCATGTCCTGCTGATCTATTAAATTGAACATTAATCATTAGCAGAGCTCATCTTTCTTTCCTGAATTTAATTTCATTAGTTATACTTTCTTTCCCTGTTAGAACACTCTGATGGATTTGCTTAGAAGGCAAATGAGCATCAGCCCTGTATCTGCACCTCCCCTCTGTTGAAACTTTCCTTCTAACAGCAGAGACAACTGTCAAAACCTCCAGTTCAGGGTAGTTGGATTTCCGTGCAATGAGGACATGGTCTCCCAGGAACTCTAAGGCAGCCAAGGCCACAGAGGTTTCATTCCAAAGAACAGAACACAGCCTCTGGGCTCCATTGCCTACGGAAGGGCAGCAGAAACCCACCGGCAACAGGACCCAGCTTTGCTTCACAGTCTATCAAATCCAGCCCTGACTGTCCGCTTCCACTGTCCATTTTGTTTCAAAGACTCTTCATGATCCCCTTGGCCTACTAGTATTTACTAACTGATCTCCCTGTCTCCACTCGTTCCATCTCCCCAGAGACTGCAGCTGTTTGAGTGTGGGAACTATGTTTTATGCATCACCTACATAGAGGTATGGCACCCGAAGTCATTTGATAAATGTTTGCTTAATAAGAGAATGAGCTAATGTAAGAAAGATTGGATGAATCTGAAAGCAACACCCAACAAAGGATAGTGAAGGGTAAAAACAAGGCTCATATTGCCCACCCACCTTAGACCTTGACAGTAGGTAGGACAGGGCAGGGACGCAATGTTGATAGAGATCAGAAGGAAGGTCTGAGAGAAGGTCATTCCTTCATCTATTCCTTCATCCATTCCTTGTCCGCCCATTCTTTGTGGTTGTTGTTGTTAGGTGCCACCAGGTCGGTACTTACAACAGAACGAAACACTGTCTGGTCCTGTCCCATCCTCACAATCATTGTTATGCTTGCGCCCATTGTTGCAGCCACTATGTCAATCCATCTTGTTGAGGGTCTCCCTCTTTTTCACCGACCCTCTATTTTACCAAGCATAATGTCTTTCTCCAGGGACTGGTATCTCCTGATAACATGTCCAAAGTATGTAAGACTAAGTCTCGCCATCCTTGCTTCTAAGGAGCATTCTGGCTGTACTTCTTCCAAGACAGATTTGTTTGTTCTTTTGGCAGTCCGTGGTATATTCAACATTCCTAGGCAACACCATAACTCGAAGGCATCCATTCTTCTTCAGTCTTCTTTATTCATTGACCAGCGACTGCATTTCCATTCTTTACTGCTCCTCTGTGTCAGGCACTGTTCTCTGTGTGGAAGGAATTCATAGCTGTCTAAGAGGAGAGTTCTGACGTCCTCCCTTTTAAGGAACAGTTTAGTCACTGCTAGAGTCCAGGCCCTGCACCAGGTGCTGGTATCCTTCACCTCATGAATCGTCACAAAGAGGGGACTGACATGAACACTCTAGGCCTACAGCTCTCTAGAGCCACACCATGTTAAATACTTTAGTGAAAAAGGACAGAGAGCTGGAGAAAGAAAACTGAGGTTGGGAGACTAATCATATTCAGTCTGAGGAAGAAGTGGAAGGGTCCTTGACACAGGCTGTGAGAGAGGCAGGGAGGCAGATGGAGCCAACTATCCCAAGTCTTAGAGGATCAGGATTTTGTATGACAGAGATAGGATCTTGCCACTTCAGTTCTTCCTAAACCAGTTGCCATCGGGTTCACTCCAACTCACGGGGACCTGTTAATGGATTGAATTGTGCCCCCCAAGATATGTGCTGTAAATCCTAACCCTATACCTGTAGTTATATCCCGTTTGGAAATGGGCTTTTTTGTTATGTTAATGTGGCAGCATTAGTATAGAGCGTGTCTTCATCCAGTCTATTCTGAGATGTGAAAAGAGCAGATTAAGAAAGGAAGCAAGCAAGCAGAAATGGGGGAAGAGAGATGCCAGGCCACAGGAAGATCCCCGAGGACCAGAAGCTCACAAGAGACAAGGACTTTCCTCAAGAGCCTACAGAGAAAAAGACACCCCCTAGAGCTGGCACCCTGAATTAGTACTTCTAGCCCCCTAAACTGTGAGGAAATAAAATTCTGTTTGTTAAAGCCACCCACTTATAGTATTTCTATTACAGCAGCACTCAGGACCCCATGTGTGTCAGAGTAGAACTTTGCTCCATAGGGTTTTCAATAGCTGATTTTTTCAGAAGTAGCTCACCAGGCCTTTCTTCCAAGCTGCCTCTGGGTGGACTTGAACAGCTGACCTTTCTGTTAGCAGTCGAGCACACTAACCATTTTTACCACTCTGGGAATCCTCAGTCCTTCCCGTTGTTATTGTTAGCTGCCATCAATTGGCCGCTGATCGTGGTGACCCCATGCACAACAGAATCAGATTGTGCGCCACAGGGTTTTCTTTGGCCGATTTTTGGAAGAGATCTCCAGGCCTTTCTTCCTAGTCTTTCTTAGCCTGGATGCTCCAAAACCTGGTCAGCATCATAGCCACACAGAAGCCTCTAGAGATGGCTGTGCTTGAGTTGCATTGGCCAGGAACCTAATCCAGGCCTCCTGCATGGAAGGCGAGAATCCTACCACTGAACTACCACTGGCCCACCCCAGAGCTTTCTGGGCTGTAATAAGAATGCAGCGCAAAGATCCACCAGGGGGCACTGCAGGATAAGTTATTGTTCAATGTTAGTGTGCCTGTATCCATGATTTGCATAATTAACGGAGGTCTAAGACCTCTGGCTGGTGAGCAAAAACTCAGAGGTGCCCAGGGATGTCAAATGCTAATCCTAACTAATTACAGCTGACAGGGAATGGGCTAGAAGTCCAGAGAGATTCTCACTGCAGTTCAGCTCTTACATGTTTGCATTTCGTTAATCCCAGGGGCCTGGGTCCCAAACCAGAATTGTCCCTAAACTTTTCTTGGTGCAAGACCTTGGCCTTGCCACTGGGGATGTAACCACATCTGTGGGAAGTAGAGAGAACAGGGACTTCTGCTCTGTGTCTCCAGCTCCTTTGGGTGCCGGAGCTGTTTCCAAGGAGAGAGACTCAAGGCATTGGGATCAACCAGTTCACCTCTGGATCTCTCCCCTCTCACAGCCTCAGTCTTCTCTCTCATTCCATTCCACCCTCCTGTTAGGATGCAGAATAGGCAATGCAGATGGAGGGCACTGCTCAGGAGCCAAGAGCCTGGAATTCAGACCCAGTCTTTGCCAGGGACTCACTCTGGGAGCAGTTCTCCAAGGAACCCCACAAAAGACTTGGAAGTCTCCGGTGAAATGAAATCAGCAGGACAAAGAGCCTCCAACCCAGTCTGTGGAAGAGCAGCCTCCCTCAGGCAGAACCCCCAGTCCAAGTTCTTCTGCCGTCAGGAAGGCACCGACATCTATCCCAAGGTGAACCTCCCATCCCCAACTGCAATCATGAGGCTGCCTGAAAGCTCGAGCCAACATTTTCTGGGTAGAGGGGAGCCATAATTCAAAAGAGAGTTAATAGAGGGAGGAGGCTGTTTTCTGTGGAGAGCTTCTCCCCCCAAGTGCTCCTCAGTAAGCTGGCCACCAGTCACTTGGCCACGTGACTGACAAACGTCCTTTGGATGGCAGGCTGGTTAATCCCCTTCATGAGAGAGAACTAACCCACGCTGGGGGCATACAGAGCCCGTTTCAGAGGGACACTTTGACAGAAGTGTTTGTTCTCCACGGTCACAGAGCGTGGTCAGCAGCTGTTCAGCTCGGCCAACTGAGCTGAAAGGCTTGCAACCAAGAGAGCCCCAGCCTTTCCCTGGTCTGCAGAGTGCAGAGGCTGCCACCTACCCTTTGAGGACAGCTCACAGGTACCGAGGGGCTGAGGCGTTCAAGGAGGGAAATGCCCAGCAAGGCAGGGGATGCCTAATTGATGCATGCCAGAGGGATAAAGAAGGGGATGAAGGAATTCCAGCCCTTTCTCGCTGCAGACATTTGGGCATTTGGACATTTCTTGGGGACCAGTCAGGGAGCAAGCACTCTGTAGGAACCTAGCATGGGTAAGGTGAGTGTGAGCAAGTCCTTTAGTGGCGCACACAACCAATATTGCAAAGGACTCCTTTGCAATTGATAAACACAAATTCACACGGATGTAGGGTAAAACAAAATGAAGCAAACAAAAAAAAAATAAGGTCTTGGTTGGTGCATAAAGCTGCAAATTCACAGGGTCTGATTGCAGACTTGGCAGCTTTGAGTGTCAAAGGTGGCAGGAATCTCTCTCCATTTTCCCCTTCAGCTTCCTCAAAGTTTGTTCTCAGGCAGGATTTCTCACATCCTGCCAACTTAGCCAACTCACACCTTGCAGAAAGTGAGCCTAATTTTCCCAGTATTTTAAGGAAGAGTCCAACAGACCAATCCTCCTTAGACCAGTTGATGTCACATGCCCACCCGTGACCCCATCGCTGGCGCCACTAAGTGGAATATGATTGGCTGGTCCTGAGAGATATGCTGTTGGTGGGGGTGTTAGGTCAATTCCGTCCAAACTGCATGGATTGAGTGTGGGGGAGGCAAAGTTTCCCAAAATAAATCAGCATGTCAAGCTACCATTACTAAATGTTTTGATCAAAGATTCTATAGGAGAATCCTGATCCAAAGGGGGGAAATTAGGAACAGAATTTCAAAATCTTATGGAATCCAGACTTTATGGAGCCATTGAGGCTGGATGGACCTCCAAAACTATTGCCCAGAGATAATCTTTAAACCTTAAACCAAAAATGTCCCCCAAAGTCTTCTTTAAGCCAAACAATGGCTTTGCTTGGCTAGTAAAGAATGTCTGTCTTGAGCACTGTGTTCTTTTAAAGAACTATCTCTATGGGATCAAATTGACAACAGCAATTTGAAAGGTTAGATAGGAAGTTTGGGGGGAAGTGAGTTTATGTTAATGGGGAGGAACAATTTCTAAAAGAAGAGTGAGAATGGTTACACAACTTGAAGAATGTATACAAAGTCACTGAATTGCACATGTAGAAATTGTTGAATTGGTATTATGTTATGCTGTGTGTATTTTTAACAAAAACAAAAATAAATTATTAAAAAAAATCAGTATGCCATGAATAGGAGAAGTGTGCTTGGGTTCTAGAAAGGCCACATTGACAGTTACTCTAGACTTGTAAACACATCAGTTCAGGGCACGGTGGAAGCTCAGTGGAGGGAAGGTTCAGTAACAGGAGGGAAGATCAGAAAAGGGTTCGAAGGTGAATAGGCAAAGCGACACCTGAGTTAAAACGTGAAAGATGAGTATAGGTTCATCAGGCAGAAGGAGAAAGGTCACCGCAGACAGAGGCAACGGAGTGCGCGCACACGTGCACACACACACACACACGCACACACACAGTGAGCGTTAGCCATGTAGTTGCAGGTTTTCATCCTGCTGTTTTACACAGTTTGCTTCAATTTAATTACCACAACAACTCTATGAGAAAGCTCTGTGCTTTTGAGGTTACACTCCAGCTGTGGCAGCTTTGGAAATAGAGACTGGAGGCGGGAGGCCTTGAGAGGCCAGGTCAAGGACACCCACACAAACCAGCTCCCTCAATATCCCCACCAACCTGCTTCCCGTATCTCTTCCTGTGCTCTATAGCTCAGAAGGTGAAAAGCAACATTTGTCAGACTCCATAGTAGCTGGGGTTCAACACCAGACTATGTTCTGCCAGACTGATGCGCCATGGAAGGCAGAAAGGAGCTCACGGGTAAGTATATACTTCTCATTCTCCAGCCTATAGGGCAGAGGAGTAGATTGGTGGGTCCATCCCAGAGCTTCAGATTTTGTAGATCTGGGTGGGGCTTAAGAGTTTTTTTTTTTTTAAAACAAGTTCCTAGGTGATGCTGATGCTGCTGGTCTTTGAGAACTACTGTTTTAGAGTATAGGAAGGCATGCTAATAGGGAGATAACCCGTTGCTGTTGAGTTGGTTCCGACTCACAGCGACTCTACAGGACAGAGTAGAACAGCCCCATAGGGTTTCCAAGGAGCAGCTGGTGGATTTGAAATGCTGGCCTATCGATTAACAACCAAGCTCTTAACTGTTCCACCACCAGGGCTCTGATAGGGAGGTAGATGGTGTTAAGACAGTGAATCTGCAGGACCTTTATATGCAGGAGATCTCATTTGGGGACTGAACTCAAATGTAAATGCAGCGCTAAATATGAGGGCCCAGGTACATTGTGGGAGCTCGACGCCCTCCTCTTGGTCTCAGGTAAGGACCCACTATCTGAGAAGACAAGACACAGCAAAGTGGAGCTTGCCTCAAGCTGCGTCCATATCTACATGATCATAAGGTCATTGGCTTTACACCAGTGACCCTAAGTTATGACATTTGAGGGGGGACCTATAATTTACTTCCATCCCTGCCAGCTCAGTTGCCTGCACCACAATCAAAGGTCCCTGGATGAACTTTTTATAATATCCCAGCAGAGCATGTATAGAAGGACTCACCTGCCGTCTCTTCTTCAGTCCTAAGGAAGCCCTCTCTGAAAGTGATCAGTGTTCACCACATCATTTTCTTTCTCCCAGTTCAGCCTATTCATCCTGCTGGCATAAGCCTCCACCCCCTCCCTCCCTCCTCCGCCCCAAAACTGGGTCAGCTGGGAGCCAGGCATCACAAGCACAGCCAGACTATGCTTCCAGGGGCTTAGATGGCAGTAAGCAGCCTCCTGCCACCTCATTGTGCTAAGATGCCCTCGACCCAGAGATGGCCCTCAGTTAATGTCGGTCACCAGGAGGCTGGGATGCTGCTGCCAGATGATGGAAAACCAGAGGCAGAATTTCTGGTTTGTCAGTCAGGGTTCAGTTGCAGGAAGCAGAATCTGCTTGAGCTATTTCAAGCAAAAAGGGGTGGAATACTGGGAATTGGGGCTTACATAAGTCAGGGAAGACCTGGAGGGGCAGGCTCTATAGGACCGAGACCTAGAACATCACCACAGAATTGACCCAACAAGGGAATTACTTGCTACTTTTGCCACAAGCAGATGGGGGAGATCACCATGCTCTGTCTAAGCATTAGCTCCAGATGACACCACCCTGACAATGACATGGGGATCAAGAAATATCCCTACACCTGCTATATCCACATCAGCAAAATGGATTTCTCATTTTTTTCTCCACTTAACTTGGTGGCGTATCAAGTCTCACGTGAACACATCTGATTGCTGAACTTCAGTCACATAGAGCCTTAGCTGCCAGAAATCTGGGAACTGGAGTGCTTAGCTTTCCCTGCTGCGCGATAAAGGAACACCCACTAAAATGAGACTGGAACTGACACTGAGTGATCCAATCTACTGTACTCGTGTCACTACCATACCCCACACCTGGTGTCACTACCGTATCCCACACCTGGTGTCACAGAACTCTCAGTAAGAAAACTTACCCCAAACTGGCTAAGAATAGAGGGAATGTATTGCCTCATGTAACTGAAAATTCCAAGAGGTATGGTATCCTTAGGTGTGGTTTGCTCCAGGGACTCGAAAAAACAAAATTCGGTATCTCTGGCCCAGCTTTCCTCCCTGATGTTTATTCTCAGGTGCCACCTTGTGGTTGGATGACTTCAAGTCCTCCACACTCACATTCTCCCAGCACCGAGTCTAATGGGAAAGAAACCAATGCTTCTAACAGTTCCTGTGCTCATCCGGGGTGCCCTTTGATTGGACCAGATTCAATCACATGAAACCCATTGTCAGTGAGTGGATTCCAACTCATAAACAACCCTATAGGACAGAGTAGAACTGCCCCATAGGGTTTCCAAAGAGCAGCTGGTAGATTTGACTGCTGACCTTTTGGTTAGAAGCCATAACTCTTAACCACTGTGCCAGCAAGGCTCCAGTCACATGAGGCACCATGCATGAATCACCATCTGTAGGGGCACTGGAGGCTCTGATTGGCCAGGCTTGGGTCACATGCCCTGCCCTGGAAACCAGAGGATCATGAAGCCTAAGTTGGGCACGTAGACTGAATGTGGGAGTGGGAGTGGTTTCCCCAGAAAAGTGTGACTCTATTCTGGCAGATAACAGAACACAACACAACACAAAAGAACAGCTCTTTGCCTCCTCTGGGACCTGTGGCCAGCTTGGGCCCCGTCTTGTTCTTGGACAAATCCCTCCACCTTGCTGATGGCCTCTTGTCTTATATGCACAATGACACGGTTTGACCACTAGCCATCTCAGCTTCCTGACTAATCTGACTTGCTCTGATCTGTGATTCTTTCCCAGTCGTCCTCCCCCATCACATTGCCTTTGCAGTTTCTTAGAACACATTAGGTTTGGATTCATCCCTCCTTCCTCCTGTGTGTGGAGACTATCTTAGCACAGCCTTTTCTGCATTTCCATCCTGTTCCCACCATCTCACTCCCAACTCTCACTCCTCTACTCTCAGACGCATTTATTTTGTTTTGCTTTGCATTGCTTTTACTTTTGATTACACCTTCCAGGGAAGCATCACCAGAGGGTCTCATCAACTGGTGGATTAGGGTCGATAAGAAAGTTAAATGATGACACAGATGACCGACCTCCATAGAGTTCTGGGAGACATAATTGCATTCCTCTAGGGGAAACAACTTGAGTTCCATTTGCACCTATTTATTTCTGAAATGGATTATAATAGTCACCATAAATTAATTGCCTACGACATACCAGTTGACATGATGGATGCTTCACATACATTATCGTTTGCCCTCCCAACAACCCTAAAGGGTATGCATGCATTACTGTTGCTATTAAGAGTGAAACTGGCACTCAGATGGGCATTATCAAACAAGTGACTGCTGAGAACTGACCACGTGCCAATCGCTGCTAGATGCCGAGAGAGTAGGCAGAGCGAAGTGAGACCCAGCTCCTACTTCTCGAAAAAACAAGCTGGAGAGACAATTGAGTCAACAAAGGTGGCCATAGTCTAAGACAGTAGATACCGAAGCCCCTAAATGTAGCATGTCTGGCCCTCTTTCAGCCGAACCTCAGAGAACACTTCCTGGAGGAAATGGGACTTCAGTCAGGGCTCACAAGCTCCCCTTGCAAAGAGCATCCTGAAGTTAAAACACACTTCATGAAAAGTGCTCCTCCAGCCTCTAATGTGATGATTATATCAGAAGACAACAAAAATGCAGGCCTTGACTTCTCCACAGAAGTACGTTCTGGAAAGCCTCGTCTCTGCAATCCCAGATGGCCATCCATCCTCTTCTTTAAAGACCCTGCACAATCTGTTTCGGCTACAGAGCTCTGGGTCAGCAACTTTTTCACATTATATTTAGAAAAAGTGATAAAATGGTTCTCCCTGCAGGCTTTGCCAATTGGATGATGCTATTTCAAATTAAAAAAAAAAAACAGAAAACAAAACAAGAAAGGAGAACAAGTAACCCCTTTGTGGGAAGGAAGGCACACAAATCCTCCAGGTTTCCCTTCCAGGCTGCTTACCACCTGCCCCCCAGCCTGGGCTGAACCTTGGACTCTGACTCCTGGCAACTCCCTGAAGTTGCCCAGGTGTGCAGCATTCCTGGCTGCAGCCCAGTGGCTTAGCACAGGGTCTACAGAATCACTAAAACCTGCTCTCAAATCCTGGTCTTGATACTTCACAGCTCTGTGGCTAGGAAAACCATTTAAACTCATTCTGCCTCTCTTACTCATTGGTAAAGTGAAAAAGATAATAGTATCTGTCACATTGGGTTAAGGTGGAGTGGGATAATGCATTGAGGTGCCTGTATGGTGCCTGGCACGAAGTGAGCTTTGTGAATGGTAGTTATCATGATTACAGTTGACCTCTCTGCTTGCTAATTGATTTCCCTGGGCCTACCACGGTTTCATAAAACACGTGTCCACTGTCCGTGTCTAAACACGGAGAAGGGAGGCACGGCAAGAGGAGCACTCAGCACAAAGGACTCTCTTCTCAAAGGTGGAAATGAGGACTGGGTTTCCTAGTGGAAACAGGCTATTGAAGAAACATCTTTGGAAGGAAATCCAGCTCTCACCTCAGAGGTAGCTTACACTGTCTGAGGGAAGCTTCCATGGTGAATTCTTAGGAGGCTGGAGTGGGGGCAGGGAGGTTGATTTATGTGAAAGGTTTCCCTTTTTGGGTACAGAGGGCTAAATGGCCCAGGTTTCCCTGGTGATAGGAGTGTTCCTGTGAAAGGGCAGCACAAAGACACAGTCAGGTGTCCCACATCATCTAACACAGATGCAAAAGGATTGTGGGAGCCAGTAACGTGTGGAAGATAGGCCGCTTTAATTGCTTAATATGCAGGTGTGCGTGAGGATGTAAATATATTTTTCTGTAATATAATCTTTGCAGGCATGATTATCATCATTAATTCTAGGTAAACTTAATCCAGAATTTTTCTCTTCCCAGAGTAATATCTAAATTATGGAAGACTCATAGGACTTCCAAACATTAGTTTTGGGAAGGGGAGTCTTAGCCTTGGGCAGCCTTCATTCATGCTCACATCTGCTGGGCTATCTGGTTCTTAATGGTCTTCAGTCATTGTTCATACATTCCGAATGCCCAAGGCTCTGATCACAAGGAATCTTTCAGGCACGTCCTCCTCTCTCCTGGGCCCAGTCTTCAGCTGTGAGCTAGCACAGTGTCTGCCCTGTCCTGACCTGTGAGGGGCTAGTGTCTGCCCAGACCTGGCTGTGGGATACTACAGCCTCTGCCCAATCCTGGCTATGAGAGGCTGCAAATACTGCCCAGGCCTGGGCTATAGGAACTACAGCTTCTGGCCAATCCAGCGGTGTGAGACACTACAGTGTCTGCACAGTCCTGGGCTGTGAGGAACTGCATTGTGCCCAGCCTGGTTTCTGAAACACCACAGTGTCTGTTCAATTCTGAACTCTGAGAAACAAACATGTCTACACCATCTTGAGCTATAAAGGATGGATATGTCTGCTGTCCTGGCTGTGAAGGGTTAGTGTCTGCCCAGTCCTGGGCTGTGTGGGAGTGCAGCAACTGCCCAGTTCTGGGCTGAGTTAGACTATGGTGTCTACAACATGAGGAAATACAGGGTGTGCATAGTACTGGGTGGTCAGGGACTCCAATTTCTGCCAGGCCTTGGGCTGAGGGACTACAGTATCTTTCCAGCCCTGGGCTGAGGGACCATGGTGTCTGTCCAGTCCTGGGCTATAGAGACAACAGTGTCTGCCCAGTCTTGGGCTATAAGGAACTAATATGCCCACCTAGTGGGCCTTGAGGGACTTCAATTCTACTTCTTTCTTGGCTGTGAAGAATGATAGTGTCTGTCACTGTCTTGGGCTGGGAAGGATACAGTTTCTCCCCATCCTAGTCTATTAAGACTACAGTCTTCTCCAGTCCTGGAGTGGGGGAGACTATAATGTTTGCTGAGTTCTGAGATGTGAGGGAATACAGGCTCTGCACAGTCCTAGGCTCTTAGAGACTAATGTTGTCTCCTCAGAGACTCTTAAGATTTCTACAGCTCTTCCTTCCCCTCAGCTCTCTTCAACCCTCACAGCTCAGCCCAGTCGAGAGTGTTCTACAGTAAGTACAGTAAATTCAAAAATGGGCAGATTGTCACAAAGTTAAAAAAATATATAGAAAAAGGAGAGTGTGAGAGGAACTCGATGTGACACCACCTCCCCCCCCCACCGGAGGTCCCTGGATTTCCTCCTTCCTCTTCATTGCTGTCATTGGAGCAGGGATTTGCTTCCTGGGTTCAGCTTAGAGGGCAGAGTTCACACGGGAGCCTTGGACCCATGGAGGGCAGGGGAACCCAAGCTTGGGTTTCCATCCTACTGCCTGCTCTCAGCTGTGTGGCTTATGGTACTGAGAGCCATGGTTTCCTACCTGAGACACAGCTCTCTTCTCTGTCTGAGGGTCTCCCACATTCCCTCTGGGGAGTTCAGTGGGGGAGGGTGTGGCAGGGAGAGTCAATCACAGAGGAGAGCCAATCACAAGGAAGGAAATGGGCCACATGGCAGGGAGAACCAATCACAGGGGAGGGGAGTGGGCCACATGACAAGGAGAACCAATCACAGGGGAGGGGAGTGGGCCACATGACAAGGAGTAGGCCAGTTGGGTAGGGGAGAGAGGGGAAAACTTCTGGGAGGCCACACTGTGAGCTCTAAGATCAGCTTGATCTAGAAGTTCACCATTAATCCAAATGTGGGGAGAAAACAGTTTCTCAGGTAGCAAAGTGAGGCTGATTGAGGGAGATATGAATTTTGGAGAATGTAAGGTCCAAAGAAACTATTCTAAGGAAAAACAGAGGGTAGCAAAAAGCAGGAAGGGTTGGGCTGGTGACGCGGGAAGGGGGTGTTGGCAGAGAAGGGGGTGCCTATGAGGCCATAGGAGGAGTCTTGTGACCCTGGGAGGGGTAACTAGAAGAGGGGGATTATTTACTTGCTCTTCTGGCTTTTCTCAAAAGAGAGAAAGTGTAGGGGTCCTCAGAAACCATTTCGAGGAGAGTATTTGGTGAGTCGAATGTCCTTGTTGTTTAAGGATTTGTGGGTGGCACAACAGTTAAGCACTTGGTTGCTAACCCAAAGGTTGGTGGTTTGAAACCACTCTGTCCCCACCTGTTGGGACAGAGACCTGGCACACATGCTCCCGTAAAGACGACAGCTTAGAAAGTCCTATGCGGAAAATCACGCCCTACGGGGGGGATTATTGCTAATATCAAACAATTGGGAACAACCTCAACACCAAACTCTTAGAAACTGATGAAATAAATTACAGTACGATGGGATACTCTGCAGTCTTTTAAAAAAATGTGGAACAGGGTGTTAAGTGGCACAGGGAACAATTCCTGTCAAAGGAAAAGGAGCAGTTTGAAAAGCCGTATGTTTAGTGCCATCTGTGTCACAAGTCTGACCACAGCTCTTCATCACCGTAGCTACTTTCCTCTCTTACCTGCCTCTTGCATAACCCCTCCCTGAGCTTGCTGCCCCCCCCACCCCAAAAGTACCCTCCAACGACCCAAGTGATCTTTTGTAAAAGATGATAAATCGCATCATCCATCTCCTGGCCTAAATCTTCCAGTGGCTTCCTGCAGCATTCAGGATCAAATAGAAGCTCTTCACCCTGACTCACAAGGCCCTACTTTGTCTGGCCCTCCTAACTTTTTGGATTCCTCTCCCCTCACTCTTCCCCCCATTCCAGGTCACTAAGTTCTAGCCACCCTAGCCTTTTTTCTGTCTGTTCAATAAACCAGTTGCCATCAAGTTGACTCGGACTCGTGGTGACCCCATGGGTATCAGAGTAGAACTGTGCTTCACAGAGTTTTCAATGGCTGATTTTTCAGGAGTAGATCTCCAGATCTTCCTTCTGAGGTGCCTCTGGATGGACTCGCACCTCCAAACTTTTGGCTAGCAGCCAAGTGCATTGATCGTTTGCACCATGGGACTCTGTCTGCTGAATACTCCAAGCATATACCACTTTAAGACCTTTGCACCAGCTGTTCCCTCACAGGGAATATTTTCCCTGTAGATTGGGAGTCAGTAAACTATGGCTCCTGGCCTTTTTCTAAGAATAATTTTCCCATTTTTAGAGGGTTATAAAAAAACAAACAAATGAAGAACGTGTGACAGAGATCATATGTGGCCCAGAAAGCCTGAAATATTTACTACTTGGCACTTTATAGAAAATCCTAACCTAGATCTTTGTGTGGCTGGCTCCTTGTCATTTGGGTTTTGGCTCAAATATCGACATCCCCTTTCTTAACCTCCTTCAGCCTGAAGTAACCTTCTTCCCATGGCTTCAGACCTCACTGTTCATCAACAATAACAACAAAAATCATTTTTGAGTGTTTATCACATTCCAGGGAATTTTCTGGGCTCTTGAGGCTTGGCAATTGAGGAGCTTTCAAATTACAGGAGGAGGCAAATACACAAATAAACTGATATAAGGGCTAGGGAGAACAAGGAAGCAGGTAGGGAAGTGAGAGAGAGTGTGGTGTGTGCATGCACACACATTGGAGGGGTGAGGCTATTTTGTATACACTTGTCAGGAAAGGCCTCTGCTAAGGTGATATTTGAACTAAGACCTGAAATAGTGAGGGACCAAGCATTTCACACAGAGTGAGCAAACAGCCAAATAATTGTGGAAAAAGAGAAGCTAAGAGCATGGTGGCGGTAGTAGTGGTGGTGGTGGCAGGGATACCTTAAACACAACAGATTCACTTAATTAAATTCACTTGAAGTATGTAGCCATTGCTGTCTCGCCAAGTCCCACTCATAGCAACCTATCGGACAGAGTAGGACATAGGGTTTCCAAGGAGCAGCTGGTGGATTCTAACTGCTGACCTTTTGGTTAGCAGCTGTAGCTCTTAACCACTGTGCCACCAGGGCTCCAAAAACTAAACCTGTTGCCGTTGAGTTGATTCCGACTTGACGGCCACAGGCAGAGTATGGGGATCACATTTCACACACTTCTGCTGTTTCAGTCTAGGGTGGTTAAATGTTCCCTTTAGTTGGTTTATGTTTATATTGAGCATATTTTGACAAACAGTATGTAGATCTCTGTCTTTTTGGTTTATTTGAGAAAAGCAGGAAAAAAATACATACTAACTAATGCAATAGGCCCTGTAAGCCAAAGATGTTTAATTCTTGCTAGAGCTATTTCATTTTCAGCTTATTGTAAAACCTGGGTACTCCCTTTTCTTAGGGGAATAGCAGAATGTCATCTCTGGAATTTGTGTATCTCTCTCTCATCACATCATATATGCATATATTGTTTTAAACACCAATAGAATATGAAGTTTTTATTTATGTTGTGTTTATTTTCCATGGCCTCCAGCACAATGTCAGGAAACATGTCTGCTTTGTTCATCTTGGCGCCTCCAGTGCCTAGAAAAGCTTAGGGGACACTGTGGATTCTTAATAATTGTTCAATAATTGTGTGTGTGTGTCTATAAATGTTGTGCACCAAAAAGTTTATAGTGGCTTTCTTTGTGCTATAAGATTATGGGTTATTTATTTGTATTTTTCTAGTGTGCTACAATGAACGTATATTACACTTTGCTTATGTAATGGCTTGAGAAATATTGGTGGAATAAAGACTACTGTCCAGAGGGGAACCCACAGTCTACTGAGTATGGCAGAGCAAGAAGGAAGGGCTCTCAGAAGCTAGGCAGACTGCCCCCAACAGAGGCTTGTAAGGGTGAACCATTTGCCCAGTCACATAGCTAATTAGAGGCAGAGCTGAGATGCACCAGAGGGCTCCTGAAACCGGAGCTGGGGTTCACCACTCCACCATGAAGCTCTGGATCCACAGAATGACAGGAAGTCCCAGGGCAGCAGAGAGAGGCAAAATCCTAACAACTCTGACCCAGAACTGGAGTCCAGCCCTCTGCCTCGTTCACCGTCTCTGTGCACTGTGGTCTGACTTCCAACACCAAGGTCTGCAGCCTTTCTGTGGCTGCCAGGAATGCATCAAGTCCAAATTGCTGGGGGACCAACACCCCCAGGAGCAGCCCCAAAATGACTCACGGGTTGGTGGATAAATATTCCAGCTCCCTCACCCCTCAGGTGAGATAACTCTGAGGTGTGTGTGCTACACTGACTCCCAGCATTCCCCAGTGGGATTAAGCTCCATTTTTTCACGGTCATCCCTGGCTTAATAGCACCCTGTCTAATTTCCTCCACCCACTTATGAATAAACTACCTGCACGCAAATTCTTGTCTCAAGATCTGCTTCTGGGGGAACCAAAATGAAGACCATCTTAGGTCCAGAAGAGACATGGAGGTTCTGAAACCCGTCTCTTTCTGTTGTTCCCTATTCATTGCTGCTTGAATCATGAGGAAAATTTGCATTAATCCAACAGATATTTTTTGACCATCTGGCATTTGTCAGGCACTTTGCCAAATGGAGAAAGAAGCAAAAAGGAAACAGCTCTCAAGGAGGATACAGTCTATCTGGGAATGTGTGGCTTATGCACCTTAAAGGTGAAACAACTGCCCCACACAGGAAATATTGCAAGGCACTAACTACATTAACAGTGACTTGTTTATTAGCTTAACCGTTAACGTGTGCATTTACTGAGCACTGAACTGGCCACCAGAGGCTCCAAAACAAAATGACACATCACCTGATCTTGCAGTGGTCCCAGAGGATGTATGTTGTTGTTAGGTTCCCTCCAGTCGGTTCCGACTCATAGTGACCCTGTGTACAACAGAACAAAATACTGCCTGGTCCTGTGCCATCCTCAAAATCATTGCTATGCTTGAGCCCATTGTTGCAACCACTGTGTCAGTCCATCTTGTTGAGGGTCTTCTTCCTTTTTGCTTACCCTCTACTTTACCAAGCATGATGTCTTTCTTCAGGGCCTGGGCCCTCCTGATAACATGTCCAAAGTATGTGAGACGTAGTCTTGCCATCCTCGCTTCCAAGGAGCATTCTGGCTGTACTTCTTCCAAAACAGATTTGTTTGTTCTTTTGGCAGTCGTGGTATATTCAATAATTTTCATCAACACCATAATTCAAAGGATCAATTCTTCTTCAGTCTTCCTTATTCATTGTCCAGCTTTCACATGTACATGAAGCAATTGAAAATACCATGGCTTGGGTCAGGCGCACCTCAGTCCTCAAAGTGACAGCTTTGCTTTTTAACACTTGAAAGAGGTCTTTTGCAGAGTATGTGAGAAAAATTTTTTTTTTTTTTTTTTTTTTTTGTGAGAAGCATGCACAAATTATTGGTATCAGAGTTGGAAGATGGGGTGGAAGGCAAATATAAGCGGAGCCTGAGAGAGCCCGGAGGGGGTGAAAGGGATTCCTCAGGGTGGGTGCTGGGAGCGGTGCTAATGTTATCTTCCCCCTCTATGTTATTTCTTTGCTGCACGAGTTAAGGTAAATCTTCACCATGCCTGTGCAAAGGCCCCTGTGGTCCTGTGGAAGCAGCCCATCATGGTTATGAGGCTTCACTGAAAACTCAAACGCTCACCAGCTCAATGTTAAATTATTAAAAATGAGGATTAATGAGATAATATGTGTGAAATGCAAGGTTATATAAGTTGTATAAATTCAAGGAATAATTACTACCGTCATTGCCAATGCATCCATTCATGTGTTCCTAATTGCTCGATTCTTCCACGTTCTTCAGAACTTTTCATTTTACTTTTTTATGTCCCATACCCCGCCCTTCCCGTCCAGTTGGGACCAAATGACCATTTTACACCTTGTTCTGACAGATAGCCCAGGAATCTGGTTCTCTTTCCCAAGCACCCAAGGAGGCTCCAGTTTTGGAAATTTGCCCAGAGCGCTGGGATTGAGCAACCTCTGTGAAGTCCCAGGAAGTGAGCAGCTGTGAACTCGGCCCAACCCCACTCATTCCTGGCCTCGGCTGCCCCACCATGCACTTTGGGGTCGTAATTACCTCCAGAACGACTGGGCTCTGACCACTGTTCTCGCCTCTCTGAACAAAATCTTCTGAGAAGACACAACTGTCCCCAGAAGGGCTAGTTCCTTGCTTCTCAGCAAGAGGATTTCTATAAATTTCTAGTAAATCCCACTATGGCTTTGATGTCTCATGTTTGGAATGATAATTTTATTTGCTGGTTTCCAGGCTCCTAAGGTCTTTATGGAGCCCTGGTGGTGCAGTGGTTAAAGAGCTTGGCTGTTAACCAAAAGCTTGGCAGTTCAGATCCACCAGCCCTCCTTGGAAACCCTATGGGACAGTTCTAATCTGTCCTATAGGGTTACTATGAGTCAAATTGACTTGAAGGCAACAGTTTGGTTTTTTGAATTGGAGGCCTTTATAGCCCACCCCACACACTTTTTTTTTTTTTTTTTTAAGACTATGTAAGAGAGATGGTCATTTACAGGGACTATGTGGCCAATCAGAAACACTGGTGGCTAGTGGTTAAGTGCTACGGCTGCTAACCAAAGTGTCGGCAGTTTGAATCCGCCAAGCTCTCCTTGGGAACTCTATGGGGCAGTTCTACTCTGTCCTCTGGGGTCACTATGAGTCGGTATCGACTTGATAGCACTGGGTTTGGTTTGGTTATGTGGCCAATGTTTTGAACAAGCAAAGCTCCCTTTTATAAAGTATCCTTATTCTGCTGATACCGTGTGTTGGGATTTCTAAATTTGGAGTCCCTTCGCATTGTTGAATATTTGCATTTTTAATCAATAGCTTTTTATCGAGTATCTATTATGTTCTCAGAGTCCCTGGGTGGTGCAAAGGGTTAACATGCTTGGCTGCTAACCCAAAGATTGGAGGTTCAGGCCCACCTAGAGGTGCCTTGGAAGAAAGGCCTCGTGATCTACTCTGAAAAATCAGATATTGAAAACCCCATGGAGCACAGGTCTACTCTGACACACAAGCGGTCACCATGAGTCACTGTTGACTTGGTGGCAACAGTTTTTTTAGTATGCTGTGGTGGTGCAGTGGTTAAGGGCTTGGCTGCTAAACTAAAGTTTGCAGTTCAAATCCACCAGTAGTTCTTTGGAAAAGACTCTATTGGGAGTTCTATTCTGTCCTATAGGGTTGCTATGAGTCAGAATCAACTCGACGGCAATGGGTTTGGTTGGTTTTTTTTTTTTTTTTTTTTGGTTTTCTCAACTCTAGGTACTTGTCTTGGTTATCTAGTGCTGCTATAACATAACGTCTGCAAGTGTATGGCTTTCACAAACAAAAGTTTATTCTCTCACAGCCTAGGAGGCTAGAAGTCTGAATTCAGAGCATCACCTCCAGGGGAAGGATTTCTCTGTTGGCTCTGGAGGAAGGTCCTTGTCATCAATCTTCCCCTAGACTAGGATCTTCTCAGCACAGGAATCCCAGATCCAAAGTGCTCTGCTCCTGGCACTACTTTCTTGGTGGTATGAGGTCCCCTTGTGTCTCTGCTTGCTTCTCTCTTTTATATCTCAAAGGAGAATCACTTTAATTGTAGATTAATCTTGTAGATTGAGTTTGCATAACTGCCACTAATCCCATCTCATCAACATCCTAGGGATAGGATTTATAACACATAGAGAAATCACATCAGATGACAAAAAGGTCGACAATCATACAATACTGGGAATCATGGCCTAGCCAAGTTGACAGACATTTTGGGGGGACACAATTCAATTCATGACGGTCCTCATGCAAAAATGTGTAAAGTAGGTGTTTGCTTTTGAGGAGTTCATAATATGGGCAGTGATATTCCTTGTGATGTACCTGACCTCTCTCCACTATAGCGGTAAGTGTTGCCCTACCTCGGCAGTACTTGTTAAGTACCTATCTCCTCTGTTAGCCATGCCATCCTGCTCCTCGCCCCCCTTCCCAGTTCCCTGTACAGTGCCTGGCACAGAGTCAGCACTCAGAAGACATTGGCTGAATGGATGGAGAAAGGAGTTTTGTGGAGGTCTCTCCCCAGAGCACAGCACCACACACGTAGGCATGCTGCTCCAGGTGAAGTCTGGCCTGGCTGCAGGTGATTGGTGGCAATGATGACAGATTGCTTCCCCACCCGGTATTCCATGTTGTTCCCAACCTGTTGGGTAAGCAGCAGGGTCATGCTCCCCTCCCCCACACCCCAATTGCTCTGAGGGAGAAAAGGCATCCTTGTACGATCCTTTCCTTTCAAAATTAGCTGTATTCAAGTCAGTGTTGTGTGTCGACAGTAAAAAATGGGGAAGGAATTGTTATCACTCAGAGCTATTTTTCAGACAGAAGGACACATCCAAATAGTATTGTCAGGGCTGGCAGCTCACTACTAAAGGAGCCATTTCTGCCAGGTGCTTCTGGGCACACACAGTACCTGACCAAGGCTGGCCCCTGTAGGAGGCTCGGGACTGCCAAGGTCCTGGAATTGCCCTTTGGGTGGTCCTCCTGTGTGCCAGCACTCCAGGCGCCCTATCTCATGAATTCCAGGCAGTCCGCACAAGCCTGTGAGATGCCTGTTGCATGCTGTTACACTCGTATGCAGATGAGCCAACAGATCCCCAGAGATTATCTACCTGATTCATAACAACAGCTGACAATTATTGTTTCCTACAAGCCTGTTGTTATCAGCTGCTGTAAAGTCGACTCTGACTCGTAGCAACCTTATGTACAACAGGACAAAACGCTGTCTGGTCCCATGTCATCCTCATGATGGCCAGGATGTTTGAGTCCATTGTGGAAGCTATTGTACCAATCCATCTCACTGCGGGTCTTCCTCACCCTCGATGGCTCCCTATTTCACCCAACATTATGTCCTCTTTTAGTGATTAATCTCTCCTGATGACGTGGCCAAAGCAAGCAAGTCAGACAATGTTCTGCTGTGCGCCATGCTTTCACTGCCTGATTTCCAGAAGTAGATCAACAAGCCTTGCTTCCTAGTTTGTCTCAGTCTGGAAACTCCACTGAAACCCATCCACCATGGGGGATCCTGCTGGTATCTGGAATACGTGTGGCATAGCTTCCAGCATCACAGCTCCACGCAGGCCACCAGAATAGGACACATGGACAAACAAGTGGTGCTTCGTCCCCTACCTGCAGTCCCACGTGCAGGACTGCAAAAAGGTGAGGCGTGAGTGCTGCCTAGGACACACAGTTTAAGAAGACACACTCTCAGGGTCCTGCAAGTGCAGGGTCAGCCCCAATAAATTTTGTGCTTTAGGCATCTCTCTTGTCTCACTTTACTATCTCCCTTGCCACATAAAACAGCCCTGCAAGGTAGAGGTTATTCTGCTCATTTTACTGATAAGGAAAGTGAGCTTCTGCCAGGTGACAGCTTAGCCAAGGACACATTGCTGGTAGGTTGCAGATCCTGGGCTTGGACTCCCAGTTCTGCATCCCTGACTACCATACAGCCCAGGCTCACGCTGGTGCGCAAAGGAACTATGAGACCCCAGGGCCCCTCTCCTGTCACATGCTGCCCCCGTGAGCTGGCACAGATGCTAGTGAACAGGGCTCTGCCACACCACAGACCCTGAGGAGGCCTGAATGTGCAAGGTGAAGCTGGCCTCCGTTGGTAAGCTGCTCCTAGCCCAGTCCTGCCTCGGTCAGCCAGCTCCGGCTGATCTCCCCAGCAGCTTGACGGAGGCATGGAGAGGCATAACAGCACCATTATAAGGGCCAAGCAGGTGGGTGCTGCAGGCCTAGGCTGCCCATGCCTGCCCTGCCAACCACATAGCACAAAAGAGCAGGGCTTCGGAGCCAAGTCTTTCCCTCAGGTCTCTCTGCCTTCAGTTACTTGCTGAGTGTCCTTAGGCAAGTTACTTAATCTCTCTGCACTTCACTTTTCCCTTCAGAAAATGGGGGTAAAAATAATGCCTGCCCCAGAGGATTGCTGGAATTACAGAAGTTAATACATAAGAAAATGCCTGCAAGAGTGAGCACCTGGTACTTCGTAATTGTGTTTGGTATTATTATTTATTTATTAGACACATTTGGCACACACGGTGTTAAAAATTTGAATTAATGATCAACGTCTACAAATCAAAGGAGCTCGCATAATAATACGGATTCCAGTCTTCTCAGGAAAAATCAGGTATTATGGCAGGGCTGGGCTGGCCTGTCCCAATGGCCAGCAGCTGACTCCTGTTGGCAGGCTTTCCCTCCCAGTCCTCCATAGGTCCCCCCTTCCCAGGCTCCTCTGTGCTGCTCACCTGGCCCTGAGCAGACATTAGGTCTGTACCCTCTGACTTCATGCATGTCCACTGGGCACCTGGTATAAGAGCTGGTGAGATACAGTCCCTGCTTCTGAGGTCCACACCATCACAACTGGATACCATGTGAAGCAGCAAGACAAAAGCAGGCTAGAGTATGAAGCTGGAGCAAGTACCCTGGGATGAAAGCCCATGGGAGGAGAATGGGTCCTCAGGCTGAGGCTGGGACAGAGATGCTCTCTATCTAATGGGTCCTCTGATGGTGGAAGCAGTTGGTCTCAGCTCAAAGCTCTAGCTGAGAATGTCACCAGCTTGAAGGGAGTAGCCTACTGTCTGACATGGCCTCACCTGCTGGTTTACAGCACTTGGGACTATCCAGAGCCCTTGGGCACACATCCTGGTCACCTCCAAGGACAGCTCCTGCAGGGAACAACAACAAAAAAAAAAAAGAGGCCCCAGCACGATCACCTGGCAAAGGGCCTCTTTCTTTGAGCTGAATGAAATCCAACTTCCCATGGCCCCAGCCCACCTTTCGGCCCTTGTTTCTGGCTCTGCACTATGCTCCACAGCCCACCTTTCAGCCCTTGTTTCTGGCTCTGCACTATGCTCCAGCCTTGCTGCCCTTCCCCCTGGTTCAGGAATTTTGGTAGCTCAGTTTCTCCTCCCTCTTCCTGGCTCACTCTTCCCTCCCACCTTCCTGTGTCTGGCTCCTCCTCAGCTAAAACGTCCCCTCCTCATATTGTCCATGAATCCCTCCCTCGCCGCTCCCCACACAGTCACTTTATTTCATTTCCTTCCTAGCACAGTGTCCTTCATGGCTCTTCTCACCACCAAATACCAAACCCATTGCCCTCCAGTCAATTCTGACTCATAGCAACCCTATAGGACAGGGTAGAACTGCCCCATAGGGTTTCCAAGGAGTGGCTGGTGGATTGGAACTGCTGACCTTTTGGTTAGCAGCCGAGCTCTTTAACCACTGCTCCACCAGGGCTCCCTTATCACCACCGGGAATTATTTTATTCACTGATATTCTCCCCCATAGACGGAGAGCTCCAGTGCAACAGGGACCTTGGTGCCTAATTTACCTCTTATCACCTAGTGGTTAGAAGAGTGTGGGCACATAGCAGGTGCCTCCAATAAGTACAGCCGCATGCTTAGAAGAATGATCAACACATCAAAGATGCCCACTTTCTATTGAATGCATGAATGAATTGAAAAGTTTCATTTGAGAGACACAGATGTACCCAGCCAGTGAATATAAGGACATAAGTGCCACACCCAAACCAAACCCACTGTCATGCAGTTAATTCCGGCTCATAGCGACCCCATAGAGATTCCAAGGCTGTAAATCTTTATGGAAGCAGACTGCCACGTCTTTCTCCCGCAACACCACTGGTGGTTTTGAACCACCAATCTTTCAGTTAGCAGTGGATCGCTTTAACCACTGTGCCACAAGACAAGTGCAGATAAGGGTGTTACTCATTCCATCCAAGAGAATAGAGGCTTCCAGGCGAAGCTGGCATGTGGCTGGATCAAGGGAAATCAACAGAGGCAAGACAGCAACACAAAGCGCCTTGGATCAATGTCTCTCAAGCAGCCTGGAGTCTGCTCAAAGATGCCTGTCAACATGTCTTGAAAGAAAGCCTTCTAATTTTCCTGATTCTGAAGAGTGTGTTCCAACAAAGCCAACATTAAAACAGTAAGCAACGTTGCACATTTCTCTGCCATTTTGAAGCACATTCAACACAGTTGTATGCAATTGGTTATTACATTGCTCCGCTCAATTGATTTATATTCCACTTCGGGGAGCTCTGCATTCTATTTTCTATGCAGGTGAGCCCTTTCTATTTGATTAATGCTTGATGACATGTGGCATTTGTGGCCAGGTCTGGAAAGTCAGGCAAGTCATTCTTGCACAGAAATACGACTCCCGGTGACAATACTTTTTCTGTGAGACAATCAAATGTTATCTTAATGCCACTCGGTTTCTTTTTCAGGAGTGAGAGAAGTGTTTAACATTCAGCACACACATACACACACACAGAAATTGATGAAGAAAACATGGTGTAAAATACCTCTGCCCTTCAAACTGTGGTTGGATAAAGCTTCCTCTTGGCCCAGTGTGTGCTCTGTCTCCCAGCTCCTTTTCTCTGACTTATGTCAATTTTTCCTCATTTAGTGAGCCAAAGATTTGTGTGGGGGCAGTTTTCCAAAGGCGTGCACTCTAGAAAACCCCAAAGGAAATAGGGGGGAGCCGGAACTGGAAGGGGAAGAGGCTGAGTAAGAATGGAGTCTCAGGAGAAGTCAGCTTCAGCCTGATCCTGAGGGGCCCTGGAATAAGCATTACACCTGGGAGTTGGGGGGTGTGGTGGAAACACCCTCCTCTGCTCTTGAAGGAGAAGTGGTCCTGCCGTCAGGGCAGGATTCAGGCTACCTGAAGCAAAGGCATACAGAATCCAGTGGGAGGGACCTGAGGGACCCAGGCAAAGCACCAATAGTGCCCCTTGATGCCTTTGTTCTGTCGCCCTGATACTTTTTTTTAATTTCAGGGAGTAGGCAGGTGAATGCCAATAACTTTAGCTTGCTTTATATTGCTTTGGATTTCCCCTCAAAGAAGCTGACAGTTTCCTCATTTTACTACTGTAGAAGCTGAGGCTCAGAAAAGCAAAATACCAAATTTAACTCAGGCCATAGGACAAGCTGTTGGCAGTGCTGGGTCTAAAGACAGCTCCCAGTGCACTGTCCCAGGTGGTCTTTTAGCTGCACTCAGCCCAGCAGCTCAGCTCACTCAGATGTTGCCAGTGAGGAAGCCATTCCAGCTCTTCAGACATATAGGAAGCCTATCTGATAACATGCTGGTTGTAACGCAAACCCACTTATGAGCTTCTTAATGATGTCATACACCTGTATGCGGCCCCTGGGACACCCATTTCTCTGGCCCAAAAGGAGCAGCAGATCCGTGATCTGACAGCTTCACTTTAATACATCTAATAAAATTAAATGGCATCATATAAAATTCAAGCCATAATTAAAAATTGATTAACATGTACTGTCTGCCAGCCTCAATATCTACTGTAGTATCTGAAACACTAGTT
Source organism: Elephas maximus indicus (assembly GCF_024166365.1). NCBI lineage: Eukaryota > Metazoa > Chordata > Mammalia > Proboscidea > Elephantidae > Elephas > Elephas maximus. The sequence goes on along the minus strand of NC_064839.1, from coordinate 10,557,687 downwards.
GTATAGCTTTATTGATTGGAAAAAAAGATAAAGTGCAAAATAAAGCCAGCAAGCTAGGTGTCCGCGGATGAAAGCAGCAAGACTGTCAAATGGCAAATGCTACAACAGTGTGTCAGATCTGATTTTTTAGAAGTGTGTTTTGGCAAGGGGAAATCTGGGTGGGAGATACTGACCTCGACAATAAACATGCCTCCAGGAGCCTTCATGAGAGAACAAATGTTTGCTTTAGACACAGGGATGGTGGTGGGGTTTTATTCCCCTTGGGAAGGTTTCAATTGCGTACAAAGTTCTAGTGTGAGTACCGAACAACAACAACAAAAAACTTAATATTTTTTTCTTTCCATGGAAAGGGTGCTGAGGGTAGATCGTCCTAACTCACCTGGTCATCTCTCTCCACATCACATGACTTGTTAACAGCGAATTGCACAGTAGCAGCAACGGCATGTTTTTGTTTCAGACAAATTAACAAGGACATCACATCCTAAGTTTCTGGAAACTTCTTCATTTCTTTTCTTTGTTTTTACCCTTCCTATAGGATTGGTTTTTAATGTTTTGAATTTTTTTTTTCTGCATAAAGATGTTTTTCTGTTTGCCATCATCAGTTCTATTAAAGCAGAAATACAAGGGAACTTTTTTTTTTTGTACTTTAGATGAAAGTTTACAGAACAAACTAGTTTCTCATTAAACAGTTAGTACATATATTGTTTTATGACATTGGTTAACAAGCCCACAACGCATCAACACTCTCCCTTCTCAACCTTGGGTTCCCTATTACCAGCTTTCCTGTCCCCTCTGACTGTTAGTCCTTGCTCTTGGGCTGGTGAGCCCCTTTAGTCTTGTTTAGTTTTATGGGCCTGTCTAATCTTTGGCTGAAGGGATAACCTCAGGAGTAACCTCATTGCTGAGCTGAAAGGGTGTCTGGGGGCCATACTCTTGGGTTTCTCCAGGCTCTGTCAGGCCAGCAAGTCTGGTCTTTCTTTTTGAGTTAGAATTTTGTTCTACATTTGTCTGGGACCCTCTATTGGGATCCCTGTCAGAACAGTCAGTAGTGGTAGCCGGGCACCATCTAGTTGTACTGGACTCTGCCTGGTAGATGCGGTGGTAGATGTGGTTCATTAGCCCTTTGGACTAATCTTTCCCTTGTATCTTTAGTTTTCGTCATTCTTCCTTGCTCCCATTGGGGTGAGACCAGTGGAGTATCTTAGATGGCCGCTCACAGGCTTTGAAGACCCCAGACACTAATCACCAAAGCAGAGTGTAGAATATTTTCTTTATAAACTATGTTATGCCAATTGAGCTAGATGTTTACAAGGGAACATTTTGTGTCTGCTTTTTTTTTTTTTTCAAAATAAACATTATATTGGGTTTATGCAAATAAGGAGCTGGAGAATTCTAGGGGATACTGGCCTTTGGGTTTCTTTCCTGCACCTGACCTTGGACCAGATGGAGAAACTATTAAACAGAAATACAGAAACAAAGATACCATTTGCTGAATGATGCCCATGCCAGCCATGGTGCTAAGCGCTTTCTGTAAATCGTCCGGTGAGATTGGCACTGGCATTATCCCCATGAGATGAATGATGGGGCGGATGCTCAGAGTGCCACAGATTTCCCATGGACACATTGTCAGGAAGGGTAGGCAGGGATGCAAACCTTGGTAGCCTGATTCCCAGGCCTGGGTCTTCACCTATACATCCTGCTTCCTTGCCCAGCCTCTCTGGTGTTGCCCATCCCTCAACTTCTGCTGCTTCTTCAATCCAGAGCTGTGAAAACCTGGTATTCCAAGAATCTCTGAGGTAAGAGACTTTGGGGTTAAGAATGCTCGGGTATGTTCACCAGGCTGGACCAAATCAGGGAGGAAAGGGGTCAGTCTTTATAGTAATCTATCAGTACCTGAAGCTGCCTTTCAGCAAAGCAGGGAGGGAGTTTTTACGTGGACTTGTGTATTGCTTTGGAGTTTTCAAAATACTTCACAACATAATTTTCTCCTCAGTGTTGAAGCTGAAGGAACTGAGGTTCGGAGAACCTCACATGATCAGAGCCACTCAGTAAGGCAGTGGCAGGCACAAGGCTTGAACGGTGGACTTATGATGTCAAACGCAGAGAGTCCCAAAGGGAATGGAAAGTGTTTCCCAAAGAAAATTGCATAGACATGGAAAAAAGTGCTGTCATGCTCTAAACCCAAAATTATGGCTCGTGTTTGATTGTATATATGGAAAACCCAGGTAGAGATGACATGAATATGGGACTTGGTCTCTACCCTCAAAGAGCTTTCAGTCTAACAGGAGGAAAGTCCACTTGTCCACTCATCCACGCATTGTTGTTGTTGGGTGTTATTGAGTCAATTCTGACTCATAGTGACCCCATATGAGAGAGTAGAACTACCCCATAGGGTTTTCCAGGCTATAATCTTTACAGGAGAGATTGCCAGGTTTTTCTCTGGAACCACTGGGTGGGTTTGTTAGCAGCTGAGCCTTAACAATTGCACCACCAGGGCTCCTTCATTCATGCCTATATAAGCTTACTGTGAGCCAGTCAGCATGCAAAGCTCTATTGGGAAAGCAGCACTGAGGGAGCCACACAGTTCCTGCCTCATGAAGCTTACCAGTCCAGCTGCCATGAAGTCGACTCTAATTCATGGAAACCACATGTGTGTCAGAGTAGAACTATGCTCCAGAGGGTTTTCAATGGCTGATTTTTTGCAAGCAGATCACCAGGTCTTTCTTCCAAGGTGCCTCTGGGTAGACATAAACTGCTAACCTTTTAGTTAACTGCCAAGCGCATTAACCATTTCCACCACCCAGGGACTCCTCACAAAGCTTAAGATCTGGTAAAAGAGATGAGCTGTAAGTCAATACAAGTGTGACAAGTATCACAAACAAATTATTTGGGGTTTGTTAACTGGCAAATAAGTATTTTCCCAAAGTGGTTCAAGGGAAAAAAAAGCAAAAGAAGGGTTTCCTATCCGGAGTTCCAATGCATTAATTACTTGTTTCTCAACTTCTGCCAAAAGAAAGATTCCAAAATGTCTCATGGTAGAACATTGCAAAGTGAAAAAGCCCACAATGTCTTCAAGTTCTTTACAGCTAATGTGTGCCTCAAACCCACTCAATGTAATGAAAAGAAGGTGGACTTTCAAGTCATCCAACTAAAAACTGGGCATCGCTTTTACTGGAGGCAAGTTAAATGTTCTGAGCCTCAGGGCTTGTTTTTTTGTTTGTTTGTTTAATTACATGTGAATGGAGTAACCATATCTGTGAGAGTGGAAAAAAATGAAATTGCATTAGTGTAGATAATTTCTGACCCACTGTTACCATCCAACAACCCAAATGCTTCCATCCCAAGCCCTTCTTCCATTTTACCCCAAAGGAGGAGGTTATGCATGTCCATGTAAAAATAATGATAAACCACTGGTTTGTCCTCTCTGCCCTACGTTATTCTATTCGAGTTTTTTGAAACTTGGTTGAATGAGCATAGATTTTGAACCCAGACAAAACTGGATTCAGTTCTATTCTTTGCCATTTACTATCTGTCCAACCATGAACCAGTTACTTAAGCTCTCAGTCTCAGACTGCTTAACTGTGAAATTGGAATTAAGAACAACTTCATCGTCATTGTTATGATCAAGCGAGATACAGTTGTCCACAATCCTTGGGAGCTTTTTAGAAATTCAGAATCGTAGGCCCCACCCCAGACCCACAGTATAAGAATCTGCATCTTAACAATATCCTCATATGGCTCATAAGCACATTATAGCTTAGAAGCACATCGTATTAGCATTCTATTGATTCTGTAAAAAAAAAAAAAAAAAACAACCAGAAACTCAGTTGCCTAAAACAACAAAAATTTTTATAGGTATGAAGGTTGGAGGTCCAAAATCAGTCTCATTTGTCTACGATTAAGGTGTCGGCAGGGTTGATTCCTTCTGGAGGCTTTAGAGGAGAATCTATTTCCTTTACCAGCTTCTAGAAGCTGTTTGCATGACTTGGCTCACTGCCCCTTCCTCTGTCTTCACAGCTAGCTGCATAGTGTCATCACGTCTCCTTCACTGACCCTGCATCCATCACTTTCTCTGACTCTGACCCTCCTGCCTCCCACTTACAAGGACACTTGTCCTCATAAGGACTTTGGGTACACGTGGCTAATACAGGATCATCTCCCCCATCTCAAGATCCTTAATCATGTCTGCAAAGTCTCTTTTGCCATGTAAGGTAAATATTCACAGTTTCTTAGGATGAGGATGCGGACTTTTGGAGGGTCATTATTCGGCCTACTATAGGATCATAGAGGTTGGCTATAATGCTTATCATATTATTGTTTTCCTCCAATTCTTCTTCAAAGAAGGTCTTCATTAATCAGAAGTGCCCATTTGGTAAATACTCTGGTTGACCAAAATTTCTCCATGCCTACTACCAGCACTCCATCCACTGGGAAGGATTGCCTTGTTTATGAATAGTAACCAGACTGTAACATGAGTCAAACATAGTAGGTATGATTTTCAGGACTTGGAGTCAAAAAGCCTGGACTCAAGTCTGACTGTTTAGCCTCGGACAAATTCCTTCACCTCTTCAAGGCCCAGTTTTCTCCTTTGTTAACAGAAATAATAATATTAATAGAACTTACCTCAAAGAGGTAGGTGGAGGTGAAAGAAACTGAGAGTACTTGGCAACTCTTAGTGTATAATACCGACTCCATTTTGTTGTCTCTCTATCTTCTCTCATGCCCTTCCTTCTGAGTGCCAACAGAAGGCTGGTCTTGAGCCACTGTGCGTTGATCCCTTTGTGACTCTCTAGTACGTTGCAAATTGCTGCCAAACCCACTCTTCATTTTGGGGCAAGAGCCCACCTGAACCCATAGATTTCAAATCCAGCATGCTGCTAAGTCTCTGGTGTGTTTTGACTTTTCTAGATTGCAGGGACAGTTGGTGATGGCACTCTGTACTGGCAATGGATGTTCATGGCTCTGGAAAAATGTTGCAGCCTGGGGCTCCTGGTAAGAATCATCAGGCCAAGATGAACCTTTAAATTTTGCAGCTCAACTGAGATGCCACTGCAAATCCAGGCCTTAGAGTAAACACACAACACCATGAACCAACAAAAGGTGGGATTCTGATTTCATTGGGGGAAAAGTCATGGTGCTGAATGGACCAAGAAAGAATTGAAGGTGGTGAGCTGGCCAGATGTTAAGCTAATAATTGGACAGATATGACTTTAAGGCTGGCTGTCTTCTAAGATCACCTGGAAATGTGCCCTTTGAAGCTATGGCATCTCGGAAACAGACTCATAATCATCTTAAATGTACACCACTCTGCCCCTTCCTACCTCCCATCTCTCCCCTAACACACAAACACACACACCATTAACTGCATTTCCTACCTTTGAAGATTTTCCAGGTAAATTTATCAGAACCTGGCATTGTCTGTTCAGTAGGGTGAGCTCAATGCTCTATTGTTTTAAGGCAGTTTCCCTGCCTTTAAAGCTACCAATAACTTCAATGTATAAAAATACAAGTGTTACAGGAAGTCACAGTCTACTGTCCTGGGAACCACTAAGTGACTGGTTAAAGACAAAGGCGATTATCATCAAGTTAAGAAGATGAAGCTTGGGAGGGTCATTCAACCATGGCTCTGGACCAAACACTAACACAAACTTTTTTTCATAGTTTGGGAAAGAATAAGACTGCTGTTAGCCTTGTCTCCTCTGGGTAAACACAACTGTCAGCATGGGGGTGGAAGAAACATTCACTCTGCTGTCATTACTTCCAATTCCCTGACCTGCAGAACTGAATTGTGAGTCTCTGTGTCAGGCAGGAGTATGGGCTAGAAGTTTTAAAGACAGTCCCGGGGGCAGAGGACATTCACTCAGCAAAGTGCTTTTCCTAGTCATTGCATCTCATGTGAATCCTTCATTAGACTCACTGGCTTATGCTTGGGTTCAGGTCACTTATTTTCAAAGGACTGGCATTTTAACATTGTCCCACAGGACCTGAGTTGGCTTCAAGATTGGCGGGTGAAGAAGTTGAGATCTGTGGTGGATATTTGTGACTTTTCTTCTGCCTCCCACCCGTTTTCTTTCTGGAAGCTGCCCCTTTCCAGCATGGTGGGATACTTAATCCAAAGGCCCCTATTCCCTGGCTGTATGTGTGGGAACAGTACCCTGGTTAGCCAATTAGAATGTTCCAGTCTTTCTGACACAGTGGCTGGCCTCGGGGTGTATGTGACCTAAATGGGACCAATGGGGTCCTTTGGGAAAGGTGCTTTGGGTGTTAGGATAAGAGTCACCCCTCTCCTTCTGAGACTCTGCACTAACAGGACAATTATGCCAGGGCTTCCTGGGGTCAATTTTGCATCACACAGGCCTGGGGTCAATTTTGCATCAAACAAAGGGAGCCTGTCAGAGAATAAAACTAACAAGGAAGAAAGAGATAAGAGATGGGAAGAAGCTGAGTCCTGATGATTTTATCTGAGTTCCTAAATCCAGCCATTCCTGAAACCCATGGATTTTTTACTTACATTAATTGATCAATTCCTTTTGCTTAAGCTAAGTTGTTTAGTGCAAATGGCAGAAAACTCAGAAGTCCAGGAAGGTACAAGATATTTCTCTCTCAATTCTCCCATTATCTGGAATTTCTCATACCTTAATCAATTCCTTCAAGGAACAGCTCAAACTTCATCTCTTCCAGGAAGATTTCCCTGACTACATTAACTTCCAGGGTTCCTTTTTTTTTTTTTTCTACCGAACTTAGACTGCATGTCTGAATCAGGCAGGGTCTAACCAGGTAACAGAATGCACCCCAGAGAGTTCAAATGAAGAGACTTTAATATGAGCAGAACCAAAGCAACCAGTAAGGAACATTGAGACATCCTGCTGAGAGCCTAGCAACCAGAGGAAAGCCATTCCATCTCTAGGGATGAAGGCTGTAGTGAGAGCTTGAATCACTGAGAAGGGTCCATCCAATAGGAGCTGTGACTATGGATGGATCAGCCACTGCAAGAGACTTGGAAGGAAGAGAAGAACTACCTTAACCTCTTTCTCCTCCTGACCTTGCATGTTCTGACAAGGCCTTGCACTGTGAAAACCAAATAGGGAGCCAGAGGGAAGGAAGCCCAGGGGATGCAGCCTGTAGTGATGAGCCTCCCAGTGCAGAACGTGTCAGAGAAGGATGGAGACTGGACTTGGAGGCGGTGGGAAACAGAAGGCTTTATGAGGCATTGGTAATTCAGTGGTAGAATTCTTGCCTTCGATGCTGGATATCTGGGTTTGATTCCTGCCCAATGCACGTCATGTGCAGCCACCACCTGTCTGTCAGTGAAAGCTTGTGTGTTTCTATGATGCTCAACAGGTTTCAGCAGAGCTTTCAGACTATGACAGACCAGGAAGAAAGGCTTGGTGGTCTAATTCTGAGAACCAGCCAATGAAAACCCTATGGGTTTGTAAGAACAGTGTAGGGGAGGTGTCTGACCTCTTTCAACTCCACAAGGGGGAACGAGAACCAAGATCAATAGTGCAAGGCTGACTCCCGTGAGGTGGAAGCCAGACGAGCCTCCTTTCTCTCCCGTCTTTAGTAATTCTGACACCAAGTGCCCCTCCCACAGCACTCTCTACTGGGTTCAATAATTCACTACAATGGCCACATAGAACTCACAGACCGTGCTCACAATTATGGAGTTCATTAGAGAAGTAACAGTTACAATTCAGGCTCAGGAACACTGAGCATACAGTCCTTCCATCGGGACAGCCTCTCCCTAACTGTGCTTGCAAGTGTGCCTCTCCTTGGCCCTCGGTTTCTGCCCAAACTCACTCAGCTTTCTCTTTCCTTGGTCCAGGAAGACCACCACACTGTCTCCTGCTGCTGGGTCTCTCTTGCTGGTCTCTGCTTCCTTGGTGGTGGTGGGCTCCCTCTTCTCTGCTCTGGAATTGGCTCTTTTTAAGGAAAAACTGACCAACCCCTTTGGAAGGCCACAAACACCCTATCACACAATCACTTGGGTGGAGTTACATACCCATGGCTAGAAAGGCCACACACAAAGGTAATCACACTACAGGATTACAATGCAGACCACAACGCCACTGTACATGGGGGTGTTATGAGCCAGGCTCTGACTTCACTGCAGCTGATGACAACATCAGAGGGCCTCTCCTCCCAGCCTGGTAGCTGACCATGCGTGGCTCTTCCTGGGGTAAATAACTGGTGCACTCCTGAACCAAACCAAAACCAAACCCAGGGCCGTCGAGTCAATCCCGACTCATGGCAACCCTATAGGACAGAGTAGAACCGCCCCATAGAGTTTCCAAGGAGCGCCTGGCAGATTCAAACTACAACCCTTTGGTTAGCAGCTGGATCATTTCACCACTGTGCCACCAGGTGCGCTCCTGAGGCCTTATGAATCCAGTGACTTAGTACCCAAGATAGAATCCATGGTAGAAAGGACAGATTTCCACTAGGAGAAGTTTGTAAGGCAACTAGTACCTCAGTTTCCCTATCTCCTGTGTGGGGAGGAGAGCTGAGCAAAAGAGCACTTCAAAACGACCACTGACATTTTTAACAGTTTTAAGTGAATCTGTGCAAACCAACTGTTTCGTCAGAAGGAAGGAGGGACTCCAGGGGCAGCAACATTGAATCGTTTACCCCTAGCGGTCTGGAGTGTCATTCCTGAAATCCGCTGAGCCAGGCGAGGGCAAGAAGGAGAATGAGATGCTGAGGCCAGAGAGACAGAGCACATGCTATTTCCTGAAGCGGTGTGAGAAATTGGTCCCGTTTCAGTGTGATTTCCAGGTAAATTCACACATTCCTTCATCTTGTGGTTGGCGCCTTCCAATTCAATAACATTGCTGTTTTTTATAAGCAGCGGCTCTCTCTTCCATCTTCTCCTGGCAGCCTGTGCATGCCATTTCTCTTTTCCAGCTATTTCCTCTCCTCCTCTTGGCCAGGCAATCGCTTCCCCAGCTTGTCATTTTGGAGCAAGGCCCACCTCTGGACCTTTCTTTGGTAGAGCCATTCTGCACAGCCTGGGCTGGAGAGAAAAGGATGGAAAGGCAGGGGTAGAGATCCGCAGCCTAGCTCTGTGGCTGGTCTGCAGCCCCATCAAGCAATATTCACTGAAAGGGACAAGTAGAAATTAGCCCCTATTGATTTTATTTCCATAACATCTGAAAAACAGTCCTTACCAAAGACGTCTTTCAAACATCTCTCTGGCAGAAAATACAGGGTTCTGTCTCAGAGAAAATACTCTTCTGAATACGCATCCAAAATAACTTCTAAGAAAAGCAGAATCAGAATCAGTATCTCCACAGGTGATGCCGTCCCCCGCCTTCGTCAAGATACGCGACTTGATTCGCCAGCGTTTTGCCCTACAAGGGAAGCTGCCTGCGATGCTGACTGGGTCAGAACCACTCACTTCAGACTCATTATACATTACACAATGTCCCAAATGTCAGCCGCCAACAGGCAGAGCAGCAGCGCTTTCAGTAATAAATCACTTCTATTTACTTCAATACAGTGGAAAAAGGATCCAAAGCAGTAGTTTCTTTTGCACCTGAAGGTAATTACAAGTAACTATACTGAGCCCAGGATTGCAGAGCGCTTCACTTAGCTAGGTTGAGGATGTTAAAGGGATTTTAGGGAAAAAAAGATAAGGTTCTTGCTAGAGCTTAAAAAGTTATCAATATATAACTACACACACACACACACACACACACACACACACGTGCACAGCAGGCTCCAGAAGTTTTCACGGTGTTTTCTACCGGAAACCAGTTTCATTGCATTTATATTAAGACAATTAAAAATTCTCAGCAAAGGGTGTTTGAAGTCAAATAAAAGAGAGGAAGAAGATGCCTTTGTAGTTGAAAGTCATTAAACGGAAGTTAGGGAAAGTAGAGCTCTCTCATTCACACAAAGGGATTTTTCAATTCAATTAACTTAATTGGAAAAATATACAATGAAAAATATGGCATATGACTGACAAGCTCAAATAGTTTTGGAAGTGTTCCCATCTGCTTCAGAGGAAGGGGTGGCGTGGTCCAGAGCGGAGGCAATCCCCAGCCACAAGGTCCAGAGGATACTGAGTAATGTCTGATTGGTTCTAAACCAGGTGGCGAGGGAAGGGGGAAGGGAGAAGGACTGGGTAGGGCTATAGATTTCTCCCCCCAAGTTATCCACCAATGAAATGCATGAGCTATTGGAGCCAGTTGCTAGGATGCATGGTCTTCAAGGGGAAGTGAGAAGCCAGAGGGGGAAGCACTTCACAGGGAACAAATAGACAGGTGAGTGAGAACTATATTATTTATTCACTCAGGGCATGCTAGGCCATGCTGGAGTAACATGTAACCCCAAGTCTCAGAGGCTTAATATAATAGTTTATTTCTTGCTCATACCATGTGTCTAAGCACAGGTTGGTGCAGACTCTGCACATGAGTTATCCAGGGACTTGGGCACTCAGGCTGTACCTTGACTCCTGTCTCCGTGATCAGCACAGTCTGGCAAGACCACGCTGCTCCCTGGAAGTCACTTTAACTCCCATTTCACCGGCCAGAGCATGCCACCTGCAACACCTAACTTCAAAATGGAATGGGGACCTGCAATCCTACCATGTTCTCTGAAGGACAGGAGAACTGGAATATTTGTCTTCAGCCTTAGGACTAACACTGCACTCAGCAGAGATTTCAGCCAAGCAGACGTTTAAGATATTTGTTTCCTTTGGCACTGTGTTGACAGCCCAAATAGCGAAACAAACAAACAACAACAATAGAATATTTCTTTTCAAAGACCTTATTCTCTAATGCGTTATAACTACAGGGAAAAAATTAAACGCCTTATATAACGCAAGAGTCAGACGCAACTATATAGGAAGCTTTACTTGAAATATAAGGAGATTGTTGGAAGAAAGCTGCATATTACAAGTATGAGGGTGGTTCAGAGAATGGGAGACAGGCCTCCTGAAAAGGTTAGGCAAGGTGTTCTGTAGAAGGGTTCCCAAGTAGAGCCTTAAAGAAGAGAAAAAAGGGACTTTACACAATACTCACGGCATCTCACTTAATCCTACAACACTGTAGGGCACAAAATATCATTACCATTTACTAAGAAATTGAGTCTCTGAGAGATCAAATGGCATTCCTAGGCTCACACAGCTGGTACAGGGAAAAGCTGGTAAAAAATTAAATATGGTGATTTGGGAAGCAGGGAGAAGCTAAAATGAGACTGCATATTTAACCCCAAGGGGAAAACAAGAAAAAAATATGAAGCAATTACAAGGGTTACCAAACCCTAGCAGCCTAGGCCTTTTTAGCATGGAAGCAAATTGTCCTCATGCTGCAAAAACCGAACTCTGACAGTGCCTAAGGGTCCACTGCATCAGGCATGGGAGAACAGAAATGAGAAACTTAAAAATACCTTAAAATATGCTTGATTCTATCTGTGAAAGTGGGTAAAGAGACCTATAAAATATGGAAAGCTTTCCATCCAAAGTGGTTAAATATTTTGAATAGTTCTGCTGTTAAGGAAACAAATTCTCACTTGCTGGTAAAATATGACTATGCAGAATGACTTATTCCTAAGTGCTCCAGATTCTGGAACATTGACTATGCATAGGACCTTCCTCAAGCCAAGAGGAAGTGTAAGGTGAGAGCTGAGTCTACCACCCCTATGTTTCCTGTTCCACATTCACCGTCTTATCCAGATTGGCTGCATAAAAGGATTGTATTATTAATGGCTTTTCCTGCTGGTTAGTCTCTACAGAGTGCAGCTGGGTAGGAAGGGTGCCCACTCCTTACCCCATTGCTATATCCATGCATATTAAGTCTCATCCAAGTTACACAAAACATACTCACATACACATTTCCTTATAGGCTCCAGAATTATCTACTTACATTTTCACTATTAAAATCTCTTTCTTTTGGGTCTCTTAAAAGAACAGCCTAAAATGAGAAGAAGAAATCCTGAGTTACTGCCTTAGTTATTTAGTGCTACTCTAACAGAAATACTGTAAGTGGATGTCTTTAACAAGAAGAAATTTGTTCTCTTACAGTGTAGGAGACTAGAAGTCTAAATTCAGGGTGCCAGCTCCAGGGGAAGGCTTTCTGTCTGTGTTGGCTCTGGGGGAAGGTCCTTGTCATCAATCTTCCCTGGTCGAGGAATTTCTCAAAGCAGGTTCTTGTTTCCTTGGTGGTATGAGGTCCCCCAAAATTCATGTCCTTGTCACATGTAAAATACATTTGCCCCATCATAACTTAGCAAAAGTCTTAAATTAACTCCAACTCCAAAATCCAAAAATTCCTCTTTATCTGTGAAATCTAGAATACAAGTCATCTGCTTCTAAAGTACAATGGCAGAACAGGCACAAGGTAGACATTTCCTTTACAAATGGGAGAAATTGGAGGGAAAGAAGGGATAGCAGACACCAAGCAAGTGAGCAGAACACATTACATTAGCCTCAAAGCTTAAAAACAATCATTTGTTCTTTGAGACCATTTAGATAATGGCCCTGCCGTCCAGACTCTAGCTATTGGCCACTCTCTGGATTCTGTGTGGAGGCCCCTCTGCCCTGGGCCTTAGCTTCTCCTTCCAGATGCACTGGAATGGCAACTCTGTTCCCTTGGCTTTGGGTGGCCCCATTCTCCTAGTCCATCTGAGTGGTGACTCCACCCTTTGAGAAAGAAACAGCTCTGCTTCCTGTGTTCCTTGTCTCTTCAGCTTCTGATTCCTGGTTCCCTGGCCTCTCAGCCCCTTGGGCCTCACTACCTGTGTCTACCCGGCTGGGGCAAGTGTTCCAAAGTTCTTTACCTCCACCAATAAGTGCTGGGAAGCACCTTACTCTGCCAGGAAACCTCAGCTGGAAGGCACTCAGCTCTCTCAGTCAGTGGGTTGGCTCCAGTGCCATTTGGTGCTGTTCTCCCAGTTCTGCTGTTGCTGGTTTTCTACTGCTGCCATTTTCTGCTGGTGATTCTTACCATCTGTGCCATCTGCAGTGTAACAGCTTTCCTCACTTCCTTCTGAGTTCTCACCAGAATTGTCTTTGACATCCATGTTTCTACCAACAGTCTCTTCAAGCTTCAAGGAAACCCTGGTGACATAGTGGTTAAGAGCTACGCCTGCTAACCAAATGTCAGCAGTTCAAATCCACTAGGTGCTCTTTGGAAACTCTATGGGGAAGTTCTACTCTGTCCTATAGGGTCACTGTGAGTCAGAATTGACTCAACAGCAACAGGTAGACTCTTCAAGGAAATCTAGGCTTTTACTACTAGGCGCTTTAAAGCTCTTCCAGCCTCATGTAAAATGGTACAACCAGTTTGAAAATCTATCAGGCGTTATCTTAAACAGTTAGAAATAGAACTACCATGCAACCCAGAAATCCCACTCCTCAGAATATACCCTAGAGAAATAAGAGCCTTCACACAAACAGATATATGCACACCCATGTTTATTGCAGCTCTGTTTACAATAGCAAAAAGCTAGAAGCAACCAAAGTGTCCATCAATGGATCAATGGTTAAATAAATTGTGGTATATTCACACAATGGAATACTACGCATTGATAAAGAACAGTGATAAATCTGTGAAACATTTCATAACATGGAGGAACCTGGAAGGCATTATGCTGAGCGAAATGAGTCAGAGGCAAAAGGACAAATATTGTATAAGACCACTAGTATAAGATCTTGAGAAATAGAAAAAACTGAGAACACATACTTTTGTGGTTACGGGGGGCAGGGAGGGAGGGTGGGAGAGGGTTTTTTACTGATTAGTTAGTAGATAAGAACTACTTTAGGTGAAGGGAAGGACAATACTCAATACATGGAAGGTCAGCTCAACTGGACTGGACCAAAAGCAAAGAAGTTTCCGGGATAAACTGAATGCTTCAAAGGTCAGCGGAGCAAGGGCGTGGGTTTGGGGACCATGGTTTAGGAGGACTTCTAAGTCAATTGGCAAAATAATTCTATTATGAAAACATTCTGCATCCCACTTTGAAATGTGGCATCTGGGGTCTTAAATGCTAACAAGCGGCCATCTAAGATGCATCAATTGGTCTCAACCCACCTGGATCAAAGGAGAATGAAGAACACCAAGGTCACACGATAACTATGAGCCCACGAGACAGAAAGAGCCACATGAACCAGAGACCTACATCATCCTGAGACCAGAAGAACTAGTTGGTGCCTGGCCACAACCGATGACTGCCCTGACAGGGAACACAACAGAGAACCCCTGAGGGGGCAGGAGATCAGTGGGATGCAGACCCCAAATTCTCATAAAAAGACCATACTTAATGGTCTGACTGAGACTAGAGGAATCCTGGAGGTCATGGTCCCCAAACCTTCTGTTGGCACAGGACAGGAAGCATTCCCGAAGACAACTCATCAGACATGAAAGGGACTGGACAGTGGGTAGGAGAGAGATGCTGATGAAGAGTGAGCTATTTGTATCAGGTGGACACTTGAGACTGTGTTGGCATCTCCTGTCTGGAGGGGGGATGGGAGGATAGAGAGAGTTGGAAGCTGGCAAAATTGTCACGAAAGGAGAGACTGGAAGTGCTGACTCATTAGGGGGAGAGCAAGTGAGAGTACGGAGTAAGGTGTAAATGAACTTGTGTGTGACAATTTGACTTGATTTGTAAACGTTCACTTGAAGCGCAATAAAAGTTAATAAAAAAAAAAAAAGAACTCTTCCAGCCTCTACTCATTCACAGTTTCAAAACCACTTCCACATTTTAGGTATCTGTTAAAGCAGCATCCCACTCCCAGTACCAAATTCTGTCTTAGGCTGGGTTCTCTAGAGAAGCAAAACCAGTAAAGCATATACATATTTATAGAAAGAGATTTATATCAAGAAAATGGTTCACACGGTTGTAGAGGCTGGAAAATCCCAAGTCCATGGATCGGGGAGAGGCTTCCACTGATTCATGTAGCCACAAGGGTTGGTGAACCCAGTATTGGCAGACCAAAGAGCAGAGCTCTTCCACACAGGCCATGAAGATTGATGAATCCCAAGACCGGCTGGTAAGCCTGCAGGTAAGCTGCTATCTCAAGTCCCAAGAACTGGAGGTCAGACATACAAGAGCCAGCCACAGGATCCAAATTGAGCAAAAAGTCCCCAAGCCTTGCCAGAATGTTCACTTACATTCTATGCAGGCCACACGTCTAAGGAAACTCCCTTTCAACTGACTGGCTCTTCACAGCAGATTCCATCATGGGGGTGATCACATATCAGATCTCAGGAGGGAAGTGATCACAACATTACACAACTACCAAAACACTGGGAATCATGGCCCAGCCAAGTTGACACACAATCTTAACCATTACAGTTACCTTTTTGGCTCTCATTTTGTGACCCTTTCCTTCTCTGGGTATCAGTATCCCCATCTTTAAAAGTAGAGGAGTGGATATACTTCTGATTTCCAGTCTGGCATACAAAGATCTTAGAAGTCATCACTCCTGTCCTCACAACAAGAAAAAGCTTAAAAAAACTGAAAATCAACAGTTCTTCTTAGATGCATGAGACACAAGGCAAACTGCTTCACTGAAAACTGGAGAGACAGACAGACTGATAGAGAGAACCACAGCTTACAAAGAGAGATGTTTATCAAGAAAATGGCTCATGTGGCACCAAGGTCCCAGCTGTAGTCAGTAGGCGTAGGAACACTTTAAAATGTAATTGATGAATACCTGGAGGCTCACTGTGGACTACCTGGAGAGTTAAAACCTCCAAGGGCCCCAGTCTTAAAGGAGGTCCCACTCTTTTGTGAGTTTTACCTCAAGGATCCCCACTCAGTTCTCAGGATGAAGACTGAAGAAAAATCCCCTCAAGCTTCTGGAAGGGGGAGGAGAGAAGTAACCATTTTGAAATACACCCAGAGCTCTCCATTCTCCTTAACAAGGCCTGTCCTAAAGGGAAGCTATTCTGTAAAACACTAATCATCTTAGGTTTTACCTAAGCCTAACAGACCTGAGGGAAGAGAAATACTCAACTTCAGGTGCTTCTAGCCTCCCTGTCTCATGTAAAAGGGAGAGAGGAGCTGAGAAGCGCTCATGGAAATCACAGCCTAGGAGCACAGACTCACTAAAAGACTGAGACTTAATCATCGGACTATAGAACACTTCCTTTCCCCCCACATTTTTCCACAATGTCAGTAGGGTTAAAAAAAACTTCAAGCCTCAGGGTATATTTAAGAAGGAACTTCTAGGGAATCCCAAAGACAACAAAGGAGACAAAAACAAGGACACAAAGGAAATTTTAGCCTCTGCCACCACAGCTAGAGCAAACAGTACACACAGCCTAATTCCCAGTCAGATAAACATAAGACCTCATACCAAAGCCCTATTTACTCCAGTTTCTTTTATCTGGTGCACCATGTATGACTTCCCACCCACCCCCTAAAAACTACAAGACATACTAAAACACAAATAACATAGTCTGAAGAGACACAGCAAGCATCAGAACCAGTCTCACATATGACAGAAATTTTGGAATTATCAACTAGGAATTTAAAATACCTATGATTTTTATGATTAATAATAAGGACTAAGGACTAATGGAAAAAGAGGACTACATGCAAGAAGAGATGGCCAACGTGAGCAGAGAGATGTAAACTCTAAGAAAGAATGAAAAAAATGTTAGAAATCAAAGACTAACAAAAATAATGTCTTTGATGGTCTCTTCAGTAGACTGGTCATGGCTGAGGAAAGAATTGGTGAGCTTGAAAATATGTCAATAGATGTGTTCTAAACTAAAAAGAAATAAGAATTATTTAAAAAAGAATATTCAAGAACTGTGGGGCAATTACAATCAGTGTGACATATGTGTAATGGGAACACCAGAAGGAGAAAAAAGAGAGGAACAAACAAAAACATTTGAAGTAATAATGGTTGAATTTTTTCTAAAATTAATGTAGACACCAAACCACAGATTGAGGAAGTGCAGAAAACACCAAGCAGTATAAATATAAAAAAATCTAAACTTGCACATCTCTGGTTAAATTTATTCCTAGGTATTTTATTCTCTTAGATGCTATTGCAAATGGAATTATTTCTCTAATTTCCCTTTCAGATTTCTCATTGGTGGTGTATAGAAACCAAATTTATTTTTGTTTGTTGACCTCATACCCAGCAACTTTGCTAAATTCCTCTATTAGCCCTAGAAAGCTTTCATGTAGATTCTTTGGGATTTCCTGTATATAGAATCATGTCATTCATGAATAGAGATAACTTTACTTCTCATTTTCCAGTCCGGATACCTTCTATTTCTTTTTTTATTTTATTGCTTTGGCTAGGAATTCATGTGACCCAGCGATACCAGTGCTAGGAATATACCCAAGGAATTGGAAAGCAGCAATGTGAACGGACATGTGTACACCAGTGTTCATTGAAGCCTTATTCACAGTAGCCAAAAGGTGGAAACAGCCTAAGTGCCTATCGGTGGATGAATGGATAAACAAAATGTGGTACATATTTACAAGGGAATACTACTCAGCCAGAAAGAGAAATGAAGTCTCGATACATGCTACAACATGGATGGAGCTTGAAGACATTATGCAGAATGAAGTAAGTCAATCAAAAAATGACAAATATTGTACAACCTCACTTGTATAAATAGAAAATAACAGGAAAATGTATAGAGACCAAAGTTTATTAGTGGTTACCAGGGGTAGGGAAGAATGGGGGAAAGAAGGATGGGAGTAATTGCTTATGGAGCACTGAGTTTTGGTTTACAGTTTACAGCAATGGAAAAATAACATTGTTTAAGGGTAGGTTGCACAGAGGATTAGTATAACTGCTGTTAATAAGTTGTATACCTGTAAAAAGTTGAATTGCCAAAAATTGTGTGATTGATATATTTACAAGAAAAACAATAGCTGGTGAGGCTGCTTTTGTACAATCATCTACCTCATGGGACTTGGTTTCTTGATTTGTAGGTTTAGGGCCATGGTTTCATGTGACATCCCAGTTAATTGGCCTAATATCATGTTTAGTGCTTCTGTTCTATCTTCTGGTTCATAGTGCCTGGGGTCTTAAAAGCTTGCAAGCAGCTATCCAAGATGCAACAGTTGTTCTCCATTTGCCTGGAGCAACAGAGGAAGAAGAGTCAGGAATAGGAGAAGGGAATGAAATGTGTGTGGCTAATTGTCTCCAAAAACAGCTCCCTCCTTTCCCATAAGACCAGAAGAACTTGATGGTAGCCAGTACCATTACTGCACATTTTGATCAAAGATTCTATAGAAGAATCCTGATCAAAATGGGGAAAATTATCAAATGGGTAACTCCTGTCCAATAGCAAGATGAGGAGGTAGGAAGGGACAGGAACTGGAAATTGAATACTAGGCATATTATATTCAAATTGAAGAAAATCAAAGACTAACAGGAAAGAAAGCACCTTACCTACAGGGAAAAATTTTAAGAATTATATTGAACTTCTCTTCAGAAACCACTCAAGCAAGAAGAAAGTGGAATGAAATGCTTAAAGCATTGGGAAAAAACAAAAACACCAACTTAGAATTATATTTCCACCAAAATTATCTTTCAAAGATGAAGGAGATATAAAGATTTTCTCAGACAAACAGAATTTGAGGATATTAGTCTCCAGTAGACCTGAATTTCAAGGATGTCAAAAGAAGTTCTTCAGAGAGAAGGATAATGAAATAAGTAAAAAACTTGGATCTACATAAATAAAGGAAGAGTGTTCAAGAAGAGATAAATAAACTTAAAATGAAAATGTGTTTTTCTTATTCTTAATTGATCTAAGGGACAAAAGTTTGCTCAAAATAATATTAGGAACAACGTACTGGGTGATTTTAGCTTATGAATGTGTTGTCTAGAATTGTTAAAACAAGTAAAATGAATTACAGAATGTAATAAAGTATGGGAAGGAAAGACTTGAAATACTCTGTTTAAAACTACCTGTACTACCAGTGATGTGATGCAGTGTTGTTCAAAAGCGGACTTAGATTGGTTTTAAATGTATAATGCAAAATCTAGGGCAATCACTAATTTTTCTTTTAAACAAGGGTAATTGATCTAAGAGAGGAGAGGAAGAGGAATCACATAAAATGTTCAATTAAAACCAGATAAGCAGGAAAAAAGTGGAAGACACAGAAAGAAACAAAGAACAAGGTCAATGAATAGAAAACAGATACAAATATGGTAGATATTCATTTAAGTATATCAATGATCACTTTAAATTTCAATGGTCCAAATACACCAATTAAAAGACAGAAGCCTTTATTTTGTATACCGGAAACCCACTTTAAATATAAAGACAAAGACAGAGTAAAAGTAAAGGGATGGACACCACTGACCACTGTGACCAGGATTACAACAAAAGAAAACAGAAGGTACCAAAAAGAGCGGAAGAAAAATGTAGAGCAAAATTCACATTCATAAAAAAAGACCAGACTTACTAGTCTGTTAGAGACTGGTGGAACCCCTGAGACTACGGCCTTTAGGTGCCCTTCTAACTTAGACTTGAAGCCACTCCCAGAGATCAACTTTCAGCCACATGAAAGCTAGGCCTATAAAGTGAACAATAACACCTGGGAGGAACATACCCCTAACAACAGCCAACTATAAGAGACCAAAAGGGCAGCATTTGCCCAAAAGGAAAGTTAAGAAACCAGGAAGGGGCAGGGAAAGTGGACAAAGGGAAATGGGGAACCCAAGGTGGAACTGAGGAGAGTGCTGACATATTACCGGAATGGCAACCAATGTCACAAAACGATCCTTGTATAAATTCTGAATGGGTAACTACTTTGCTCTATAAACTTTCACTTAACCACAATAAAATATTTAAAATAATAATAAAAACAAAAAAAGTAAAGGGATGGAGAAAGATACACCCTCTTAACATGTATCAAAAGAAAGCTGAAGTCACTTCATTAATTTTAGACGTCAGCCAAACCAAACCAAACCCAGTGCTGTCGAGTCGATTCCAACTCATAGCGACCCTATAGGACAGAGTAGAACTGCCCCATAGAGTTTCCGAGGAGCACCTGACGGATCTGAACTGCCGATCCTCTGGTTAGCAGCCGTAGCACTTAACCACTATGCCACCAGAGTTTCCTTAGATGTGAGAGCGAGGAAAATTACCAGGGATGAAGAGGGCCATTACATAATGATAAAGGTGTTAATTCTCCAAGAAGACATACCAAAACCCGTTGCCATCGAGTCGATTCTGACTCATCGTGACCCTATAGAACTTAATAGAATTGTCCTATAGGGTTTCCAAGGAGCAGCTGGTAGATTCAAACTGCTCCTTTGGTTAGCAGCCAAGCTCTTAACCACTGTGCCACCAGGACTCCAAGAAGACATAACAAGCCTTAACTGGTATATGCACCTAACAACAGAGCATTAAAATACACGAGGCAAAAACTAATAAAACCGCAATGAGAAATAGATAAGTCTACTATTTTAATTAGAGACTTCAACACCCTTCTATCAATAATTGACAGATCCACCAGGCAGAAAATCAGTAAGGATCAGTTGAGTTGAATAACATCATCAATCACCTGGATCTAATTGACATTTATAGAAAACTTCACCCACAACAGCAGAATACATGTTCTTATAAAGCTCACATGGAACATTCACCAAGCTAGACTATATTTGTGCCATGAGACACACTTTACCAAAATTTAAAAGAATAGCAATTATACAAAATATTCTCTCAGACCACAATGGAATTAAACTAGAAATCAATCACAGATAGCCAAAAAATCCCAAAATATTTGAAGATTAAACAACACACTTCTAAATAATGCATAAGTTAAAAACATCTCCAGAAAAATTAAAAACAAATATTTTAACTAAATGAAAATGAAACTATGATCTATTAAGATTTGTGAGATGCAGCAAAAGCGATGCTTAGAGGGAAATTTATAGCATTGAATACATGTATTAGAAAAGGAGAAAGATCAAAAATCACAACCAAAGTTTCAACCTTAAAGACCTGGAATAAGCAGAAGTCTATTAAGTCTACAATAAGCACATAAACCAAGGCCTTTAGTTAGTAATAATGTACCAATATAGGTTAATCAATTAGTACAAACGTAACCTACCAATGCAAGTTGTTAATAATAGGGGAATCCGTGGAGGGAGGATAGGAAGTACATGGCAACTCCCTGTATTTTCTGCTCAATTTTTCTGTAAACCTAAAACTGTTCTAAAAATAACATCTAGTATTTCACAAAATAGAGGAATGAACAGAGTGTATTTTCCAAAGGGTTTTCCGTGTAGCACCAGTTCCAAGGGCCATTGACAGGAGTTGTAAGGATAAAGCCTTTGTGACTAAGTAAGATTGGTAAGCACCAGGTTCCTCACTGCAAGATTTTTCCGGATATTTAACGTGCATTACAAATCCTCAAGAGGCACCATTATACAGCATTTCTTAACTACTTTGACCATGGAACCTTCCCATTACATGACGTGTCTCCAGAACATGCTTTGGAATAACTCAACCTGGCACTCTCCAGTCTCCTATCCAGGTACGATACTCATCACCCAATGAGACCGTGAATGCTGCTGGTTTGTCATAATCCCCTATGAAAGGGCAACATTCTTGTATAAGGCCAGGCCTTTTGTTTCAGCCTTTTTAACACCAGATGGGGATTTCTGGGGAAAGGACTACCCATCTAGGACATCCATGTGATGGAGAGGCTGGAGAAGTATAGAAGGTGAGAGGCTAAGGAATTCACCAAGACCCACTTTGGCAGCTTTGTTCTCAGAATTCTACAGATGCCACCAGCTCACCTCCAATCTCAAACATAATAAGACTTTACCCCTCCTGTGAGCCCTAGTGGCGCAGTGGTTAAGAGCTACAGCTGCTAACCAGAAGGTCAGCAGTTCATACTACCAGCTGCTCCTTGGAAACCCTATGGGACAGTTTTACTCTGTCCTGTAAGGTTGCTATGAGTTGGAATTGACTCAACAGCAATGGGGTTTGTTTTTTTCTGCCGAGCAAAACATACATGTTCCCCCAGAAAAGCACAGCTTTGGGACAGGCATCTGATTTTAATGCTTTGTGGGTCTTTATCTTGGGCCAGTTAGGCATTACACTTTACAGCCCCTCATTGAAATTCAACAGTAATCACATGTTAATAATATCTAAAAGAATAAAGTACCTAGGAATAAATTTAACCAGGAAGGTAAAAGATGTGTACACAGAGAAGTATAAAATATTGCTAAAAGAAATTAAAGAAGACCTAAATAAACGGAAGGACATTCCGTATTCATGGATTGGTAAGATGTCAATACTACCCAACCCAAAGCAATCTATAAATTCAATGCAATCCTGCGTAGTGTAGAATTGCTTTCTGTGGCCTTCATTTTCAGTTCTTTTGAACTGGACCAACACCTGTGGCACAATGACTTACCTTGTTTGGCCTTTTGCCTTTGGTTTTTGGAAAAACAATTTAGGGGATTTCCTAAGTTGTTCACCCTGATGGTTTGTTACTTTTGTCAGGTTGGATAAGGGAACACCACTACCATAATTAACAAGGAGCACAAGGACTGGCTTATATAAAGGACTGAAACAAAGGTTCTGGAGGCCTTCTTGACTGAGAGGAGAGGACTGGCCCATCCTTGAGTACACGTGTGCATGCTGCCCCCGGTGTATCTCTTCTGCTCATTTTAATGCTCCAGTATTCCATGAACTTCACTTACAAAACACAAGTTCAAAGACAAAAGAGTGTAGAATTTCAAGATAGTAACTACACCAAGTGCACTGCTCTTATGAGGCTTGCACACTTGTGACACCAGCCCTGCTCCCAAGCCACACAATGGCAGTGGATTTTGGCAAAGTGCTTGCAGTGTCTTCAAAAAGACTTCTCTGGGAATACACAACTATGCAGAGAGAGAGCTCAAAATCATTGACCCACCCTGCCTCCCCAAAGCTAAGGCTTCCAAGCAGGTTTACAATATGGAACTTTGTTATTTTTCCTTCTTGGGACGTGGCTATATGCCTTTCACTCAGTAACTTCAGCAGCTCCATCCAGGCTCAGAAGATGCTTTGCCAGCATACCCAGGGATTCATCCTTGGGAGGACTTCCTATATGCCAAGGGCTTCACACACCTCATTTCCCTTTCTTCTCACAAGCCAAGAAGATGGGTGGTACTATGCCCATTCCGTAAATGAGAAAACAAAAGGGCCAGGATTTGTCTTCAGGTCTGAGTACAGAGCTGGTGATGTTTTCACTTTACCATACTCCGTGAGCTTCTACAAAGTCAGAGAGCTAAATCTGACGCCCTTTACTAATGGCAGAGCTCCTCGGGCCCTCATTAGGGACCTATTTAATCAGCTTTTATGGAATTTAAATGAGCTTGGTTCCCTAAGCCTGAAATACATTAAGAAAGGTAGATCAGGTATGTGGGCATGTTTGTGGGGAGGGCAGAGATTTTCTAGGATACCTTATAGGTGACAGTGAAGCACAGGACAAAAAAAAAATAACTTCCCCCAAATCAGACCCAATGACCAATGCACTGCTTCAGGCCAACATCTGGTAGTTCTGCTCAGCCTTTAAATCCTTTAGGTCCACATTAGAATCACAGTTGACACAGAAAAAGTTCCATCTGTGAATGGTAGACTTTGTGTAAGGGGAAGGCTTGGGAAGAAGTACACAGAAGGTAAAAATTATGAAGCGATTTGGAGGTTGAAGGTAAAAGGACTGGACTTGGAAAGAATTTTACAAAAGAATCTAGAGTTTTATCTAGGTCTCGTTAGAAGCCCATGGGATTCTCACAGGTTTCTGATGATCCCATCAGTTCTCAAGCACCAGGAAAAGGTTTCAGAAGTCAGGATTCAGCAGACATCATGTTCTCCTCTCTCTTTCTTAGAGGAAAGATCATCAGTTGATGACCGTATGCAAAGCCTTCAAGTTGTTTTTCTCAGATTGTGGTCTCCAGCATCACTTGGGGGACCTAATTAAAATTCAGATTCCTGTGTCACATGTAAGGCTGGCTAAATCAGATCTGTGAGGGCATGAAGTTTATGAATCTGTATTTTTAGCTAGCTCCGCAATGAATTTTTATATATGCCAATATTTAAGACTGGCTTATGACAAAAGAACCCATGTCTAGTGGGGAATTTCTGGTTCAGCAACATGGCTGCCCTGTGGGAAAGTGTTTTCAGCTGAGGAGGTCATGAGGGTGGAGGCTCTGTCTGCCTCTCTGACTGACTCGCTCTGCCAAGAAAAATTTTGCTTATGTGTTTCTAAAGCTAGTTCACCTGGGAAAGACACTGGCTTCCCATTCTTCTGGCATAATTAAGACAGCAGGTTAGATACACACCCAAATGCATTATAGCTCATTTTATAATTAAAATTGTTTTTAGCCACACAGCTATTATCTTCAGCAAAGAGGTTGCCTAACTGTTCCAGGGCTGGCATCTTTCCTCAGGAAACATTACCCTCCTGTGAGCTTCCTCCCACACACATGGTGGGGAGCGCTGAAGAAACTGCCCCGTCATCCCTGCTGTTCTCACCCCAGAACTCCAAGGCGCTCCCCAAACAGACTTTCTCTTGTTCCAGTTACAGCAGCCTCTTTCAGCCTCGAGGAAAAAACCAGATAAATAAGTAAACATACTGAGATTGTACCTACCTACCCTGGAAGCATCTAAGGAGCCTCCCAGGGATACAGACGATGTGGTAAGATGGCATCAATTAGACATTGTCGAGAAAGCAGAACGAGGTAGGGGCTAGGAACAGAGCCAAGGAGGAGGCTCGCATCAAAGCTCATACAGGGAGCTCTGTTCTCTGGCTGCTGGTGCTTTGGCAGCCCAAGGAAAGGCACCTGGATTAGTTCCACAATTTAGCTGAGCTCAGTGTCTGACGGGCAACTTCCTGTGAAAGCTGCAGAGATTCACAAGGGTGTGAGCTGAAGAGAGGGCCAGGTCGCTTGAGAATGAAGGAACCACCGAGACAAAAATTCCCCTTCTTCCTATCCCCAGTTCAAGTGAGACTGAGGAGGGGATAGTGCTTTGAAAATTATCACGCACTTCACGAATGTGGGCAAATATTGCCATTTGGAAACCCTGGTGGCGTAGTGGTTAAGTGTTACGGCTGCTAAACAAAAAAGTCAGCAGTTCAAATCCACCAGCTGCTCCCTGGAAACTCTACTCTGTCCTATAGGGTCGCTATGAGTCGGAATCAACTCGACAGCAACGGGTTTGGGTTTTGGGGTTTTTATTGCCATTTATCACCTTCCACGGAGTGATCTGATGTGCTCTCTCTGAAGTATTTGATAAATGCATGAATGCATTTGATGAGCAAGTGAATTATATATTTTTTATGCACACGCACAAGTTTAGTATATATATATGTTTAGGATTTTCCACAGTGGGCTTCACGTTTAGGAAACATTGCAAATCCTTATTCTCCTCCTATCTTGAAGACTAGTATTAACCTGGACTTCTCAATCACAGTTCTCTCTTTTGTGGAATGCAGTTCAGTTTAGATGACAGGGAAGGTTCAGGAAGAACATCATTCTTTTTAAACCAAACCAAACGCCACTGAGTCGCCTCTGACTCATGGGGACCCCATGTGTCTCAGAGTAGAACTGTGCTCCATAGGGTTTTCAATGGCTGATTTTTCAGAAGTAGATCGCCAGGTCTTTCTTCCAAAGTGCCTCTGGGTTGGACTCAAACTTCCAGCCTTTCAGTAAGCAGCGAAAAATATTAAGCATTTGCACCACCGAGGGACTCCCATCCTTTTTAACAGCTGCATAATATTTCACTTCCGGATGCAATTAAAATCTATTGAGGTGATTATCTTTTGATGGACTTTTGCTTTGTTTCCAGTTTGGGGTCTTTAAAAAATGGTACTAAAACAATATTGCAATTGTAAATCTCAGTGCGCCCTTTCAGAATATGTCAGCTTGCAGGTACTACTTCAATATAACCCTCACACGCATCTTACATGCAAACATTATTATTCCTTTTCAAGATATGGAAACTAAAAGTACCCAAAGATCTGCTTTTGTGTGGCTCAGGTCCCGCAGCTAGTAAGTGGTATGGCACCTGTTCTCAGTCATGGCCTCTGCTAGGTGAAGGGAAACTGAGAAAACAGAGGTATCTGCAGTCCCTGGAGGCACAGACTCAGCCATAGACAAGGAAGCCCTCTGTGCTAAGGCGTATAAGAGGGATGCTCCAGGAGGCAGGGAAGGCTCCTTGAGCGAGAAGGTTGAGGCTTGACTTTGAGGTCAGGCTGCAATAGGCATAAAAGGCCATGCAGAGTCCCCCAGTGTGTAAGGCTGTGAGACCCTAGGCGCGGAGAGAAGGAAGGATGAGGGGCGGTGGGGAGCAGAGGCAGCAGCACACAAAGAGTACATCTGAGTGCTTCATCCTCCCTTCACACCAGAGAGCCGCTCCTTCCTGGCAGAGGGAGCAGCTGTGATATAATGCCCTGAATGCCAGGATGAGATCTTCCCTCTACAAAGTTTCCCCCACTCAGCATTTTTGTAGATGGCCTTGGAAGAATCCTCAAAACTCAGCTTTGCACTAAGTCAGGCATAGTTGACAAAGATGTTCTCCATGACTGCAATTGAGTTTACAAGGGTTTGAGGCCCCAAGAGCAAAGAGAAAGGACCCAGGGATACCGGTTTCCTTGATTAAATGCTTCCTTATCTTGCTAAAAAGAAGAGGAAAAGTGTAGAAAGAGAATACTTGTCCAATTATCATTTTACTGCAAGAGCAGTCCCCCCACCCTCCTTGTGTCAGGTCAGGGAAGGAGACCACAGCTCTGCTGAAGATGAAGGAGTTGTTGACGAAGGTCATGGATTGAATTGTGTCCCCCAAAAAGTGTGTGTATCAGTTTGGTTGGGCCATGATTCCCGGTACTGTGTGATTGTCCACCATTTTGTCATCTGATGTGATTTCCCTATGGGTTGTAAATCCTGCCTCTATAATGTTAATGAGCAGGGATGAGTGGCAGTTCTGTTAGTGAGGCAGGACTCAATCTAGAAGATTGGACTGTGTCTTGAGCCTGTTTCTTTTGGGATATAAAAGAGAGAATGAGCAAGATAGACAGGGGACCTCAAACCACCAAGAAAGGAGTGCCAGGAGCAGGGCATGTCCTTTGGACCTGAGGTCCCTGCTCAGAGAAGCTCCTAGTCAGGGAAAGATCAATGGAGAATAAACTTCTGTTTGTTAAACCATCCACTTGTGGTATTTCTATTATGGTAGCACTAGATGATTAAGACAGCAAATGCCTGGAATGGGGACAGAAAGCACACATCCTGCAAATGAGTATGTCCCGATGGGTTGTTACCCTTTCTCTAATTCCCAGTTTTTTTTGTGTGTTTGTGTTTAAATTTAATCTTATTAAAAATAAGGCTTTTTTTTTTTTTTTACACTGAAATTACAGGATTCAAGGGTAGAAAGAGAATGGGTTTAAATGGAATGAACTTTCAGTTCATCATCAGAAGTTTAAGGAAGCCCAGGAACACCCCTACTGAAGGCTTTGATCTTCATCAGTAAGTGCTTCAAGTTCTCAGCCTTCAGTATGGATTACACTTACCTCAACACAAAGAAAACAAAAATCCTCACAACTGGACCAGTAAGCAACAGCATGAGAAATGGGGAAAAGATTGAAGTTGTCAAGGATTTCATTTTACTTGGATCCACAATCAACACTCATGGAAGCAGAAATCAAGCACTCAAAAGATTTATTGCATTGGACAAATCTGCTGCAGAAGACCTCTTTAAAGAGTATTGAAAAGCAAAGACATCACCTTGAAGACAAACGTGCAACTGACCCAAGCCATGGTGTTTTCAGCCACCTCATATGCATGTGAAAGCTGGATGATGAATAAGGAAGGCCAAAGAAGAATTGACACCTTTGAATTGTGGTACCTGCGAAGAATAGCGACTATACCATGGACTGCCAAAAGAATGAACAAATCTGTCTTGGAAGAAGTACAACCAGAATGCTCCTTATAGGCAAGGATGGTGAGACTCCATCTCACATACTTTGGATATGTTATCAGGAGGGATCAGTCCCTGGAGAAGGACATTGTTCTTGGTAAACTAGAGGGTCAGCAAAAAAGAGGGAGACCTTCAACAAGATGGATTGGCACAGTGGCTATAACAATGGGCTCAAGTATAACAAGGACTGTGAGGATGGCACAGGACCAAGCAGTGTTTTGTCCTATTGTACATAGGGCTGCTATGAGTCAGAATAGACTTGACAGTACCTAACAACAGCAACAACAGGAACATCCCGAAGAGGATAGAAGTTTCTGTAGAAAGAAAGACAGAGAATGCTTGTCCTTTGGTGATGGCCTCAGGCCTCCAGGATTCAGCAAGCACCCACGGTGCATGGGTAAGGATCAGGCTGTGTGCCTAGGCGTGACTGTGAACAGCTAGAGGAGGGCCTCCTTCCTGCCCCTCTTGAAGCTCCCGGCCTGGATGAAGGTCAGGGTGGGAGATGGAGAAAAGTAGGACATAAGGGTTAAGTGGCTTTGCGAGCATATGAAGAAACCCTTTCTAGAAGGGACCTCTGGGATGGCAGTGCTTTTTTAACAAAATTTTATTGTGCTTTAGGTGAAAGTTTACAGCACAAATTAGTTTTTCATTCAAAAATATATACACAAATTATTTGGTGACATTGGTTGCAATCCCTGTAATGAGATAGTACTCTCCCCCTTTCCATCCCATGTCCGAGTTCCCCATGTCCATTCATCCCCATGTCTACTCATCTGGTTTTCCTGTCCCTTCTTGGCTTCTGGTCTTGCTTTTGGGCAGGAGTTGCCCATTTGGTCTTGTGTATTTGATTGAACTAAGAAGCACATTCCTCTGGTATGTTATTGTTTGTTTTATAGGCCTGTCTAATCTTTGTCTGAGAAGGGGTCTTCAGGTGTGGCTTTGTTTCTGAGTTAGTAGGGTGTCTGGGGGTCATAGTCTTGGGGGTTCCTCCAGTCTGTCAGACCAGTAAATCTGGTCCTTTTTTGTTCTACATTTTTCTATCACTCTGACTGGAACTCTCCATTGTAATCCCTGTGAGAGCAGTCAGTGTTGGTAGCCAGGTACCATCTAGTTTTCCCGGGCTGAGGCTGGTGGAAGGCTGGTGTGGTTCATATGGTCCGTTAGTCCTTTGGGCTGATATTTTCCTGGTGTGACAGTGTGTTTTTTAAGAGTCTTCCCCGTGCCAAGTCTTTTCACACGTGCGATAATTTACAACCACATTGAGAGATCACTATTCCCCTCTACAATTTATGGATAAAGAAAAGATTACTCAGAGAAAGGAAGCAACTTAAGTCATGAGGCTAGTAAAAGGCAGAAACAGGATTCTTCACAGCTTACACTGTCTCCATCTGATCGCTTGGTCTCTCAGGAGCACTAGTTCTCATTTAGATAAAATACCCCAAACTAAAACTCTGTTTTGGAGCAATGGGCAGTCCACTGGCTGGGCCTTCTTCTTCCTTTGCTGCCCAAGGCTGGTAGTTGTGAGGCTGTAGCCTTTTTCATTCTGGATATACAGCTGTTTTGTTTTGGGGATGCAGAGAAAATTGCTCATTCTCTGAAGAAACGTGACAGCTTGCTTCATCTTCATCTTCAAGAGGCATTCAACACTCTGCCCCTTGTCCTTGCCCTCCCCATCTGTCCTGGAGCCGTTTGAGTTACATTTTGGTGTGTAAATGCTTGGGACTGGTGGGAGGAGGTGCCTGGCTCTGAGAAGTGGAGAGGAACCCAGCTGGAAATTATTGGGAGTGCTTCACGTTTTTAAGAGCGCTTCAATCTTTGAAATTGGACTTCAAATTTAGAAGATGGCAGGCCCCTTCAGCAAGTGAATCACGTCCATATAATCTTAAATCATGCCCTGAATCAGGGACCAGGGCACCCTGTGGCTTCCAAGTGGAGGTGCTTATTAAGGCGGGCAGAATGGCAATGACAACATTGAATGTGGGGAGTCCTGGAGGACAGAGGCACTGCTGCTTCCCGAGGCCCCAGGGCTGCCTGGAAGAGAGCAACGTATTCACCTCTTCATTCGATCATTCACTTACTCAAGGGAAATACATTGAGTGACTACTGTATGGAGCAAAGCTGTGCAAGCACTGGGGGATCCAGAGTGGACTGGATACTCACACACCTGCCAGCCACCCAGAGTATAGCGTGGGGAAAAGCTATTCCTAAATGTGGCTGCTGCAACAGTCAGGAGAACTGAATGTTGGGGCAATTTGGGGGCAAAAGGGACTTCCAACCCTCACTCGCCCGGTCCCTATCTCCTCTCAGAGCTCTTTGTTGTTGAGCTGCTCCCTGGGGCTTGACTCCAGTATGGTACACTGGTCAAGAGCACTGGAGGATGGAGAGAATGTGGGAGGAAGTGGGCTGGGGGGGTGAAAAGGAGAACAAAAGAAAGTAGGAGCCAGTGAGAACCTTGTGAGTCTAAATTGCCAGAAGATTCAGCAGTGCCATTAGGACCTGATCAACTTTGGTAAGAAAAGATTACCCATGAGACCTGCCTGAAGGTATTCAGTGTTACATACTAGGTTTGCTACTCGTCCACCTCTGACAGGCCGAAGGTTCAGCTCATCCCAACTCTCTGATCCCAGGCTTATCTCAAGTACCCTTGTCCAGCACTGTAACCAACCGCTGTTGCGTCAGCTCTGACTCGTGGCAACCCCACGTGTGTCAGAGTAGAACCGTGCGTCACAGGATTTTCAATGGCCGGTTTTTCAGAAGTAGACTGGTTTTTCTTCTGAGGCACCTCTAGGTAGACTTGAACTTTCAACCTTTTGGTTAGCAGCCAAGTGCTTTAACTATTGGCACCACCCAGGGACTCCCAGGATTGGTGGAAGTGGAGGTTTATCAGCATTCCAAAGTAAACTCAGGACGAAGTTTTCTCTTCAGACTTCCATTTCCAAAGCTCATTTCATTTCGCTTTACATCTTGTCTTCTGGAGGATACGCAAACGTGTGTTGCCTGATCTCAACTCCTTGCTGTGGTTTTCAAACCGAGCTGGGGAAAGTAACACCATTCAGCCATTCATTAACGGCCACTTAATGATGTCTGATTAAGGGGTAACCTGCTATGGAAATCGGCATAATCAGGGTTGTTTGATGTATGAACAGGGAATAATCCGCCTGTTTATTTGCTAATTGTAATTGTGACCCTACAAGAGCTTGCTGAGTTGAACATAGGAGAGGTATTAGCATCTGATATATTTTCTTAGTTTCGACACACTAATGGATAGCTCAGACACCCTCCTTAAGACGGCTCTGTGGTGCACTTGCATTTGCCCCATGTTAATACCGCCCCCCCCATATGTATAAGTCTCTGGTCTCCCTGTTCCACTTAACTAGACAGGAAGCTCAGAGAAGGCAGGGACTCACCCTATTGTGTTCACAGCTCTATCCCCAAAGACAAGTACAGTTGCCCAAGAAATATTTGTGGCATGAATGTCATCAATTCCAGGGACGTTGGCCATTCCAGCTGGAGCCCTCTAAACGACAAAGTGCTTTCTTAAAATTATGAAAAGAAGCACCAGTGAGCCGTGACGAAAGGGTGAGGATGCTTTTTCTGTGCTCTGAGCTCACACCAGCACCCACTACACACACATACACACACTCACATACACTCTCTCTCACACATACACACACACACGCGCACACACATGCCCTGCTTCCAGGAAAAAGAAGAGTTCCATTTACTAAGAGCAGAGGAGACACAGTCTCCTGGTTATATCATTCATCAAACTCTTTGTTACTAAAATCCTTTTCATGGATCTCAGATGTGTGATCCGTAATGCTCTGATGTGGCAGTTCACTCCAGAGTTTTAACGAGAGCTGCTCAGCTCTGATAGAGACTTTAGAGTCAAGAAGCATAGGCTTCACTCTCGCACATCTTGTGCTGCCATTTACTGATAATGTGACACCTGGCTAACCACTGCCCTCTGTGGGCTTCACTCTCTTCACAGGTGAATAAAGATGCTAACAAAGCGGTCAGGGTTATCTTGTTGGTAAGGCTACTCAAAACACAGGGAAAGTAGTATTTTTCATGTATCAAATTGGCTGAATTTTGTTTTCTTTTTAAAGTTAAGACTGTTATAAAGCTACAAGGAAATGGATACACTTTACACACAGACACACACACAGACACACGCACACAGACACAGACACACACGTACACAGACACAGACACACACAGACACACACAGACACACACACACACACACACGCTGATGGTGGTAGTGTAAGTTGGTGAACCTTTCTGAAGAGTAATTTGGCAATATGTAGCAAAGTCTTAATATGGTTATACCCTTGACCTAGAAATTGCTCCTCTAGAACTTGATCCTAAAGACCTAATCAGGAATGTGACAAAACTTTGATGAACAACCTTGTTTTTAAAGCGCTGTTTGTCGTTACATAAAATGGAAATAACTCAATGCCCAACAATAGGGAAGTGCTTAAATAAAGCGAGGCACATTCATACAGTAAAATAACATGCAACTCTTAATTGATGGCTTCACATACATAATTAACAGGGTTGTATATAGATTATAACAACACATACATCAATACTTCTACATATGTGTGTGTATATACACACATACATACATATGCACACACACACAAACACATATATACACATATATATATATACACACACACATATATATACACACACATATATATATATATATATATATATATATATATATATATATATATATATACCCAAGCCACGGTGTTTTCAATTGCCTCATATGCATGTGAAAGCTGGATGGCGATTAAGGAAGACCGAAGAATTGACGCCTTTGAATTGTGGCGTTGGTGAAAAATATCAAATATACCATGGACTGGCAAAAGAACGAACAATTTGTCTTGGAAGAAGTACACCCAGAACCCTCCTTAGGAGCAAGGACGGCTAGACTACGTCTCACATACTTTGGACATGTTATCAGGAGGGACCAGTTCCTGGAGAAGGACATCATAATTGGTAAAGTAGAGGGTCAGTGAAAAAGAGGAAGACCCTTGAAGAGATGGATTGACACAGTGGCTGCAACAACGGGCTCAAGCATAACAATGATTTTGAGGATGGTTCAGGAAGGGGCAGTGTTTCGTTCTGCTGTACATGGGGTTGCTATGAGTCAGAACTGACTTGATGACACCTAACAACAATACATGCATGCCCAAAGAGAGAGAGGAGTAGAAACACAGTTTGGAAAACAGCATAACCTCATTTTTGTACATATGTGTGCACGAATATAAGGAGCCCTGGTGATGCAGTGGTTAAAGTGCTCAGCGGCTAATCGAAAGGTCAGTGGTTCAAACCCACTGGCTATTCTGAGGGAGAAAGACATGGCAATGTACTTTGTAAAGATTTACAGCCTTGGAAACCCTCTGTCCTATAGGGTCACTTTGAGTCACAATCAACTTGAGGGTAGTGGGTTTGGTTTGGTTGGGTGCATGTATAGATATGGAAGAGGGGATCTAGGGCAACTCTTCAATAGTGTCTAATTTGAGGGGCAAAGAAATTGCGTACTATTTTGAGATTTCTTCTTTGAGCTTTTCTATATTGGTCAAAATTTCTATCTCTTTTGAAACCTGAAAAAAAAAAAGTTATTTCAAGCTTATATATTATGCAAGTACTTGGAAAACTTAAGAATACGGAGCCCCTATCATATATTCTGGTTTTGTTCTTTCTGGACAGCTCCACTTCTGGGGTCTCAGCAGTACAGGGAAACTTGCTTACTAACCAGAGGTCCACTGCCCTTCCTCCTCATAGCCTTCCACCCTAGAGCTGCCCAGACTGTACCACCCAGGGCCCTCAGCTCAAGGCCTAGAGCAACCAACATGCCTAATGACAGCAGAGGCAGGCAGGCAGGCAGGCAGCATATTGATCGCTTTGGTCACTTACTGTGCATTTCAATAATAGATCATGGACCGCAGCTGTGGAGAGAGGAAGGTCCTGGCCAACACTCTATCATCTCTCCAGCTATGGATTTTGTCGTTACTGTATTTGCCTTGTGTTACAGTGGGCGAAGATTGTGTTTGTGATTGATGGCAGCAGATGGGCAATTTATCCTCCTGTTTACTTCTTATGGTGGTGAATGTGGGAGTAAATGCAGCCAGAACACTTGGCTAAGCATTTGCTAATATCCTCTATTGACTGAGACACACAAGGAGTTTGTCAGAGGTCCGTGGACACAGCCTTCACTTAGAGAAGGGGCTTAGGCTGCTCTGTGACCCAGGAAGGAATGCCGGGCATTTGATATCTATTCTTTCCTGTAAGCTCCACAGTCAGCTGTGAAGCAGGTGTGATGAACCCCACTTTACAGAGAAGAGGGGCAGAAAACCATCCCAAGGTCACACAGCTGGTAAGCAGCAGAGCCAGGTTTTGAGGACAGGTCTTCTGACGCTAAAACCTTTACTTTCTATTACATTCGCTACCTTGGTGTCTTAGAGCTGGTTCTCTCACAAGCAGATCCTGGAGCAAGGGGAGATTAAGGAAACGCTCCAAAAATAAATAAGTAAACAAATGAAACCCGGTAAGAGGAGACCCAAGTCATGGTATTATCAATGACCTCAAATGCATGGGAAAGCTGGACAATGAATAAGGGAGACCAAAGAAGAATTGATGCATTTGAATTATGGTGCTGGTGAAGAATACTGAACATACCATGGACTGCCAGAAGAACAATCAAGTCCGCCTTGAAAGAAGTACAGCCAGAATGTTCTTTAGAAGCGAAGATGGCGAGAATTCATCTAATGTACTTTGGACATGTTATCCAAAAGAAGACATGTTATCCTAAAGAAGAAGCCCCTGGATGGCTTTAACAAAGATAGATTTATTCTTTCACAGTCTAGGAAGCTAGAAGTTCAAATTCAGGGCACCAATTTCAGAGGAAGACTTTATCTGTCGGCTCTGGGGGAAGGTCCTTGTCATCAATCTTCCCCTGGACTAGGAGCTTCTCAGCACAGGGACCCTGGGTTCAAAGGGCAAGTTATTCTCTGGGCTCTTGTTTCTTGGTGGTATGAGGTCCCCATGTCTCTCTGCTCACTTCTCTCTTTTATAGCTCAAAAGAGATTGACTCAAAACACAACCTAGAGGTGGGGCCAAGATGGCGGACTAGGTGGACGCTACCGCGGATCCCTCTTGCAACAAAGACTCGGAAAAACAAGTGAATCGATCACATACATAACAATCTACGAACTCTGAACAACAAGCACAGACTTAGAGATGGAAAACGAACAAATACAGGCAGACAGCGACCGTTTTCAGAACTAGGAGCCAGCGTACCAGGCAGGTGACCTTTGGAGCCCGATATGGGGCAGAGCCCAGGGGGGCAGACGGCACAGACAAGGGGCCCAGCCCTACCCCCCCGAACCCATCCCGGGAGAGAGTCTAGCTGGTTGGCGCGGGTGGCGTATTGGCGCGGGCGGCGTAGCAGTGCAGCCGGAGGGAGAAGCACCCCGGAGGCAGTGACTGATCTTGGAGTGGGGAGAGCAGCGTCCCAGCCGGGGAGCCGTCCCGCCGGGAGTTTGGTGAGAAGCGGGTGGGGCGCGAGAGGAGGGGGTCAGCTATATTTCACTAAAGCGACCCCGGGGGGGGGCCCACACGTTCGTGCGGGGGGACGCCTACCCAGTTCACGCGTGTGGCGTGGCACACTGGAGGGAGAAGTCCCCAGGAGGAAGTGAATGGTCTCGGAGCGGGGAAAGCAGCGTCCCAGCCGGCGAGCTGTCCCGCTGGGATTTTGGCGAAAGCGGGTGGGGCGTGAGCGCGGGGTCTAATTATATTCTCCTGAATAGACCCTGGGGGCGGGCCTACCCGTTCGTGCGGGAGACGCCCACCCAGTTCGCGCAAGCGGTGCCGCACACCGGAGGGAGAAGTCCCCGGGAGGAAGTGACTGGTCTCGGAGTGGGGAGAGTACCGTCCCAACCTGCGAGCCATCCCACCCGGATTTTGGTGGACGGGGGCAGAGCGTGAACGCGGTGATCAGCTCTATATTCTGTGGTGCTACACTCCTAGCTCTCTGATCCCTCCCTCACCCTCCCCAGGCGGCTCCATTAACATCCGAATACCTGGAGCCAGAGGGAGAATTCAGATAGGGATTTGACCGCATTTTTTTTAGCTGATTACCTGGAAAATCTAGTTTCCCAGTGATGGCTCGGAGACAGCAGTCCATATCAAACCACATAAAGAAACAGACCATGACAGCTTCTCCAACTCCCCAAACGAAAGAATCAAAATCTTTCCCAAATGAAGATACAATCCTGGAATTATCAGATACAGAATATAAAAAACTAATTTACAGAATGCTTAAAGATATCACAAATGAAATTAGGGTAAATGCAGAAAAAGCCAAGGAACACACTGATAAAACTGTTGAAGAACTCAAAAAGATTATTCAAGAACATAGTGGAAAAATTAATAAGTTGCAAGAATCCATAGAGAGACAGCATGTAGAAATCCAAAAGATTAACAATAAAATCACAGAATTTGACAACGCAATAGAAAGTCAGAGGAGCAGACTCGAGCAATTAGAATGTAGACTGGGACTTCTGGAGGACCAGGGAATCAACACCAACATAGCTGAAAAAAAATCAGATAAAAGAATTTAAAAAAAAAATGAAGAAACCCTAAGAATCATGTGGGACTCTATCAAGAAGGATAACTTGCGAGTGATTGGAGTCCCAGAACAGAGAGGCAGGACAGAAAACACAGAGAAAATAGTTGAAGAACTCCTGACACAAAACTTCCCTGACATCAGGAAAGACAAAAGGATATCCGTCCAAGATGCTCATCGAACCCCATTTAAGATTGATCCAAAAAGCAAAACACCAAGACATATTATCATCAAACTTGCCAAAACCAAAGACAAACAGAAAATTTTAAAAGCAGCCAGGGAGGTTTCCTTCAAGGGAGAATCAATAAGAATAAGTTCAGAATACTCGGCAGAAACCATGCAGGCAAGAAGGGAATGGGACGACGTATACAGAGCACTGAAGGAGAAAAACTGCCAACCAAGGATCATATATCCAGCAAAACTCTCTCTGAAATATGAAGGAGAAATTAAGATATTTACAGATAAACACAAGTTTAGAGAATTTGCAAAAACTAAACCAAGACTGCAAGAAATGCTAAAGGAGATTGTTTGGCCTGATGACCAATAATATCAGGTACCAGCACAATACAAGGTCACAAAACAGAACGCCCTGATATCTACGCAACTCAAATAGGGAAAGCACAAAAAACAAACAAATTAAGACTAATTCTAAAAAATAAATAAATAAATAAACAAAATAGTACACATAACAGGAAATCATGGAAATCAATAGATAAACAATCACAATAATCAAAAAGAGGGACTAAATATAGGAGGCATTGAACTGCCAGATGGAGAGTGATACAAGGCGATATAGAAGGATACAAGTTAGGTTTTTACTTAGAAAAATAGGGGTAAATAATAAGGTAACCACAAAAAGGAACATCAATTCCATAACTCAAGAAAAAAGCCAAGAAAAACGTAGCGACTCAACAAACACAAAGTTAAACATTATGAAAATGAGAATCTCACAAGCTACTAAGAAAAACGCCTCAGCACAAAAAAGTATGTGGAAAAATGAAATGGCCAACAACACACATGAAAAGGCATCAAAATGACCACACTAAACACTTATTTATCTATAATTACGCTGAATGTAAATGGACTAAATGCACCAATAAAGAGACAGAGAGTCACGGACTGGATAAAGAAACACGATCCATCTATATGCTGCCTACAAGAGACACACCTTAGACTTAGAGACACAAACAAACTAAAACTCAAAGGATGGAAAAAAATATATCAAGCAAACAATAAGCAAAAAAGAAGAGGAGTAGCAATATTAATTTCTGACAAAATAGACTTTAGACTTAAATCTGCCACAAAGGACAAAGAAGGACACTATATAATGATAAAAGGGACAATTGATCAGGAAGACATAACCATATTAAATATTTACGCACCCAATGACAGGGCTGCAAGATACATAAATCAAATTTTAACAGAATTGAAAAGTGAGATAGACACCTCCACATTTATAGTAGGAGACTTCAACACACCACTTTCGGAGAAGGACAGGACATCCAGTAAGAAGCTCAATAGAGACACGGAAGACCTACTTACAACAATCAACCAACTTGACCTCATTGACTTATACAGAACTCTCCACCCAACTGCTGCAAAATATACTTTTTTTTCTAGTGCACATGGAACATTCTCTAGAATAGACCACATATTAGGTCATAAAACAAATCTTTGCAGAATCCAAAACATCGAAATATTACAAAGCATCTTCTCAGACCACAAGGCAATAAAGCTAGAAATCAATCACAGAAAAACTAGGGAAAAGAAATCAAATACTTGGAAACTGAACAATACCCTCCTGAAAAAAGACTGGGTTATAGAAGACATCAAGGAGGGAATAAGGAAATTCTTAGAAAGCAACGAGAATGAAAATACTTCCTATCAAAACCTCTGGGACACAGCAAAAGCAGTGCTCAGAGGCCAATTTATATTGATAAATGCACACATACAAAAAGAAGAAAGAGCCAAAATCAGAGAACTGTCCCGACAACTTGAACAAATAGAAAGTGAGCAACAAAAGAATCCATCAGGCACCAGAAGAAAACAAATAATAAAAATTAGAGCTGAACTAAATGAATTAGAGAACAGAAAAACAATTGAAAGAATTAACAAAGCCAAAAGCTGGTTCTTTGAAAAAATTAACAAAATTGATGAACCATTGGCTAGACTGACTAAAGAAATACAGGAAAGGAAACAAATAACCCGAATAAGAAACGAGAAGGACCACATCACAACAGAGCCAAATGAAATTAAAAGAATCATTTCAGATTACTACGTAAAATTGTACTCTAACAAATTTGAAAACCTAGAAGAAATGGATAAATTCTTGGAACAATACTACCTCCCTAAACTAACACATTCAGAAGTAGAACAACTAAATAGACCCATAACAAACAGAGAGATTGAAACGGTAATCAAAAAACTTCCAACAAAAAAAAGTCCTGGCCCAGACGGCTTCACTGCAGAGTTCTACCAAACCTTCAGAGAAGACTTAACACCATTACTATTGAAGGTATTTCAAAGCATACAAAAAGACGGAATACTACCCAACTCATTCTATGAAGCTACCATCTCCCTGATACCAAAACCAGGTAAAGACATTACAAAAAAAGAAAATTTTAGACCTATATCCCTCATGAACATAGATGCAAAAATCCTCAACAAAATTCTAGCCAATAGAATCCAACAACACATCAAAAAAATAATTCACCCTGATCAAGTGGGATTTATACCAGGTATGCAAGGCTGGTTTAATATCAGAAAAACCATTAATGTAATCCATCACATAAATAAAACAAAAGACAAAAACCACATGATCTTATCAATTGATGCAGAAAAGGCATTTGACAAAGTTCAACACCCATTTATGATAAAAACTCTTACCAAAATAGGAATTGAAGGAAAATTCCTCAACATAATAAAGGGCATCTATGCAAAGCCAACAGCCAATATCACTCTAAATGGAGAGAACCTTAAAGCATTTCCCTTGAGAACGGGAACCAGACAAGGATGCCCTTTATCACCGCTCTTATTCAACATCGTGCTGGAAGTCCTAGCCAGGGCAATTAGGCTAGACAAAGAAATAAAGGGTATCCAGATTGGTAAGGAGGAAGTAAAGCTATCACTATTTGCAGATGACATGATCGTATACACAGAAAACCCTAAGGAATCCTCCAGAAAATGACTGAAACTAATAGAAGAGTTTGGCAGAGTCTCAGGTTATAAAATAAACATACAAAAATCACTTGGATTCCTCTACATCAACAAAAAGAACACCGAAGAGGAAATAACCAAATCAATACCATTCACAGTAGCCCCCAAGA
Organism: Elephas maximus indicus; assembly: GCF_024166365.1. Lineage (NCBI taxonomy): Eukaryota > Metazoa > Chordata > Mammalia > Proboscidea > Elephantidae > Elephas > Elephas maximus. Next base: position 10,517,821 of record NC_064839.1, on the reverse strand, counting down.
AGATAAAATACTTAGGAATAAATCTTACCAAGGATGTAAAAGACCTATACAAAGAAAACTATAAAACTCTGCTACAAGAAATTCAAAAGGACATACTTAAGTGGAAAAACATACCCTGCTCGTGGAGAGGAAGACTTAACATAGTAAAAATGTCTATTCTACCAAAAGCCATCTATACATATAACGCACTTCCAATCCAAATACCAATGTCATATTTTAAGGGGATAGAGAAACAAATCACTAATTTCATATGGAAGGGAAAGAACCCCCGGATAAGCAAAGCATTACTGAAAAAGAAGAAGAAAGTGGGAGGCCTCACTCTACCTGATTTCAGAACCTATTATACAGCTACAGTAGTCAAAACAGCCTGGTACTGGTACAACAACAGGCACATAGACCAATGGAACAGAATTGAGAACCCAGATATAAATCCATCCACGTATGAGCAGCTGATATTTGACAAAGGACCAGTGTCAGTTAATTGGGGAAATGATAGTCTTTTTAACAAATAGTGCTGGCATAACTGGATATCCATTTGCAAAAGAATGAAACAGGACCCATACCTCACACCATGCACAAAAACTAACTCCAAGTAGATCAAAGACCTAAACATAAAGACTAAAACGATAAAGATCATGGAAGAAAAAATAGGGACAACTTTAGGAGCCCTAATACAAGGCATAAACAGAATACAAAACATTACCAAAAATGATGAAGAGAAACCAGATAACTGGGAGCTCCTAAAAATCAAACACCTATGCTCATCTAAAGACTTCACCAAAAGAGTAAAAAGACCACCTACAGACTGGGAAAGAATACTCAGCTATGACATCTCAGACCAGCGCCTGATCTCTAAAATCTACATGATTCTGTCAAAACTCAACCACAAAAAGACAAACAGCCCAATCAAGAAGTGGGCAAAGGATATGAACACACATTTCACTAAAGAAGATATTCAGGCAGCCAACAGATACATGAGAAAATGCTCACGATCATTAGCCATTAGAGAAATGCAAATTAAAACTACGATGAGATTCCATCTCACACCAACTAGACTGGCATTAATCCAAAAAACACAAAATAATAAATGTTGGAGAGGCTGCGGAGAGATTGGAACTCTCATACACTGCTGGTGGGATTGTAAAATGGTACAACCACTTTGGAAATCCATCTGGCGTTATCTTAAACAGTTAGAAATAGAACTACCACACAACCCAGAAATCCCACTCCTCGGAATATACCCTAGAGATACAAGAGCCTTCACACAAACAGATATATGCACACCCATGTTTATTGCAGCTCTGTTTACAATAGCAAAAACCAAGGTGTCCGTCAACGGATGAATGGGTAAATAAATTGTGGTATATTCACACAATGGAATACTACGCATCGATAAAGAACAGTGACGAATCTCTGAAACATTTCATAACATGGAGGAATCTGGAAGGCATTATGCTGAGCGAAATGAGTCAGTTGCAAAAGGACAAATATTGTATAAGACCACTATTATAAGATCTTGAGAAATAGAAAAAACGGAGAAGAACACATACTTTTGTGGTTACAAAGGGGGGAGGGAGGGAGGGAGGGAGAGGGCTTTTTATTGATCAATCTGTAGATAAGAACTGCTTTGGGTGAAGGGAAAGACAACACTCAATACAAGGAAGGTCAGCCTAATTGGACTGGACTAAAAGCAAAGAGGTTTCCGGGATAAAATGAAAGCTTCAAAGGTCAGCGGAGCAGGGGCTTGGGTCTGGGGAACTTGGTTTGAGGGAACTTCTAAGTCAATGGGCAAAATAATTCTATTATGAAAACATTCTGCATCCCACTTTGAATTGTGGCGCCTGGGGTCCTAAATGCCAACAAGCGGCCATCTAAGATACATCAATTGGTCTCAACACACCTGGAGCAAAGGCAAAGGAAGAACACCAAGGTCACACGACAACTAAGAACCCAAGAGACAGAAAGGGCCACATGAACCAGAGACCTACACTATCCTGAGACCAGAAGAACTAGTTGGTGCCCAGCCACAATCGATGTCTGCCCTGACAGGAAACACAACAGACAACTCCTGAGGGAGCAGGAGACCAATGGGATACAGACCCCAAATTCTCATGAAAAGACCATACCTAATGGTATGACTGCGACTAGAGGAATCCCAGAGACAATGCTCCCCAGAACTTCTGATGGCACAGGACAGGAACCATCCCCGAAGACAAATCATCAGGCATGAAAAGGACTGGTCAGTGGGGGGGAGAGAGATGCTGATGAAGAGTGAGCTAATTAAATCAGGTGGACACTGGAGAGTGTGTTGGCAACTCTTGACTGGAGGGGGGATGGGAAGATAGAGAGAGAGGGAAGATGGCAAAATTGGCACGAAACGAGAGATGAAAGGGCTGACTCAATAGGGGGAGAGCAAATGGGAGAAGGGAGTAAGATGTATGTAAACCTACATGTGACAGACTGATTGGAATGGTAAATGTTCACTTGAAGCTTAATAAAAATTAATTAAAAAAAAAAAAAAAACCACAACCTAATCTTATAGATGGAGTTCTGCCTCAGTAACATAACTGCCTCTAATCCCAAATCATTAATATTGTAGAGTTAGGATTTACAACACAGGAAAATGGCATCAGAAGACAAAATGGTGGACAATCACACAGTACTGGGTAACATGGCCTAGCCAAGTTAACAGATTTTTTTTTTAAATTGAACTATAGATGATGATTTATAGAACAAACTAGCCTCTCATCAAACAGTACACTCATTGTTATATGACATTGGTTAACAACCCCATGACATGCCAACACTCTTCCTTCTCAATCTGGGTTCCGCATTACCAGCTTTCCTGTTCCATCCTACCTTCCAGTCCCCAATCCAGGGCTGGCATGCCCCTTTAGTCTTGTTTTGTTCTGTGGGCCTGTTCAATCTCTGGCTGAAGAGTGAACCTCAGGAGTGGCTTCATTACTGAGCTGAAAGACTGTCCAGGGGCCATACTCTCAGGGTTTCTCTAGTCTCTGTAATGCCAGCAAGTCTGGCCTTTCTTTTTGAGTTAGAATTTTGTTCTACGTTTTTCTCCAACTCTGTCCAGGACCCGATCCCTGTCAGAGCAGTCAGTGGTAGCTGGGCACCATCTCATTGTACTGGACTCAGTCTAGTGGATGCTGTGGTCCATTAGTCCTTTGGACTAATATTTCCCTTGTGTCTTTAGTTTTCTTCACTTGTCCTTGCTCCAGAAGGCCTGAGACCAGTGGAGTGTCCTAGATGGTCACTCAAAGGCTTTTAAGACCTCAGGTGCTACTCACCAAAGTAGAATGTAGAACATTTTCTTTATAAACTCTGTTATGCCAGTTGAGCTAGATGTTCCCTGAGACCATGGTCCCCACAGTCCTCAGCCCAGCAATTCGGTCCCTCAGGGAGTTTGGGTGTGTCTGTGGAGCTACCATGGCTCTGCCTTGTACTGGTTGTGCTGGCTTCCCCAGTTAACAGATATTTTTGAGAGACACAATTCCATCCATGGCATTCCACACTTTGGCCCCCCAAAACTCATGTCCTTGCCACATGCAAAACGTATTTACCCTATCATGTCATAGCAGAAGTCTTAAATCAACTCCATTTCCAAAATCCAAAAATTCCTCTTCATCTGTGAAATCTAGAATACAAGTTATCTGCTTCCAAGGTACAATGATGGAACGGGCACAAAAGAAATTGAAGGGAAAAAAGGGATAACAGGCACCAAGTAAATCAAAAGAACACGTTATATTAGCGTTCAAAGCTTGAAAATAATCCTCTGTTCTCCGAGACCATTTAGGCAATGGCCCCCCTCCAGACTCTGGGTCTTGGCCACACTTTCTTGATTCTGAGTGGAGGCCCTACGGCCCTGCACTTCAGCTCTGCCTTCCAAGCCCACTGGGATGTCAACTCTGCTCCCCCAGCTTTGGGTTGCCCCATTCCCTTAGCCCATTGGAGTGACAATTCCACCCTTTGAGACCCCAGAGGCCATGGCAATATCCTTCGAGACTGAGGCAGCTCTGCTCCCTGTGCTCTTTGTCTCTTCGGCTTTTGCTTCCTTGGCCTCTTGGCCCCTCGGGGTAGTGTTCCAAAGCTCTTTAGCTCCACTGGTAAGTGCCTGTAGGTACTCCACCAGTAAACTTCAGCTGGAAGGCACTCAGCTCTTCTGTTCCATGGGTTCGCAAGCCTAGCTCCACCAATAAGTGCCTGGAGGCACCCCACTGCACCAGGAAGCCTCCTGCTCAAAGGCACTCAGCTCTCTCACTCCATGGGTCAGCTCCAGTGCCATCTGGAGCTGGTCTCCTGGTTCTGCTGCTGCTGTTTCTCTGCTGCTGCTTGTCGAAGTCTGTGCCATCTCCAGTGTAACAGCTCTCTTCACTTCCTTCTGAGTCCTCACCAGAACTGTCTGATGTCCATAATTCCACCAACAGCCTCTTCAAGGCAACCGCTTCTACACTTTTAGTATCTGTTAGAGCAGCACCCCACTCCCAGTATCAAATTCTGTCTTAGTCATCTAGCGGTACTATAACAGAATACCACAAGTGGATGGCTTTAACAAAGAGAAACTTATTCTCTCACAGTCTAGGAGGCTAGAAGTCCAAATTCAGGGCACCAGCTCCAGGGGAAGACTTTCTCTCTCTGTTGGCTCCGGAGGAAGGTCCTTGTCATCAATCTTCCCCTGGTCTAGGGCCTTCTCAGCACAAGGACCCTGGGTTCAAAGGGCATGTTATTCTCCTGGTTCTTTTTTCTTGGTGATATGAGGTCCCCCGTCTCTCTGCTTGATTTTCTCTTTGTATCTCAAAAGAGGTTGACTCAAGACACAATCTAATCTTGTAAACTGAGTCCTGCCTCATCAACATAACTGCCTCTAATCCTGCCTCATTAATATCTTAGAGATAGGATTTACAACACAGAGAAAAATCACATTAGATGGCAAAATGGTGGACAATCACACAATACTGGGAATCATGGCCTAGCCAAATTAATAGATATTTGGCGGGGGGGGGGGGACACAGTTCAGTCTAATTCACCTGGTAAAGTAGAGGGTCATCGAAAAAAAAGAAGATCCTCAAAGAGATGGATTGATACAGTGGCCTCAACAATGTGGCCAAACATAGCAACGATTATGATGATGGTGCAGGAACAAGCAGTGTTTTGTTCTGTTGTACAAAATCAACTCGACTACAACTAACAACAACAAGAGCAGAAGAGACACATTCTCGTGATTATATTCATATTAAAAAAAAATTCATATTAAAATTAACAAGAGCAGAAGAGACACATTCTCGTGATTATATTCATATTAAAAAAAATTCATATTACCTTTGTTAAATTCTTTGTTACTAAAATCTCTCTTTCAGTTTGTCATACTGTAGTAGCTTATGTGTTGCTGTGATGCTGGAGGCTGTGCCACCAGTATTTCAAATACCAGCAGGATCACCCACGGTTGGCAGGTTTCAATGGAACTTTCAGACTAAGACTAGGAAGAAAGGTCTGGCAATCTACTTCCAAAAACTAGGCAATGAAAACCTTATGGTTCACAAAAGAACATTGTCCGACTTGTATGCTTTGGGCATGTCATCAGGAGGATCAGTCACGAGGGGACGTCATTCTTGGTGAAGCAGAGGCCCAGTAAGGGTGAGGGATACCCTCAGTAAGATACATTGGCACGATAGCCACAACAATGCCAGATATTGTGAGGATGATGCAGGACTGGGCAACATTTAGTTCTGTTGTACATAAAGTCACTGTGAGTCAGAGTCGACTTGTCAGCAGCTCTCTCTCTCTCTATCCATCTATTCATCTATCACTTATCTATCTATCCATCCATCCGTCCATCCGTCCATCCATCTATCTATCTATCATCTATCTACCTTTCTATGGAGTAGAGGAAGCAGGACAGAAAAGAGGAGGAGGGCAAGCAAGTGTGTGACTTCAAGTTGAATCCCAGACTCAGCCTGATCCCACAAGGAGCTCTGGAGCATAAAGGAGACCTCAGAGGTTGTCATGGTTGAGGCAAAGGCTCTGAGCTTTGTCCTCTCACATCAGCTATACGCCACCCTTGGTGGGGGGACATACATTTCCCATGGGTAGGGTTACTCCAGTATGCAGGAGCAGTCCCCTGAAGAAGGCCCCAGGTGCCAGGACTTAGCAGCAAAACTTTGAGAAGGGGGGCACACAGCTCCTGGAAGATCTGACTCTGACCAGGATATCATTAGCGTTTAAAGGAAAAGGATGAGGCTGGAAAGAGAAAATGCCTAGATCCAAGGTCAGGCGACTAGAGCTTGGGGCTGGCCCTCAGCTTGAAAGGACCCTTGAGATCAGGTCCCTCAAGCCCACCATCTAGCAAGGGAACACCTGGCTATGTTTGGGGAAGGATTAATGATCTCTGCTGTCTTGAGCCTCACCTGTTACAGACATGCTCCAAAACATTCCCAGCCCCTTTACGACTCACCACAGGTCTCACCCCTTCATTTACAAAAACACACTTGAACTTGTTTATGTCATCAATTCCAAACAGCTGTAGGACTAATGAGCTCTCAAGTTGGTCATAATTAACAAGTCTTGCTTTAATTAGACTGGGAAGCTCTCCACTACATATGGGACAAAGAGAAAAATTTTTTTTTTTAATATAATATTTTTAGACTTAAAAGTTGCTGAGAGTTCCCATAGACCCCTCCCCCAGTTGCCTGTAATGTTAACATCTTACACAACCATGCCCCATTTATCAAAACCTAAGAACTTAACCTTGGTACATTGCCATTAACTAAACTATAGGCTTTATTCAGGTTTCACCAGATTTTTCACTAATGTCCTTTTTCTATTCCAGAGTCCAGTCAAGGATACCACATTGCACCCAGGAGAAGGTTGGTTTTGATTCTCCAAGACTTCCTCAGTGCCTTTGCTCCGTTGACTCCTTTCACCCAGGATGTGTGTTCTTGTCATTTCTATATGTGGTTCTCTCAATCAAGAATGAACTCTAAAACTAACCTACGCCTTCATTCATTTCTTCAGGCATTCCTTCAGCATTACTTATTGGGAACCTACTGGGTGCCTGACATTAAACCAGCTCTGAGACTACATTGATGGTCAAGGACATTACATGTGTATTCGCAAGGTGCTCCCAGGTGGTGGGGAAGGTTGACACTAATCAAATGAACCCACAAATCGATAAGAAATTGCAAACTGGGTAAGTGCTGGGAAGGAAAGGAAAAGGCCATTATGCAAATATTTCTCTAGGTGCAGGCAGAGTAGGTGGGTAGGCAGAGTCAAGTTCGACCCCTGGGTTTCTGGCCCGTGGCTGGGGGTCCCCTTTGCTGAGAGAGGGGAAGTGGGACAAGCCCCAGATTTATGAGGGGTGGGTGCCTGAGTGGTCTGAGAGACCTACGCAGAGATTCCCAGCAGGCAGTTGGACAGATAAGTTAGGACCTCAGTGTGGGCCCCGCTTTGATCGTTGCAGCTTCATCTGTTTTTCCCTTTTACTTCGAATCCCCATGGCCATCTGTCTATATCTATGTTCTGATACATTTTAGCCTAAAAAAGTTAAATAATTTACCTTGTCCTAGAGCTATTATTCTTCTGGATGTGTATTTTGTTACAGGCTCAAATCTTAGGAGCTTTCCTTTTCTTTCTCCATATCACTTACCGCAGTGCTCTGTGCCCAGTAGGCGCTTAATAAGTACTGGTTGGATGCAATTGGAGGGAATGTCATGTCACAGTGTCATGGGGATCTGACAATATCCTGTTTTGGAATAGGTTTGATCTGCTAACAAGGACGTCTAGTGTTTTCCAAACTACATGTCACGGGTACATCTACGGAGTCTTTACAGATATTCCACGACAGAGGGGACTTCAATGGCCAATTAAACTTACAAATCTCTAAGTGAAACAAAGTTAACTTGTTTTCTTCACAGTCAGAGTGCCAAAGGGGGAATAGACTCAGCATTCCCAAATGTTTTCACTAACCCATCCCACCCCTTTTTTTGTGTGTGTGGGTATCTAGTAAGCCTGGTGGCACAGTGGCTAAGAGCTCAGCTGCTAACCAAAAGGTCGGCAGTTTGAATCCACCAGCTGCTCCTTGGAAACTGTATGGGGCAGTTCTACTCTGCCCTACAGGGTCGCTATGAGTTGGAAATGACTCAGTAGCAATTTTTTTTTTTTTTTTTTTTAAATCTAGTAAGCCTAGCGTACTTGAAAACAGTTTTGGTGACGCAACAAACACGGCCCAGTCCCCATAGCTGGTCCATAGTGGCCAGAATTCCTGCCAAAAGAAATGACATGTGATATACACACAGCCCCAAGAAACTACCAAGAACAACATCATGCCAGTGACACCCTCCTTCACTGGGGACATGACCGGTGGCCCAGGGCCCACCCTGTCCTGGCCCTGACATAGGTGCCCCGTGATAGCGGACAGGGTTGCAGCTCCCGTATTGGCCACAGCACCTGCTCTGGGCTGAGCACACAGTTGACGCACCACAAGAGCCAGCCCTGCCTCCAACCTCGCGAGCTCCAGGTCTCCCTGGCTTAGTAGGCCCCTGCACAAGGCAATGCCAGGCAGCCAAGGCTAGGGCACAGGGAGCACAGGACAGGCCTAGGGGCTCAGAGAAGTCAGCCTGAGTGCTCAAGGCATGCACTGGATGGAGGGCAAAGATAAAGCTTAAGCTCAATGAATTGCTCTATGTGGTTGGGCAGGGGAAGGGACTGATCAAGTCAGAAAGGCCAGCAGTGACAGAAAGACAGGTGGGCCAAGGCATGGCACCAGGTAGGTTAGCTGGTGGTGGAGGATGAGGAGAAGGCCAGAGCTCATCTATAGCTCCGTTCAAACAGTGGAGTGGCCTGGCCTGGACCCCACAGCTCCCTGAGGCTGGGTGTAGCGGCGGAGCAGGGAGCAGGCCTGGAGAAGCGCAGCCGGGTAAGAGTGCCCCCCGTCCTGACGTGCAGAAACTCGTGCTTCTCAGCTGAGACACTGCAGGCAAGCCGGCTGCTCCTTCTCAACTAGTGATGGTGCACCAGAGTGACGGTCAAGCCTGTGCAGACCGTGGTTGATGGCACCCTCTGTGTAATGGTGCACCAGAGTGACGGTCAAGCCTGTGCTGACCGTGGTCGATGGTGCCCTCTGTGTAATGGTGCACCCGGAGTGATGGTCAAGCCTGTGCTGACCGTGGTCAATGGTGCCCTCTAAGCAATGGCGCACCCAGGGAATCACAACAAGGACCCTCTTTACAGCCCTGGGGCTTTCACCCTGAGCAGGCCCACAAGCCTGGTACTGAGCCAAGAACATGTTACCCACACTCTGCCAAGTGCCCATGTGCTAGATCTGCCCTGCCCAGACAGAAGCCACGGAGTCTAGTTCAAAGCCCAGGTTAGCCTCATGTCTATGGTTTTCTACTGGAAAGTAACCCTCACTGCCACCTATATTTTGCCTACATCACACCTTAAGTTGGGAAATTAAACCAGAGCTGCTCCACCTACGTAAGCAGAAACTAAAAGAATAAAGGGAACACAAGCAAGAGAGACGCTTCAAAGGGGGTGTCACCGACTATAATCAGATGGGAAGAGAGCTAAAATCCCCAAAGGAGCTGGGTGTGCTAGAAGTCGAGAAGAAAAGTGTCAGGATGATGAGTGTCATGGATTGAACTATGTCCCCCCAAAAATGTGTGTATAAGTTTGGCTGGGCCATGATTCCCACTATTGTGTGATTTTCCTGTATGTTGTAAATTCTGCCTCTATAATGTTAACGAGGGAGGATGGGCAGCAGTTGTGTTAGTGAGGCAGGACTCAACCTACAGGATTGGATTGTGTCTTGAGGCAATCTATTGAGAAATAAAATAGAGAAGCGAGCAGAGAGACGGAGACTTCATACCATCAAGAAAGCAGTGCCGGGAGCAGAACGTGTCCTTTGGACTCAGGGTCCCTGAACAGAGAAGCTCCTAGTCTGGAGGAAGATTGATGAGAGAAAGCCTTCCCCTGGAGACGACACCGTGAATTTGGACTTTTAGTCTACTTTACTATAAGGAAATAAACTTCTCTTTGTTAAAGCCATCCACTTGTGGTATTTCTGTTACGGCAGCACTAGACAACTAAGACATAGAGGAAAGTGATTCATGCATCCAAAATGCTGGCTGCTGCCACTTTGGGGAGGTTTTGTGATGGCCTCCATGCTTTCATTTGTGATAATTCGGAAACTTTCAAAACACTTAGCTGGAGCCCGCATAAACAATGAAGGAAACTATTGGACTGTGCAACAGAAAAAATATCAGAGACACAGCTTCAGGCAAGGCTTGATCCAGTAACTCAGCAACGGCTGAGTTTCCCCCCTCTTTCTGTCCTGCTTCTTATGTTGGCAGCTCCATCCTAAGGCTAACTCCCTCTGCAGTTGCAAGTTTTCTACCAGTTCTGCAAAGGCTAGAGGCTTCCTTGTCTAAAGGTAGAAGAAGAAGCGTGTCCTGGCGTTTTCAGAAAAAAGCATAAGCTTCCTGTAAGCGGGCCAGCTTAGGTCATGATTTTCCTGTTCACCATTGTTCTATGACTGGATTCAGGGGGACAGCTCCCTGGAATAACTGATCAGCACCCTCCACTGGCACCAGAATGAAGCTAAACCCTGTAAAACATGTTTCTGAGAACGAGGGGAAGGGGTCTCCCAAAGAAATTCAGGGTTGTCTTATCTCAAAGGAGCAGAAATGGACATTAGGCATCACAGGCCACAAAGAAATACCTAGAGGAGCTTTTCTACCTGTGCAAGGCTTCCCAGGAGCCCTTGAGATCCCTGCCCTCGAGAGTGTTGGAGAGTGGGGCTGGCGGGGGAGGTGACCTTTGGCCCACTCGCTTCCACCCTTAGGCCCCTTTGGCAGGACGCAGCGGCGAGGAAGTTTGGGCAGCACTGCTGCAGCCTGCACTTATCCACAGATCAAAGCATCACCAACCTCCTCCACTCCCCAGAGTCCACGCACAGGTTAAAACGTTTCTGCTTCTCCTCCTGCCTTCCTCCCATTTGTTTGATTACTGTGCAAATAGAACTGTGTCCAGAGTACTTTCTGCACAAATGGAGGCTGCCTTGTTCTGTTTGTTTGATTCGTAAAGGCTGGTTGAGCCCGAAGGACCTTGCTAAAAGCAGCTGGTATGATGACAGTCAAAAGTAGATATTTTAGTAGACATGCTGAGAATAAGCTATTCTTGTAAGACATTTCATTCAGATATATTTTACTGACTACTGATTACTCTGGCTCCTCCTGACAAACTTGACCAAGACTACATCCTTCTCATTTCAATGCTACAGAAAGTCCACAGGGCCCTTGTGGGAGAGTGTTGCTGTTGTTAGGCGCTGTCCAGTCGGTTCCGACTCATAGCGACCCCATGTACAACAGAACAAAACACTGCTCAGTCCAGCGCCATCCTCACAATCATTGTTATGTTTGAGTCCATTGTTGCAGCCACTGTCTCAATCCATCTCATGGAAGGTCTTCCTCTTTTTTTGCTGACCCTCTGCTTTACAGAGCATAATGTCCTTCTCCAGGGACTGGTCCCTCCTGATAACACGTCCAAAGTATGTGAGACAAAGTCTCGCCATCCTTGTCTCTAAGAAGCATTCTGGATGTACTTTTTCCAAGACAGATTTGTTCATTTTTCTGGCAGTCCACGGTATATTCGATATTCTTCGCTAACGAGGAGAGCGGGGCTCTAGAATGGGAAGTGGGTGTGTGTGCACGGACATTCTGTTACACGGGGATCTAAGACAGTCTGGGCAGGAAGTTACTCTACAGCCACTCACTGTCATGCGAACATGGGCTGTGCCCTCCCTACCTCCCCACTGCGTATGCTCCCTGCTCTGACTCCTCTGCCCAGAACCCAAAGACCAGAGGTGAGTCAGCTGTACTTGCAGGACATGGCACCACGGGGTGGATCTGGAATCAATGCCAACCAGATCTGGCATTTCCTCCTGCTGTGCATAGGGTCGCTGTGAGTCGGAACAGACTTGACGGCACCTAACAACAAGAGGTTTGGCGTTGAAGTCCTTATGTGATGTAAACGGCTAACGCGCTCTGCTGCTAGCCAAAAGGCTGGAGGTTTGAGTCCACCCAAAGGTGCCTTAGAAGAGAGGACTGGCAATCTATTTCCAAAAAATCAGCCATTGAAAACCCTATGGAGCAGTTCTGCTCTGACACACATGGGGTCGCCCTGAGTCAGAGTCAATGCAAGGGCAAGTGGTGCTGGCATTGGGGCCTGTGGCAAACTGGGCTTTTCCTGTTCTGCCCAAAGGCACTGAAACTGAAATATATATATATATGTCACATTATTATTCAAAATAGCAAAGATATCTATGATCCCAAATTGCCTCCGCGTTGCTGATTTGGGAGATCTGGACTAAAGGTCTCTCTGCCTCAGTTTCCTGGTCTATTAGTAGAGTCCACATTATATGTTTGTTTTGGCAGCTCAAGAAGCTGGTCGCCATAAATAATTTTGCATAGTGCTCGGCACATAAAAACATGCAGTAATGCCAAACCCCAAACCCGTAGCCATCAAGTTGATTCCGACTCAGAGTGGCCCTATAGGACAGAGTAGAACTGCCCCATAGGGTTTCTAAAGCTGTCATCTTTACAGGAGCAAACTGCCACATCTTTCTCCCACAGAACAGCTGGTGGGTTCCAACCACTGATCTTTTGATTAGCAGCCAAGCACTTTAACCACTGTGCCACCAGGGCTCCTTGCAGTAGTGCCAGCTAATACCGTAATCATTGCAATGATTTTTTAAAAGAGAAAAGAAATCCCACCAGCCCCATCCCAGGCCTGCGCAGAGCAAAGACACCACCACTTGGCAGGTCCTACTGCTGAGGCCTGGCTCTGGAAGTCGAGAACCATCACCATAAAATCTGCTTTGTATGTGTCCTGAACCAATTGATTTCTAACTTCTCTCTTTTTCCCCCTCCAAGTCTAACTGATCTTTTAATTTACTGGGGGTAACAGATTATCACAGAATAAATACTCTGTAATGGAGACCCCATTCAATCACCGCCCTAATGAGCAGAGGTGGAGCCTTCTTCTGGATAAAGTTTTACATTCCTAAGCATTTTCAAAGTCATGTCTCCAGCTCTAAATATTTTACGGTCGGTTTTAAGCAGCGTTTGGGGTCCAGGTCCCCACGGGTGCCAGCAGGGCACATTAGTGTATGGGAAGCACTTTTCCCAGAGTAATGAGTCCTGCTGCGGCAGCCGGATGCCCCTGATCAGGGAGCAGACACTCTGGGCAAGCTGTGCTTGGCTTCCGGGCCGGCCGGGAGCAGGCCGGGTGACTGTTGCTGTTGGCAAAGCACCTACACAGCCATTTCAAGGGCCGCAGACATGTGAGCTGTAGTAATCACTGCACTGAGCTGGTACCCTGACCCGCAGGAGGCATTTTAGTACTTCCGCACCTTTTCTATCAGGATTCTTCTTGTTATTTTGCAATTAAAATTTTAAAGCTTGTAAACAGGACCATGTGGTAATAGACATGGTTGAGGACCACGGCGTTTCTAGTTCCTTTGTTTTTGATTCTGCCTCTATTATTTTATCAGTTACTTACCCGGAGTTTCGCAGTCAGGCACGAACCTCTGCCTGGCCGGCTCCCTGCCCAGTGCTCCCATGCCGCCAGTGCTGCCTTGCTGATAGACCCCACCTCTGGCTGACAATGCAGTCTGAGCTCTTTCACGTTAGCTGTCATCAAGTCACCCCGACTCACGGTGGTCCCCCGCACGACGGTCCTGCACCACCCTCACGATCGCTTGCCGATCAGACTACTGTGATCCTCAGGGTTTTTACTGGCTGATTTTTCAGAAATAGATCACCAGACCTTTCTTCCTACTCTGTCTTAGTCTGGAAGCTCTGCTGAAACCTGTTCCGCATCATGGCAACACACAAGCTTCCACGGGCAGATGGGTGGTGGCTGTGCATAAAGTGTAGTGGCTGGGAATTGAACCTGGGTCTCCCACAGGGAAAGCGAGAATCCTACCAGGGAACCACCACTGCATCTCAAAGAGCAGACCCTGCCGTGCCCACCCTAGCTGCACCCCGGCTCCCTCCCTGAATTCAAACGCCTGCCTCCCACATTTTCTTGGATGAGGCCACGGGCCACTGCCTCTCTCTTTTGGTAGCTGTCTCTCTGCCCTCACTGCCTGAATATCAGCTAAGATAAACACCAGTCTTAAAAGGCTTGGATTTTATTGTGCATGAAACTTTTTAGAATCCACACCTATATATATTTTCTGCTGACAGCCCGACTCCTTTGTGGGATAATTAATGAGTCACTGGAGAGGATGGTCCTCCTCACCCCACCCTGGGTATTTCACCCACATCAATACTTTCAGTGGCCCAAGGCAAGGCTGCCTTCTGTAGGTGCAGATGAGGCTGAGGTGCCTGGAGGGGGCTCAGCATCCCAGGGGCTCTTCTCCCCTCCTCAGCCCCCCACTTACTGTCACCTCATCTCACCGTGACTTGCCCTCAAGTCTCCTCTCGGGGGTCAGCCTGGGTATCTCTGGGTTCAGTTCCTTTAGCTCACTGTGTAATGAGCTGTGCTCCCTGACCTCTGCCAGACCCCAGGTAAAGGAGGCCTAATAAGTGCAGCAACTGTGGCTCCAGGCCGGCCAATGACAGTGTTCTGTGCTAGATGGAAAAAGGGTGATGGGGCACAGAGGAGAAGGGGCTGTCCCCAATCCGGGGAAATGCAGAGGAGGAGGGGCTGTCCCCAATCTGGGGGCATGGCGTAACCGCATGCAAAGATGAAAGGGAAGGGCATTCCAGGCAGAGGTGTCAGCACAGGTACAGAGACAGGACTGCCAGGCCCAGTGGGTATAAAAGACGCTCAGTGGGAGACGAAGTAGAACACATCAGTGCGGGGGACTGACACGGAACAAATATCAGAGGATTGTGTAGTAGGCAAAACTCTAAGATGGCCACCAAGATCCAGCCCCTGCACCCCACCTACCCCGGCCTGGCATACACACCTTCTCCAAGTCATTCTACCAAACAAGAATCTATATGCTGCTGAGAAGGGTTTTGCAGATATAATTAAGGTCCCAAATCAGTTGATCTTAAGAAATTATCCTGGGTGGGTCTGACGCAAACAGCTAAGTGCTTTGATACTAACTGAAAAGTTGGCGGTTGGAATCCACCCAAAGGTGCCCCAGAAGAAAAGGCTGGCAATCTACCCCTGAAAGATTACAGCCACTGAAAACCCTACGGGTTAGTTCAATCAAGTATACAAGACCAAATGGGAAACCCCTGCCCAAAAGCAAAGACGAGAAGACAGGAAGGAACAGGAAAACTGTACAAATGGACACGGAGAACCCAGAGTAGAAAGGGAAAGGGGGAGAGTGCTGACACGTTACAGGGATGGCAACCAATGTCACGAAACAATTCGTGTTTAAGTTTTTGAATGAGAAACTAATTTGCACTGTAAACTTTCACCCAAAACACAATTATAAAAAAATGAAGGAGAAGAAACACAAAAAAGAAAACTCTATGGGGCACAGTTCTACTCTGACACACACGGGGTCACTTTGAGTCAGAGTCTACTCCATGGCAGCTGGTTTGGATTCTGGCTTGGGGTGGGCCTGACTTAATCAGGTAAGCCCTTAAAAGGAACTGTGCTGTTGTTGGAGACAGAGATTTGAAGTATGGGAAGAATTTGATGTGACAGTGGCTATGTGTGCTGGCTTTGAAGATGGAGGGGTCACATGGCAAGGGATGTGGGTGGCCTCCGGGAGCTGAGAGTGGCCCCCAACCGACAGCTAGCAAGGAAACAAGGATCTCAGTCCTGCACTTAAAGGAACTGAACTAACAACCTGAATGAGCAGAGAAGCAGATTCTTCCACAAAGCCTCCAGAAAGCACACCATCTTGATTTGAGCCTTGTAGGACCTTGAACAGAGAATCTACTCACCTTGTTTTCAGACTTCCAGCCTAATATACGAGTGAGCTAGTAAATGAGTATTGTTGTAAGCCACTGGGTTTGTGGTGATTCCTTATGCAGCAATAGAAAACCAATACAGATTGCATGCCTAGACAGGAAGGCTCCCCAAGGTGATGATCCCAAAGCTGGGACACGAAAGGTAAGCAGAAACAAAAGTTGGTGAAGGTATAAGGGGGTGAGAAGACAGTTCTGGGGGAGGGGGTTGCATGCTCAGAGACCCTGTGATGGACATGAGCAGGGCTTGTTTGAGAAAGTGAGTAGCTGGGTTTCAGAGGGCAAGGGGGAGGCTACTGTTAGGTGACGCTGGAGGTAGCAGGACCAGACCATGCAAGGTCAGGCAGGATCTCATTAAGTGGAAGGATAGGGCCTACTTTGCACGTTTAATGACCCTGTGACAGCAGTGCACTGTCCTTGTGGGTGTGGGTAGAGATGACAGACACATAGAAGGTAAAACCCCCTGGGGCTGGTGGCTGCCTTAGTTATCTAGTGCTGCAATAACAGAAATATCACAAGTGGATGGCTTTAACAAAGAAAAATTTATTCTCTCACAGTCTAGAAGGCTAGAAGTCCAAATTCAGGGTGCCAGCTCCACGGGAAAGCTTTCTCACCCTGTTGGCTCTGGGGGAGGTCTAGGAGCTTCTCAGTGCAGGGACCCCAGGTCCAAAGGACACGCTCTGCTCCCGGTATTTCTTTCTTGGTGGTAGGAAGTCCCCCTCCTCTTCACTTGCTTCTGTCTTTTATATCTCAAAAGAGATTGACTCAAGATACAACCTAACCTTGTAGATTGTGTCCTGCCTTGTTAACATCATAGAGATAGGATTTACAACACATAGGAAAATCACATCAGATCACAAAATGGAGGACAACCACAAAATACTGGGAAGCATAGCCTAGCAAAGTTGACACACATTTTGGGGGGACACAGTTAAATCCATAACAGTGGCAGACTGGGTAAAGGAAGGGACACAAAACCAAAAACCAAACCTGTTGCCATCAAGTCGGTCATGACTCATAGCTACCCCCTATAGGACAGAGTAGTACTGTCCCATAGGGTTTTCAAGGAGCAGCTGGTGGATTCGAACTGCTGACCTTTTGGTTAACAGCCTTAGCTCTTAACCACTGGGCCACAGGAAGGGAGCAAGTTGATAAAAAGAGAGAGGTATCAGGCTTATTCACATAGGTGGATGACGGTGTCATCCAATCAGATCAAGGGCCAGATCTGGGGGAGGATCACACCCAGGACATGTGGTATGCAGGGCTTCTGGGAGATCTAAGCTAGAAGCTAAGTGGACAGCTCGAGACGCAGGCTGGAGTTAAGGGACCATCTGTGCTGGAGTATGAGTTTAGAAATCTTCAGTTGGTGGGCCATAACGACTGCCAGGGGAGAATATGAATTTGCCCAAGTAAGAGGCAAGAGGAGTCCCTACATGGTGCAAATGGTTAATACCCCTGACTGCTAACCCAAAGGCTAGAGATTCAAGTCCACCCAAAGGTGCCTCAGAACAAAGGACTGGAGATCTACGTGAAAAAAATGTCATTGAAAACTCTATGGAGCACAGTTGTAATCCATAGAGTTAGTTTTTTTACCCCTCATGTGGGGTCGCCATGAGTTGGAGTTGACTCAATGGCAGCTTTTTTTTTTTTTTTAAGAGACAAGTATAGCAAGTGGAGAGGGTGGTCCGTGACCGAATGGTACAGCAGCGGTTCTCAGATGTGAAGGTGTGTCAGAATCACCAGGTGAGCGTGACAAAACACAGGCTGCTGGGCCCCTGACGGAGACTCTCTGATTTAGTAGGTCCTGGGTGGTCCCAAGTATTTCTAACAAGTTCCCAGGTGATACTGATGCTGCTGGTGTGGGGATCAAGCTCTGAGAACCTATGCTTGAGCTAATGGCTATTGGCCATGTGAGGAGGAGCTGCAGAGAAAACAGAGAGACAGTGGCCAGAAAGCAGGAGAAAATCAGGGCATTTACACACTTGCCTTTTAGGGTCTGCTTTGGATACAAACAATCTGATCTCTGTTTCTCCAGGCCCCTTGCTTTTATCCATGAATCCCTTTGACCTTCTCTCCTTCTTCACGTGGGTTAATTACGGAAGTTAAAGCTGGATTCATTTTTTCTGCCTCCACTGGCCATGGCTGCGCTGAACCAGGCTGGGGCCCTGGCCCCTCATCTACACCTTCCTTGAGTGACAGCTGGGTGCCAGGTTCAAGAGACTCAGAGACCAGCGAGGCATAGCCTCTGCCTGCAAGCAGCTCTTGGCTAATTCATGATATGTCAGGAAAAAAAAAAAAATGACTAGTTAGCCAAAATAAAATTTGATTATCACCATGGGAGAAGTAAATTCAATTTATCGCAAGCATTTTTGGACACCCGCTATGGCATGAATTCTGAATTGCACTTGTGTTTGGGGACCTCATGTCCCAGTGGGGAAGGCAAACATACAGGTGATGCCCTTGCTGATTGCTAAACCACGGTGATTTCAAAGCGCATGGCAGGAACAGAGGCAGCATGCAGACGGGGGCCATTGTCTCGACTTGGAAATCAAGGGACAGGGGAAGGCTTGTAGGAAGGTGATCTCTGGAGGTGGTTTTGTTTTTATGTTTTATGTTTAGAACTCTGAAAGGATTATAGTACAAAAGGAAGATAATAAAGGCCCTGGTTTCCACCATCCAGAAGGATCAGTTATTAGTATTCTGTCATATTTGCATCCATTCTTTTTAAAAGAAATAAAATAAAGCTAAAGCCCTTTGAAAGCTTGCTAGAGTTCCTTTTCTCTTCCCTTCCCCAGAAGCAACCATTGTCGTGTACTTAGTGTGTACCTTTCCGATCTGTTTGTGCGATACTGTGCCGTATGTATGTTTGAGTATACAAGTATTGGTTTGTATGTGTTTTTACATGCACATAAATAGTACACTGTGCAGCTTGCTCTCACTCAAAATTGTGTTTCTCAGGTCTCTCCATATATACATACACACACACACACACACACACACACGTATGAGGGCAGTGGTGATTCAGGGGTAGAATTCTTGCCCTCTAACTCTGTGGGGCAGTTCTACTCTGTCCTATAGGGTCACTATGAGTCGGAATCAACTCAATGGCAGCTGGTTTAGTTTTTTTTACCCCTGAACCACCACAGGAGACCCGAGTTTGAGTCCCAGACAATGCTCATGTGTTGCTATGATACTGAACAGGTCTCAGCAGAGCTTCCAGACTAAGACAGACTAAGAAAAAGGCCTCATGATCTACTTCCAAAAATCATCTAATGAAAACCCTGTGGACACAGCAGTCTGCTCTGCAACTGATCAGGGGATGGCACAGGACCAGGCAGCATTTCTTTCCCTTGACCACGGGGTCGCCATAAATCAGGAGCCCACTCGGCCCCGGCCAACAGCAACAGCACGTGGAATGACTGGATCGTAAAATGATGTGTGTTTGCAGTGCGCTAGATCACAGCTTGGCAAACTTTTCCTGTAAAGGACTAGGTGGTAAATGTTCAGGGTCTCTGTCGCAGCCACTCAATCCTGCCACTGCAGGGTGGAAGCAACCATAGACAGTGTATAAACGAACACTGTGGCTCTCTTCCAATAAAGCTGCATTTGCGAACAAAGGCAGTCAGCCTGGGTCTGGCCTGTGCCAGCAGTTGCTGACCCCTGTTCCAGAGGCTGCCAAATTGCTTTCCAGAGCCGAGGGTGAGCAGAAGCGAGTTTTGAAAGCTGAGAAAGAGTTCACCAACCAGACAAGACTGTGCGTGTGTGTGTGTGTGCATGCATGTGTGTGTGCGCGTGCACGCGCTCGCTGAGTCCAGGGGAGAGCTGGTATCCAGGAGGCATCCCATGCAAAGGGTGCTGCATACGCCGAGGGGACAGAGGGGCTTAGTGCCTTCTGGATCGTGTGGGACACCGTGTGCTCAGGAGGGAGAAGCAGAAGGGGAATGCCAAGTGAGGAGAGTGGAGAGTTGGGCCTTGGCTCATCCCCGAATTACAGAGCTTGGCCTTTCTCCTACAGGTGAAGGGGCTTTAAGCAGGGGACAAGGGACAAGGTCAGATGTGTGTTTTAAACAAATCACTCTGACCGCGGGGTGGAAAATGGATTGGAGAGGAGAAAGACTGCAGGCACGGAAACCAACTATAACGCTGTTGAAATGGTCCAGGAGAGAGATGACAAGCAGCTGACGTAGGGCACTGGCAGTGGGAAAGAGAGAGGAACAGATCTGAGAAATAGTTAGGGGGCTGAACCAGCCAGATCTGGGTGGCTGATTACATATGGAGGGAGGAAGAGAGGCCAGGCAAGGGGAGCTCCCCCTTTTCATTTTCTGGCTGAGAATCCTGGGAAGGTGGTGGTACCCCTAACCAAGAGAGGGACTGTGGACAGAACTGCAGGTTTGTAGAACATGATTAATGCAAAATACACCAAAGAAGGATTTCATAGAGGAAATGGCATTTGGGCAATGTTTGGAAGGACAAAATCAACAACAACCAAGGCTGCTGGAGGGAGAGCCGGCAAGATGAATTCAGGGGCAGGAACCAGGGGGCAAAAGCATGAAGGGGTGAAAATCCAACATGTATTGGGGATTGCAGGTTAGTCTGGTGGGTCCGACGTGCACAGGTGAGGCATGGTGATGGGAAAGAAACGAGAAAGAAGGGCTGCAGCCAGTGAGAATAGGGCCTTCAGTGTGTGGCGAGGGGCTGGGACTCCATCCATAAGGAGACGGGAGCGACTGCAATGTAGGTTTACACTTGCAATATACTAGGTGCTGCCAAACCGCTCTTCCGTACAGAGTGAAAACAGAAAGGATGAGAGACAGAAGCAGATCTTTGCTTTAGAGAGATTATCATCTTGACTGCCTGACTGAGGCTGAATGAGAATGAAAATAAAGAAAAATATGACAAGAGAAAGAGAGAGGAAATACTTGGAGAGAAGGCCTGGGTAAAGAAAAGCTCTTTTCAGAGCCCGGCAGACAATCACAAATCCAGGAGGCAAAGTGAATTCTGATTTTCTGCTTGTCAGTGTTCACGGCTAATGATAATTGAAAGCTCTGCCTTCAGGCGCCTGGAGTGTGCACAGACTGATGGAAGGGTGAGGCCATTCCTCCCTCTGCGTCTCCCCAACTGCCCCCTCAGATGGCCAGGATCCCCTCCCACAGGAAATGGAATACATGTGAATCCCCCCACAGCGAAAGGATAATTGCTCCAAGTCTGCAGCCAGTGATGTTTCCCTCTTGCTGGATGCACTCTCTCCCACGGACCCAGATGTAATACACATGGAGGAGATTCCAACCTCGCCCTGAGGCTGAAAGGGCCAGCCTCTGTCGGGAACAATTTCCTGTGCTCTTCACCTCCCAGCCTCCCTCCCTACTCCGTGGGGGGCAGTCCCCAAATACACCTAGTATTGTCACCCCTCCACGCCTTTGCTCAGACATTAGGAGCCACTAAGTAGCACGAACAGTTAAAAATTCAACTACTACAAGTGAACTTACCCAGAGTGCCTGGGAAGAAAGGCCTGGCCACCTACTTCTGAAAAATCAGCCATTGAAAACCCTATGGAAGGCATTCTACTCTGACCCTTATGAGAGCGCCATAGAGTCAGAATTGACTCCACAGCAGCTCATTTTGTTTTATGAGTTTCTGTTTCCCATTCTCCCCCCAGCAGGCTTTGTTTTTGCTGATTTTCTCCTTCCAAACTTTGCCCAGATGCTACGTCCTTTAGGGAATCTTCACTAACTCCTTTCCTGGTATATTTTGTATTAATCATGTTCTCCTTCAAATCTGCAGTTCTGCCCCTATTGCCTTTCTTGGTTGGGGTACCACCCCCTTCCCAGGATTCTAAATGTCTGCTCTCCACTCTTCTACTCCAGGAGGCTGGACATTGGGTCCACTTCAGCAGCAGGTCACTCTCCTCTGGCTTCAGGTTACGTTCAGCCTCTAAAGAACTAGGGCAGGAACCCGGAGGGAAGAAAGAGATTCAGGTTCCCTACCCACGGGGTTGCCTTGGGATGGTTCTGCCCCCTGCAAAAAGGTCCATGCTCCCCTCAAGGAGCCTGTGCTTCTGGGTTCTGTAACCACCCTCCTTTTGTCCCTTCAGACTTAGGGGTGGCGACCGCACCGTGCTAAACCGAAAGAGGGGCTAGCCACTCAGGAGCCAGGCTTTCCTTAATTCATTTCCCTCCCCAAGACATGGAACCATTTTGCAGACCTCTGGGGACCGGGATAACCCTACCTAGAAGGTGGCCAGGAGGAGAAGGTGGTGGACCAGGGCCCTCAGGAGCTCTCCACCTCCTTAGGAAATCAGCTCTGACGCACCAACGGTCAGTCTTCTGGGTAGATGTGGGCTGACCAAGGGCCACCTCTGTCCAGGTAGGGGACGCTGGTGCTTAGGGGGGGCCTTCCTCCTCCTTTTCCTCGTCCTCCGCACCTTCTTTCCTCCTCCAACTGATAACAGCTAACGTAGAATGAGCCAGGAGCCAGGCGCTATCCTAGACACTTTCTACAAATCAAATTATTTAATCTTCACCTAATAAGACAGGTATTTTTATCAAGCCCATTTTATAGTTGAGAAAACTGAAATCCACAGACTTCAGGGAACTTTCCAAGGATCATGCAGTTTTTAAGCAGTCGAGCCAAGATTTGAATGTGGGCAGTGGGGCTCCAGAGCCCCTCCTGTGCCGTGCTCAGGTGGGCGGGCCCTGGGTGACAGCAGAGGTGCTGGAGCCCAGAGCAGGTGAGAAAGCAGCCCACTTAACATCTCTGCAGAAGGTCTTTGGTGTAGGACCAAAGCTCAGCCTGGTAGCTCCTTATCAAGGCCTCATTCTAGAGTCGTGGCCTGGTTTTTTCTTAAAGAATAGCAGGAAATTTACCAAAATGACTGAAGCATTCTGTCATTTTTAGTGGGCAGAAATGGGTCCCAGAAGTGGGCTGTTCTGGAAAGATGCAGGAAGAGGTCTTGGTGGCCTGTTTTGCCAGCCAAGCAACACAAAATCTGTTTACCAGCTAGTCACGGCTACAACTGACTCAGTTTCCAATTTCTCTTGCTGTTCCTTCAGCCGGGAGTAGACATTGTAGGAGAGAGATGGTGAGCATATGGATAATCCCAGCCCAAGTAGATAGATCTGCAAGAGAGAGGGACTGACCAAATGCCCTATAAACGCAGGGCAGGCAGAGGTTGCCCCTGGAGGACAAGCCTGAAGGAGACGGTGAGGCCTGGGCTGAGCCTGGAGGGTGAATAACTGTGGAGTTCATTGTGAACAGGCAACAATGAGGAAGGGAAGTAGAAGGGGCTGTGGGGAATGTCAGGCAGTTTAACTTGACAGCCTAGGATGCTCAGAGGATCTGGAGAGATGGTGGAAAGGCCGGTGCAGCCCGAGCAGGGAGGGTCTTGAATGCCCAACTGAGGGGCTGTGCTTTCTCCCATACCCGGTGCTCCCAAAGTGGGGACACGGACCACTGGGGGGATGGTACATGATTTGTACAGGTTTGTGGACATATATATCATGGAGCCCTGATGGTGCAGTAGTTAAGAGCTCAGCTGCTAACCAAAAGGTCAGCAGTTCGAATCCACCAGCCACTCATTGGAAACCCTATAGGGTAGTTCTACTCTGTCCTATAGGGTCACTATGAATCGGAATGGACTCGACAGCAACGGGCTTGGAACACAGAATTGAAAAGCTGGTAACTTTCACGTTATGTGCTCCACTTCCAGTCCTTTCTATACCAAAGAGGGTGCCTTTAACAGTGCTCTGTTTTTAATCTCCCTTTTTACCAGAGCAATTGCAGGCCTCAGATTTAGAGCCTTAAGCAACAATAAAAAAAAATTCAATAACACTGCTTTGTATATCTTCTGTTTATGTTTATGGTTATATTTTATTTACGGCAAGTGATACCTGTTTTTTGTTTATGGCAGTTATACAGTTTCCCTTTGAAACATTTATTGTAGTAAAAAGAGAGAAGCTACAAAAAGGAGTATTAAACAATGGTTCGTGGCCACGGCAAACACCGTGAAAAGGGTCCACATTGGCAAGAAAAGTGGAGGCGAGTCTATGAGTTTAACATGAAGCCCAGGATGGCTTTGGGAAAGGAAGTGTTTCAGTCCAGGGCTGGGCATGAAAAGGATGGTAAATTAAAATTAGAATAATGATAAGATGACTTCATAAAGGGACCGTTAACAAAGGCGTGCTCTGAGTGTTCAGCGACTCCAAGGATAGTAGAGCAACCTGGGTCTAGGGAGGGTCCTAGGCCACAGGGAGCTGGGGAAACAGTTATTCCAGAATCCGCAAGGCGAGGAACTGGGATCTTCACTGAGGGAGACAACCAGCCTGTGATGACCTTCCAGGAAAGCATCGTCAGGATAAATATCCTGGCCTCATTCTCCTCTCTCGCTCTGCTCTCTGTCAGCCCGCACATCTCCATCAATTGGCCAAACCCAACCTATAGCCAGAATACAAGAGAAACCACCAATGTACCCAGGATGCTGGGCACAGAGGAAAGTGCAGAAGGTAGCCAGGCGACCTAGAGGGACAAGGGAAGTCATCTGGCCCAGGGAGTGACTGGGGATTGTAATCTTACAGCAGTGGGCGTACGGTTTATCAGAGCAAGGATGACATCTTGACAGAGACTAGGCAAGAGGCCCTGCAATACCCCTGGCTTCTGAGCACCTGAAATAAAGTGTTAACAGTGGGCACGAGGCAGTAGGCAGGAGCTGGACCTATTTCAGAGCAGGGTTGAGAGCTTGACGACAAATCCGATTTAAGGAACATTTCACAACGTGGATCAGTCCCAGTAAGACCCGCAACAGCCCTTGCCGAGCTGTGGAACTGCAGAACTCAGGCACCCCAGGGCCTGGGGAACAGCATTCCATGGTGCCAAGCAAGGCCACCTGGGGGAAAGCGGCGTAGTTTCTGCCCTCAGAAATGGCTTCCCAATGTTGTTGGTAAATCTCATACACTGTGATTTATTAAGATCTTGTTTTGATTTCATAATATGATTTTACAGAACATTTACTGAATAAATATAGCAGAAACCAGACACAAGCTGCTGTGCCAGTTGTAGATCTGCCATCAATTTGGGTGACTAATAGCTCTGAAGAGGCAGCCAGGAGCCAAGCGGAGAGGGCCTGGATTCTGGAGGCTTCCATTCCAAGGCACTTAAATAAAAGAGTGGTTCCTTCCAGTTGGCTTCAACTCAGCCCTGCGGGGGGACATTTTGGGGTGAAGAGGCTAGAAGGAACAGCATCACCCCACCCCCTACCCCTCACATGGCTAGGTGTTGACAATGGGCCCACAGCTGCAGAGCATACGTACCGAATGCAAGCTTCATTGGACTGGAGGATCCACCCTCATGGTAACTTAAGCACAGAGAATGGCTGGTTTCTGTGAACGCAGAGTTTTATGGCTGTCGGGCACAAGTGTGTGGCAAATACAGACCTCAGCTCTAACTGAAACCTCAGCCATTGGAATGGGAGTATGTCAGATATCACAAGAGCCTGGCTGGCCAGCTTCTGAGCTGGTGAGGACACCCACTCACTCCCAGGTGGGGAAGCTCACTACAGAAAGCCAGAACAGAGATGTATTTCTGCCCCAGCAAGCCTGGGTTCGCTCTCCACCCCTTGAAGGCATCTTGCTCTAGAACTCCTGGTGCTTAAGGACAGGAGGCTTCTCCTCCCACATCCCCCCACAGACAGGGGGTCACAGGGCTGGCAGGGAGCTTAGTGGCAGCTCCGGACATGCACCATGCAGCTGCGTCAGCCTCAAGGGAGTCCCAACCCAGCACCTCAATGACCACCACTTTCCAAGTGACCTGCTTCAGACCTCGCTGGGAGGATTGCCACCAACACAAGATGCCAATATCAACTCAAAGGAGGAGGTACCGGTATGATTGGCTGGTTTTAAATGTGTGCCCTCTCCATCGCTCACAGGATACCCACCGTCTGAGGAAGTCGAATGCTACATGGGGGCTGCATTCAGTGTGCAGTTCCCTGTTACCCCCCCCCCCCCCCGATCCTGCCTGCAGACCAGCCAATGCTGACACTGCAGAAAGCAGAGAGTCCTTCAGCTACCTGGGATTGGGTCACCAGGACCCAAATCCTGAATCCCTAGTTCTTTTAGAAGACCTAACTGGCCCTGGAGTAAGGTTAGAACTCAAAATGCCCAGAGAATAATTTTACTCTGGATTTCAAACACAAAGTGGTGCAGTGTATGGGAAGGGCAATTAGTCAGGGCTCAGAACACCTATGTTCTAGCCCCTGGTCTGTCACTCAGTTGCCAACTGAACCCCCTGACCCCTACTCCCTACACACACACACCCTGGAATATGACAGGCATAAGCTTTGCTCTCACAGAGAACATGGCTCCCCTCTTCCCAAAAGGGGTTCCCTTAAGAACAGGGGCTGTGGACTATCCTTCTCTTTATCCCCAGTGCCTAGCAGGGTGCTCTGAACCTAACCTAAGCAGCCAGATTGGGTCACACAGTGGCAGCGTTAGGAGTCGAGTGGTTGAATAAAAACAAGTAACAACAAGGAGCGGAAGACAGCATGTAGGTAACCCTGAGCTTAAACTCCCTGTTCTTCATCGATGTCCTGCTGTAAGAATCACAATAAATGTCTCTGGAGGGCATTACACAGAACAAGTGTGTTCTCCTCTGTAATGGGAGCCTTTCGGTTTTCCATGCCTATAGCACGGTGGTTAAGAGCCCAGGCTGTTAACCAAAAGGTCGGCAGTTTGAATCCACCAGCTGCTGCTTGGAAATCCTGCGGGGCAGTTCTACTTTGTTCTATAGGGTCGCTATGAGCAGGAATCGACTCATTGGTGTATTAGTAGTATACCACCTGTCAGTCTGTTCCACTGTGGTGGCTTGCGTATTGCTGTAATGCTGGAAACTATGCCACCAGTATTTCACGAACCAGCAGGGTATCCCATGGTAAACACGTTTCAGTGAAGCTTCCAAACTAG
Organism: Elephas maximus indicus; assembly: GCF_024166365.1. NCBI lineage: Eukaryota > Metazoa > Chordata > Mammalia > Proboscidea > Elephantidae > Elephas > Elephas maximus. The sequence goes on along the minus strand of NC_064839.1, from coordinate 10,490,928 downwards.
GAAAACCAAAATCACACCGGTTGCCATTGAGTCAATTCCGACTCATAGCGACCATATAGGACAGAGTAGAACTGTCCCATAGGGTTTCCAAGGAGCTGCTGGTGGATTCAAACTGCCGATATTTTGATTAGCAGCTGAAAACTTAACCACTGTGCCACCAGGGCTCCTCCAGACTAAGACAGACTAGGAAGAAAGGTCTGGCAACCTACTTCTGAAAATTAGCCAATGAAAACCTTATGGATGACAACAGAACATTATCCTGCTCACTTGCTTTGGACACATCATCAGGAGGGGTCAATCACTGGGGGAGGACATCGTGTTTGGTGAAGGAGAGGGCCAGCGAGAGTGAAGAAGACCCTCAGTGGGCCAGATTGGCACGATAGCTGCCTCACTGAACTTAAACATGACAGCAGTTGTGAGAATGACACAGGACCAGGCAACATTTTGTTCTGTTGTGCGTAAGGTTGCCATGAGTCAGAGCTGACTCAGTGACAGCTAGCTAACCACTATACTGTACTATCCTAGTAGCGGCATTGCTAATACCTAAATATCCTAAGGAACATTGGGTCACATGGAGACCGGAATAAGATACTGTTAACATCTCAGGATATGTAGTGCTGGCCAAGAGCTGGGAGATGTAAAACCAAACAAACAGAAAATAAAAACTGGTTGCTGTCAAGTCTATGCCAGCTCATAGCAGCCCCTGCAGGACAGAGTAGAACTGCCCCCATAGAGTTTCCACGGAGCACCTGGTGCATTTGAACTTTTGGTTAGCAGCCAAGCTTTTAAGGACTGCACCATCAGGGCGCCGGGAGACATAAAGTGCACCTTTGAAACACTTCTGATTTACTTGGCTCTCACAGGTATAAGGTTTTCCACACCTCTGAGGGTTTCCCACCTGTCTCTCAGGCCCTTTTATATCTCAATGGGAAAAAAAAAAAAGTGCTTTTTCTAGTATATTCTACATTTCTGCAGAACCAGACCAGCCTGCTGCTATAGCCTGGGTCACATTGACAGCAGTGGCATTGACTCCTGGTTCATGTCACCACACGCTTGTACAGTTCAGTTCTTTGAAAGGTCTCTCTAAATTTCCTGGGGGTCCCTACAAGGTGTCACTTCTGAGCACACAAAAAATTCTTCTCTTGCCTGATGCTTTAGTCTCCCACTAGGGGTCACTGTGGAGCCTTGGTGGCACAATGGTTAAGAGCTTGGCTGCTAACCAAAAAAAGCTGGCTGTTCCAATCCACCAGCCGCTCACCGGAAACCATATGGGGCAGTTCTACGCTGTCTTAGAGGGTTGCTGTGAGTTGGATTAGACTGGACAGCAATGGGTTTGGCCTGGTTAGGGGTCACTGCAGTGGCACCAGCACCTTGGTCTTCTTCCCAACTATACCACTGGGATGCTGGGTCCCTGGTGCCGCCCAGGCTCTGGGGTGGTGCTTGGCCAAGTGGGTGAGTTTGTTCTCCCTGTGTTCCTCTCTGTTAGTTGGACTCCATAGTAGTACTGGGTGTGCCTCCACGTCTCACATCGCCTCAGTGACACAGGTCTCTTGGTATTGATTTGTATCCCTTGCTCTCTTCCTAGGACCCAAATGCACTTCCCAGGAGCCGGGATCTGTTCTTTGTTCATAATTAATTCTTACTTTTGTTGACGCACGTTTTGCGTTTGAGTCAAACTGGTTGTGTACGATCCCTCCCTCTTTTAGGACTGTGCCCTTATAGAGGAATTCACACCCATTTTATGGACATGCTCACAGGTGACTGAATCCCAGAAGTGGGCATAGCAGAGGTCCAGTTTAGGATCTTTACTACAGCATTAAGAGGTACACCCACCTACACTCCGTCCACATACACAGTGACAACACATTGTGGCACATTTCCCCTAATATCACAGAATAGCACGTCCAGGAGATCCAAAATAGAACTTTTCTGAGTGTGTGGTGAGTCTTACAGAACTAGTATAAGAAAAGTATGCTTGCTCCCATCTTATGAGCAGAAGCCCCTCTGTCAGTGTCCTGCTGCCTGACAAGTGTACCTGTACGCCATGCATTGAGTATGATGTAAGCCATGCCCCTGGAGGTGGGTAGCATGGAGAGTAGTCCTGTCCCTTTTAAGGAAGCATAAAATGCTTAAATTCCAACCCTTTCTTTGTCTTCTCCTGAAATCTGGCCTAGCCTCTAGTTCAGGCTCTATCTGCCCATCAAAATAGCATCATAGAAATTTCTAAGGATAGACATATGTGCTTTTTCAGCTTTAAACCACCTCTCTATGCAGAGTAATAACACCTTTGACCTCATTAGGCTTTATCTGAGCTGCACTCAAAAAAAAAAAGAGAGATGTGAGTTATGAGACTAATTCAATTAGAACAAAGAGACTGAATAGAAGGAAGAGAAATAAGAAGAAAGCAGATGAGCCAAGCTCTCCCATCCATCTATGAAATACTTGATGGTCCATTTGTCTGAGAGGGCCTGCTGGTTAAGAATTTCCCTGGGTAGCAGCGTGGAGGTTGCTATGTTGGAGTTCTTGCCTTAGATCTGTGGAGGATGTGACAGGAGCAGAAAATTAACCCAGCAAGAGAAAATTAGTGTTGCATTAATGAAGGGATCCTGTCCCATAATGTCCAGCTTTTTATCTGAATCCACCATGGGGAAAGATCAGCTACATGAAACGTAGATTGAAAGGGAAACTGAGAATAACGAGCCACAGAATTAAATCATAATTTACGTGAGCAGAGATGCTGACCGAGAGGAAAATTCCTACAATGGGCATTCTATCTTACAGCTTGTTGTTTGCCATTGAGCCAACTAGTCAGCTACAACCCATAGTGACCATATGTATAACTGAATGAAACTCTGCCTGGTCCTGTGCCATCTTCCGATTGTTGCTATGTTTGAGTTCATTGTTTTGGCTATGTGTCAATCCATTTCATTGAGGGTTTCCCTTGTTTTCACTGACTTTACCAAATATAATGGCCCTTTCTAGTGATTGCTTTGTCCTTATGATGTGCCCAAAGTAAGCAAGATGAAGTCTCACCATCCTCACTTTTAAAACGCATTCTGGTTGTATTTCTTCTAAGGCCGATCTGTTCATTCTCCTGGCAGTCCGTGGTATGTTCAATATTCTTTGCGAACACCACAGTTTGAGTGCATTGATTCTTTTTCTGTTGTCCTTTTTCAGAGTCCAGCTTTCACATGCATATGAGGTGCTTGAAAAGACCATGGCTTGGGTCAGGCGCACCTTTGTCATCAAAGTAACATTTTTGTTTTTTAAAATTTTAAAGAGGTCTTCTGCAGCAGATTTGCCCAATTCAATATGTTGTTTGATTTCTCAACTACTGCTTTCCATGGGCATTGATTGTTGAGCCAAGTATAATGAAATCATTGACAACTTCAATTTCTTCTTTATTTATCATAATGTTGTTTATTGGTCCACTTGTTAGGATTTTCTTTTTTTTTTTTTTTTTACATTCTGATGTAACTTTCATCAGTAAGTGTTTTAAGTCATCTTCATTTTCTGCCATGAATTTCCCATTAATAAACAGATTTTCCCAACAATCAGGTTCTAAGATGGTAAGAATGGCCATGTCTTACACAGAGCGAAGGGGTGTATGTGTAAGTACTCAAGTCCAAAGAGCTGTCTGATAAGTGTCTAGCCTTCTTCAATTTCTCTAGGTGGTCCCTTCGTTTATACATCCTGCTCTGATCTAACTCAGCCATGTATTTAGGTGATTTGGATGGAAGTGAGTCACTCATTTGATTTCATTAATTTGCCCGTGTGTCTGTGTGGGCGTATACAACCAAAAAAAAGAAAGAAAAAGTTGCCACTGAGCTGATTCTGACTCATGGAGACCACATGTATATATAACATATATACACACACTTAAATGCATATGTTAAAATCAAAATTATGTAGGTTATTATGTATCTGTGAATTAAAATTTCCCATTAATACCATTCTTTTAAGTTATTATTATTATTAATATTATGCTATCTCACCTCTTTACTCTTCAGATAAACTTAAGAATTATTTTGTAAAATTTCTCTAACTCTTATCGGTATTGTAATTAGAATGATACTAAATCTATGTCATGGATTGAAATATGTCCCCTCAAAAATATGTGAATCAGTTGGACTGGGCCATGATTCCTGGTATTGTGCAATCTTCCTATATGTTGTAAATCCTGCCTCTGTGATGTTAATGAGGGAGGATGGGCAGCAGTTGTGTTAGTGAGGCAAGGACTCAACCTACAATATTGGATTGTGTCTTAAAGCAATCCCTTGAGATATAAAAGAAAGAAGTTAGCAGAGAGACAAGGAGACCTCATACCATCAAGAAAGCAGCACCAGGAGCAGAGGGTGTCCTTTGGACGCTGGGTCCCTCTGCCTGAGAAGCTCCTCGACCATGGGAAGATTGAGGACAAGGGCCTTCCTCCAGAGCTGACACAGACAGACAGCCTTCCCCGGGAGCTAACACCCTGAGTTTGGACTTTCAGCCTACTTTACTATGAGAGAACAAATTTCTCTTTGTTATAGCCATCCACTTGTGGTATCTCTGTTATAGCAACACTAGATGACTAAGATAATCTATAAATTAATCTGAGGAGAGGTGACATTTTTCATTTGGCTTTCCACTTAGGAAAATGGTATTGTGTTGAGTCTTCATATATCCCTCCAGACTCCTTTTCTACCCTTTCCCATCCTGCTGTGCACCCAGGAGGCTTAGTTTTATGAAAGCATCACCAGGCTCCCTTGCTCTATGACTTCCAGTTGGGTTTAGCTACTGGGAGGCTCTGGCGAGACACTGGAAGGTGAGAAAAGAGAGAGATTTACCAACCAGCTTCCTTGATAACAGGCCTTTGCTGGCTGCGTTCCTCTCCTGAAGGCCATAGTTCTTGTCAACTGATCTCTCTCCAGTGGCATCACTAGGGTTGGTGTCACCCAGTACGGTAACTCATGGTGTCACTCCCCGCCATGGACCTCCTCTCATACCAGACCCTACAGAATCCTTAGTAGTGTCTATTGTCAATATTAATAATAGAATAATACGTGATACAGTTGTAAATTGCTTAAATGTAGTATTTCCTGGATTATATGAATACTAGCAACAAAATTGTTTTGTAAAATCTTCTTACATTGGATTACATTATTCGTTGCAAAATTGTTAGTAACTGAGCGGAAACCTTTTTTTATTTTTCTCCCCTTCCTTTAATTACTACTTTATTCTCAAAAAAGCTATTGACACAGGTTTATAAATACTAATTACCACAATATTGTAGCTAAAACACCAGAAAATTTGACAAAAAAAGTGACTATAAAAACACCAGCAGCAACAAAACAACCCATGCTGGTAACTTCTGCAGACAAAAAAAAAAAAAAAAAATTTTTTTTTGAAGCATCATTGTAATTGAGTAATAATGAGAGCTTAGAGTGCATTATTGTTGTTGTTAGGTACCATCAAGTCAGTTCCAACACATAGGGACCATATGTACAACAGAATGAAACATCGCCCAGTCCAGCACCGTGCTCAGAATTGTTGTTATGCTTAAGCCCATTGTTGCAGCCACTGTGTCAGTTCATCTCATTGAGGATCTTCCTCGTTTTTGCTGACCCTCTAATTCACCAAGCATGATGTCCTTCCCAGGGACTGATCCCTTTTGACGACATGACCAAAGTATGTGAGACATAGTCTTGCCATCCTTTGTTCACTCTTTTGGCAGTCCATGGTATATTCAGTAGTCTCCTCCAACACAATTCAAAGGCATCCATTCTTCTTTGGTCTACCTTGTTCATCATCCAGGCTTCACATGCACAGAAGGCAATTGAAAGCACCATGGCTTAGGTCAGGTGCACCTTAGTCCTTACAGTGACATCATTGCTTTTTGACCCTTTGAAGAGGTCCTCTGCAGCAGATTTGCCCAGTGCAGTGTGTCTTTTGATTTCTTGACTGCTGCTTCGGTGGGTGCTGATTGTGGATCCAAGTAAAATGAAATCCTTGACAGCTTCAATCTTTTCTTCATTTATCGTGATGTTGCTCATTGGTCCAGTTGTGAAGATTTTTGTTTTCTTTATGTTGAGGTACAATCCATACTGAAGGCTGTGGTCTTTGGTCTTCACCAGTAAGTGCTTCAAGTCCTGTTGACTTTCTCCAAACATGGCTGTGCCATCTGCATAACGCAGGTTGTTAACGAGTCTTCCTCCAATCCTGATGCCCCATTCTTCTTCATATAGTCCAGCTTCTCGGATTATTGGCTCAGCATACAGATTGAATAGGTGTGGTGAAGGGATACAACCCTGATGCACACCTTTCCTGACTTTAAACCATGCAGTATCCCCTTGCTCTATCCAAACAACTGCCTCTTGATCTGTGTAAAGCTTCCTCATGAACACAATTAATTAAGTGTTCTGCAATTTCCATTCTTCTCAATGTTATCCATAATTTGTTATGATCCACACAGTCAAATGCCTTTGCATATCAATAAAACACAGGTATTCTCTGCCTTTTTTTTTTTTTAGCCAGGATTCATCTGACATCTGTAATGTGGTGAAAAAAACACAACTTCTCATTCAACTACCTGGAGTTTTAGTGTTTTTAAAAGCTCCTCAGGGGTTTTGGAAACCCTGGTTGCGTAGCCGTTAAGTGCTAACGCTGCTAACCAAAAGGTCGGCAATTCAAATCCACCAGATGCTCCTTGGAAACTCTGTGGGGCAGTTCTACTCTGTCCTACAGGGTCGCTATGACTCAACAGCAATGGGTTTTCAGGGGTTTTAAGTACAGATAAGTTGAGAGCCCTAAATCCTGGTACTTTGAAAAAAGTAGACACTTGATGCATGTTCATTGAACTGTACTAAATTCTGTTTTGTAAATTTGGTTATCATTTTTATCAAAGATATATAGATGTTTTATCAAAGATATATATAGTTTAGAGAATTTAAATAGTTAAGAAAGGCTTGTTGAGAGAAACAGCTTGAAGTATTCTGAAATTTTGCAGTGAATCACTATTATGGATTGAATTGTGTCCCCCATAAATGTATGCCAATTTGGCTAGGCCATGATTCCCAGTATTGTGTGACTACCCACCATTTTGTCATCTGATATGATTTTCTTACATGTTGTAAATCCTACCTCTATGATGTTAATGAGGCAGGATTAGAGGCAGTTATGTTAATGAGGGAGGACTCAATCTACACAATTAGGTTGTATTTTGAGTCTATCCCTTTTTAGATATAAAAGACAGAAGGGAGCAGAGAGACAGAGGGACCTCATACCACCCAGAAAGTAGTGCCAGGAACAGGGCGCATCCTTTGTACTCAGGGTCCCTTCACTGAGAAGCTCCTAGACCAGGGAAAGATTGATGGCAAGGACCTTCCTCCAGAGCCAACAGAGAGAGAAAGACCTCCCCTGGATCTGGTGCCCTGAATTCAGACTTCTAGCTTCCTAGACAGTGAAAGAATAAACTTCTGTTTGTTAAAGCCATCCCTTCATGGTATTTCTGTTATAACAGCACTAGATGACTAAGACAATCACTTTAGTGTGGGTGTGCTTTATTGCATTGGAGTGGACATCAGGCATCTCTGTACAGTCTGGTAACTCATACCCTATTTCTAGAAAATTTTCTTGAATTATTTCATAGATGATTTCCTTTCCCCTGTTGTCATTTTTGTTTCGTTTTGTTTTCTCTGTCTTTTCTACCTGGAACTTCTGCCATTTGTAGTTGGACCTCCTGGTTGAATCCTATGACTTCCTTATCTTTTCTCATATTTTTCTTTATTTTTTGTTCTACTTTATGGGAGATTTACACTTTATCTTTCAGCCCCTTTTTTATTTCTAATCTTATTTCTTTATTTCTAGGAGCTCTTGTTTTTGGATTTTTTTTTTTTTTTTTTTAGCATCCTCTTTTTTTTTTATTCACAATGTGATATTTTACCTCTGTGAGCATGTTAGTGATTACATTCACTTGTTTGTTATTTTTTAATGTTTTCTTTACCCTGGGCAGTCTCTGCTTTCTGCAAGTTGCTTTTATCTTCTTGTTCGTTTTGGCCACTGCCTCTACTGTTAGAGGCTTCCCGAGAATGTCTGGTGGTTTTTTAAATTCATCTTCAATGTAAGAAAAAGCTAAGTGGGAACTTTCTGAGTATGAATAGGGCCTGCTGACAGTGGCCTCACTGGACTTGGTGTGTATGGGCCCCATTTCCTTGGTGGTGTCTGGCATCAGCATCTTGAGCTCTCTCACCTTGGGCCCTTCACATTCCGGGAGAAGATACTCTGCTCTCTTGCCTGGAGGCTGGAGGCCTGGCTGCCAATGTCCTGGACCAGGAGGCAGGAGAAGGCCAGGGAGGTCGTCTCACCTCAGATGTGAAATCTGATTTGCTCTTGCTCTCCCTGAGGTAGTCCCACTCAGCTGTTCCTGGTAACCTTCAGTCCCTCTATTTTACCCTCTTCAGAGATCAATCTCCATCTTCTTTTTAGGGGAGGGCCAGTCTCCTGGCTACATGGAATGGGGGACTGAATCTGGGGAGGCTAACTGCCTTTGAAATGGTCTGTCAATTACCCTCCCTCACCTCCATTTTCAGAGTTATCACATGCCACCAATTCCAGAGCCTTTTGGAGGCTGGGTTTAAAAAATTAGATCCGGTCTCCACTCTCCTCACTGCTGGCTTCAAGTTCATCTGTCTCCACTTCCAAAATTGTTTTGCTGGTGTTTTCTCTCCTGCTCACTGTCCTTTGGGGTCTATGCCTTTTAAGAGAGATCCCTTTACTGTCATTTTAATTTAGGAGGGAACAGAAAGACATGCTGATCCTTGCTTACACCATGTCTCTGGGGCTCTTGTTCCAGGGGAGCAACCTTTCAAATGTGGAAAAGGCTTTGCCCAGAAGCGCTCCCTGCAGGTCCACACCAGGATGCACATGGACAAGCGGCCCTACACCTGCACTGTGTGCACCAAAGCTGTGACCACCAAGCACTCGCTGCCAGAGCACATGAGCCTGCACTCAGGCAGCCCCACATGCACCACGGAGCCAACTACCACCAGGCTCCCATTCTCAGGGTGGACATTCCCGTGATCTAAGTGGTATTTTCTAAGCCTGGTGTCATTTCCCACATGGTGTCTTTGAAAGATGGAATTATGCCTCTCACAGTATAGCTTAAAGTTCTGCTCATCATTAAGCCTTAAAAATAGGGCTTGTAAGCTGGCCACTAGGACTTCAGTGTGCGAACATGTTTTGTTTAGCCATAGAGGTTAGAATGATTTTACTTTGAAGGCCTTTGAGGGAATCTCAATTCTCCAGCTCTACCCAATCTCTGCCACTCCCTATTGTCTCACATACTTTTGCTCATCTTTGTTATTGCCATAGACTCTGAAGACATTTGGCTTGGCAGATAAGTCATGTGTATTATTTTGTAGAAAACGGGTATCAGAATTACCTTATTGGTGAGCGTTCTAGTTCTGTACGGTTTTTCTATGTTTTAGTGTTTTGTTTTTTATTCAGCAGAACAGAAGTCCTTTACCTGTGATCATTGTGCACAGTATTTCATCCAGAAAAGGCAATTAAAGGGCCATTACCGAGTTCACACAGATACAATAAAGCAGGAGAAAATTTTGATTGGTGGTGGCGGGAACACAGATACAAACGAATAGTTTCTGAAACATTAGATTCAAATTGTAGATGAGAAGGGAGTGTTTAGGGGAAAGGGTCTTAAAAGCAATAAAAATTAGATGGCCTTGCGTTATTCTCTCTTGCTGTGTGATTTATATTTAATTTTTATACTACAGTTTCTGTGTGGGGAACCCTGGTGGCGTAGTGGTTAAGTGCTATAGCTGCTAACCAAAAGGTCAGCAGTTTGAATCCACCAGGCACTCCTTGGAAACTCTATGGGGCAGTTCAACTCTGTCCTATAGGGTCTCTATGAGTCAGAATCAACTCAACTGCAAAGGGTTTTTTTTAGTTTTCGTGTGACGCACAGAAGCCCTTCAGAATTGGTATCTTTCAAAAGCACCACTTGCCTAGAAGGGCGCCACCAGGCAATTGGTCAGTGGTGGTGCCCAGACAGAGTCGTCACCGCTCTATGGCTCTAAGTCCAGGCTCTCTCCCACCTGGCTCTACCCGTTGTCCTTTTTACTTTCCTGTCAGCTGATAAGAAAGGATAAAGGGGGTTGAGAGTGCCCTTTGAGATCACTTGACTGTAGGCACACCTGTGCTTCAAGAAAAAAGGAGGTTACATTTAGGAAGATTGGGAGGGTCGCAGCTCTCTTGGGGAAGCAGTGCATTCTTGTGGGTTAAAGTGCATAAGAAAATATCAACTGTTACCAAATTAATTTAAAAAATTACTGTTTTTCCATTAAAATACCATATTTAAAGTGATTCTTTATCAGGGAAGTGCTTTAACACAAATCACTGAAGAAACACAGGGAGAACATAAATGCACTGATACTTTTTTTTATTGCTGTGACAAGGCCACTCATTACCAGAATACAACCAGTGCCACCACAAATTCACAGACGTGTCTCAGCTAAGGAAACTTCTAGGAACACACAGGTAAACACCACCTCCCTATTCCATTCTAATAAGCTTTATGTTTGCAGAGTGAAGAGTGAAGCACTCTGAACCTCTTCCGCAGACCAGGAATCACCTGGGAATCTCGTTAAAATATAGATTCTGATTCAGTGTATCTAAGTGTGGAAATGCAAATTCTCAGCAAAGGTTCAAACCGGAATGAACTGGTTCGAAGCCCTGATTTTTGGAGGTTGAAGTAATAGTGAATTCTTCAGATCTGAGGCAAGATGAATGCATTATTTTGTAGCATATCCGCCAAGCTATACATTATGGTGTATAATTCATGAAATTTGCAAACTGATACAATTTACATGTATCAACCAAAGTAATGTTAAATCAGACCTGACGAACGCAAAGGTATAAATTCTACAAATACTATTACATCTTAAGTATTATTTCAGGTTCTTGATTTAGTCATTTAAACCGTTTAACCTTATTCTTAAAACAGAAAGCTTTTACTGGCCCACATTTTCTCCAGGAGGTGTACATGGTATTAAAGTAAATGAATATTTGACTACTCACTCTGAATCGCTAGGTAATTAATCAGGTAATGTGGTTACATGGCTATTTGTAAGACATGTTTGACTAGCCTTATGACAGTCTGCTTCAGTGCTGCCTCATAGACACAATACAGGCAATGTGTGCAATTTTAAATTTTCTAGTAGCCATGTTAAAAACATTAAAAAAAAAGGTGAAATTAATTTTAATAACCTATTTCATTTAACCTGATATTTAAAAAATATAATTTCATTATGTAATCAACATAAAAATGCATTAATGAAATAATATTTTACACCCTCTTTTTCATACTAGTCTTCAGAGCGTGGTGTGTATTTCATACCTACTTACTGCACACCTCACTGTGGATGTAATGTTCATCAGATATACTTGATCTCTATATAAAACCAAAAAAAACCCAAACCCATTGCTGTCAAGTCAATTCCGACTCATAGTGACCCTATAGGTTTCCAACGAGAGATTGGTGGATTTGAAATGCCAAACTTTTGGTTAGCAGCCTGAGCTATTAACCACTGCACCACCGGGGCTGCAGCTGAAACCTAGGTTCAAATGGTCAAGTACTTCCAAACATGTTTAAAATTTTCTTCAATAACTGAAACGAATATCAATTTTTAAATTTATATTAAAATTAAATAAAATTAAAATTCAGTTTCTTGCTCATTTTAGCCATACTTCGAGTTCTCGATAGCCACATGTGGTCGTGGCTGCTGTTTCCAGCTTGAGAGCCAGGCCCAGCCATAAACATATTTTCTGGAAGAGTTCTGGATTATTTGACCAGCTGTCAAAGGGAAGGGAGAAAAGTATGGCTTTATAAATCTAGCATCTTTTCCGTGTACCAAACACACATTCTCCCCTTTGAATGAAATCTCTAAAGTTCAATGAATGCTAAACACAAAGGAAATGTTATATACGTAAAAATGTTTCTAACATATTTTTAGGAGCTTATATTGCCGTCACAATGTTTCACAATTCATTCCCTACTAAATGTGTACAATTTTTTATTTTTTTTAGTGAGTATGGAGATACAAAGTGTACTTCTTAGGAAACTGTAGAGTATTATGATTTCTAGCTAAGGAAACAGAACAAGGGGATACTGTGTGGTTTAAAATCTGGAAGGGGTTGTATCCTTTCACCATACTTATTCAATCTGTATGCTGAGCAAATAATCTGAGAAGCTGGACCATTTGAAGAACATGGCATCAGGAATGGAGAAAGACTCATTAACAAGCTGTGATATGCATATGACACAACCTTGCTTGCCGAAAGTGAAGAGGATTTGAAGCACTTAGTGATGAAGATCAAAGACTACAGTACTCAATATGGATTATACTTACCTCAACATAAAGAAAACAAAAAATCCTCACAACTGGAACAATAAGCAACATCATGATAAATGGAGAAAAGTTTGACTTTGTCAAGAATTTCATTTTTCCTTGATCCACAATCAACACCATAGAAGCAGCAGTCAAGAAATCAAAGGACACATTGAATTGGGCAAATCTGCTGCAAAGATCTCTTTATAAAGTGTTTAAAAGCAAAGCTGTCACCTTGAAGACTAGGGTGCACCTGACCCAAGTCATGGTGCTTTCAGTCACCTTATATGCACGTGAATGTTGGACAATGAATAAGGAAGGCCAAAGAAGAATTGATGCCTTTGAATTACAGTGTTGGTAAAGAATATTGAATGGACTGCCAGAAGAATGAACAAGTCTGTCTTGGAAGAAGTACAGCCAGAATGCTCCTTAGAAGCAAGGGTGGTGAGACTTTGTCTCACATATTTTGGGCTTAGTATCAGAAAGGACCAGTCCCTGGAGAAAAACATCAAGATTGTTAAAGTAGAGGATCAGTGGAAAAGAGGGGGACCCTCAATGAGATGGACTGATACAATGGTTGCAACAACGGGCTCAAACATAGAAACAATTGTGAGGATGGCACAGGACTGGGCAGTGTTTTGTTCTGTTATACACAGTTTCCCTGAAGGACAGAACCGACTTGATGGCACCTAAAAACAACGACAACAGCTACTGAAACTCACTTTGTCACTTTTTAAGATGAATTCCACTGGTTTGCTTGCAGTAGGGGGCTAGCCTTGGGAAGACTTGAACCGTTATCATCAAAGTAAGTTACTCATGTGCTGGCTCCTATGTTTCTTAAAACCCTTCTCTCCTGTGTATTTTCTGCAGTTGTTTCTTGTGGTTTAAATATTGCAGGCAGCCGGTTAGATAATCCTGAGGAGTAAAATGACACTCTTACATCTTAAATTGGAGCAACAACATTAACATCTGCCCCATATTTACAAATGCTGGAAGCGAAGCTAGTGCATTAGAGCAATGTCTTAGCTGAGCATTTCTCAAAACTTTTTCATGTCCTGGCACACAAAAAATAGGATGCATAATAGTACCTTGTGTTTAGGGGATGACAGTCACCTCAGGCCATGATTGGCACCCAGAGGGCAGCATCTGGAACACACATGTAACCCATCTGAAGCACATTTATCTTAATCTCCATGACATTCCTGCAATATTATGCCTATTTTACAGATGAGGACATTGAGGCCCAAAGGCATGAAGTCACTGTCTCAGGATCACACACTAAGCAGTAGAGCTAGAACTGGGCATAGGACCACCTAATCCCATTCTGCTGCTTACTCTCACCAGTCTTTTGAAACTTTGAGCTGGCTTTCTCTTGATATATGGTCAGCTTGATGTAATAACACCTTTTTGACTAAAACTGACTTAAAGCTGAACTGAAATTTACCAACTGTACGAAAGTTACTGCTAAAATGAAAATGACTTAGCTAAGTGAGTCCAGTTTTCGAACTTTTGATGGAGAACATTTCAAATTTAGAGTACCCATGTTTTATTTTCTCTACACTTACTTGTTAAGCAATGAAGTAAGTTTTCATCCTCAGTTTCCAGGTTTAAATAAACGGAGTTCTTAAGATTTGAAAGAAAACCCCTTTTTGCCTTGCCTTTGTAAATATTAGGTATGGGGGAACGACCCCTAGAAAAGTCCCCTTGCCTTCCTTTTATAAATAGCAGATATCAAGAAATGCCCTCTAAAAGAAGCTGAAAGTTGTTGTGATTATTTGCCTTGCTTTCAAATTCCTTACACATAATTAAGCAGCAAAGGTTTTTGTTGACTGGAATACATCTGTTCATGTGTATTTCATTCTCATCTTGAAACCTGAATCATATTAAGAGAGGTTGTAAACTGACGCTCATTCAATCAGAATTTTCAAGACAGAAACTGTAGGAGCTTAAACACATTTAGATAACAGCAAGAGATTGTCTTAGCTTTTTTTCTTTAAAAACATGAATCTGAAATGTGATACTCTATACAATGTGATTGGAATGAGAAAGTTGGAAACAAAGAATTGGTAGTTGGAAAATATGGCCTTGGTGATAGAAATGATGCCAGAGGTCGCATGATAGAATTTTGCAAGACCAACAACTTCATTGCAAATATTTTTTTCACCAACATAAACAGCAATTATACACATGGACCTCACCAGGTGGAATACACGGGAATCAAAGTGACTACATCAGTGGAAAGAGATGATGGAATAGCTCAATGTCATCAGCAGTCAGAACAAAGCCGGGGCCCAACTGTGGAACAGACCATCAATTGCTGACATGCAAGCTCAAGTTAAAAATAAAGGAAACTAGAACAAGTCCATGAGAGCCAAAGTACGACCTTGAGTACATCCCACCTGAATTTAGAGACCATCTCAAGAATAGATTTGACGCATTGAACACTAACGACCAAAGGGCCAGGTGAGTTGTGGAATGATATCAAGGACATCATCCATGAAGAAAGCAAGAGGTCATTGAAAAGACAGGAAAGAAAGAAAAGATCAAGATGGATGTCAGGGGAGACTCTGAAAATTACTCTTGAACATCAAGCAGCTAAAGCAAAAGGAAGAAATGATGAAGTAAAGGAACGGAACAGAAGATTTCAAAGGGCGGCTCGAGAAGAGAAAGTAAAGTATTCTAATGACATGTGCAAAGAGCTGGAGATGGAAAACCAAAAGGGAAGAACACGCTCAGTGTTTCTCAAGCTGAAAGAACTGAATTAAAAACTCAAGCCTCAAGTTGCAATAGTAAAGGATTCTACGGGGAAAATATTAAATGACTCAGGAAGCATCAAAAGAAGATGGAAGGAACATACAGAGTCACCGTACCAAAAAGAACTGGTCAACTTTCAACCATTTCAAGAGGCAGCATATGATCAGGAACCAATGGTACTGAAGGAAGAAGTCCAACCTGCACTGAAGTCACTGGCGAAAAACGAGGCTCCAGGAACTGACGGAATATCAACTGAGCTGTTTCAACAAATGGATGCAGTGCTGTAAGTGCTCACTCGTCTATGCCAAGATTTGGAAGACAGCTACCTGGCCAACAGACTGAAAGAAATCCATATTTATGCCTATTTCCAAGAAAGGTGATCCAAATGGATGCAGAAATTATAGAACAATATCACTAATACCACATGCAAGCAAAATTCTGCTGAAGGTCATTCAAAAGCAGTTGCAGCAGTACACGGGCAAGGAGCTGCCAGAGATTCAAGTCAGATTCGGAAGAGCACATGGAACCAGGGATATCATTGCTGATGTCAGAGGGATCCTGGCTGAAAGCAGAGAATACCAGGAGGATGTTTACCTGTGTTTTATTGACTATGCAAAGGCATTCGACCGTGTGGATCATAACAAATTACGGATAACATTGTCAAGAACGAGTATTCCAGAACACTTGATTGTGCTCATGAGAAACCAGTACATATATCAGGAGGCAGTTGTTCAGACAGAACGAGGGGATGCTGCTGGTTTAAAGTCAGGAAAGTGTGTGTCAGAGTTGTATCCTTTCACCATACCTATTCAATCTGTATGTTAAGCAAATAATCCGAGAAACTGGACTATATGAACAAGAATGGGGCATCAGGATTGGAGGAAGATTCATTAGCAACCTGCATTATGCAGATGACACAACCTTGCTTGCTGAAAGAGAAGAGGACTTGAAGCACCTACTGACGAAGATCAAAGACCACAGCCTTCAGTGTGGATTGCACCTCAAAATAAAGAAAACAAAAACCCTCACAACTGGACCAATAAGCAACATCATGATAAGTGGAGAAAAGATTGAAGTTCTCAAGGATTTCATTTTGCTTGAATCCACAATCAACACCCACGGAAGCAGCAGTCAAGAAATCAAAAGACGCATTGCATTGGGCAAATCTGACACGAAAGATCTCTTGAAACAAGTGTTGAAAAGCAAAGATGTCACCTTGATGACTAAAGTGTGCTGACCCAAGTTATGGTAGTTTCAATCACATCATACACGTGTGAAAGCTGGACAATGAATAAGGAGGACTGAAGAAGTATTGACCCCTTGGAATTGTGCTGTTGGCGAAGACTATTGAATATGCCATGGACTGCCAAAGGAACAAACAAATCTGTCTTGAAAGAAGTACAACCAGAACGCTCCTTAGAAGTGAGCATGGTGAGACAGTGTCTTACATACTTTGGACACGTTGTCAGTAGGGATCAGTCCCAGGAGAAGGACATCATGCTTGGCAGAGTACAGGGTCAGTGGAAAAGAGGAAGACCCTCATCAAGATAGATTGACACAGTGGCTGCAACAATGGGCTCAGGCATAACAACAGTTGTGAGCATGGCCCAGGACCGGGCAGTGTTTCATTCTGTGGTACATAGGGTCGCTATGAGTTGGAACCGACTCGATGGCACCTACCAACAACAAATACAATGTGAAGTGGAGAAAGATAGGGAAAAAAATCGAGCTGGGGTCAGGACAAGGAACCTCCTCAATCTTACAGCATGGATTTATTATTTATTTTTAATGCTTAATATAAAAAAAAATGCATAGGATTAAATCAAATATGAATCTGAATATGATTTTTCAAAAGAATAGCTTTGCTCTAGGTTTTAGCTCATGTTGCTTTTAACCTTGTTAAATGAAAAGTTAAACTGAAGCTTCCTTAGGCTAAATTAGAGTTAATAACAAAACAGTCTACGTTTTTAGAATCTACCTCTCATAGAAAATTTTAGTATGATTAAGTGGCCTCTGGGCAAATTTTTCCAATAATCTTAGTTTTTGAAGCATGTAGGCACTCTCATTACAAAAATACCAGAAAATATTTAAACTGATCCTGAACTTATTTTTATTTTTAATTTTCACAGCCTCTCAGAGTAGAGTTCCTTGTGTTATTTTGGAGTTTATGAAATGATTCCACTTTGACTTCTGAGTAAGGTACTTAAATAAAAAGCAGCATACAGATAAAAACCAAAACCAAACCCATTGCTGTTGAGTCGATTCCAACTCATAGCAACCCTATAGGACAGTAGTAGAACCAACCCACAAGGTTTCCAAGGCTGTACCCAAAAGGTCGGTACTTTGAATCCACTAGCTACTCCTTGGAAACCCTCAGGCAGTTCTACCATGTTCCACAGGGTCCTTGAGTAAAAATTGACTAGACAACAATGTTTTCGTTTTTAATATTTATGGAAGCAGGCTGCCACATCTTTCTCCCTCAGAGAGGCTGGTGGGTGTGAACCGCCAATCTTTCAGTTAGCAGCCAAGTGCTTAACCGCCGTACCACCAGAGCTCCCAGCATACAGATACCAAAAAACCAAACTTGTTGCTGTCGAGTGTATTCCAACTCATAGTGACCCTATAGGACAGAGTAGAACTGCCCCATAGAGTTTAAAAGGAGTGGCTGGTGGATTCAAACTGCCGACCTTTTGGTTAGCAGCCAAGCTCTTAACAACTGTGCCAGGAGGGCTCCAGCATAAAGATAAATAGTGAGAAAGAATGAGGGACCCAAATTTGTGATTCTCCCACCCTAATCAGCCAAGAGAAAAAGCTGGGAGCCATTCTTAATAGCACCCTCTTTACCGCTCGCACATCACACACACACTCACACAACCCATCCCCAGTCATGCCAGTTTCACCTAAGGTGCATTTTGAATCCCTCCACTTCTCCCATCCCCACTGTGATGACATGGCTTTTGCTGCACTCCTGCCCAGGCCTGACTGATCCTTTCCAGCCCGCACCCACCTTCTTTCTCTGCTGGAAGCAGTATCCTATTTGTGCACTGCATTGTCCCCTTAGCATCAAGCACAGTGCCTTGCGAAATGAATGGGCCTGCGATCTTACTAATGCGAGTATGATCAGGCCTCTGCTTAAAATCCTTGATCCCACTGCACTTAGAATAAAACCGCAAACCAGCTTCCTCTTGGGCTCTTCTTTCCCCAGCTCACTTCCAGTCACGGCAGCTTCCTTGCTCTTCCCCAAACACACCCAGCTCTTTTCTGCTTCCTGGCTTTGGGGCAGGCAGTGTCTCAGCCTTGAAAGGTCTCAGCCCCCTACTCTCTGACTAATGTCTGCTCATCTGTCAGGATTCATCTTAAGTGTCACTTCTTCAGGGAGGCTCTTCATGACCCCCTAATCTTCATCAAGCCACCCTGTCATATCCTTTCATGGCACCCTGTGTACTTTGGGCTTAGTTTGTAATTCTGTTCACGTCAGGAACTGTCTTTCTGGTCACACTGTATCCACAGCTCCTGGATTGTTTGAATGCACTGACCTGCAGGTGCAAGGCCATATTACAGGTTGGCTTAGACATGTCACGTGGAATGCGAGGGGCCTAGTTTCTGGCTCCAAGCCCAGAAGATGGCATTGCAAGAAGACAGAACACAGCGAGGGTTAGGGGAAAGGGGAGCCTGTCTTAATGACTCAGGTTTATAAACGGAAGCCACTGCTGGCATGACTATTGGCAAAAGCACTAGACTGTGATCCTTTCAAGCTGACTTTTCATGTTTCAGCCTCTTCTTTGACTCAATAGGAATTATCCAACATGACGGTGCCACTATTTAAGTTCTATGTACAGATATAACGTGGGTCACGACTCACAGAAGATTCTAAAGAAGGCGAGAAGTATCTGCAGATAAATAATAAATTTATTCTTTTAGCTTTAATAGAGGTCTTTTTTAAAAAAAAAAAAAAATTCTATAAATAGAGCTTGGTTTGGGTTTTTCCAGTCTGTACAATTCTTGGAGCCACTAACATTGAATAAGAGGATTTTAGAATCGAAATGGACCGAGGAGGTTGAGTAATTACATTGCCTCCATTTAGAGACAAGAAGACGGCAGAGTAGTCATTAGTCACTTTTCCCAGGTCAGAAAAAACAGAACCAAACCCATTGCCATTGAGTCGATTCCAACTCACAGCAACCCTACAGGACAGGGTAGAACTGCCCCATAGGGTTTCCTAGATCTCAGGAGGCTTGCATGAAACAAAGGGGAAGCTGAACAGAGCTGGGTCCCAGACCTCTGTATTCCTCCTTGCTTTATGCTCTGGCGTGTACCTTTCATTATCATAAAGTGAAACTCCAAGGCAGGGGTTTCTTTGCACTGGTGAAGTCATTCTTGTTCTGTGATCTTTGGAGAGTCAGTTTTACCATTTGCCATTCAGAGAGCCTAATTGTCCTGTTTGGCTGTAAGGAAGTTCCTGGGTCAAGGGCCCGACCCTTTTGGGCCCCTGCAAATGCTGGAGCGGCTGGTTGTTAGCAGCTCACGAAAGGGAAGTGGGATGGTCCTAAAGGCTGGTAACCCATTCGTAGTGGACTTTAGAACATTTTTGTACCATGTATTTAAGTGTGGGTGTGTCTGATTGTGAAAACGGTGGCGTAGGGGAGTAGAATTGCCTGGTCTAACCTCACAAGCAAGGAGGGGAATCAGTAGCAGCATCCACAGCTCCAGGCTGATCCTATGAGGCGGAGGTCAGACAAACCTCGGCCCTCCAACCTTTTCAACAAGTCTGACACCAGCCGTCTCTCGACACCAGCCGTCTCTCCCAAAAAGACAGCAGCTGATGAGCAGGCTGAGGATCAGGTCCTGAAGAAGCTGCTGGACGTGGTGGGCCAGCAAGATGCCCTCATGTGCTTCCGGGAAGAATGCAGGCTTGGCAAGCTGTAAGGAAGATGGCCATAGTGCATCTCCCAGAGACGTCTGCAGGACCAGTGCCTGGTATCACAACCTTGCCGAGGACAGTGCCACCCCTGCCTATCTAGGCTGCCTGGGAGAGGGCCTCATTGTTTACAATAAAAATGTTTCTGCCACAAACAAGGCTCATGCTGCCTGAGGTTGGGGTTAGGGGTGTGCAGAGAGGGCAGAAGATGTGTGGGAGCCTTGTGGCCTACACTGTGACAATTACACTGACCCTTGGCCCCATCACTGCGCCTTTAAGAAAAAAGGCAGAGCCACTGAAGAGTGTCAAGCTTTATTGCTCTTCAGCTCTGTCCTCCACCTGCTACCCCAGGAGCTAGGCTGACAGAGGCACTGAGTACAGGTCCTGGGCTTCCCTGGCCCTTCCCAGCACATGCTGCAGCTCAGCTCAGGCCCAACATAAGCCTTTGACCCCTTGCATGTGGAAGAGCTAGAATGCACCTACCACCAGCACCTGTCCCATGCAAGGACTCAAGAGCAGCAAGCTAACTTCCCTGCCCTCTCCTCTGGTCCCTGGTGCACACTGCAATACCAGAAGGAGCAGCCCCATACCAATTACATGTCTAGCAGAGGCAGCCCACCAGTGAACTTGAGCCACATCCAAGCCTAGCTCCATCCAGGCCTCCTTTAGCACAGTGATCAATGACAACATCTCTGCTGGTCCTAGAACAAGTCAGGGCAGTGGGCAGGAAAGAGAGGGTCAGAGCGGAGGGGCTACCTTGAGCAGGGAGCAGCCAAGGACTCACCGTGAGTAGGATTGGGGCTGTACTACAGGAGGGGCCTCACACACGGAGTCGCCATCAGAGCCTCATGACCAGAGAGGGGGGTGTCACTGTGAGGGTCATGGCCTGTAGTAGTTTTGAGGGTTTTGCAGGAGATGTAAACCCCAGAAACCGCCTAGGAAGAGTGAGGGCCTAAAGAAGCATCTGTCTGAGGGCCTCTTCCCGGAGAACCAGGTCCCGGCTACCCCATGCTCCAGAGATCAGTTGGCAAGAATCAGTACAGGCAGGTGAGGGAAGGCACACAGTGGTGGAGGCACATTGTGGGGGAGGAACCTGACCTTGTAAAGCACATAGTCAGTGCAGATGCCCTCTGCTGGTTGACATAGCAGTTCTGGGGCACCTTCCTCACAGGTGAATACTTGCTTGTGTTAGGATGAGGGGAAGAAGAGGGAGAGAAGCTAGGGTGTAAGTGGGGAAACATTGGGCTGTGGCCATGCCTTGAAGTCCTGGGTCTCGAAGTAGGCATCTTGCAGCCCTGTCCACTCCTTCAGCAGGCCAGGTCTTTTGGGTACAAGTTGAGGTTCTCACACAACAGAACCATGTCTGCCCTTTTGGATGTGTGACTGGGGGAAGCCAGGCTGGTGAGGCAGGAATTTCTTCCTATAAATGGGGCCTTGGCCACCCCTCAGTCCCTGGGTCCCATCCCACTTCCCCATCTCACACACTGGATAAACTGGGCCAGTTGGCAAGCTTGGGTCATAAGATGTGCCAGGTAGATATTCCTCTGTCAATTGTACTCTGGATGGAGCTGAGCAAGATAAATGAGATTACGGCAGATAAGGCTGAGAGTCCAAGGAGCAAAGTCTAAATCAAGCTTGTGTGTCACTTGGCACTATGCTCAGCATAGAATGGGTGAAACTTGCCTGCTGTGACCTTACAAGATCTTGTCCCTACACCCCACCCCAGACTGCACAGCTAGAGGAGTCCCACTTCTGCCTCTCAGGATTAGGCTTCAAGGGCCACTGCCAATGACTCTATTGAGAACCAAGCCCTGTTAAATAGCCAGAAAGGCAGGAAGAGAAATACCCCACCCCACTTTCCTCCCTCATCCCCTCCCTTGTCTCCCAACTCTGATTGGTTGCTTTCTTTCTCTCTGCTGATGAGACCAGCCCTGGAACAAAGAACAAACCTCCTACGGCCTTTGTAGGAGGATGATGGGGTGGCCTGATAATAAGGCTGAGTTGGGCGGAAGTTCTTCCTGTTTCCACCGTCTTCTGCTCCCACACCCAGAGGGAGAGGATGCTGGAAGAGGGTGGGGGGGAGGTGAAGGTGCAGGCCTGATAGGAAATGGCTGGCAGGTCCAAGAGCTTCCTGCTCTGAGAACAGGCTGCCAGGACAGTATTCTTCTCACACCTTGAAGAAACGTGCAACCAGGTAGGTGAGTAACAGCTCCTGTCTCAGGGACTCAAAGTCCTGCTCACTATACACGTGGAGGAAGAGGTGAGGATGCCTGATTGGCCCCTTCTCCTAGGGGAAACGTCCCCTCCTGCACCCCTAGCTGCCCTCCTCCCAGTCTCAGTTTCATGTCAGCTCCCCACAACCCTACCTCCTCCAGTAGAGCCAGATCAAAGCTCTCAATGTTCAGAATGTCTCCCAGGTGCTTCAGGTGGTCTACGTGATGCTTGTTCCAGTAAGGAATGCCAGTGGCTTCACTAGGGTTGGTATCACCCAGTGCAGTAACACATGGTATCACCATCCCATGGACCTCATCCCATGCCAGACCATAGAGAATCCTTAGTAATTTTTATTATCAATTTTAGTCATAGAATAGTATGTGATATGTATAGTTACAAATTACTTAAATGTAATATTTCTTACATTATATGAACACTAACAACAAAATTGTTCTGTAAAATCTTTCCACACTGAAATGGTAACTGAGTGGAAGCCTTTTTTATTTTTCTCCTTCTTTTTCTATAATTACTACTTAATTCTCAAAAAAGTTATTGATGTAGGTTCACAAACACTAACTACCACAGTATTGTAGCTAAAACACCAGAAAAATTGACAAAATCAGCAACTGAAAAACACCGATGGCAACAAAAACAGCATGTACAGATGAAACCATGTGATTCAAAGCATCACTGGAATTGGATAATAATGGCAGCTCTGACGAGAGTTCATTAGAAGGTTCAAAAAGTAAATTGGCATAGAGTTTAGCCCTGTGGGTATATTGATACATGTAAGCATTGGGCAAATCTGCTGCAAAGACCTCTTTCAAGTGTTAAAAAGCAAAGATGTCACCTTGAGGACTAAGGTGTGTCTGACCCAAGCCATGGTATTTTCAATCACCTCATATGCATGTGAAAGCAGGACAATGAATAAGGAAGGCAGAAGAAGAATTGATATCTTTGAATTATGGTGTTGCTGAAGAATATTGAATACATCATGGACTGCCAGAAGAATGAACAAGCCTGTCTTGGAAGAAGTACGACCAGGTTGCTCCTTAAAAGCAAGAATAGCAAGACTTCCTCTCATGTATTTTGGACATATTATCGGAGGGACCAGTCCCTGGAGAAGGACATTATGCTCCGTAGAGGATCAGCAAAAAAAGAGGAAGGCCCTCGGCCAGGTGGATTGACACTGTGTCTGCAGCTATGGGCTCAAGCATAACAATGACTGAGGGTGGTGTAGGACCAGGCAGTGCTTTGTTGTGTTGTACATGTGGTCGCTTTGATGGGAACTGACTCGATGACACCTGACAGCAACAACGATAAGTTGGGCTTAAAAAAAAAAATGTTTTTGTTGTTATAACTACCTGTCATGGATTGAATTGTGTCCCCCCCAAAATATCTGTCAACTCGGCTAGGCCATGATTCCCAGTATTGTATGATTGTCCACCATTTTGTTATCTGATGTGATTTCCCGAGGCGTTGTAAATCCTATCACTGTGATATAATGAGATGGATTATTGGCAGTTATATTGATGAGATCTACAAGATTAGATAGTGTCTTAAGCCAATCTCTTTTGAGATATAAAAGAGAGAAGCGAACAGAGAGACAGGGGGACTTCATACCACCAAGAAAGCAGTGCCAGAAGCAGAGTTCATTCTTTGGACCCTGGATTCCTGTGCAGAGAAGATCCTACACCAGAGGAAGACTGATGACAAGGACCTTCCTCCAGAGCCAACAGCCTAAGACATGACTCTCAGAGATATTTTTATTTAAAAAAAATTTCTGCTGAAACACTGCACAAAAATTTTATAGACAGTCATTTTGCAGTCACCCCTTTCTGACAGTGCCACCCAGTACGATCCACACACCTTGTACCCCTCTACTGATGCTACTGTCTGTCTTTTAACTACACCTACTCCCTCCAGGTTTTGGAACATGCTCCTTCTCTACATGCCTTCAGGCCTAGAGGTGGTGGTAACAGCTCCCGGATGTTGGTAGCCTCACAGTGTTTCACCAGCCCCTACATTTCTGTTTGTGTCCTTTACTGAGCTCTCCTCAGCTACCCCATTACAGCATGCCACCTGTTTTCTTCTGGGACCTTGGCTGACTCAGTCAGTCTCTTCATCAAAATTTTAGTTTTTTTTTTTTTTTTTTTTTTACCCAGTGTAATAACATCTTGTAGGGTTCCCCCCCCCCGTCTTAGACATAGACGTTTTTGTTAGCTTATTTATAAATATTTTATAGGTTTGTAACTGTTTTAATAAATTGGGATTCTTTGTCTCCATATCTTCTAGGCAGTTATTACCATTATAAAAGAAAGCTTCAAATTTTTTACTTCACGTCGTAGTTTGAAAAATAGCTGGCATACTTAACCTTGTTACTGCAATTCAATAAATATATCTTGGGCTTCTCATTAATAATGTTACTAAAGTTTGGTTTAAAATAGTCTCCATTTTTTGTTTGCATTTGTTGTATTACTTTATTTTTGTGTTGTATTTGTTCAGAAAATTACCAATAGCAGCTAAAATAGAAAAGCTGTTAAAACCTCAGTGGTTTATCAACAGTGTACTTCTCACTCATAACCAATTTAATGTCCGTCCATGATGGCAGAGTGGTTAAGTGCTTGGCTGCTAACCGAAATGTTGGCAGTTCAAACCCACCAGCCATTCTGTGGGAGAAAGTTGTGGCAATCTGCTTCCATAAAGAGTACAGCCTTGGAAACACTCTGGTGGCGGTTCTGCTCTGTCCTACAGGGTCACTATGGGTCAGAATCGGTTCAATGATGCACAGCGATAATGGGCATCACTCCACCATCTTGTAGCTACACCACCTGAAACACAGGTCCTCACAGGTCATCTGGCAGACAGAAAACCAAAAGAAAACCAAACCTTAACACATGGCCTTCAAATGAATTCTGACTCATAATGACCCTATAGAACAGAGTAGAACTGCCCTGTAGGGTTTCCAAAGAGTGACTGGTGGATTCGAACTGCCAGCCTTTTGGTTAGCAATTCCACTCCTAGATGTACACCCAAGAAAAATGAAAACATACACCCGGGTAAAATCTTGTACACAAGTGTTCATAGCAGCATTTTTCATATGAGCCTAAAAGTGGAAGTGGCCCAAATGTCTATCAACTGATGAATAAATAAACAAAATGTGGTACAGCCATTTAGTTAAATATTATTTGTAAAAAAGAACGAAAAATTGATACATGTTCCAACATGGATGAATTTTGAAAATATTTGACTAAGTGAAAGAAGTCACTCGTAAAAGACTATATACTGTTTATTATAAACCAAAACCAAACCCACTGCTGCCGAGTTGATTCCAACTCATAGCGACCCTATAGGACAGAGTAGAACCGCTCCTTAGAGTTTCCAAAGAGTGCCTGGTGGATTCGAACTGCCGACCTTTGGGTTAGCAGCCATAGCACTTAACCACTAGGCAACAAGGGTTTCCCTGTTTATTATATTAGTATGAAATGTCCAGAACAGGCAAATCTATAGAGACTGAAAGGGTACTAATGACTGGCTATGGTAGAAGTCATGTGGGTCTAGGGGGTGACAGCTAAGAGGTGTGGGTTTTTTTTATGGAGTGATAAAAGCATTCTAAAATTGTTTTGTCTTATCCTTCATCAAAGCTACCACCTATCTATTGTCTATTTAGATAGTACACAGTACTGAGGAAGCCAGCACAACTTGTTCAAGGCAAGGTCATGGAAGCTCCATAGACACATCCAAACTCCCTGAGGGACTGAATTACTGGGCTGAGGGCTGTGGGGACCATGGTCTTGGGGAACATCTAGCTCAACTGGCATAACGTAGTTTATAAAGAAAATATTCTACATTCTACTTTGGTGTGTAACAGCTGGGGTCTTAAAATCTTATAAGCAGCCATCTAAGATACTGCACAAGTCTCATCCCATTGGAAGCAAAGGAAAATGAAGAAAATCAAAGGCACAAGGGAAAGATTAGTCCAAAGGACTAATGGACCACAACTACCATAGCCTCCACCAAACTGAGTCCAGCACAAGTAGATAGTGCCCAGCTACCACCACTGACTGCTCTGACAGGAATCACAACAGAAGGACCCAAATAGAGATGAAGAAAAATATAGAACAAAATTCTAACTCACAAAAAAGACCAGAATTACTGGCCTGACAGAGACTGGAGTAACCCCCAAGAGTATGGCCCCCAGACACCATTTTAGATCAGTAATTAAATCACTCCTGAAGTTTACCCTTCAGCCAAAGATTAGACAGACTCATAGAACAAAATGAGACTAAAGGGGCAAACCAGCCCAGGGCCAAAGACTAGAAGGCAGGAGAGGACAGGAAACCTGATAATAGGGAATTCAAGTTCAAGAAGAGAGAGTGTTGACATGCTGTGGGATTGGTAACCAATGTCACCAAATGATATGTGCACTAATTGATTAATGAGAAACTACTTTGTTCTGTAAACTTTCATCTGAAGCACACACACACAAAAAAATCTAATATTGATTGTGGTGATGGCTACAACTTTGTAGACTTCAAAAGCCATTGAGAGGCGAAGTCAAGATGGCAGAATAGACAGATGCTTCCAGCGAGCCCTCTTTACAACAAAGACCCAAAAAAACAAGTGAAACGAGTATATTTGTGACAAGCTGGGAACCCTGAGCATCAAAGGCAAGCTTAGGCAATGAACTGAGGGGCAGGGGGAGGAAAAGATCATTCAGAAATGGAGAGGAGTTACCAGACCTGAACCACAGGAAGCCCTCAGGTGCCATTCCTGGAGCGGTGGCGGTAGAGGTGGGCTGGTACTAGCATTCGGTTTTGGCTGCAGTTTCCTCAGGGAGAAGCAGCCAGCCACCCAGCCCACTCACACCTCCGGAACCTGAGGAGAACAGCACTCTTGGCAAAAGCTAAGTACTTGCATATGTTTTACCACGCCCCCCTCCCCCACCCTGGGCCTGAGATAGACCCTGGTGAGCACCTAGAGCTATCCTCTCAGCCTTGGGGAAGGAAAAAATTCGCAATTGGGGGGAAAAGATAATTTGCTAGCTCCATTAACTGGGGGAGATCAGGACAGAAGCAGCTCCTGTCCAGGCATAAAGCATCCGTGGACCTTGAGCACCTTTCCCTTCTGCATGGACCTGTGTGGGCCTATTTTGGGAGAATAGGTCCTTGTTGGCAAACTCCAACCATTTCAGCTGTGCGGTAGAGAGGTGGGGGTTTGACGTTTGACATTGCTTTGCCTATTAAACAAGGTCCTCACCTACCCACATCAGGGACCTAAGGACTGGTAGCTCCACTCAGGTCACCCAACCACCTGCGACAAGGGTCCAAAGATAACTGGTACTTCCCAGTCCTTACAACCAAAAACTTTGGGTGCTCACGGTCCCTCTGCAGAACCCACCCACCAGCACGCTCTAGAGAACAGAGATGTGTTTCCTCAGAGACACTCGGGGGTCAGTTCTCAGCCTCCTGCCTTGTTCAGAGCATGACCCCCTGTTGCAATCAGATACCGGTATATATGCCAATCACCCCTGCCCCTCTAAGACTGTAGGACAGAGCCTGTACCACACACTTGATGATCAGCTACCTGGAAACCTGAGCTGAATTCATACAAGAAAACTGAATGGACTCCTAGACTGATATACCTGATAACAGCTCTAGCCAGCTGGGGACAGGACACCAGAGCTCGAAAGGCGAAAATAATCAAGCTAGCTCACTCAAGCAACCCATAGGGATATATGAAAACAAAACAAAGCCAGAAGCTATGACACAGTAAGCAAGCATAAACTAATACAATAACTTATAGATGGCTTGGAGACAACAGTCAATATCAAGTCACATAAAGAAACAGACCATGATCACTTCAACAGGCTCTCAAAACAAAGAAACCAGGGATCTTCTAGATGAAACAGCATTCCTGGAATTACCAGATGCAGAATACAAAAGTTTAATATACAGAACCCTTCAAGACATCAGGAAGGAAATGAGGCAATATGCAGAACAAGCCAAGGAACACACAGATAAACCAACTGAAGAAATTAGAAAGATAATTCAGGAACATAATGAAAAGTTTAATAAGCTGGAAAAATCCATAGACAGATAGCAATCAGAAATTCAGAAGATTACCAATAAAATTACAGAATTAGACAACTCAATAGAAAGTCAGAGGAGCAGAATTGAACGAGTAGAAGCTAGAATTTCTGAACTTGAAGATAAATCACTTGGCACTAATATTTTTGAAGAAAAATCAGATAAAAGAATTTAAAAAAATGAAGAAGCCTTAAGAATCATGTGGGACTCTATCAAGAGAAATAACCCATGAGTGATTGGAGTACCAGAACAGGGAGGGATAACAGAAAATACAGAGAAAATTGTTGAAGATTTGTTGGCAGAAAACTTCCCTGATATTGAGAAAGATGAGAAGATATCTATCCAAGATGCTCATCGAACTCCGCATAAGGTAGATGTTAAAAGAAAGTCACCAAGACATGGTATAATCAAACTTGCCAAAACCAAACATAAAGAGAGAATTATGAGCAGCGAGGGATAAATGAAAAGTCACCTACAAAGGACAGCCAATAAGAATAAGCTCAGACTACTCGGCAGAAAACATGCAGGCAAGAAGGCAATGGGATGACATATTTTAAAAAAATTGAAGGAAAAAAATTGCCTACCAAGAATCATATATCCAGCAAAACTGTCCCTTAAATGTGAAGGTGAAATTAAGAAATTTCCATATAAACACAAGTTTGTGGAATTCATAAAAACCAAACCAAAACTACAAGAAATACTAAAGGGAGTTCTTTGGTTAGAAAATCAATATCAGGTATCAACCCAAGATGAGAACACTGGGCAGAGCAAGCAGAAGTCAACCCAGACAGGGAAATCCAAACAAACAAAGCAAGATTATATATTAAAAAAAAAAAAGCCCAACACAGGGTAACAGCGATGTTATTATATAAAAGAAGACAACATTAAAATAATAAAGAGGGACTAAGAAATGTAATCACACACCTTCCATATGGAGAGGAAGATATGGTGATACAAAGAAATAAAAGTTAGTTTTAAATTGAGAAAAATGGGGGTAAATAATAAGGTAACCACAAAGGAGACAAACTATCCTACTCATGAAAATAAAATGCAAGGGAAAAATACAGACTCAGCAGAAACAAAATCAACAACAAATATGAGGAAAGGACAATATATAAAGAAAATCTACGCAACACATAAAATCAGGTGGGAAAAAGAAACTGTCAGCAACACAGGTGGGAATGTAAACTGGTACAACCACTTTGGAAATCGATTTGGCACTTCCTTAAAAAGCTAGAAATAGAACTACCATACAACCCAGAAATCCCACTCCTCGGAATATACCCTAGAGAAATAAGAGCCTTTACACAGACAGATACATGCACACCCATGTTTATTGCAGCTATGTTTACAATAGCAAAAAGCTGGGAGCAACCAAGGTGTCCACCAACGGATGAATGGTTAAATAAATTGTGGTATATTCACACAATGGAATACTACGCATCGATAAAGAACAGTGACGAATCTGTGAAACATTTCATAACATGGAGGAACCTGGAAGGCATTATGCTGAGCGAAATTAGTCAGATGCAAAAGGACAAATATTGTATAAGACCACTATTATAAGATCTTGAGAAATAGTATAAACTGTGAAGAACACACTCTTTTGTGGTTATGAGAGGGGGGAGGCAGGGAGGGTGGGAGAGGGTTATTTACTGATTAGTTAGTAGATAAGAACTACATTAGGTGAAGGGAAGGACAATACTCAATACAGAGAAGGTCAGCTCAACTGGACTGGACCAAAAGCAAAGAAGTGTCTGGGATAAAGTGCTTCGAAGGTCAGCGGAGCAAGGGCGGGAGTTTGGGGACTATGGCTTAAGGGGACTTCTAAGTCAATTGGCAAAATAAATTCTATTATGAAAACATTCTGCATCCTACTTTGAAGTGTGGCGTCTGGGGTCTTAAACGCTAACAAGCAGCCATCTAAGATTCATCAATTGGTCGCAACCCACCTGGATCAAAGGAGAATGAAGAACACCAAGGTCACAAGAGAATTATGAGCACAAGAGACAGAAAGGGCCACATGAACTAGAGACATATCATCCTGAGACGAGAAGAACTAGACGGCGCTTGGCTACAACCGATGACTGCCCTGACAGGGAATACAACAGAGAACCCCTGAGGGAGCAGGAGAACAGTAGGATGCAGACCCCATATTCTCATAAGACCAGACTTAATGGTCTGACTGAGACTAGAAGGACCCCGGTGGTCATGGCCCCCAGACCTTCTGTTGGCCCAGGACAGGAACCATTCCCGAAGACAACTCATCAGACATGGAAGGGACTGGACAATGCGTTTGAGAGAGATGCTGATGAAGAGTGAGCTACTTGTGTCAGGTGGACGCCTGAGACTGTGTTGGCATCTCCTGTCTGGAGGGGAGATGGGAGGGTAGAGAAGGTTAGAAACTGGCAAAAAACGGTCACGAAATGAGAGACTGGAGGGAGGGAGTGGGCTGACTCATTAGGGGGAGAGTAAACAGGAGTATGTAGTAAGGTGTATATAGGCTTATGTGTGATAGACTGACTTGATTTGTAAACTTTCACTTAAAGCACAATAAAAATTATTTTTTTTTAAAAAAGGACAAATATTGTATAAGACCACTATTATAAGAACTTGAGAAATAGTTTAAACTGAGAAGAAAACATTCTTTTGTGGTTATGAGAGGGGGCAGGGAGGGAGGGTGGGAGAGGGGCATTCACTAATTAGATAGTAGATAAGAACTACTTTTTTTTTTTTAGGTGAAGGGAAAGACAGCACACAGTACAGGGGAGGTCAGCATAATCGGACTAAACTAAAAGCAAAGAAGTTTCCTGAATAAGCTGAATGCTTCGAAGACCAGGGTAGCAGGGGCAGGGGCCTGGGGACCATGGTTTCAGGGGACATCTAAGTCAATTGGCATAATAAAATCTATTAACAAAACATTCTGCATCCCACTTTGAAGAGTGGCGTCTGGGGTCTTAAACGCTAGCAAGCAGCCATCTAAGATGCATCAATTGGTCTCGACCCACCTGGATCAAAGGAGAATGAAGAACACCAAGGATACAAGGCGATTACGAGCCCAAGATACAGAAAGGGCCACATGAACCAGAGACTACACCATCCTGAGACCAGAAGAGCTAGGTGGTGTCTGGCTACAACCAATGACTGCCCTGACAGGGAACACAACAGAGGACCCCTGAGAGAGCAGGAGAGCTGTGGGATGCAGACCCCAAATTCTTATAAGACCAGACTTAATGGTCTGACTGAGACTAGAAGGACCCCAGTGGTCATGGCCCCCAGACCTTCTGTTGCCCCGGGACAGGAACCATTCCTGAAGCCAACTCTTCAGACAGGGATTGGACTGGACAATGGGTTGGAGAGGGATGCTGGTGAGGAGTGAGCTTCTTGGATCAGGTGGACACTGGAGACTATGTTGGCATCTCTCGCCTGGAGGGGAGATGAAAGGGTGGAGGGGGTTAGAAGATGGTGAAATGGACATGAAACTAGAGAGTGGACTGTCTCATTAGGGGGAGAGTAATTGGGAGTGTGTAGCAAGGTGTATATGGGTTTTTGTGTGAGACACTGACTTGATTTGTAAATTTTCACTTAAAGCACAATAAAAATCATTTTTTAAAAAAGCCATTGAAATGTACACTTAAATGAGTATGTGAATTATATATTAATAAAATGGTTTGAAAAATAGGTGTTAAGGTTGTGTCAACAGCCCTCTGAGCAGTTACTGGGTTGACATTAAAATTTTTATTAGGTTATTGGTGTCCACAACCTCTGGTCTGTGTGACTGCAGACATGTTATTAAAACTTTCTGAGTCTCCGTTTCTTTACTCATTAAATGGAGATCATAATACTACCACCTATTGGGCTATTTTGAATTGTAAACTGAATAATACAAACGAGGTACTTATAACAGTGTCAAGTACATATTAGGAAATCTTTTAGAATAATAACAACTAATATTTATCATGTACATATTATGAAATAATTTCTGTATTCTTGGGCATAATATAATATTCTTTTAATATACTAATGGGTTTATTTGTTAATATTTTTAAAACTTCATAAAATTACTACATTTTAAAAATATATATGTCATGAGGCCTCTCTTGAGGAAAGCCTTAGCTATATACCGTGGGATTAGATACATAGTGTTCACATTTTTGTCAATTGCTAAATAAAATGGTAATGCAGTTTCTACTTCCTTCTGGAATCAAAAATCATCTCGTAGAGCACTCACAATGCTCAGGCAGGGTCAGGTATTGCCTCTGCTCACAGTGGCCTCAAAAACTTCCTCCAGAGTGATGCACAAATAGTATCAGCTCTTCTGTGTTTCATTACAAGAACACCCAGGCTAAGGTGCATCCTCTCTAGCTATCTTTCTAGCAGTTGAAGTCTTCTAATGGGTTTATATTTGCTTACTTTAAGAGAATTTATAAGAATTAGTATAATCTTGGAAACCATGGTGTCACAGTGGTTAAGTTAACCAAAAGGTCAGCAGTTTGAATCTACCAGGCACTCCTTGGAAACTCTAAGGGGCAGTTCTATTCTGTCCTACAGGGTCACTAAGAGTCGGAAGAGACTCGATGGCAACGGGTTTCTTTTTGGTTTTAGTATAATCTTAACTAAAAATGTGGTTTATTTATTGCTAGAAAGAGAAAACAAACTTTAACCCTAGAGAGCGCCATTCTCATCATTTGTCTAGGCTCAGCCCCTCCAACCTTCTTCTTTACATCTGTAGGTCCAGCTCCTCCCTCCACCTCATCTGCTTTCTCTCACTTTTTGTTGTATTTCGGGGAACTGGAGTCCACAGAAAGGGACGGGTAATGAAAGAGTTCTGGCCCCACTCGCTCGGTGTTGGGGGAGATTTGGCTCCAGAAGGTTGTTTATGACATCTTCTCTGTGAGACAGGCGTCTAAGTAGGAACAATTGGACCAAAATATCTTATCATCTTTGTCCTAATTTGCCATCCTGTCTTGACTAAATGTTTCATTTCCACATTAATTAGTGGCCTTATTTCTGGCCTTAATTCTAAATTGAATGGATTTGTCGATATTCCAAGTCTCTGTTGGTGTGTAAACTTTGTACCTCTCTTTATGGGTCCATGACTACTTAATGGAAAAGTGAAGAAAAGGGCGTGCATTGGTAGTTGTGCTGGCAGAAGGAGTTGTGTGGCTTGTGACTCTGCAGGCTGAGGAGAGAGAAATAGGCCTTCTACAGAGTAATTCAAAACAAATGAACTCATTCATCAGAAAGTGATTATGTCAATTTTCTGACACAGACCTTAAGCTTTAATGGTTCTCCACAGGCCTGCCTGCCTCGACCCATCAATGACTTAAGAGAAAATAATTCTTGAATTCCATTCACCCTCTAAACATGTGATTTATAATATGTTATTAGCACTTTAGGCCACAGCTGAGATCATTTAGTTCTTAATAGGAGAATCATATTCTGTTTTAACTTGTTTTATGGGTACAGAATTACTTAGGGATCTACGTCAACACATTCATCTCTATACCCCATTCTTTTTGTCACCTCATCTACTACTGTAGGAATTATGGGAATCTCTCTTCTCAAGGGCTTAAGTAAATCCACCACAGCAGACATCAGTGCTATTCCTTATTAAAACCAATGCTTCCCTTCTTGTGCATTATATACTGTGTGCTCTAGTGAAGGGTTGTCTCGGAGGTCTTGAGCTATGTTTTGCAACTGTATTGGGGTCTTTTCCAAGTTATTGGAAGGAAAAAAGTCTCGTAATGTTCACAGTTACTAGAAATGAGGAGGGTCTACTGACCATGCTTTTTCCAGAAGTGCTTGGAGCCAATGTGAGTCTTCCCAGAATTTATGAGAGTTTGTTAAATCCCAGCCGGAAAAGAGGAAGAGAGGGGGAGACTGGTGTCACTGAATGATGAACGATCAAGTCATTGTGATTTACTCTCCCCATCAGTTGAGAAGGCTACAGTTGCAGCAGAATTAATACCATCAATCTGCTCAGAAACTGAGATAGTATCTATGGCACTCTGATTGGAAGGGAAGATTTCATCATTCTGGCTCATTTCAGCATGAAGTGGTCTCCCTTTGAAAGTTGGCAAATCTGACTCTTGGAGATAGAGAGCACAGAGGTGACTCCATCAGCATACACATCATCTCTCATGGATGTTGAAGGCTCCCACCACTCCAAGCTGGGACCTAGGATAACAAAACGGAGGCAATTCAATGGTTTGCTGGGACAGGAGGCCCGGAGCTGTCTATGGCCACTGAATTCTGGGAGAATGGCCTCCAAACCCTTATCAACCACTCATACTCCACCAAGTCCCCAATTTGGTTTCAAAAGTGCATTATTAAAAGGCGTCATTGCACTCTCATTGATCCATCATCAATTATCTTTCCTTAGTGGCATGCAATGTATCTTTTATCCATAAAAACTGATATCGATTTTCAGATTAATGGAAGTCATCAATTTGTGGTTCTTTGTATGAAGCCAAAATCACTTTTGGTTTCAAGCCCACAGAAATCTAGTTTTACTAAATCCGCCTTTGCACGTTCTTTTCCTGCTGATGCCATTTACTACACCATGGCCTTTGAGCAAGTCCTCTCCATTAGAGCCTTTTTCTCCTAATTTGTAATTTAATAGTAATAATAATAGTGCTTACCTAAGTGGACCCTTGTGAGGGTTAAACATGTAATGGAGCTAAAACCTTAACACATTTTCTGGCACAGACCAAGAGCTCAAAAGCAGTAACTTTATTTATTTCTTTATCTATACCCCCTCTGAGTCACCATCTTTCCAGACTGAAGACAATTCATCTGCTTGGTATGATTTTGTAAGAAAGCTCCTCCCTCAATCTCTTGACCCTTTAAATTCCTCTTCTTTATACTGGTTTGAGTTCGGCAATGTCACCTCATGGGGCAGCATACCAACCAAAACCAAACCTGCTGCCAAGGAGTAGATTTCAATTCATAGCAACCCCATAGGACAGAGTAGACTGTCCCATAGGGTTTCCAAGGAGCAGCTGGTGGTTTCAAACTGCCAACCTTTTGGTTAGCAGTTGAGCTCTTAACCACTGCACCACCAGGGCTCCAGGAGAACATGCAGTAGGTGCTAAATAAGTGTTAGATAAGTATCAAGGACTGGACTGGTAGTCTTGTATTAGTGAAGAAAAATGTTTTTGTCCTAGGGTAGTCTGACATAACTGCAATCGGGGGCATCAGTGGACTTCATCATCTGGGACCCACCTGTTGTTAGTTGACATCAAGTAGACTCTGACTCATGGCAACCTTGTGTTTAACAGAACGAAATGCTGCCAGGTCCTGTGCCATCTTCATGATCATTGGTATGCCTGAATTCATTGTTGTGCTGTTGTGTCAATCCGTCTCATTGAGGGTTTCCCTCGTTTTTGCTGACTGTCTACTTCACCAACCGTGATGCCCTTTTTTTAGCAATTGGTCTTTCCTAATGATGTGTTCAAAGCAAATGAGCTGAAGTCTTGCCATATTCTCTCCTAAGGAACATTCTGGTGGTATTTATTCTAAGACTGATTTGCTCATTCTCCTGGAAGTCCACAGTATATTCTACACTGTTTGCCAACTCCACATAAGGATACGTCAGTTCTTTTTCTGCCCTTTTTTGATTTTCCAACTTTGGCATACATATGAAGCAATAGAAAAAACCATGGCTTGGGTCAGGTGCACCTTAGTCATCAAAGCAACATCTTTGCTCTTTAAAACTTTAAAGAGGCCTTTTGTAGCAGATTTGCCTAATGCAATACATCTTTCATTTCTTGACTGCTGCTTCCATAGACATTGTTGATTCAAGCAGAATGGAACTGTTAACAACTTCAGTTTATTCTCCATTTATCGTGATGTTATTTTAGTCTGTTTTATAAGATAACTAAAGTAATAATTTTCTTTATTCTCCACTAACTGTACATTGGCATTTTGCCAAGTAGTCTACGTATGATATTACATATTATCCTCAAAGCAGAGAGCTCCATTATTATTATTATTTCTGTTTATCAGTGTGGAGATTGAGGATTGGAAAAATTAAACTTTTCTGAAGTCTCAGTGCTGGGAGAGGCAAGAAATGAACCCATGTGTGCCTGGGGCTCTTACCCCACTGCTAATTAGATGCCATCCTCCAACTCTCACCGGACAATGACACTCAGGTATCCAGGCTTTCACCTGGCATCTGCCACACGCATTAAGGAGTGGTCTCTGAAAGAGTCTGCTGAGAACAGGGCACAGTGTCAATCATCTTAAAAGAGTAGGTGAACACTTTGCTGAGGGGAACTAGATTGTTTGCTCACATAGCTCATGGTCCGGGAGCTGGAAGAGGCCTCAGTAAGTCAACAAGCCTAACATCTGATCCGTGATGGATGTGAAGTTCAGGAGAGGTCTGTAGGGGAGACAGAAAATTGCCTAAATAAAGCTTTCACTCTGTTTGCCCAGGTGAAAGATATCCATAGGTTTCAGTAGAAGCTCAGAAATGGAGACAATTACATGAACAGGAGCAAGTAGAGAAGAAGTCTATGAAGTCTATGAGTAGAAAAAGAGGTTAGGGTAGAAGTGGGGTCACAGGGTGAATGATATAGGGTACACAGACTAGGGTGGTGTAGCTAGATCCAGTGTAATTCTTCTTCTCCCCCACGTCATTGCCTCAGATTCATCTTTTGAGATCCCTTAAAAATAAAAGAGTCTCAAATCATTAAGTAGCCAAATGTACTTTTGATATTAATCTGATTCATAATTACCTGGTCTTTCTCCCTGAATAACTTTTACTCTACTCCTTCACCCTGACTAAAGATAATCCCTTCAAAAATAAAACTTCTGAGTCCAGGGACAGTGGGGGAAAGAAAGGGATGGCAGATCATAGCCTCTGACAAATACTACATTTCTCTTGTCTAACAGTTTCTGATCCAGACTTCTTTCAGATCCTTAAAACATAGCTATTGACCATTTTTATTGTAGCTATAACAGATTGCATCCCTCCGGAGAAGGGCCCAGTATTTTCTCCTCATCTCTAAGTAGAGTCTTTGAAATGCGGGATGTCTTCTCCACTGGGCACTAAAATCGTGCTGTAACACATGGGGTTTTCCCTTTCTACAATTTTTTTTTTTTTATCCATAGTTCTCTTCTGTGAAGATGCAGATAAATGAAAAATGTCCCCCATTAGCAGAGCTGTAATTAATGAGAAGCCAACCAGTAGAGGTATAATTACAGCCACCTTCAGGATTCACTACTTAATTAAACAATCCAGGGTACATCTAAGGTGCTTCATCCCTTGAAACTCCTCTTGACTCTTCTCCAACATGAGAACAGGACATGACAGTCTGAGAACTGATCTTCCTTCTATTGTTTAATAAATAGAGCCTACAATTATATCCATAAAATAAGAGAAGTGTTTAAACACTTTGCTTCAAACTCTATTCATATGAAAGTAAGACTTCAAACATAAGTATGGTTAAAAATGATTCAAATAGCTAAAAAGGAACTTTTTCCCCCCAATATTTGGTGATTTTTAGAGCTAACTATGGATGCAGATATACAAGGAACAGAAATGTTAACTTTCTGTTAAAATTTACAAACTCAATACCTCCTTTCTCACAGTTCCTGCGAGACACAATTATCAGAGACATCAGATCAACAGATCACTAGCTCCCAGGATGGAAAACAGTCATCGCTGGGAATGATGTCAGCTCACGGATGGATGTTCAGAGCTGTATCCTGATCCCTTTCCCTCAAGCTTACCTTCCTCCAAAGACATTATAAAACACATTACTCGCACATGGTTTTCAATCAGAGTGTTAAAAACACATTGTGATGACTTGAGTAGCTGTTGTGAGGTGAGTTGCTTTTCCAGTAATTAGTACAGAAAAAAAAATTTTTTTTTATATTTATAAATCCAAGATTTGAGAAAAAAATTTTAAATTAAAAGTATGAGGCTTCCAGTTTCAACTCCAACATGCAGAGATTAGAAGTCATCACTTTCATCCATACAAGAAAAAAATAGCTGAACAAACTGAAAATCGATGTCTTTCCTCCAACCCATCACAGAATTCAGGTTGAAGGCCAAATCACCACTCTGAAATCTAGAGAGACAGGCATATACAGAGTCATAGCTGAGACGTGCTTCCAAGAGAAGTCACCGGAGCTGTAATCAGGTAGGAACACTTCAGCGGTAATTTTGACAAATTTATGGAGGCTGCATGTGGACTAGCATGAGAGTGAGAAACCCCTTGAGACCACAGTCTTGTGGGGAACACACACTTTCACAGGTTTTAACTCCAGGAACACCACCAGATTCTCACAGTGAAAATCAGAGAAAAAAATCCCCTTTTGATTCTGGCTGGTAGAAGGGAAAAGAAACCCTTCTGAAACATACCAAAAGCCTTCTCTATAGCAATGGTCTATTCTTCAGGGGAAAAGACTTTACAAGAGCCTTGTATCACCTAGGGGAAAGGACATTTATCTAACTCCAGCTTTCTTGTCTGTCCTAAGTGTGTGTGCGTGGTGGGGGGAGAGGTTGGGGAGATAAGAAGCACTTATGAAGATCTCAGCCCAGGGATACAGGTCTACGAAAAGTGTGAGATATAATCTTGACATTATTGAATGCTTTCTCTCTCCCATACCTTTCCAGCACGTGAATGGATCCAATATCATAAAAGTGGATTATAGTTGAAAGAGCTGCAAAGTACAGACTCTATGTAAGGAGGCATTCTCAGGGAAGCCCAAAGGTAACACGGGAGACTAAAACAAGGATGCTAGAGGAAACTAGATCTACAGAAAACATTCAACACAGCCCAATTCCTAGCCAGACTAACATAAAACTTCACACTAAGCGCTGTTCCCTCAGTTCCTGTCACCCAATACATCATGTCTGGCTTTCAACAACAACAAGAAAAAATTACCAGGCATGCTAAAAAGCAAGAAGAAAAAAAGTCTGAAGAGACAATGTAAGTATTAGCATCAGATTCAGAAAGGACAAGGGTTTTGGAAGTATCAGACAAGGAATTTACAGTAGATATCTTTAATATCCTAAGAGCTCTAGTGGAAATAAACTGAACATATGCAAGAACAGATGGGTAATGTAAACAGAAAGATGGAAACTCTAAGACAGAACCAAAAATAAATGCTAAAAGTCAAAAAACGTTGTACAGAAATCAAGAATGCATTTAAAGGGTACATCAGTAGAATGGACATGGCAGCTGACAGAATTACTGACCTTGAAGATATGTCAACAGAAACTCCCCAAGCTGAAATACCAAGTAGACAAACGAAGAAAAAGCAAACAAACAACCACAAAAAGGCAAAAACAGAAAAGAACATCCAAGAACTATGGGACAATTCCAACAAGTGTAACGTAGGCATATTTGGAATAGCAGATGAGAAAGAAGAATGAGGCAGGAGAAATATTTGGCATAATAATACCTGAAATTTCCCAAATTAAAAAAAAAAAAAAGACTCCAGATCACAGATACAAGAAGCTCAGAGAACATCAAAAAAGATAAATACCAAAACAAAATCTATGCCTAAGCATTCATATTCAAACTTTAGAAAACCAAATAAAAGGAGAAAATTCTGAAAGAATCCAGAGGGGAAGAATATCTTCCTGTAAAGCAAGAAGGATGAGAATTACAGTGGACTTATTGCCGGAATTCATCCAGCCAAGATGATAATGGGGTGAAATAATTAAAGAGTTGGTGAAAGAATAGATACACAAATCAATGGAACATTACTGAGAGCCTGGAGATGGA
Source organism: Elephas maximus indicus (assembly GCF_024166365.1). Classification (NCBI taxonomy): domain Eukaryota; kingdom Metazoa; phylum Chordata; class Mammalia; order Proboscidea; family Elephantidae; genus Elephas; species Elephas maximus. The sequence continues at coordinate 10,450,826 of NC_064839.1, read as the reverse complement.
CTTTTACAAATACAGTCATTGATCGTTGAAAGAGAAGCAAAAATTAAATGGAAAGAGGATATTCTTTTCAACAAAAGATACCAGAAGAATTAGATGTGAATATGCAAAAATAAATTTGAACACAACTTTACATCTTTCACAAACCTTAAATCAAAATGGAGCAGAGGTCAAAATGTAAAACAGAAAACCATGAAAATTAAAGAAGAAAACATAGGTGAAAATCTAGGTGATATAGGTTTGAAAGAAAAAAATTTATAAGATAAGCTTCAGTAAAATTAAATTTTCTTCTGTGCAAAATGCAGTGTTAAGAGAAGAAAAAGACAAGCCACAGACTAGGAGAGAATATTTGAAAAACACATATCTGATAAAGGACTTGTACCCAAGCTACAAAAAGAACTCTTAAAACTCAATAATAAGAAAACAACAAAATTAAAAACTGGACAAAATATCTGAACAGAAACCTCACCAAAGAAGATGTACAGATGGCAAATAAGATACAACAGGCTGACGTCATCTGTCATTACGGAATTTCAAATTAGAACAAAAACAAGATACCACTGCACACCTATTAGAATGGCTGAAAACCAAGAAGCTGACAATGCCAAATTATGGCAAGGATGAAGATCAACAGTAACTCTTACTCATTGCTGGCGGGAATGCAAAATGGTACAGACACTTTAGAAGACAGTTGGGCAATTTCTCACAAGGATAAACAAAGTCTTGCCATATGAGCCAGAAATAGAACTTCTAGGTATTTACTCGGCTGATTGAAAAACTTAGGTTTACCCAAAAACCTACATGTGAATGTTCATAAAGTTTTATTCATAATTGCCCCAACTGGAAGCAACCAGCGTCTTCTTCAACAGGTGAATGCATACCGAATTGTGGTACATCCTTATGACAGAATATTATTCAGAAATAAAAAGAAATGAGCTATCAATCCAGAAAAAGACATTGGAGAATCTTAATTGCACATTACTAAGTAAATGAAGCCAGTCTAAAAAGGTTACATACTTTATGATTCTAATTATATCATGTTATGGAAAAGTCAAAACTATAAAAACTATAGAGTTAGTAAAATGATCAGTGGTTCCCAGGGATTCAGGGAGTGAGTTGGATAGATGAAATGCAGGGGAGTTCTGAGGGTGGAGAAACTATCCTTTATGCTATTGTAGTAGTAGATACATGATGTACGTATTTGTCAAAACCTATGAAACTTTAAAGCACAAAGAGTGAACCTTAATATACGCAAATTAAAACAAAGAATTTTGGCTAGAGAATCCCGGGATGGAATGCAGACAATGACAAAATAGTCTAACTATACTACAAATTTGCTAAACAACCTCACAGAAGATGATGGGAGAAAAAGGTGCTGTCTCAAGTAGCTTTGAAAATGAATGAGTCTTTAAGACTAATGGCAAAAGGAACTGCACACAAGCATTGCACTCTAGTTGATACAACTGTTTCTCACTGGGGTATTGGTTACCAATTCTGATATGGCTATATATGTATACTGTAATTGAACAATTAAGTAAATGGATGGCAGATGGTGGGAAACAGAGTTCTCACTGTTGGCGTGGTAACTTATAGATAAGCAAGGGGAGGAGGATAGAATCATCTACGTGGTAGTAGCTTAGAGTTGGAGACATTAATATGCTCTCATGTTTTATTTAATATGGATGGATACAGATAATTAGAAATCAACATATTTACAGACATGTGTATATACACAAGGTTCCTGGATGGCGAAAATGGTTTGTACTGCACTACTAACCTACGTAGGCTGGCCATTTGAACCCACCCAGCAAGACTGCCAAAGAAAGGTTTGAAAATCTGCTTCCATAAAGATTACAGCCAAGAAAACCCTATGGAGCAATTTTACTCTGTAATACATGCGGTTTGGGGGAATACATGGGGTTGCCATGAGTTGGAATCAACTTGACAGCCACGGATTTGTTTCTTTGGTTTGGTATATAAATGGAGCCCCAGTGGTGCAGTGGTTAAGGGCTCAGTTGCTAATCAAAATGTCACAGTTCGAATCCACCAGCTGCTCTTTGGAAATCCTACGAGACAGTTCTACTCTGTCCTGTAGGGTTGCTATGAGTCGGAATCGACTCATCAGCAACAGGTTTAGTTTTTAGAGCATGCACTCTCACACACACACACACACGCATGCATGCACACATTTTATTGCTCTGTCAGTTGAAAGAACCTAGAAACAATGGCACCCCAGTAGCAATGAGCACACCTAGTGCCTGTATCTTGATGTCTAACGTTCTTGTCCAATAAAAGGAATCAGGGCTCCTTTGAGATATGGTTGAATATAGAACTGGGGTAGAAAATAAGCAAAATGAACCTGATGCATATTGTAGTACCAAAAAGAAATGAAATGCTAAAAAATAATTAATGAGAGTATGTCAAAGGAACTCAGGAGCCAACTGAAAGACTTCCCAATAGTCAAAGCTGTAACAAAAGATAAAGTGAAATAGATTTGGGTTAGAACCCAAAGTGTAAAATAAATATCCACGAGTCCATACTGGTTAAGAGCTCAGCTGCTAACCAAAAGTTCAGCAGTCGAATCCACCAGCTGCTCTTTGGAAAGAAGCCCTGTAGGGCAGTTCTACTCTGTCCTATAGGGTGGCTGTGAGTGAGAATCAACTTGAAGATTATTTGCTCACCATACAGATTGAATACGTATGATGAAAGGCTATAACCCCGACACACACCTTTCCTGATTCTAAACCATGCAATATCCCCTTGTTCTGTTCGAACAGCTGACTCTTGGTTTATCCACAGGTTCCACATGAGCACACTTAACTTTCCTAGAATTCCCATTCTTCTCAATGTTATCCATAATTTGTTATGGTCCACAGAATCAAATGCCTTTGCATGCTCAATAAAACACACATAAACATTTTTCTTTCATTCATGTGTTCATCTGACAGCAATGATATCCCTCTTTCCATGTCATCTTCTGAATCTGACTTGAAGTTCTATTAGTTCCCTGTTAATGTTCTGATGCAACCATTTTTATATTATCTTCAGCAAAATTTTACTTGGGTGTGGTATTAATGACATTATTTGGATTCTGTTGGAAATGGTAAATGTACATATATAAGTGAAAACCAGGTCAGCGATGGTAGATGGGTACCAGTCTCCTGTTGTCATCTTGGTAGCCTTGGGGGTATGGTAGTAAGGGAATTCTAAGTGTGATGTGCCCGTAGGAGGTGGTGGCAGATCCAGGCCTGGTTCAGGGCACTGCAGTGCAGGCCAACAGCAGGGCAGCCTGGTCAGAAAGCCTGGCAGCTCCTCCCCTGATGCCTCCATCTCCTCCTCACTTTCCTCTGCTGTTATCCACTCCTCTTTCTCTGTGTCCTTGTCCTCTAACTGTGTCAGGGAGGCAGTGGTGGCTGCCATTCCCCTACCTGACAGCCCCTGGGTGCATTCCACCTGGGTGTGCCCCACTGGTCCCCAGGCAGCTGGCTCCGCTGGGACCATCCTCCACAGTTCTGCCCTGGTTCTATGTGTTATTTGATATGATTGGTAGGTTAAGTTTTGGGTCTGTGAACACTCAAAAAAATTTCCCATATAAATTAATGATAATTACTTCTTCCCCTTACTAGAAAAGTTTTCATAGGAACACTCTACTTTCAGAGAGCAGGGGAAACTTGCATATGGAACAAGTAGCATGAAATAGCCAAAGCAATCTTGAAAAATAACAAATCGGGAAGACTCACACTTCCTGTTTCCAGAACATATGATAAAAAAAAAAGGTCACAGTAATTAAAACAGCCTGGTATTGGTATAATAATATACATGAAGACCAGTGGAATAAAATTAAAAGTCCAAAAATAAACTAATACCACTATAGTCAATTGATTTTAAACAAGGGTGCTAAATCCACCCAGTGGAGAAAAAAGAGTCTCTTCAATAAATGGTACTGGGAAAACTAATTTTCACATGCAAAAGAATGAAGCTGGATCCACATCATATATAAAAACTAATGCAAAATTGACCAAGGACTTAAATGTGAGAACTAAAACCATAAAACTCATAGAAGAAAACACAGGGGTGTTGTTTTGGGGCCTAGTTTTTAACAGTGGATTCTAAGATCAAGAACCAATAGTATTGAAGGAAGAGATCCAAGCTGCACTGAAAGCATTGGTGAAAAACAAAGCTGCAGGAATTGACAGAACACCAGCTGAGATGTTTCAACAAACGGATGTGGCATTGGAGTTGCTCACCAGTCTATACCAAGAAATTTGGAAGACAACTACCTGGCCACCTGACTGGAAGAGATTCGTATTTATGCCTATTCCCAAAAAGGGTGATCCAACCAAATGTGGAAATTATTGAACAATATCATTAATATCACACACAAGTAAAATTTTGCTGAAGATAATTCAAAAGTGGCTGCAGGAGTACATCGACAGAGAACTACCAGAAATTCAAGCCAGATTCAGAAGAGGACGTGGAATGAGGGATATCATTGCTGATGTCAGATGGATCTTGGCTGAAAGCAGAGAATACCAGACAGATGTTTAGCTGTTTTTTTATTGACGTGCAAAGGCATTTGAATGAGTGGATCTTAACAAATTGTGGATAACATTGCAAAGAATGGCAATTCCGGAACTCTTAATTGTTCTCATGAGAAACCTGTGCTTAGACCAAGAGGCAATCATTTGAACTGAACAAGGGAATAGTGTAACAGTTTAAAATCTGGAAAGGCGTGCTTTAGGGTTGTATCCTTTCACCATACTTATTCAACTTGTATTCTGAGCAAATAATCTGAGAAGACAGACTATATGAAGAATGGGACATCCAGATTGGAGGAAGACTCATTAACAACCTTCGATATGCAGATAACACAACCTTGCTTGCTGAAAGTGAAGAGGAAATAAAATGCTGATGAAGATAAAAAATTACAGCCTTCAGGGTTTTTTTTAGTATGATTACACCTCAACATAAAGAAAACAAAAATCCGTACAACTGGACCAATAAACAACATCATGATAAATGGAGAAAAGATCTAACTTGTCAAGGATTTCACTTTTACTTGGATCCACAATCGACACCCATGAAAGCAGTTGTTGAGAAATCAAACAACATATTGGGTAAATCTGCTGCACTCAAACAAAGAGCAAATCTATAGCGACCCTAAAGGACAGAGTAGAACTGCACCTAACAACACAAGACTGAAAAACTTGTAACCTTCATTTTAGAGAGGAGAGTTTAAAAACTTTGTAAAATAGGGCTTTAGGTGAGTATGAAGCCTTACAAAGTTGTTTCTCTTAACAAGTGTGTTTTGTTGTTGTTGTTGTTATTGTTAGATGCCATTGAGTCAGCTCTGACTCATAGCAACCCTATGTACCACAGAACAAACACTCCCCGGTCCTGCACCAACCTGAGCCCATTGTTGCAGCCACCACGTCAATCTATCTCATTGAGGATTTTTCTCTTCTTTGCTGACCCTCTATTTTACTGCATGATGTTCTTCTCCAGGGACTGGTCCCTCCTGATAACATGTCCAAAATATGTGAGATGAAGTCTTACCATCCTTGCTTCTAAGGAGCATTTTGGTTGTACTTCTTCCGAGACAGATTTGTTCATTCTTCTGGCATTTTTTAAAAGTATGAGCCATTCTCTTTAGAGAGATTCAATTAAATACATGTTAAAGAGTGCTTCTTGTTAATAAGAAGCCTTACAGAGACATCTCTGTAAATGGGTGTCTTTAACACATGAAAATCATGTTTAATCATCATTAGAGAAGTGTGTTTATATGTTTTAAGAGTGCTTCTTGTGATTAAGAAGTTTTACAGTTTTCTCTGTAAAAGTGTGTTTTTAACACTTGGGAAAATGTGTAACATTCTCATTAGAGAGGAGTATTTATACACTTTGTTAAATAGGGGTATTATAAGTATGAAGCTTTGAGAGGTATCTCAGAGGAAAAAGAGTGTTTTTGATTCTAGAAAGCACAGTTATCTTTAGAAAGATGAGTTTACATACTGTGTCTCAGAGTGCCTCTTGTGAAAAAGAACTTTACAGAGTTATCTCTGTTAAAAATGCATGTTTAACACTGTGGAAATCACGTAACGTTCTCTTTATAGAGGAGTGTTTAAACACATCGTTAAATAGGGGTTTATGTGAGTATGAAGTTTTACAGAGTTACCTCTGTAAAACAATTTGTTTAACACCCTGGAAAGCACCTAACATTCTCTTTAGAGACGAGTGTTTACATGCTGTGTTTAAGAGTGCTTCTTGTGAATAAGTGTCTTTACAGGACTATTTCTTTCTAATTCTCATGGACTCCAGATGTCCTGGAGCCATGAAGGTTCAATGAACCCATGAAACTATTATCTTGAGATAATCTTTTTAAACCTTTAACCAAAAATATCCCCTGAAGTCTTCCTAAAATCAAACAGTAGTTTAGGTTAACTAGTAAAAATTGTCTGCCTTGAGTACTATGCTTTTCTAAGAGCAGTCTATATGGGATCAAACTGACAACAGCAACTTGACAGACTACACAGGAACCTAAGGAGGTAGTGAATCTAAGTTAATGGAGGAGGAATAGCCACGGACAAAATGCGTGAGAACCGTTGCACAGCTTGAAGAATGTAATCAAAGTCACTAAATGGTACATGCAGAAACTGCTGATTTGGTGTATGTTTTACGATGTTTATTCTCAACAACTTTTTTTTTTTTAAAAAAAGAATGTATTTAATACTCTGGAAAGCATGTAACATTTTCTTCAGAGAAGAGTGTTTGAACACTTCATTTTCAAGAGGTGCTTTTGTGAGTATAAAGCTGTCTTTGTTAAAGAGTCTGTCTAGCTTTCTGGAAGGTATGTACACTCTCTTTAGAGAGGTGTGGTTACACACTATATTTAAGAGTGCCTCTTGTGAATAAGAAACCTTATAGTGATATCTCTGTAAATGTGTAACTTTTATACTCTGGAAACCATGTACAGTTTTCATTAGAGAAGTGTGCTTACATAGTATGCTTAGTAGTGTTACTTGTGAATAGGAAGATTTACAGTGTTTTCTGTGTAAAAATGTATTTTTAACATTCTGGGAAGCGTGCAGCATTCTCTTTGGTGAGGTGTGTTAAAACACATTGATCCATTATTGTACTGGAAGTCCTAGCTAAAGCAATAAGACAAGAAAGGGAAATAAAGGGCATCCAAATCAGTAAAGAAGAAGTAAAATTATCCCTATTCACAGATGATGTAATCATATACATAGAAAATTCTAGAGACTCCACAAGAAAGCTACTGGAACTAGTAAAAGAATTCAGCAAAGTGGCAGGGTACAAGGTCAGCCTACAAAAATCAGTGGGATTTCTCAGCTCTAAAAAGAGAACTCTGAAAAGGAAATCAGGAAAACAATATCATTCAAAACAGCCCTCAAAAAAAAAAAAACTTACAAATAAATCTAACTAGAGATGCAAAAGACTTATACAAAGAAAGCTACAAAACACTACTGCAAGAAACCAAAAGAGACATACACAAATGGAAAAACATACCATGCTCATGGATAGGAAGACTTAACATCATGAAAATGTCAATACTACCCAAAGTGATCTACAAATATAATGCAATACGAATCCAAATTCCAACATCATTCTTTAATGAGATTGGAAAAATAATCACCAACTTTATATGGAAAGGAAAGAGGCCCTAGATAAGCAAAGCATTATTGCAGAAGAAGAACAAAGCAGGAGGCCACACACTCCCCGATCTCAGAACCTACTATACAGCCAAGGCAGTAAAAACAGTCTGAGACTGGTACGACAACAGACACATAGAACAATGGAACAGAACTGAAAACCCAGAATTAAATCCACCTACTTATGAACTTTTACTTATGAACTGCTGATCTTTGACAAAAGGTTAAAGTTCATTAAATGGGGAAGAGATGAGTCTCTTTAATAAACGGTGCTGGCAAAACTGGATATGCATGTGCAGAAAAATCAAACAAGATCCATACCTCACACCATACACAAAAACTAATTCAAAATGGATTAAAGACCTAAATGTAAAACCTAAAACTATAAAGATTATGGAAGAAAAAATAGGAACAAAGCTCAGGGCCCTAATATACAGCATAAATAGAATATCAAACATAACTATAAATGCACTAGATGACTGGGATCTTCTAAAAAAACACCTTCACCAAAAGACTTCACTAAAAGAATAAAAAGAGAGCCTAGAGACTGGGGGAAAAAATTTAGCTACAGCATATCCAAAAGAGGTCTAATCTCTAAAATTTATAGAAAATTTCAACACTTCATTTTTTTTTTCAACAACAAAAAACAAACACTCAATTAAAAAATGGTCAAAGGACATAAACAGACACTTCATCAAAGAAGACATTCAGGTGGCAAACACATAAAGAGATGCTCAATGATCATTAGCCATTAAAGTAATTCAAATCAAAACTACCATCTCACCCAGGCAAAACAGAACTGATATAAATAAAAAAATAAATAACCGAAAACAACAAATACTGCAAGGTTGTGTGGAGACTGGAACTCTTATACACTGCTGGTGGGAATATAAATTATTACAACCACTAAGGAGAACAGTATGGCACTTTCTTAAAAAGCTAGAAATAGAAATACCATATGATCCAGCAATCCCACTCCTAGGTGTATATGCTAGAGTACTAAGAGTCATGATAAGAATAAACATATGCACACCCACGTTCATTGCAGCATTGTTCACAATAGCAAAAAGATGGAAAAAACCTAAGCGTCCATCAAAGGATGGATGAATAAACAAACTGTGGTACATATACACACAATGGAATACTATGCAATGATAATGAATCTGTGAAACATCTCACAATGTGAATGAACTTGGAGGATATTATGTTGAATGAAATAATTCAATCACAAAAGGACATATATTGTATGAGATCACTGTTATATGTAGTCAAGAAAAGGTTTACACTGAGGAAGAAATATTCTCTGATAGTTACCAGGGAGCGGGAGGGAGGGAAAATCACTAACTAGACATGTAAACCCCCACGTGTCTGTCAGTTTGTCATACTGTGGGGGCTTGTGTGTTGCTGTGATGCTAGAAGCTATGCCACCAGTATTCAGAGACCAGCAGGGTCACCCATGGAGGACAGGTTTCAGCTGAGCTCCAGACTAAGACAGACTAGGAAGAAGGACCCAGCAGTCTACTTCTGAAAAGCATTAGCCAGTGAAAACCTTATGAATAGCAGTGGAACATTGTCTCATATAGTGCTGGAAGATGAGCCCCCCAGGTTGGAAGGCACTCAAAAGATGACTGGGGAAGAGCTGCCTCCTCAAAGTCGAGTTGACCTTAATGACAGGGATGGAGTAAAGCTTTCAGGACCTTCATTTGCTGATGTGGCACGACTCAAAATGAGAAGAAACAGCTGCAAACATCCATTAATAATTGGAACCTAGAATGTACGAAGTATGAATCTAGGAAAATTGGAAATCATCAAAAATGAAATGGAACACATAAACATCGATATCCTAGGCATTAGTGAGCTGAAATGGACTGGTATTGGCCATTTTGAATTGGACAATCATATAGTCTACTATGCTGGGAATGACAACGCGAAGAGGAATGGTGTTGCATTCATCGTCAAAAAGAATGTTTCAAGATCTATCCTGAAGTACAACGCTGTCAGTAATAGGATAATACCCATACGGCTACAAGGCAGACCAGTTAATACAACTATTATTCAAATATACACATCAACCACTAGGGCCAAAGATGAAGAAATACAAGATTTTTATCAGCTGCTGCAGTCTGAAATTGATAGAACATGCAATCAAGATACATTGAAAATTACTGGTGATTAGAATGCGAAAGTCGGAAACAAAGAAGAAGGATCAGTAGTTGGAAAATATGGCCTTGGTGATAGAAACAATGCCAGAGATCGAATGATAGAATTTTCCAAGACCAGCGACTTCTTCATTGCAAATACCTTCTTTCACCAACATAAACGGCGACTATATACATTTTTTTTTTATATATACACATGGACCTCGCCAGATGGAACATACAGAAATCAGATTGACTACATCTGTGGAAAGAGATAATGGAAAAGCTCAATATCATCAGTCAGAACAAGGCCAGGGGGCGACTGTGGAACAGACCATCAACTGCTCATATGCAAGTTCAAGCTGAAACTGAAGAAAATCAGAGCAAGTACACGAGAGCTGAAATATGAACTTGAGTATATCCCACCTGAATTTAGGGACTATCTCAAGAATAGATTTGATGCATTGAACACTGGTGACCAAAGACCAGATGAGTTGTGGAATGACATCAAGGACATCCATCATACATGAAGAAAGCAAGGGGTCACTGAAAAGACAGGAAAGAAAGAAAAGACCAAGATGGAGGTCAGGGGAGACTCTGAAACTTGCTCTTGAGCGTCAAGCAGCTAAAGCAAAAGGAAGAATTGATGAAGTAAAAGACCTGAACAGAGGATTTCAAAGGGCCTCTCGAGAAGACAAAGTAAAGTATTATAATGACATGTGCAAAGAGCTGGAGATGGAAAACCAAAAGGGAAGAACACGCTCAGCATTTCTCAAGCTGAAAGAACTGAAGAAAAAATTCAAGCCTCGAGTTGCAATAGTCAAGGATTCTATGGGGAAAATATTAAATGATGCAGGAAGCATCAAAAGAAGATGGAAGAAATACAGTCATTATACCAGAAAGAATTAGTCAATATTCAACCATTTTAAGAGCTGGCATATGATCAGGAGCCAATGGTACTGAAGGAAGAAGTCCAAGCTGCAGTGAAGGCATTGGCGAAAAACGAGGCTCCAGGAACTGACGGATTATCAACTGAGATTTTTCAACAAATGGATGCAGTGCTGTAAGTGCTCACTCATCTATACCAAGATTTGGAAGACAGCTACCTGGCCAACAGACTGGAAGAGATGCATATTTATGCCTATTTCCAAGAAAGGTGATCCAACTGAATGTGGAAATTACAGAACAATATCATTAATATCACATGCAAGCAAAATTTTGTTGAAGATCATTCAAAAACGGCTGCAGCAGTATATCGACAGGGAACTGCCAGAAGTTCAGGCCAGTTTCAGAAGAGGACGTGGAACCAGGGATATCATTGCTGATGTCAGATGGATCCTGGCTGAAAGCAGAGAATACCAGAAGGATGTTTACCTGTGGTTTATTGACTATGCAAAGGCATTCGACTTTGTGGATCACAACAAATTATGGATAACATTGCAAAGAATGGGAATTCCTGAACACTTAATCGTGCTCATGAGGAACCTTTACATAGAACGAGAGGCAGTTATTCGGACAGAACAAGGGGATACTGATTGGTTTAAAGTCAGGAAAGGTGTGCATCAAGGTTGTATTCTTTCACCGTACCTATTCAATCTGTATGCTGAACAAATAATACAAGAAGCTGGACTGTATGAAGAAGAATGGGGCATCAGGATTGGAGGAAGACTCATTAACAACCTGCGTTATGCAGATGATACAACCTTGCTTGCTGAAAGTGAAGGGGACTTGAAGCACTTACCAATGAAGATCAAAGACCACAGCCTTCAGTATGGATTACACCTCAACATAAAGAAAACAAAAATCCTCACAACTGGATCAATAAGCAACATCATGATAAACAGAGAAAAGATTGAAGTTGTGGAGGATTTCATTTTACTTGGATCCACAATCAACAGCCATGGAAGCAGCAGTCAAGAAATCAAAAGACGCATTGCATTGGGCAAATCTGCTGCAAAGGACCTCTTCAAAGTGTTGAAGAGCAAAGATATCACCGTGAAGACTAAGGTGCGCCTGACCCAAGCCATGGTATTTTCAGTCACATCATATGCATGTGAAAGCTGGACAACGAATAAGGAAGACTTATTCTGGTGTTGGTGAAGAATATTGAACATACCGTGGACTGCCGAAAGAACGAACAAATCTGTCTTGGAGGAAGTGCGGCCAGAATGCTTCTTAGAGGCAAGGATGGTGAGACTGCGTCTTACATACTTTGAACATGTTGTCGGGAGGGATCAGTCCTTGGAGAAGGACATCATGCTTGGCAGAGTACAGGGTCAGTGGAAAAGAGGAAGACTCTCAATGAGGTGAATTAACGCAGTGGCTACAACGATGAGCTGAAGCATAACAGCGATTGTAAGGATGACGCAGTACCGGGCAGTGTTTCGTTCCGTTGTGCATAGGGTCGCTATGAGTCAGAACCGACTCGACGGCACCTAATAACAATGACAACGGACATGTAACTTTGGTGAAGGGAAAGGCAGTACACAATATGGGACAACCCAGCACAACATAACCACGGCAAGGGAAGACACTGAGAGGTACACAAAATAAAGGCAACAACAACAACAAAAAATACTATAACACACATAACCTTGCAACAACAGTAATAACAGACAATAATTTATGAGTGGATACATGGGGAGATAAGTATGCTGAAACAGGTGTGGGAGGGTGCATGGGAGTATGACCACATGCATATATAGGTTTGGCTGTGGAGCTTTCTACATACATATTTGTACGTGTTGCATGTATATTCATACATATAATAGAGCTCACAGTGGGCACAGTCAGGAAAGCAGCCTAGACATAACTAAACACTTCATGGGACTGAGTTACTAGGCTTTAGGCTTTAGGGCTAAGGACCATAGTCTTTGGGGACATCTAGGTCAACTGACACAATGTAGTTCATAAAGAAAATATTCTACAGCCTACTTCAGTGAGTAGCATCTGCGATCTTAAAAGCTTACTAGTGGCCGTTTACGATATAGCTCTTGGTCTCTTTCTGTCTGGAGTGCAGGAGGGTAAAGAAAACCAAAGACTCAAGAAAACAATTAGCTCAAAAGACTAACATACCACAGGAACAGCCTCCACCAGACTGATAACCAAAAGAACTAGGTGGTGTCTGGCAACCACTGCCAACCGCTCTGACCAGGATCACAACAAAAGGTTCCAGTTAGAGTGGGGTAAAAAAAAATTAATAACGTAAAACAAAATTCAAATTCATAAAAAAGATTAGATTTACTGGTCTGAGAGAGACTGGAGGAAGCCCCAAGACTATGGCCCTTAGACACCCTTCAAACTTGGAACTGAAGCCAATCCCAGTGATCACCTTTCAGTCAAATAATAGACAGGTCTATAAATAAACAATAACACATGTGAGGAAAGAGCTCCTAGAGCAGTCATCCACATGAGACCGAAAGGACAGCACACAGCCAAAAGGACAACATACACCCAAAAGCAAGAATGAGAAGAGAGGAAGGGGCAGGAAAACAGGAAGAATGGAAATGGGGAACTAAGGGTGGTAATGGGGAGCTTGTGGACACATTTCTGGGATTGCAAAAAATGTCATGGAACAATTTATGTAAAAACTATTTAATGGAAGACTAATTCGCTGTGTAAACCTTCACCTAAAGCACATTTAAAAACTACATTAAAATGAAAGCATATTACAGAGAAAGTTAACTCAGAAATTGAGGATACAATCTCAGATATTTCTTTCTTTACTGAATAAAGGATGAAGATCAAAGACTACAGCCTTCAGTGTGGATTGCGCCTCAACATAAAGAAAACAAAAATCCTCACAACTGGACCAATGAGCAACATCATAATAAAAGGAGAAAAGATTGGAGTCATCAAGGATTTCATTTTACTTGGATCCACAATCAACACCCATGGAAGTAGCAGTCAAGAAATCAAAAGGCACATTGCATTGGGTAAATCTGCTGCAAAGGACCTCTTTAAAGTGTTGAAGAGCAAAGATGTCACCTTGAAGACTAAGGTGCCCCTGACCCAAGCCATGGTATTTTCAATAGCATCATATGCATGTGAAAGCCGGACAATGAATAAGGAAGACTGAAGAAGGGTTGACACCTTTGAATTGTGGTGTTGGTGAAGAATATTGAATATACCGTGGACTGCCAAAAGAACCAACAAAATCTGTCTTAGAAGAAGTACAACCAGAATCCTCCTTAGAAGCAAGGATGGCGAGACTGCGTCTTACATACTTTGGACATGTCATCAGGAGGGATCAGTCCCTGGAGAAGGACATCATGCTTGGCAGAGTACAGGGTCAGCAGAAAAGAGGAAGACCCTCAACAAGGTGAATTGACACGGTGGCTGCAACAATGAGCTCGAGCATAACAACGATTGTAAGGATGGCTCAGGACCAGGCAGTGTTTCGTTCTGTTGTGATAGGGTTGCTATGAGTCGGAACTGACTTGACAGCACCTAACAACAACAACAAGTGAATAAGCAGGTTTGCAGACTTTTCTCTGTAAAAGACTTTAACATTCAGCAAAGCATGGCATATTATCTTTAGAAAAGTGTGTTTGCATGCTGTGTTTAAGAGTGCTCCTTGTGTTTAAAAAACTTTACAGAGCTGTGATGGTTAATGTTATGTGCCACCTTGGCTAGGCTGTGATTCTCACTGGTTTGGCAGACATTGGACTGATTGCTCTACCATACACAACATAATGCAATCACCTCCATGATGTGATCTGATGTGATCAGCCAATCAGCTGAAACGGAAGTTTCCTTGGGAGTATGGCCTGTCTCCTGTACATAAGTGGATGTTCTAGCAAGGTTCTCTCTCTCTAGACCCTGCACTCTCTGGTCATCTGACCTTACATCTTGTTCTTGGGATGTGTTTGCCATCCCCTGCAACCTTATAAGTCAGCATAGGCTTTCAGCCTACACGTGACCTGCAGATTTTGAGCTTATCAGCTCCTGAAGCCACATGAACCAGCAGAAGCCTTCAGCCCACCACCTGACCTACAGATTTGGGACCTGCCAGCCCCCACAATTCTGAGCCATTTCCTTAAGTAAATCTTTTCTCTACATATTTATATATACGCTTCATTGGTTTTCCTCCCCTAGAGAACCCAGACTAAGGCAAAGGCTATCTGTGTAAAAGTGTATGTTCAACAGAATGGAAAGCATGTGGCATTTTCCTTAAAGAGAAATGTTTAAACGATTTCTTATATAAGGTTTTTTCTTGTCAGTTTGAAGCTTTACAAAGTGTGATCATTAAGGTTGTGTGTCAATGTGGCTGGGCCATGATTCTCATTGGCTTGGCAGTTGCATAGTTTGGCAGTCATATAATGATGTAATCCCCTCCATGATGAGATCTGATATTATGTATTCACCTCCATGATGGGATCTGCTGTGAGTAGCCAGCCAGTTGAAAGGGAGTTTTCTTGGGGATGCTGTCTGAATCCAATATAGGTGAACTTTCTGGCAAAGCTAGTGGGCTTTTGCTTGCTCTGGGCCCTGCAGCTGGCTCCTGTTCATCTGATCTCCGGTTCTTAGGACTTGAGCTAGCGGCTTACCTGCCATCTCGCCTGACAATGTTGGGATTCGTCAGTCTCTGCAGCCTGTGAGCCAGAGCCCTGCTATCTGACCTGTCGATCTTGGGTTTGACAGCCCCTGCAGCTACCTGAATCAAGAGAATCCTCCGGCCTTACCCAGGACTTGGGACTTCTGCGTCTCTACAACCATGTGAGCCATTTCTTTGATATAAATATCTCTCTATATGTACTTGTATGCTATACTGGCTTTGCTTCTCTAGAGAACCCAGCCTAAGACACAAAGCTATCTCTGTGAAGATTCTGTTTAGCTCTTTGGAAACTCTGTACCATTTTCTTTAAAGAGATGTGTTTACAAGCTGTGTTTAAACCGCTTCTCCTAAATAAGAAGCTTTACACAGATATCCATGTAAATGCGTGTCTTTAACACTCTGGAAAGCATGTGTAATCACCAGGACAGACGTGTGTTTACACGGTGTGGTTAAGAGTGCTACTAGGGAATAATAAGCTTCAAGGAGTGTTATGGATTGAATTATGTCACTTCAAAATATGTGCTGGAGTCCCGACCCTCATACCTGGGGATGTAATCTCTTTTTGGAATAGGGTTTCCTTTTTGTGTTAACGAGGCCGTATCAGTGTAGGGTGTGTTTTAAGTCAATCGCTTTTGAGATATAAAAGGAGCAGATTAGGCACAGAAGAAAGGAGGCACAAACAGGGAAATACTGATGCCATGTGGTGGTCACCAAGAAATCGAGGAAGATAAGCTGAAAGAGACAAGGATTTGCCTCC